>NC_138829.1:30207084-31407084 GCF_965183815.1 Platalea leucorodia | reverse complement strand
AAAGCCATATGTTAAAAAAAGCATGCAAGAGAGTATTGTGGGAGAGAACCCTCAACCAAGGACAACGCTATTCCTGAAGGGTACCTTTCACATGTAACGCATACCAGGTATTAGAAAGGACTCAGGATTCTCCATTTCAATTACTTTTATGAAATATATGGAAGGATTTTTTTAGACAACAATTTTGTATATAGTTTAAGAGAAGACACAGACCCCATCTGAATGGATGTAACATATAACAGGGTGAGCTAAAGGGTATCACAACTCCCTATTAGTCTCTCAAATAAGTTCACATCTGCTCCTGCTGAGATAAAGTAAAATCTACAGGCTTCTAGATTTCCACAGATACTAAACATTCAATAACTAGTGCAGGGAACTATTTGAATATCATCACATTAAATCAGTGGAAAACACAGATATTACATTAAAATGGGGTTAGATGTCTGCTAGCATGACTGAAGCAAACATTTGACACAGGGCATTAAAATGAGATGATCTGGAAACAAGAAGCATTTAGAAATCCTGAACAAATTAATGTCTGCAATACCTCCATTAAAATAGAACCACATGTTTGCAGAGGTTTCATTGTATGTAAGTCGACTATGAAAATAAACAGTTTGTTGTAAATAAAGAATAAGAAAGAAATAATACTGAATGTATATAAATTAGTAGTATGCTCTCCCATTAAATTGATTTCAGTCCTGACCATCTTATCTCAAAAAAGGTTACATCAGTAATAGAAAAGTGTTTCAAAAAACATTACTGAGGAAATGTAAATGGCTTGGCAAATTTGAGTAATGTGAAAGATCAGCAGTTTTATTAGAGTGAAGAAGGAAAGAGTAAAATATACAGAACAAGCTGAAAGAAGAGAATACATGCCATAGATATTCAACCTAGCGATCACACTGCCATGAGATACTACTAATGCCTAATGAATTTCAGATTTGGAAGTCATATAAACTTTCATGCTAGTGAACATAAATCAGCAAATAGAAAGTTAAGAAAAAGGTAGATTTTCCTCTAGGTAGATTATATCAGGTATGTTCACTGTGGAGCCCTTTGTGACTTCCCCTGAAGTATCTGCCAATTTATAGAGAGAGGAACTGGACTGAAAGTGTAGGGAATTTCTGGTTCACAATATATGTGTGACTGTATTTTATTAAATAAAGCTCAGAATATTCTTCTGAAGTATGGCTAAGCACAAGCTTGATTTTTGCACCACTATATTGCATCCTTTCTTTTTCTGATCCCTCTGCCTTTGGAATCATGAGAGCAAGAAATTTGCTGGGTTTTCCTGCTTGGTAATTTTTTTTCCTGTTTAGATGTTCCTTTTGTGTGTTTGTTGTAACGCACAGAGTAATATTAATATTTTGTTATTGAAAAACAGGAGGAAATGCACTGCAAAATATTTTAATGTTTCTCTTCTGGTGCTTCATCTTAGGCTTCTTCTACTCTCAACCCTTCCATATTTACTGTGTTTTAAAGAAGAGAAATGTAATTTATTGTCACCAGAAACAGTATTCTTAGTAAGGCACCATGAATGATTGCTGTCACCATTCAGAGATGTATCTCACATTCTGAGAACTAGCTCTAACAAAAACATCCTTTGTTCTCAAGAAAGCACACATAAGATCAGAGTATTAGCAAGGCTACCGTAGCTGATCTCAGCTATAACATATTCTGTATGTCTAAAACGATTATGGTATTTTATTTATGTAAACAGCCTTTTAAAACTTCCAGATGAGTGTTAACCAGTTATTATAGTGTTTCACAAGATCTCCTTGGCAGAGAAACCTTTCTCTGCTGCTAGATAAAGTAAGATATTTTGATATATATTATTCCTCAGCAATAGTGGTGGGTTCCAAAGGAGCATTTATCCCAAATATCACTGACAAATCACAATCTTGGGGTAAGTTGTATGGTACTATCGGGATATTTGTAATTCATCACATTCCCTTTTATGTTTACTAACTTTGATGTTAATCCATGAGTAGGATGTCCTTCAGTGAATGAAATCTATTTTTACAGCTGTTTTAAAATTGATTGGATTGCAGGCACGCCTACTGAAATCACTCAACCAATTGAAGAAACAGAATGAGATTTGGATTATAGGGTTTCAGATAATACCAAGTCCCTTGTGAAAGGTATGTTATTTCTTCTCTTTGTTCTGCTTTTGGAAAAATATAGCTGTGGGTTGGTGGTTTTTTTCAACTGTATAGGTCATAGGAATTATAAAGATTTCCAAAGCAAAATCACAGTCTGTGTTCTGAATAAAGCTAATCCAGGGCAGAGTGGTTTGCAAAGGTATTTAGCATGTTATATATCATCATCCTTAGTGTTCTTGCACAGACATAGGAAGATGTTCTTTAGCTATCTGTTCAAAACAATTCAAATATTTCAGTTTTTGTTATTATTTAGCCATATCATTGGTTAGCAAAGCTCTTACAATGAATCACACTACACAATATATTACACAACCATTAAGGGTAGAAACCATCTTTGTCAGAGTGACAACCAAAGATGGTTCCTTACAGCAGGTGTTGAAAGGCTGCTGCCCTGATAACCAAATTCCTTGAAGTCAGTCAGTCCTAGGAAGAGCAATTGATTCAAAGGATTTCAGCATGCACATCTTCATAAGCTGAAGGTGTAAAAAATAGTGATGCCATAGAGAAAGCCAGCTGGCTACAGCTGGGGAGTCCACTGAAAAACTCATCATTTTCTTTCAAAAACCTTGAGGCCTACTCTTTTGGTTATCTATGGACTGTTAAGGCACTGAAGTTGATTTCAATGCAGGTTTTCATATACTCATTTTTTCAGAGAAGCCTTTTGTTTGCAGGAAAAGCTGCATGAACAAGTCTTAGAAGACTACATTTCTAGTATCAACAAATATATCTGACTTTAACTGTATTTTTCAACTAAAATAATGCTCATTCATCTGAAGGAGTTGCATTTGTTTACATTCTGTAACTTTGGTGTGTTAAAATATAGTGACTGAATATATCCATACTAACACTGAAAAAATGTGTAAACTTGTTTGCATGTAAATATAACAAGAGAGGGAATTTATATTGACCTCATAAGGCTTTTAGCACTGTCCACCATAACATCCTCAGAAGCAAATGAAGGTACAGTGACAGAGTTACTACCAAGTGAACCAAAACCCCTTCCACATTATCTAACTAGAATGATACATCCATACAGGTTCCACAAAGATGTGTCCTGTGTTTGGTTCAGTATTTTTGTTATTGATTTGCATCACAGCATAGAAAACAGACATCATGTTTGAAGATGACACAACTTAGGAGAAGTTGCAAGTATAATGGAAACCATAACTGCATTCAAAAAGTTCTTCATAGCTTTGCAGGTGATGCTGAAAAGAGGCTGCTGCTCAATATGAACGAATGGCAAAGTTTTACATATAGGCAGCAATGACCAATTATACAGACACATCATAGGCAGTAACAGGTGAGGGAGGAGCTCTGTAGAACACGATCTGAAAGAGCAAGTCTTATACCTTGTTGTTCAAGGCATGTTGAATTATCCTTCTGGTCTGCTTGATATCAACTGAAGAACTCCATCCAGTCTTGGAGAATGGTACTTAAAGAAAGTTGTGCACATCTGGACAGAGACCAGAAAAGAGGAACTAAAATGGACAGAGATCTGGAAAACAAGATATATGATTACAGGTTGGAAGAAAGTAGCTAAAAAAGGCTGAGAGAAGGCAGCAAGGAAGGGAATATGTTATTAACCTGGCCTATGATGGATATGATGAGAAAGAATAGCCTAAAATTGCAGGAAAGAAAATTTAAACTAGACATTACAAACTACCATGTAAATAGAAAGTGTAACACATGGGTGCAGATAGATTCAGCAGATTGTGGAATCGCCACTAGCTACATGAACCTTAAAGACAGGTTTGGTGGCTTAGTTCACCCCAAGCTCAATATCACCCCAAAGTCAGTTTTTATTACCTGGTCTTAATCAAAAACCAATAAAGTGACACACTCTTAATCATAAGCAAGCATCAATCCCATTTGCAGAAGTTTGATTGTCAATTTACACATTTACATGAAATGTAAAGTACAATTTATCTTCATAAATATAAAGGTACCAATGACTGAGCATTGCTTTAGGAGGTAGGAAAGAGCATTTTCCTTTTTGATTTGTTAGTGCTTCACATCTGTGCAGCACTGAGTATTTCAGCAGGTTATAATGGCATCTAAACGTGCCCAGAAGACCTTGGCATTTTCAAAGCTGGAAAGGGAAGACAATGGAGTGATGAAAGGAAACTTTTCACCACTGAGTTAATATTAAGAAAAACAGAAAGAGTGGGAGGGAGGGGGATTTTGAATATGAATAGCTCTCAAAGATAATCTGCTATAAAAATAAGTATGACTCCCCACTGACAGATTCCTTTCCATTAATACAGCTTGAAGATGCAGGGTTGTACATCAGCCAGAAACCATGAAGTATGTTTTAGCTTGACAGCTAGATAGAAATAGGGTGAGAAAAACTTTTAGAACTTACTAAGTACTAGGTAGAGGTATAGTCATCTTTTCATTTCTGTATGTATTGTCTTAATACCTGTATTATCTTTTTTGTTTGTTTTTATTCTGTAAATGAATACACTTATTTCACCATAGTCTCAAGCCAGGTGAATTAGTTATTCTATGACAGAAGATTTATTCCATTTCGAAGTACGTGCTGAACCTGCCGACAGGGAAAATCAAGCACTCTAGGATTTCCCAGCACATTATTAGAAGCTGACATTGTCTCTGCTCTAACTGGAGAGCTGATAATGTAGGCATCTATGATTAAAAAGTCTTTAGATGTCAACCAAACAAATTGTTTGGAATGTGTTGGACCATCTTTAAATCCATTGCTGAAGCCTTTTAGGACCAGATTTCATAAGATACATCAGGAGTAACTCAGATACAGTACATTCTGTTTTGCGAGAGGAGGGAAAATTAGATGATTTCTTATGGTCCATTTGTATTTTCCAAAAGCCTATGGGTATGCCTATTATGCAATCAAAGAAGGTATTGAAACACAGGTGACAGAGATTACCTTTAATCCAGTTAACATAGAAAGTAAGAGCAATGAAGACCTTATGGACTTTTTAGAGCTGTACAGGCTTTCTAGCATCCAGGATGCATGATCGCAGGCTCCATTATTCTAATGTGCCATTTCCTGGTATTTTTACCTCTACCATGTTCTCTTTCTCTAAAGTCAACAACATTTAATATATGAACCTTACTGGACACCTATCCATTATTTTCCATCAAGTATGTTGGAAGGTCCTTACTATGTGTCTAAGTTCAAATGGGACAAATTTTGTCCAAAGTGGGTGCCACTTTTTGTATACCAAGCATACAGCCCAGGTTCAGCTGAATTACTGCAGATAATTAGTAAATTTGCACAATTAGCTGAACTGTGATTGCTGTCTCTGTGGTTATCCCTAGTCTGCAGAAAGGGAAAGAAAATATGACATAGTTTAAACTGAAATGAGAAATTGACTGACTCATTGACTATAATGTCAAGATTTACCTAGTTGCCTATAAAAGAGAACAGTTCCTTAAGGATCCCCTCCTATGTACCCAAATAAAAATTAACAAAACATTTATTTCCAGAAAAAAAGATTGCTGAGAAAATCATGGGTATTGCACTTTATAATCATTCTTTGTATGTTTTGGTCTATGTTTTTATTTTCAGAACTATTTCATAAAGATAATTGATAAACTAATTGATACCCTTGTAAAAGATTTAAAAATCTGTCTGTGTAAGACAATATGGGCATTGAAAGGAATTTAAGCAAAGTCTTTTTATTAATAGCATACTCAGTTACCATAGCTCAGCTGACATACTTTTGCTTCCACTGTGGTCTCTTTATTTTTAGTCCAAGGCTTTAGTTTCTTAAGCCAGACCTTGCAGCCCTGAACGAAACAACTCAATAAAACCAATTTGGATACAATACTCAGAACTGGTACTTACTGCAATACCCAGTGTTGGTGACAGGCTGTCTGGAGCCCTGCCAATGCTGATTTAGCAGTATATGCCAGCTCAGTGAGTCAGAAACAGTTTTTACATGTGCCAGCTCAATTGTGCAAGGTTGCTCAGAAATCCCTTTCAATTTCCAGGCAGAATAATTGCTGTATTTCCAATCTACTTTCCTTAGGAGAAAGGAACAAAGGAAAAGAGAAGCATCAATAGAATGGCTTTTACTATCAAATTTGTAGCCTGCTCTGGAAGGTCACCACTTTGAAAATATTTCGCTGTAAGTGAATATTTAGGTCATGTGATAGTGGGTGCAGCTTTCTGTCATTCAAGTATGCAAGGGAGAAAAATAGTAATGGAAAAGAATAAGTGCTATGAAATAGTAGGAATAAAGGTTAAAAAAATCACTTGCTTAGGAAAAAAAATAGTTTAGCAAACACTCAGAAGCATACATGTGTAGTTCTATGTAAATTTAGCCCACATATCATACATCAAAGCAAAAGAGAAAGATGGAACGCAAGTATGAACTCTTTAAACATGTCTTTAATGAAATGAGCCGGTAACAGTATAGTTGTTGGGATAATACTTTCCCCTGAGTATAGAATGAGCTTGTAGAAAATGCCAGTTTCAGTCCAATTCCTGTAGAGTTCCTCTGTTCAGCTCACTATGAAATATGAAAGCAGCATTTTTAAGAACCAAGCCAAAATAGCTATTCATCATTTGCCTAGGACAGTGTCATTACTGACTAGTGGCATAAAAAGCAAATTGTAATTTAGTCTTTATGGAAACCAGAACCCAACTGGAATAGGCTTATATTGCTTGATTTAAAAAATAGTAATAAAACTGGATAAGAGGATAAAATGTACGTTATAATAGTCACTGAAATCAGTAACCATCACTTACTGAGTACCTGTGACAAGACTGGTACAGTGTAAAACAAAAGTTGCCATCTACTCAAATTTCTGTATAAGGAAATTACAATCTCAGTAAGAGAAGCAACATCGTTTGAACATCCAAACCCATGTTCCCTACCCCAAAATCTAGTTACAATAGCTGAAATAGGTGATTGGAAAAAGAAATTCTCCATTCCTTGGCTTTGAATGAATAACCGGCATGCTCAGTAACATTGTTTTTTCCCAAGGGGTGAAGCAGCTCCTTGTGCTCCCACCTGTCTTTCTCATGTGACAAATGACCCTCAGTCCCAATGGGTGTAAGAGTCAGATAACTTCCTGCTATTTTTAACCTCTGAAAAATCCCTCAGCATTTTTGCACCAGTGTCTCTTTCTTTTCTGCTTCCATCACTGACTCTAACAAAGCTGGCTGACCTTCCGATCAGAATTCCTTCTTGATGAGTTTTCTATGCCTGTTTTCTTTTATTTCATGTCTCACCTTTACACAATATCAAGCAGGCCTCTGTAGCTAAGGCCTAGCTTATGCCATTTTAATCACTTCAAACACTGAACAGTTTCCTTTATTTGCTTCTAGACATTATTTACCTTCTACACTTCTCCAAAAGGAAATACTCAAGAGTTCTTAACAGCTGATGAGGTGCTTATAATAAACACTTAGATGATAAAATTAAAAGGAAAAATATAAAGAGACTTTTTTTAATACTGACCCCACTTCCTCCTTAAATAAGGCTCACAACAAAAACTGAAATAAAAAGATGCAAGGGGATTTTTTTTTAAAGTTTAAAATTATTTTATTATTGTTAATGGAAATGAGCCATTTTAACAAAATCATCAAGGACTAAATAGGTTAATTTAAATTTCAGTATATTTTAAAGCTAAAGCAATGTCAGTGTAAGTAGGCACTGCTAAACCAAGGTTGGATGGGGTTTTGAGCACTTCAGCTTCTCCTTTAAAACACCTGCATTGAAAGACACATGCAAAAACTGTAAGTCCAAAAATGTTAAAAACTATAAAATCAAACATATCTTCAAGTAGAAAAACTGGATACAAAAGCTGAGTTTGCAAGCATCCATGTAATCCGTTGTCTACAGTGTTGATTGTTCATAAACCACATTCTCATATTGCAAAATTTAGCTCATGATAGACCTTAAACTTCTCTGAGAGAAATGTAGCCATCTGAGAAATGTAGCAAGTGTCATTGCAAAATATTGCATCATGTAATGATATTACAAGTGTCATAGTGACATATTATGCCAGATTTGTGGTCTGGCGGTCCGTACAGATCATCTACTGAGCTGTGCAAATACAAAATGGAGACTGAGAGTACTATTCCTTCTTTGCAGGATGAAAACCAAGATCCTCTTGGCAAGGCAAAAACTTTGGAACAAAAGAGGTGAACAATTTAGACTTCATTTCTGAATTATATGTGTCTCCACCCAGGGATATATGCATAGTCAAAGGCTATAGGGACCAGCAAATTTCAGTTTAATCAGGCGTAACCTGAAACCCAATATTAAAATAACTTGCATGGTCTTCTTTGTTAATCAGAGTCTGTCACTTTTTCTGCTACTACTGAACTAAGTCTTGTTACTGATGAAATGTCACAACACATTTCTGCACAGTTGCTGAGGAAAGTGAATGTGTTGGTCAAATTACTTTCGATATAAAATATCTAACTTTCTGCAATAGCAGCTTTGAAATGACTGACATAATAGCAAAGGTTTGAACAGCACTAGTTAATCTGATGGTTGGCAAATGCAATACTGGGCACAGTGTGTTAATTATGTTGTCTACATGGGTGGCAGTTCCTTATGATATTTGTCTACATGTGTGCAATTTAAAAAAAAAAAGTGAGAACATGGGATTTTGATAGTGATGGGTCACTGAATTCCCAAGAATGAATATAGCTGGTATTCTCAAGAATTCCCAACATAAACCTGTGACAATCATATAGCTATTCCCATGCCTTAATCTCTTCCTGCAGTAAAACTAGTGAAGAGTGGAATAAGTCCAGTAAATTAACTTGGAGGATATAAAACCATCATCCAGTAAATTGAATATTATTCCAAAAGCTAGGGAGTGTAAGGCAAGGTGGCCATTGACCCGGAGAAAGAACAGATATACATAGTATAAGTGAGTTAATGTGCGATGATTGGAGTGTGGGAGACAGTCTGGTCCAGTCTTTTTTCCCTGCTCGTCTTAAACTGTGCCTAGCCGCAGTGCTGATTTTTATTCTTTTAAGGAAAATAAGCTGGGGCATATTGGAAATCAGACAGAGAGAAAGAAGCTTTTCCCCAATTATTATTAAAGGAGCTTGTTGAGAAGACTTAGAGTTGGAAGCTAGCCATGATGGGACAAAAAAAATCAGGTCCCAGAATCTGGTTGGGAAAGAGCACCTTGTTCAAGGGATCTGATAACACTGTGTTTGTAAAGCTTTTGCTGTTTCTTCTCTGTATGATATCTTCTTACAGAAAAATGTTGTATCACAATTCAAAGAGAAGAGCACTGAGTCTGTGTAAGTGAGACCAGCTTCTTGTAGTGGCCCTTTGGGGCAATTCTCAGTATATATTTTGGGGTATATAAATTCAGGTATATCTTTTTTTTTCCTCCTGTTTTTCTCATCATTATGCATTATACTTACATGACGCTCTAATGTCTAATAACCACTTTTTAGAGAAAAGTTACTAGAACAGACAAAATATGTGTAATTTGCCTTATGTAGAATTGTTAAAGTTTGGATATAGAAATGCTCTCAGAAAACTTTTACTTCAGTCTTGATTCTGCCTCTGATTTGCTATAAAATGTCAAACACAATGTTCTTCCCAGATTTTCCAGTAACAGCACTTTGGTTCTATCCTTTCTAATGAGTCTGTTTTAAGATGCTGCAGCATGTTCTCTGCCTTTTCCCCTACTACTTAGAAAGTAAGATCCTGTTTCTACTGATTACACGAATATTCCTACAGACCAGAAGAGAATGAGATCTGCTTGAGAGCTTTTGCAGTCAACAAAAGACGAGGCTTACAGCTGTTTGAAGGCTTGCCTTGTCAGTTTGAGCAATAATGGACATGCAGCACTGAATATCATCATTCAGTACTGATAGCCATAAACTGGGCAGATTACTTGGCATTTATAAATATACAGCATCCCTCAGAAGTTTCTCAGATTTTCTGTAGAGTCGCTTCATGCTTTCAGTTCAGCAGTCCATCCTTTCTACTTAATACGATTCTTATGAAGCTTCACAAAAACCATTCACCTCCATCATTCCACACTATTTTGCATGTAGTCCACAAGATACCTCCTAACTCAGTCTGCAGTGAATCCAGAGGAATAACCTAGATTCTCATCTACAAATTGATGAATTACAGGATTATGACGGAGAAAAAACCTGAAGCCTAATGTTTTCAGGTTGCTTGGGTGTTGTGAGACTAGTGCACCAGGGCATCCCTGTTGCTAATTAGTCAGGTGAAGTAATTTGAGCAAGGTAAAGTAATTATATCTGAAAGTTCTTGGCAGGAAAAATATGCAATAGGTTGAGTGCATGAATGGTAAGATTGTACCTTTGGGCTAGCTTATGACAGTGGCAAATGAGCACTTACTTATTTATCCACAGTGAAATCTGTTTACGCTGATAGACTTACCTACATATAAGAAAGCAATAGAGTAATGCTCCTGACAAATCTAAAATACAAAGTTTGATTTTACAGTTCAAATTTGAAGCTATTGAAATGAATGTGTTTGAAGGAATTATTAGAATGGAGAGAATGAACACTGAATACATGGAATCTTCAAGTAGGGTGCCATCTTTATTATTTAAATGGAGAATATATAAGGTTACGTCATAATCAAGGCTTTATCTGTTTAACTGAAATGTGTGAACCTACATGGGCAAAAATGGATACATTTTTGCATTAAACTGATGAAAACTTTCCAAATTTACCCTCTATATTTTTTCTTTTACAGATACATATCTGTCAAGCTCATGATTACTAAATGCAGCTCTGTCACATTAAAAAAATGTATCTGTGACAAAGATGAGATGACTGTGAACAAGGCCAGTGACACTGAGCTACAGCAGGACAGAATAAAGCAGAAGGTTTGATAATGAGAGATTACACTTTCCAGCTATTCTTGAGGACCAGAGGGAGGGAATTATTTGGTTTATGCTGGCAGCAATTTCCCTAAGCCATGTGAGATGGCATACCTCAAGCTGTTGCAAATGTAGGCAGAACAACCACAGACCATGGCTCTTGGTTGGATCTAGATTCCCTGGGGTATAAAATATATTGAAAAGGCTCCTAAATAGGGGCTGATCACTTAATTTGACTGTTTGAATGGAAGTCCCACATATTCTTCAATCACTAACACTTGTTCACAGCTCCCTTGAAGCTTAATAATCAGTTCTGATTTTTTTTTTAAATTAGATTAGCTGCTCGTGGTTACAGTTTTACAACTGTAACATATCAAGTGTGTTAAGCAGTACTTATGCACTGTCCCCTTTTCTAGGTTCTGTAAAGCTGCAATGAACAAAGGTTATTAAGTTCCTGCTGTGTTTAAGTTTCCTACAGGTCAGTTTTAATAAACTGTTTGTTTCTTCAGAAATGTACAGTGGCCACATTCATCCCCAGTCCTTGAAAACGTAAAACTTAAACGAAGCTTTCCCAAAGAACGTTTGAAAAGACAAATATATTAGTATTCATTTGTGGATATTTAAATAGCCCATGATTTATCCTTTCTCTGTAAGGAAATTGTGGTTAATTGCAATGGTTAAAGATTGTGTTGTACATTTTTCTGAAGCGACAATACTTATAGCCTTTTGTCCTTTATAATGTCACTGCAAGAAAAAATCATTCAAGGTTTTCAGTTTTAGCAAACAAGAAACACCTTTATCAAAGTACAAAAAACATCTATTCTTATGCAAATTCTATGTCAGACATATAAATGACCCTTTTTGTCATTCCTCTACAGGAGTTGATTGATACGTGCTACTAGTCTAGAATATACATACCGATCACAGCACTAAGAAAAATTTCTTTTCATAATGTCAGATAATATAAACTTTATTATAAAATACTTCACAATTACATATATTGTATTTCAATTTAAATCCAGTCAGGTGTTCTGTAAGGATAATATGCCTTAGACTGAAGTAAGGTACTTATACTAAAAATGTATTGGCTATATCCACCTAATTATGTTTAGATAGGTAAGAATGTAAGTGCGTGTATGTGTGTCTGCTTGTGCGTGTATCGTATGGACCATTTGTAAATTGCTGTAAAGATTAGTCACCTAATTAGTTGCTACTGTATATCATTTTTTAAAAGATCCAGATAGAGGATACATTGGCAAATGTTCAGACCATCTTTATGTTATTACATCTAATTGTAAACATCAACACATTTAATTATCATGCAAGCATGAACAATTATGTCATTACTTTGTAAACATACATGAAAGGTTATGCATCACTGCCATATATTATAAAATATTAGTAATATCATGAAAGACAACCATACCAAACTTCTTCTCCAGTCTTTGGTTTACTCGTCATTTGAGAAAGTCACAATAATGAGGTTACTAACACAGAAGATGATTGTTTTTGCGATGGAGAATATGCGTCTATTCCATCTGAAACATTGAGAGGTATCTGCGTTATCTTGCCTTTAATATCATGTTGAAGTTACTTATACAAGTTTATATGTCCTTGACAATATTTAGTCACATACATTCCACCACAGAAAACAGAAGCAAACATCCATTTGCCATCAGAAGAGGCCTTATGAAAACTAATTTACACATCTTTAAAGATATAGGGGAGGAAATAATCTAGGATCATAGAAGCTGCATTGTGTTTTTTAATTTGTTTGAAAGCATATAAGGAATAGGCTAACAAAAAGGTAGTAATTTTATATTATCATATCACATGCTCCTTTGCATAAAAGACACTAATTTTAGAAAATGTCTAGACTTAAAGTTGTCTAACACTTTACCATTTCAATATTCAATTTTGACTTGCATTTAAATTTGCTAAATTTTCAAACTCTGGACTCAAATTCTCATGTCAGGTGTTGGATGCTGAATATCTTTCAAAGATTTGCTAATCCCATAAAAGCCTTTCATAAGGAATTCTTGGCCTATCCATGCTTTGGAGCAGAAACCTCAATTTTGTCCAGCCGAATACAGCCAAGTTATGAACTTTTAGATATTACAGTTCATCTTGTACTAAGGAATATCACATACTAGATCTTAGTAACAAGGTTTTAGAATTGAGCAGTATAATTTGTGAACACTAGGCATGCTTAACTCAGTAGTGCATGACACTATGTGCACTAGGCATCCTTCAACTCTACCCATCAGCCAACAGGCCCATACAGTCCAATGTATTCCAATTCAAACAGACTAGGTCAAGTCCAAAAGTGATTTAGGCATGTCAGCATCAAACTGCATCCGTTCTAACAAACCTGCTAAGACCACAGGTTCATTAGCTGCAGGGAAGCAATCTGCTAACACAACTATACTATTTCTCACTTAATTGCTCCAGAATTCTTCTGCTGTGAGAAAAATACCTGTGAAGGATGCCAGGAAAATGATGTAACATCAGCTTAAAGACAATAGCCTACTACTTACCAGCTATTTGCCCTGATATACTACTAAAGTTCTGTGCTGGTGATTATATACAAGATGCAACATGGTTACTATGCAGCTAATTTTTGCTACTTGTTTTCTGGCAAAAAATCAGAAATTGTACATATTGCAGTGCAAGAATGTTAATTTTCTAAATTAGAAACTCAAAACTTAGGAAACCCAGGAATTAAGGTGATTCATCAATGTTAATTCAGCCTTCACACGTATGTTTTAGGCTGTAGTCCTTATTTATCTGTTCTTGCAAGATTTTTTTCACATTTTGCCTAATTGAATAGACTACATTATGTTCTGGAAGCATATCAAGGATAACCTGTGAGGGAGAATAATGACCAAAAGAAAACTGGTTCATCCATCATGTAACTAGGAAAGTCTGTAGGAGCAGAGTATGTCTGGAAATGGTAAGTGAATGATAAGGAATTTGAATTGTCACAGTGAGAACTGAATCTACCACAAAGTTCTAATGTGATGGTAATCGAGACACTTAAACCAAAATTTTCACATATGGCTGCTAATGCCTGCTAAAAATGGCCACATTTTCTGGGTACCTATTTGAGTCATCCTTGGCAGATACATAGAAGTGCCAAGCGATCACAGCTGTGACTGAAATGAGTTGGATCTATGCTTGTTATTTAAAATGCTCTGAAAAATCAGGCCCAAACTCTTTCAAATTAGCTAAATATTAGTGAAAACGTGATCATTTTAATTTGTTTCAAAACTTTAATTTCTTGTACAGACTTCCTTAATACTGGCAGAATTATTTTACAAGTTCTTGAACTTTTAATAATCCTATGGTTTTAATACAGAATTTTTAGTTGTTTTGATGTGGCTTACATAAGGCCCAGACTCAAATGACCTATATGCCGCCAAAGTGTGGCCAGTGTCAAATTCAGAAATTACATTAATGCTCGCAATACTGTTTTCACTTGCAATAAGCCAAATTAGCCTCTGAACGAATTTAGCACTGTACTGTTAGACTGACTGTAAACCTTAGCTGGTTAAATGAAGTTTCAGATGGGCATAGAGATGCTATTTCCATTGCATTACCCAGGAAGTTCACTTTCTTGCTTGTTTTTGCTGTTCCTACACCCACTGGAAATGTGGAGTGTCTTAATCATTTTCAGAAACTTACAGACAGCATCATACAAGGACCTATGCTGAAGACAGAGATAATCAAGCTACATCAAAGATTTCAGTTTCTGACCTCTGGGCTACTTCCAAGCTAGCTTTCATCTGAGGTGTGTTTTTATTTTTTTAATTAATTAAATGAACTGACAGTTTATTTCCTGGTGGTAACAAGATCATATTTATAAACAGGATATATCCTGTATATTCTACTTTGCAACAACAGTTTTAGTAGGAAAACTTGGCTATTTCTAGCTAGTGGAAGAAATTAGCCTGAGAGGATCATATAATCACAGAATGGCTGAGGTTGGAAGGAACCTCTGGAGGTCATTAGTCCCACCCTTTGCTCAGGCAGAGTGAACTAGAGCAGGTTGCTCAGGACAATGTCCAGTCAGGTGTTGATTATCTCCACAGAGACTCCACAACCTCACCATACTAACACACCTGTATTCAAGTTAGCTTATATTTATTCCTACACTTTATTTCCTTCTTGAATTGCCTAGAAGTTCTCCCTGCTAAATGGTTATACCATTATAACACAGCAGGAATGAATATTCATCAGTTTTCATCAACCTCTAACCTACTTCTAGGAGAACTACTTTCTTAAATTGTATGCAAATTAAACACAGTGCCTTCCAAATCTGATAACCCTATCAAATAATAGAAGCAGCAGATCAAAAACTTATAGAATAGAATGAAAGTCATAATGATTTTGACTGAATTCAATCCCTGTTTTTACAGCTTTTCATCCACTGTACAGATTTCAACTGTATAGTCTGCATTTTCTACTCAGGCGCTGAGCCTGTAAAGATGTAATGCATGCTTAAATTTAATGGATGTTATCCCCATTTAATTCCAAAGCATTAAACTTTTCCATGTTGTAAATTTCCATGTTTCACATGGTTGTTCCAGCATTGTAGAAGAGCTGGTGTTTGTGGTCTGAGAATCAATGTTTCCTGCACTTTTGTTGAATATGATCTGTTCTTCCTGAAAATCAAACTTTTGAGCACTTATAATGTATGAGCACTTATAAATTGATAGTATTCTTGTTACTGTGATGGGTGGCCAGTTACTTTCTTTTTAAAGTCTAATATATTTTCCAAGTTATTGTTGGGGAAATTGTTTGGCATTCCTCTACCATTATTGCTGCAGGCAGGTTTCCTGGAGGATAATTCTTTTGTTACTGCTTTCTATCTTTTGCTCAAGAACATATTGAAATTTGGGAACAAAGTGTATGTTCTTCTTCCCATAGATCTGAGAATTATTGATTCTGATGAAATATTATGAAAGATATTGCAATAGTTCAGAGGGTTGGGGAGAATGAAGAGGTAGTAAAGTCTGTTTGTAACTAACACAGGTAACCTCCCTGCATACAAAATTCATCATTGCCTTTATAGCTATATACTCAGACTTTTCAGTCAGTAAGAGGTAGTGCAGGACAGGGGGTATGCATGTGTGAGGTGTGGGGGTATGGTGAGGTGTGGACTTTATAATAAAGGAAGATGAGTTTTCAAACAAAGGAAAAGCTTTGATCTTGGAAGGGAATGTAGGAAAGGAAAGAGAGAAGAGTAGGACCCTGAGCCTCAAAGTGTCAGGTAATGGAAGCTTTAGCACCGAAGTGTTGGTCCTGAGTGCAAAACTATCAAAAAGGAGGAAGAGGAAATTGTAACATGAAACGGGGGAGTATTTCTGAAGAGAGAGCTTAAGTTCTCTTAGAGATCTTAGGTTAATGACTGGAAAATTATGGGAGATTCTGAGCTAAGAATGGTTGAGTTGCGTTGTGAAAACTGAGTGCAGAAAAAGCAAAATAAATCATGTATAGAATTCATGGTGTGCATGTTGACATAAGAGGGCAAGACTTGAGCTAGATTTGAATGAATGAAATTGAAAGTGGAGATAGGGGAGAGGTGACACAGTGATAAAAATTTATCCCAATCTGTCCTTACTACAAAGTGTCCCAGTTTTCTATTTTAGCACTGAAAGTGAAATGAAGAGTGCCCCTTTTTTTTTTCTCCCCTGAATTCCTGGCCAGCTTCCCTTTCCCTGTGCCAGAACGTTTCCCTGAGAACCCCTGAACACGACACCCCAGTTTTTCACTTTAAAAATATGATCAGTCTGCAAGGAGGGAGAAAGAATCTGCAGATTGCTACTGACTTACCAGTTATTTTGGCATCATTTTCCACATGACCTATCTTGGGAGATATTTTAACTCACATTGTGAGTGATGTTTCCGAATGGAAACCTCGATCTTTAATGGTTGATTTTGCAGCACCAGCCAGTCTCATGTTTATCTGAATTATAGAAGTAACATCTTGGTCTGATGCTTTTCATATTTGCTATCTTTACTTTCAGCTACACAAGTGTAAATACACTAGTATTCAGTTAAGTGTCTCAGTCTACTGAAATACAATTTATTCTGAATTTTGATCTACCGTATCATGAGGGACAATAGAGGTTCAAAATACACACTGACTTTCTGGAATGTGATTAGCCTTTTGGTAACCATCCACCTTCATTAGCTGAATAAATATTTGGTATACCTATGTGACAAATAATTACTGATTTTCAGGTGAAGTGATTCCAAATATCTGCCATCACAGCTAGAAATCTAGAATCTCACCAAAAGTCTCTGGATGTAAATGTAGATTTGATGTTTTAAGGTTAGAAGAGGTTGGTCAGAAAGGGAAATAAAACCATTGGTCTTTGACAGAAAATATAAAATAGATTCTGACTTCCTCATCCCTACTTACCTGGGAATGACTTGGGAATTCCCTTTCAGCATAAGATCAGTGAAGAGGAAAGAACACAATCTGATTCTCTTGGATTCTCAAACATTTGCCATCCTACTGGGATGGTGGTGCTTCTCCCTCTTTTTGGCAACAGAGGAAAAGGAAAAGAACTTTCCTCATCCATTTGTGTCAGAGAACATGTTCCACTACCATTTAAAATGCAGTTTTCCTCCTGTCCTGGTTTTGGCTGGGGTAGAGCTAAATTTCTTCACAGGAGCTAGTATGGGGCTATATTTTGGATTTGTGCTGAAAACAGTGTTGATAATAGAGGGATGTTTTCGTTATTGCTGAGCAGCACCTACACAGAGCCAAGGCCTTTTCTGCTTCTCACACCACCCCACCAGCGAGGAGGCTGGGGGTGTACAAGAAGCTGGGAGGGGACACAGCTGGGACAGCTGATCCCAGCTGACCAAAGGGCTATTCCATACCATGATGGTAAGCTCAGCAATGAAACTGAGGGAAGAAGGAGGAAGAGGGGGGATGTTCGGATTGATGGCATTTGTCTTCCCAAGTAACCGTTATGCGTGATGGAGCCCTGCTTTTCTGGAGATGGCTGAACACCTGCCTGCCCATGGGAAATAGTGAATGAATTCCTTGTTTTGCTCTGCTTGCTTGTGCGGCTTTTGCTTTCCATATTAAACTGTCTTTATCTCAACCCAGAGTTTTCTCACTTTTACCCTTCTGATTCTCTCCCCCATCCCACTGGGGGGTAGTGAGCAAGCGGCTGTGTTGTGCTTACTTGCCGGCCGGGGTTAAACCATGACACCCCCATACTGATTAAGCCGTAGTATTTATCTTCCTAAAACAGCCTCTGGAGGGAAGTGCAATGTGTTCCAATACAGTTTGCTTTCACATGTGCAATTTGTTTGTGACTCATGAATCCCCATCAATATGCCTTCTGTAGAAGACGTTATAAATGCCATCAATCCTTTATTTGTATTTGAATCACATGTATAAGGCACTGAGATTTCATAAGATACCAAGCAGATTTTGAGAGGTCAGCAGTTTTCATCTCCAGAACAAAAAAAAAATCATTTATGTGCAAGATTTTAGTGAAAAGTCAATGTGAAAGAGCAACAGAAATTCCTGACAAAGCCTCCCCCGCTTCAATCCCTCCCACTGCCTCTCCGTTGTCATCCTTCTTAAGTATCACCTCTCCTTTCCATCAGGACTGGCACTCAAAGATACCAGATGGCAGCCTCAAGATTGTAGCACCCTTTAATGTCTGCCCTTTACTGTCTGGCAAAAGTGTTGACATTTCTGCCTTGAATGAGAACTGAAAACATTTAAAAATATATTCAACATGAACAGTCAGTGTCTAAGATGTTGTTTACACACTGCTAATGGGCTTTGACTTTAATAGAATGATCCCTAGGTTTGCAGAACCCACAGTCAGGTGTGAACTGGATATTTTCTTCTGTTATTTCTATTACATTAGAGAAATAACCAGCCTTTCTGCCCATGGACTTAAGAGCTGCGCATACTATTTCCGTCAGCAAATATGAAGGCACTGTTGTGGTTTTTCTTGCAAGCATCAACCAAGCTACAAGAGTATGATCTCCTAGAACAGCCCCCAGGAAGCTCTGCCTCCTCTTCTGGGAGGAGTTACATGGATGGGATCTGGAAGAGATCAGGCTCTTAACTTTAAGGGACAGAAATAAGAAGTTCATGTGCTATTGAACACTTGAGTCTTGAGCAGTTACTGGATTTTAATACTCACTGTCACAGGTTTTTGTCTTTACTTGCACATTGATGTTCAGGAGGTAAATTGTACAAATGCCTCTTCATTTCTGAAAGTAAAATTAATTTATTTGGTTGTCTGAGCACAGAAATAATGGAGTGAATTGTTCATTTCTAAGAGTAAGCTTCAGGGAAATCTCTGGAATTCTTTTTTCTGAAGGTCTCAAAATAGGGATCTGAATCCATAAGAAGACAGGTATTTTCTGTAAAAAGCTAAACAGTCTCTACGTATAGTAGAGCAGAGTTACAAGCTCTTAGTATGCCATGGTATTGGGCACTGACTGCATCCCTGATGCTTGTGAAGAGAGCACTAGTAGCATGCTATCTCCTGTGGCTTGTTCATAGCACAGTATTATTTCTGATGAACATTTAAAAAAACTGTTTGTATTCTCTTCATCATAAGCTACTAGACAGTTCTTACTATGAAGTTTTTGAGACCGCCTTTCATGGTTTACATGTTTGCAGAGTTTTCTTTTTCGTTGTTGTTAATTTGTCTTTAAATATTCCCAGGTTTAAGAGGCAGAAATTTCCCATTAACAATATATGTGGCTCTTTAATCCTCAGATATCTGGAACAATTCAAGACATATGAGTGACAAAATATAGGACATAATTTACCAACAAATCTCTCAGATTAATGTATACTGCTTAAAGATTTAGCACAGAAGGACTACACATGTCTGGGAAATGAATACTACTTTCTGCTTGCAAACCCTGTATTTTGACAGGCCATATTGTCTTGAGATAGAACATCAGAAAAAGAATGAATAATTTAATCAGAAATAGATGAGACAAATAGTATAAGGGACAGTACATGGATTTCCTTCTTGAAAGCTGAAGTCTACCCATGCTTCACATGACCAGCCAACCATTCCACACTAAATGGTGAGTTGATCGGAAGCAGGTTTTTTTCCTGTTAGTTTCTAAACCAAATAGATAAAACATTCAGATTGCTAGCAGATGCAGTGAGTTGTTCGGTGGATTTAAGGAGGCACATAGCTTTTAGTGCCCTTATTAAAAAGTCTGTAAGGTCGTTTTAAGATTAAAACTACTACCCAGTTGATTTGAATTTTTTTAATCAAGTTTTTATTCAACAAAACAACGAAAACAGTAGGGTTCATTTCCATAAAAATATTACATGGATTTATTTTTTGCATCCAAGCTTTTATCTGCAATAATATTGCATTTGATTTGTTTATCTGAAAAAATTTAATACCATTGTACTTCATTAGACATCTCCCTTCTCTTCCTCAGCAGCATGAAGAACTGTAGGACAGAGTTATTTTTAGATGGAGCGAGCAAAATGAGAAAATCTGTGTCTTATTTAGGAAAAAAATACGTATATTAAGAACTAAATATGAATGGTCTCTTTTGATCAAAAGAGGTGGAATAAGCATGTGGGACACAAATGGCTTATGTCAAGGCATGCTGTTCCTGCATTTCCTTACTGTTCTTTCATATTTAGAATGCTGTTTTATTTCATCTTCACATTAGAACATGCTGAGTGATAGGGTTAGAGAGAGCTAGTGTTTTTAAATTTGTACGTCTAAACTCTGTTTATTGGTATTTTGATGACATCTAGTGGTGACAAAGCTGTTAGCAAATTTTATGTCCTATGCTGATGTAGCAGGATCATCACATTATGAAGAATATTTGTAACTGTGGGTGCAAGGCTGGCATTTCGTAAGCTGCAGAAGAAAAGGCTCAGCAACAGTTCTCTCCTTTCACAGCCTAATCATAGGGAACAGCAAATTTCTGTTACTTTCAAATACAAAGCAACTATTATTATAGTTATTCTTGTGGATTATTTTAAGATTTCCAAGCCGGGTTCTGCTGATATTGTCAGGAGCAGTAACAAAATAGAAGACTAGAACTGGGGTTAGACGATGCCACAGTGAAACCTTGATAGCCAGCCTGTTCTTCAGTCCCCACCCACTGCCAACAAGATAAAAATATTGTCTACAAATTGTAAGTGCTTGTATGCGATAAAGCAATACCTGGTGCTGACAGAAAGCTGCAGAAAACATGGTGGTTTTACATGTGTCTAAATGAAAGAGAACGAATCTCAGCTGCCCTGGTTGTGAATTTCAAACCAGTTTTACATATGTTAGATGGTTGCCTTTGTTAGAATTCACATCCATATCTGTGAAATCAGTCTCAGGCCCAGTGTATGCAATAAAGTAAAAAAAGAAATCAAGCTGTGAGAATTCTCTTTTCTCTCCCTCAGAGAATTAGTGTTGAATAGAGATACTTTGGTTGAACAGCACTATTTTCTACAACACAAACATTTTATTTTTAATAAATATTTATGAGGAGTTGGCAGGGGAGGAAGAGGTTATTTTTTGTTGATTAGAAAAAACAGTGATTCAATAAATGACATTAAGCTACTGGCTTTTCTGCTTTTGTTTCAATACTATGAATATGTAGTGAGAGAGAGGGAGAGGGGGAGAGAGAGAGAGAGAGAGAGTTTGAAAGAGAGAAAGAGTGTGTGTGAGACAGGTGGCAGTGGGGTTGCTATAGCAATTACTTGTCACTAATGATAGGAGGGTAATTACTGCAGCAAATTCCCACATAGCTATTCAGCACACAAGTTAGACTATTTCCCATCCTAAAATATTCTTTTTGTATTTGCAAGATTACCTTTTTCACCAGATGGCTACAGGCTACATTTCTAAAATTTACCAGAAGTTCATTAATTATGGTGCCACTGGAATCAGAATTTAGTCGCGCCATCAATTTTGAAAGAGGCAGTGAAGTTCTGGCTTTTGGGGTCTACTTTTCTTGAGAGACAATACAAAATTTTGTTTTTCAGAATGCTTTTTGTAAGTTCAATGTCAAAAACATATTGAGGTCACCTTCAATGTTACATTCAAGTAATCGAGATTAGTATGTGATTGAGTCTGACTCATCACTTAATTGCACAAGATGTAAATCAGGTTTTTCTGCAGTGAACTAATAAAATTAAACTATTAATAACTGTGCAAACAAGTACAAATCAGGCCATGTTTGAAGGAAAATAGACTCAGGCATTGAGAGAGTCATTGAGAGAGTTTCATTGCAACATGTTCATTAGTGTATTTTTCGTTTCCTCTCTTTCCGTTATTTGTAGCTTAACAGTGGCTTATCACCTCATGTAAATCAGAAAAAAATCTACATTGCATTTCATCTTTAGGCTGGTTCATTCTGCAGTGTTTAAAATGTTTCTAAAGGAATAAATATAGATGCAACTTCTTTGCTAATATATATAATGAAGATTTTTGTTTTGTGCAGAGTAATCATCACTTAATAAAATGGTCTCAAAAGGTGTGTGTCTCATTTCCACAAAAACATGGTGTTACCTTGGCTACAGTATTTCTTAATGATTCTCTTTTCCTTAATGATTCTCTTTATCCTTTTACCTGCCTTTAACTAATGAAAATATGGATTACGGATGTTACCTTTTAATTAACTGGTGGCAAATACATGGAATTACAAGCTGCTTTAGAGAGTTCATTTTTTTCCCCCCAGCTGGCTGGACTGTGATGATTTGAGGGAATACACAATATTTTCTGTCTTTTCAAGAAGATGAGTAATGGATTTCATAACTATGGGCTGGCAAGATAGCGCCTAGGCTTCCTAGGTGGATGAGATTGTCTATTGTGCCATAATTAACAACCGTTTGATGCACTCAAGTGTATTTCTTGCTGACTCCCTTGTTACAAAATTTGAAACTGTGCATCTCTCTGGTTACCAGTATTAAAAATAGTGCAAATCTGCTTACCTAGGCTTATTTCACTTTCCATCTTTCAGGCAATTTACTGACAAATTAATTTTTCCCACTTTTGTTTCTCCAGTATTGCATTTTATTAATGTAAAAAAAAAAAAGATAACTGTTATTTGGTGTACTAATATTGCTAAAAGAAACCCTTATAAAATGCAACTGTTTGGAGTTATTTTTTAGTACAAATGAGTTATTTCAATTCATAGATAAAAACAGGTTAATATGCTGGAAGTTAAAATCCACTTGCCAGCTGGTGACCTTGTATGGTAATTAAAATAATACTTGCTATAACAACATGAATAATTGTATGTTTAAATAAGGATTTTCACAATTTCCTTTCTTTTGTTTATGCCTCAGGTGAACATTTCATAAATGAGAAGGTTGATTTATAATCTGCTTCTGATGTGTGAATCAGTAAATCTGATGAATCAGTTTCTCCTCAAAGACAGCACTTGAATTCCCAAGGATTTCATGAAAAGCACTTCCCATTTTTCTCACTAAAAATATATAGCTTGATGCCAATTAAAATTCAGTGCACAGTGTATCCAGTAACCCTGATAATCAGTAAAAACATGTCAGAGAGCAAGATGGTTTCTCCAACTGAATGGAAATCTCAACAAGCAGTTAACCTACAATAGGAAGAAACTCATTACTGGGATAGCTTGCTGCCTTACAGCACTTGAAAAGCTGATTAAAGAAATAATGACGCGAAACTATATAAAATCCTGGCAAAAAGCGGTAGGGAGGATAATGACAGATATTTCAGCTTGCACCAATACTTATTTTGGCTCAGAACAACAAAAAAAAATATTGATCAGACCACTACGTGTTACGTTAATGTACAAGAATGACAATTTCTTCCCCAAACCCCGCATTGTTTTTATTGTTTCAGCTCTTTGACTCTTGATGACTTGAGTTCAAGTCCCAAATGGACTTCTGATCAGCAGGGTAGCTGATTTCAGAATAAAGAGAGAGAGAAAATGTGTAAACTCAGTGAAGTGCTCCACAAGCTCCAGCTTGCAAACCTCACAGAGATTGCAGCCCATCCAGCTCACAAACTCTCACCTAATACAACATGCTGTAAGTTGTGAAGAAATGTGTTTAAGTATAAATAGTCTCTACTGGCTTCAGGAAGTAAAACTGTTCCCTTAGTTTAGTCAACACATTGCTTGCTGAGGAAGCTGAGAGGCCAATGTCCTAGGCTCACCAGTGATTTCTCCCTGTAAAATGAAAGTTAGCAATAATTGTGTGTATAATATTGTCTATTAGGTGGTGCATAAAGGCTTGCATTGTATGTACATACTGTAGTTGTATAGAAAACATTACAGAGTGAGCCTGCTTTTAGCTTGATGCCTCATACAGTGGTAATTAAGGAGAACAGTCTTTTGATTTGCTACTATTTGCAGTTCTGCAGGAAAAACTGAGTTTAGGCTATCTTGTGCTGTGCATTGTTGCCATGTTTAATCTTCTGATTCGCTAGGAACAATTACATGCGACACCTATGGGGAATTTAATTGCTTAGCTCCTGCCTCTACAGCAATTGTAATTATGGTGCAGTACTATTTGGGAAAAAAAAAAAAAAAAGACAGAGAGAGAGAAAAAACCTGTGGTGTTTTTTAGAACATAGCACTGAATAATACCAAGGTTAGATTTATACAACAGCATAGCTCCAAGAATTAGCTCCCAGAATTAACCCTGTGTTTCTTTTGATGAGAGGCCAGACAAAATAAAGCATTGGTTATTGTAAATATCCTCATGTAAAGCTTTCCATTCAAGCCTATCAAATGCATTTATCCTCCCAATATATGTGGGAGTTAGCACAGCTTCTTTTTTTTCCCCTCCTTCTCCAGCTGAGGAAACTAAGGCACAGAAATGTGCTGCCTGATTTGTCTTTATGAAAAATCCAAAGGAGAGCAAATTAGTATGTGAGAAATTTTGAATTTCTAGCATTTCCAAGCTCCTTTTACTTTTCACGGATGCAGCTTTGAAAGAAACATAATGGGCAAAAGACATGCCTTTTTAAGCTATAAGACCTTGAAAAATTCTGTAAAATGGAACATAATAAATAAATGAATAAATGTTGCTGTGCACTATTCTGCTGATAATTCCTGTTGAGCAGAATTGAAGATGTCATTGTCTGAATCATCCTGCACAATCCCAACCAAAGGAAGTTGGAGACAGGATTATCCTATTGCATTCTGAAGGAAATTTTAAAGAGAATCCGAAGAGCGCTACTGTATTAGAATTTCTTTTATTCCTTATAGAGAAGAAAGAATAATCACTGCTTCGTTTGCAGTAAGGTATTTTTATTTCTTTCATCATCTAGACGACTTTCAGAACTGACCTTGATGGCAATTCAGTTAGAAATTAAACTCTCATCAGGATGTCCTCCAGTGGCTTCACAAGTTAACATTCTTTTAGAAGTGGTGTACAGATCAAAACCAGGACCAATACTCCACAGAACAGAGCCCGTTCTGGCTGAAGAACTCATGACATTTAATAATAATGTTGAGGGTTTTTTGTCTCGAATAAACACTAATCATACAGAAGTGAAATTCACCCACAATTTTCCATAAGTTACCTGTTCACCTTCAACATCTGCTACAGTCCCCTTTAAATGATACACAACATGGCCAAACATGTGATCTATAGATAGCAAAAAGGCAACCCACTCCTTTGGTATAATTATACTGTACGAGAAATATACGTTTAAGATAACTACTAGGTTTTTCTCTTTGCAGCCTATCAAACATAAGTTTAGTCATGCCAGAGAACGTATAATGCTATAATTGCCTGTATGAATCTTGGTAGCATTTAGACAATGTGCTGCAAAAGTGAAGGTGCACGGTACATACCCCTGCAGATCTGCTGCTGTGATTAACCTGAGAAATTTTGTATGAGAAAGAAAGTAACTAAGAGAAATGTGTTTTCTTCAGGTAATTATTAACTTCTTTTGATACTGACATCAACAGAACTGACAAGATCTCTTTGAAAGTCAAGATTACCTTTCTGGAAGTTTTGCATTCTTTGTCATTAAAAGAAAAAATACCTACACTGACATTTTAAGCTTTTCCCAAGTTTCATATTAAAAAAGCAAAGGAGTTGATGGAAGATCCTTTGAAGGCCAAAGGGAACAAATCTCATACAAGAGCCACTATAATTTTTTCCACACAGTATATCCCTTTTTTTTTCCAGTTAGTAACTGTAACTACATGTAGTTACGACAATAGCTAGCTATTTCACTGAATTAGCAGTTCCATGTGTGAACTACCCATATCCATTCTCCATACCTTTTATTATGTTGTAAAAGACTTCTTCTGGACTGGTCCAAGACTGGTCAGTTTTTCCACTCAGAACATAACCTCTGTGTTCAACGCCAATGTGATAACCTCCCCGAGAAGTCAGCAGATGGGAACTGAGATTTGAAGACCTGTATTTTACCACCATCTGGCCAAACAGCATTGGATAAGTCACTTGAAGTCTTTATTTTTTGAATTTGCCATTTGTAAAGTAAAGATATTATCAACCAATATTTGCAAATTGCTTTGTGCTTCTGTTGTAGGTTTAAAGTCATTTTTGTATTTACTGTACCTTAAAACCATGTTCTGACTTTGTTTCCTCCAAATTTACATATCTAACCCTCAACCAACCTCAAACTGCATCCCTTGTTTTATAATGTGAACAGTGCAGGCATAGTACAGAAGAGAAGAGACTCCAAACAGTGAATCTGAATGCACTTTTAAACATGCTTTTCCATTGCAGATATTTGCAAATGAAACCCTGTGATGCAGCATTTAATTCCCACGAGAAGTGCTATTCTCATTATATCTTCTGTCTGTATACAAGCTTCTGCTGTGTTACTTGTATTGCCAGTTTCAGCAGGGACTCAGAAGAGAGAAAGGATAGAAACTCAGACAGAATTACTAAACTGTAACACAAAGATAATGAACTCTAATGCAACAGGACAGCAAATTAAAAGACTGGGAAGTTGTTAGCCCATGTAAAAATAGGAAGAAAAAGAGCTTTATTCCATACTTTTGAAGCATTCTTCAAAGCTCAGAGAGCCTACTAAACGAAGCAGTCCAGTTAATCTGCCTAGAGCTCCTCAGTTCGGCTCTCTTTACAAAAGAAATCCAACCAGACATTTTTAAGAGCAATTATTTTTTTATGAAAAGGAAATAACTAAGACCTAGAAAGGCACATTAGGGGCTAGAAGACACACCAATCAGGAAATAGTTTAAGATCCCCATTCAGCTCAATTTGTTTTAAAGTATTTCAAACCCCCTGAATACAGCAAATTCTACAAATAGCCAAGTGGCTGGGAGACACAGTGCATATTGCCAAACAGATTTAAATGCAAAACCAAGACTCTTGTTTCCCAAAGCTGTGGAGGGTGATTGTAACACTGTCTAGTCTTAAGGCAAAGCTAGTCTCTGCTGGTTTTATGTATTTCCCTACCAGAGTCCTAATGTTCCCCTTCTGTGCAAACACACCTACAGAGGAACAAACACATTCAGAAATTTGGTAGTTCCAAAAATGGCATGGATTTGGCAAAATCGTGCCCTGGTTCACAACATTATCAACCACAAGCATTTAAGCATCATAAAACACTCCCTGTCCTTTGCTTTGGGACCAAAATTACAAGAATTTAAAAATACGCGTTTAATAATACATTTTAGAATTTTATTCACTTTTCATTTTTAAAACTCTTGTGAAAATCTAAACCATATGTTAAATTTTTTTGAGAAACATGAAGCCTAGGAATTTATATTTTCATTAAAACAAATCCTCAGATTCCCCTCTATTCAAATAATTTTAGCAGCTGAAACATACAGAAATGCACCACATATCACAAGACCATGATAAAATCTGAAAGAGGACAATGTTGGATCCATGGGCTGCAGTTTAGTTGTATTGCTCCAGCAGTTTCTGAGTACTGTCACGTGAAGGGGTACAAACCTATTGTAATCCTGACCTTTTCAAGTGACTGGCATTCTGCAAATGTTCTGACACTTCTAATTTACGGGATTGGGTGAATTTTCTTTTTTTCTGGAAAAAATAAGCCATTCAATCTCTTAGTCTGGATAGGAACCTGAGAACTGAAAGAAATGAAGGCAATGTTTCCAAATTTTTGTGGAAAAAAGCACTACTGCTCAGGAAACCAGATATTCAGCTGCGTTTGCAGGTTATACAAAGCTACGACATAAACTTTCAGCAGAATGAGACTTGCAAAGTCCTTTGCAAGGCTTGCAAGACAGAATAATTCAGAATATTTCTAACAAGGCTATTGATTGCAAAAGCACATTTTCTTTCCACTTACTCACATTTCTGATTTTAAAGGCCTGCACAATAATGGTGAAGTACATGGAGCTGAAAAACCAGTAAAAGCTGCATACAGAATCCCTGATATCTGATCAAAGGCAAGCTATTTGAGAAATTTCATAAGCAACTACAACTATCTGAAGGATAAATTAAAACCATCTACTGAGAGATAACATGTGAAATAATGTCTGTTAAATAAAAATTAATAAATGGGCATTAAAACAGAATATGAATATAGTCAAATGGCAAAGACCAGATTTGCTCCCGAGACCCATGGAAACAATTTCAGAGATTTTTAGCAAAGAAGCAGTGTATCATCAGACACGCAGTGAAAGCAGTCGGTTTCCACGTTTCAGCACAAGTTGCACCACACAATGCAAAGAAAAGCAGAAGTGTATTAATAAGCATGTAACGGGAACACAAAGCTGTCGTGATGACTATGGTCATGCAGAAGAAGATTCTTTCTTGGATCTCATAAAAATGTATAAAACAAAAGTTTTTTTCAGATTACATATTTGTGATATTAGAAACAAATTGACATTAAAGAAGGATTAGGAATGACGATGACTTGGTGGGAAAAAGTATGAATTATGCCTCTTTTATGTATAGGCGCATGTTGCAAATTCACAGTGGCATATTTCTAGAATACTAGCCATCCTTCAGATTATGAGACAAAAGTTTCCAAACACAAAACCCAAAGGTGGGTTTTCATTATGTGAAGAAAAAGGTGAGGAAAAAAAAAAACATTAACTAACTAACTGACATCCAAAAGTTATGATATATCATAGGTATAATACTGAAAACCCTGTGAAACATCTGTATTACATGTACGATCTCATAACCATTCAGACTAAGTAAAAGCTGACCATAAATGAATTCTCCATCATGTGACTGGAATATCAGTGTTTACCACAATAAAGCAAAACTACTTAAGAAGTGTTACAGAATAAGAGCTTTAAGTAGGTGAACACAATTCCTCTCGACAGAAGTGCTGCTATTAAAGATAAGAGAATAAACCTTCCACCCCAATAGGTAGAACACAGTTGCAAGACACTGGTGTGAAAACAGAACTACTGCAAGAATGAGAATTGTATGTAGAAGAAATGTTGTGACTTCAACCTTTCAAAGTAATGGTTAAGTGATTCATTCCATGGTCATGACAGCTATTATTGCAGATCAGTCTGGTCACACTCATTCCTGAGGATCAGTCCTGCAAACAGGACCAAAGCTAAAGAAAACTAAGGCTAATACAGTTTTCCAGATCTTTTGACATAGTCAAAATACTACTGCCTATGTTCCTTCACTGGCAAATTCTTACCTAATCACCAATAGTGAAAGTCATTGCATGCACAGCAAACACACACTACGATAGAAGCCTAGCTGAATGAATTGTTTGGATAATAAAACCCTGGGATTCAATATTTAAACCCTATGAACAAATGTCCAGTGAGACACAGAATCACTTCGGCTAAAAATTTGTCTGTCTCCCGGAGTGTGCTACTAAGTGATTTTATTGGGTATTTGTTGCTATTTTTATTTGGCATTGTGTTTTGTTTTCATTTGCATTAAATGGTAAGCAAAATGAAGTCTCAACTTCAATGTTCAATTAGTTTTATTTAAGTGTTAAAATAATTGACTGTTTCATGGAATCTAGCTTCATTTGAGCCAGATTTTGTATCCTTTTTGTCATTATCTTTTCCTATCTTTCAAAGAATGTTTCAAGAAAAATGTTTATAAAAACCTCTTTTTGTTCTGCTAACCCTGCAAACTAACATGTTCCATTTATTTTTAAATTAAGTGAAAATTAGCTAGGTGTGATAGATAAGCTTTCTATACACAGGTCTAAATATTGACAAAAGGAGACGTGTCACTGGAAAAATCATCAGTCTAGCAATTATCACATTAGCATGTTAAGTGGAAAAAGATGTGAAACTTCCAAGTGTGTCAATACAGATTATTTCATTTCCACCAGCTATCAGCTATATACTGTGAACATCAGTGCCTTAATGTATACTCAGCAGCAGGTCGGCTTTTGCAAGCAAATACCTTGACGTGGCATCCAGAATTGTCAGATCTGTGGCGAAATCATGTATATCCCCTTCAGAAATGGGCCGCCAAGCAAATATTAGACGTTTCTGGAAGGCCAGCCAGTACAGGGATAGAGCCAGAGGACAGGGACAGGAACAAGCAGTCAGCAAGGATTGTCTTTCTCACAGACGTGGCAGTGACTTTCAGGTCCAAACCTGGGTGGACAGGGAAGAGAGGAGAAGGAGCTGGTCACCATTTCCCCAGAGAGGAAGCAGCAGCAGAGAACAAAACATGCTAAAACCCTTTTTAATAGTAGGTCCAGAAACCAGATGTGATTTTAACAGCTGGTTCTGCCAGACTAAATGCAATCTCCTTCAGTATAGTCCTGATCCTTTTACAGTTCCCTGCCCAAAACTTAAACGGGATTGGTAGCCAAAAAAGAAGGCCTTTTCCTCACTTTCTTCCAACCTCTGCTACTCATTTCAGATCCCTACATATTAATAATTTCTCAGATAAGGAATGTATTTGCCATTTTCATAATCTAGTCAATGTTACATTACTTGCAAGTCTGTCTAATCTTTTCTATTGCTGCTGTCCATCAAAGAATTTTCCAAGAAGTTAAATTAAGGTGCCTTCATTAATGAGTAGCAGACAAAGTGAGGAAGACAGAATAATGATCCGTGTAGTTGAACAGGGTGCATTTAAAGCATATATTTTTTCTTTACAATGTAAATAATTTAATTCATTTCAAGAGCCCTGAGTGGACTAGTGCCTACACTAGGTTTGAAGTTGAAACTCTTTCTCTGGTGAATAATAGCACTGGCAATTTTGTGTCAGCTTATGAGAGCCAGAATCACAGGATAATAGCTCTCAGGATACATTATTTTGGAGGGGGAACTTATAGAAAGTTCTCACCCCAGTGTGACCTAACAGCATGAGATAAATACCCTTGAGACCAATTAAACTTTCTTTCAAGGATTTTATATAATTTAAGATTTTTTAATACAATTTTTAAAAAAATATTTACTTTTAAAAAGCCAGCGTTACATAATGTGTGCTCAAAGCATGAGCCATTAATCTGTTATGTATCAATATAAGGTTAGCAGCATGGGCAGTGCCTCAAACAAAGCCTGGGGATGTCCATAGAGAGAATCCCACCAATTTCAGTGACTTTGGATCAGACCATTACTGAATGACCCCTGGCCACATTGTGCAATTTGTATGGGCAGTTTTGGTAAGAGCTACAGTAGAGGACTATTGTGTTCTGGCTAAATTATGTCCCACCTTTGCAGACTCCTCTAGGAGGCACTGTAGAAGGCATGTGGGCAAGACAGAACTTATGACGCAGCTTGATCACAGAAATCCAGTTACCGAGGTGCTGAACTTGTTTATACAGCATTCATTGTACCATGGTCTAATAGACCTTTTTAGGTGAACAAAATCTTCTTGATTTTATTCGCACTGATTTTTCCTTAGAAGCATCCTTATTTGATATTTTAAGCCTCTTTTGCCTCAGAAGTGTATTATGCAGGCTGCTGGTGGGATAGTGCAAACATGATTCAAAGCTTGAAACTACTTTTCCACAGAAACAAATCTGCATATGCTGATTTTTAATAAGTACTGGCAGATTATTAAGATGCATTACTTTCCCATCTATTTCCTTCAAGAATTTTACTATTCTTTGACTGCTAGGCAAGAACTTCCAAGCACATAAAACAGTGACAAAAAGATGACATTCAGATAAATACCATAATTTTTATGTGAAACACCTCTATGAACAAATAAATTTTTCCTATTTTTCATTGCAACTAGTTTGCACAATATTAAATTTAAGATATTGCATTCATCCTATTCATCCCGTTTTCAATGTTCTCAGGAGTCCAGGGCTTGCAATCTCCCGAAACAAATAAGAAGTATTTCAAGATAAAATTTCAAAAGCTAACAAGAAAGATATTTTAAGATTACCTTTATGTCTTTTTTTACTCTCCCTTGGTGCTCAGCATCATGCAAGATTTGGCCCCAAGTCATGGAGATTTTAGGCAATAGTTTCCCCATGCTTAAATTTTAAAAGTAGTTGCCATAGCAACTGCCAGACACAGCATATGGTGTGTCTGTTACCTCCAAGATAACAGAGCAATTTCTAAAGAATTTTCTTTACAATATGTTACGAACCTTTGTACTTTTTACAATTTTTCAGAGTGCAGTATAAGGTACTGTTGTTCCCTGACATTCTCTTCAAGTTGAATGCTCATTTTGTAACTCTCTCTTTCATATTAGGCAAATATTTCCTTCTCTTCCTTGTCTTTTTATTCTCCCCAAATTCAGCAAAACATGAAAGAATAAAGTGGGGAAAAGGAGACATCTATTAAGTTTCATCTAAAGACTTGACTTAGTTTTGCTACAATGTTACCTTTCCTTCACAGTGACAATCCAAAAGACAAAAACGCAGAAAAAGGCAGAATGCAGAAAAAGACAGAAATCTTATTAAAACTTCTTCTTTAATATACAGGTGCTGGGCAGTCAGACATTTTGCAGAACTATATGCAGCCTTCAACGCTTTGACTCCCATGCTTGCCCAGCTTCTCATCTCCAATGCAGAATTAATATCTGTGCAAAGTGGCCCCAAACAAGAGGAACTCAGAAACAAAGCTGTCACCTCTTGTTTGGTAGGTAGTAGATTCTCCCTGAACAGCAAAGATCTATGTTGCAGACCCTCTTCCAAAACGGCTTGACTCTACTGTGTGTAGCTCCTGAAAAGAAATCCCCTAGGACAGCTTGCGAGTGGGATGACGTTACCTACCTTCCTCCACACACCCAAGAAGATCCCACTGTCCAGCAGAGCTCCCAACAGTTAAGCATTTCAATGCTTGCCTTGCTTTGTAGAATCCCATGCAGATTCGGGAAATAAGGGAAATGGGCCTTTATTCCTCCTTCTGCCCCTTTGTGGTTGTATAGGCTGAGACAGGATTAAAAGAATAGTTACTAGGATACGTAATAATGTTCTGCTCTGTAATTCTCTGTCCCCTGAGTCCTTCATTCTGACAACTTTCTACAGTTAAGGCATCTTCTGCATAAATCCTCTAAAAAATTAAAAAATAAAACTCCACCAAAACAGGATGTATGAGTGTACATTTAATTCTCCCCCTGAGGAGAAGCTAAGAAAGAGAATGAACCACTCACTATACACTTAGCTTAATGCACAACTACAAGGTGCTGACACTACTCTGATGAAGACAGAAGATAGTAATATTTTAAAGGGGACTTTGCATGTTTGGGTTTTTTTCCTTTATTTACTCTTCATTTACCATGGTTACTTCTCAAGGAAGGGGTAATCATTCTGTAATTGGAATTGCATGTGATTACCTTAAAGAAATACTTGGCCAAATGTTTTGCAAAGATGCTTATATTTAATTAAGAAGTTGCATGGTTCATTGCAGCAATTTATAGTGTAGATATATTTTTTGAAATCCTCTTTTGCTGCCTGGACAAGGGGAGAAAGAGACCAAAGAGCATAGCAGCAGGTACTATTTCTGGGCAAGTGCAGCTTTCAGTAAAGGCTGAATGACTCTGCTGTGGGAAAAACAGGAGAAATTTTTGCTACTAAAAAGAGACTAGTGACAGCAGGTTTTTTCCTAGTAATAGCAGTTAAAGTTAACTAATAGCCATAAAAGCAATGGTAGTAACTTCAGGTTTTAGCTGCTAAATGGCATGTAACAGAAAGAGAAGGAGGGTCATGTGTGAGCTTCCCCTCATCTTAGTCATGTGTTATCAATTGATTAGCCTGGAGCACTTAGGAGAAGAAAATTACTTATGGTGTCCTGACTGACTGAAGGATGGTGAGAAAACATGATAATTATGTTAAATTAATAAAAAACACATTATATTTATTGTATTTAATGTAAAAGTTGTGATGAAATGAAAATGCTATAATGTAGGAAGATATAGTTGTCATACACCATGCCTCACTTTTATTTATGCTGTAGATAATGTCATAGTACATGGGTAGATCATGAGTTAAGGTCACTTCAATACCCATGAATGTAATGTTTCTCTTAAATTGTAATTTCATAGGTTCTTATGGCTTAATTTTCCTGGCAAGCTCATGGATGGCATTCTCTTGTATTAGACATACGCTTGACATTAGGGTCTTCACAAGTCCCTAAAGGAACAGCTGATCTCTCTCCTACTTAGTCACTTCCTTCTTCTGAAACAACCTCTTTCCACTTAATCCTGAATTTTTCTAGTTCTGCTCTTAGCAATCAACCGCAATCTCCACGGACACTGGCTGTCTGTACCAGCCAGCCACCGGCCACACGGTGTACAAGAAGGGGCTGAAAGCAGTGGGTTCATTCAGTCTTAAGAAGAATAAGCAAAGGGGAGATCTTATTGATCTTATTGGTGTCTTCAACTACCTGCTAGGAGGGTATGGAAGAACAGAGCCAAACTCCTTCCTGGGTGCACAACGATAGGATGAGAGGTGGTGGACACAAATTGCAATATAGGAAATTCCAATTAGATGTTAGGAAAAATATTTTCACCATAGTCAAACAGTGGAACAGGTTTTCCAGAGAAGTTGTGGCATCACCACCACTCAAAACTCCATCAGGCAAGGTACTGAGTAACCTGTTTAAGTTGGTCTTGCTTTGAGGGGGTCCAGACGACCTCAAAAGGTTTCTTCCAACCTAAATTATTATTATTATTGCACCTCAAATATTCTGTGTTCAGTTTTGGGCCCCTCACTACAAGAAGGACATTGAGGTGCTGGTGCATGTTCAAAGCAGCGCAGTGAAGCTGGTGAAGGGTCTAGAGCACAAGTCTTATGAGGAGCAGCTGAGGGAACTGGGGTTGTTTAGCCTGGAGAAAAGGAGGCTCAGGGGAGACCTTATTGCTCTCTACAACTACCCGAAAGGAGACTGTAGCGAGGTGGGGGTCGGTCTCTTCTCCCAAGAGAAGAGTGATAGGACAAGAGGAAATGGCCTCAAGTTGCGCCAGGGGAGGCTTAGATTGGATACTAGGAAAAATTTCTTCACTGAAAGGGCAGTCAGGCATTGGAACAGGCTGCCCAGGGAAGTGGTTGAGTCCCCATCCCTGGAGGTATTTAAAAGATGTGGTGTAGATGTGGTGTAGATGTGGTGCTTAGGAACATGATTTAGTGGTGGACTTGGCAGCGCTAGGTTAACGGTTGTACTTGATGATCTTAAAGGTCTTTTCCAACCTAAACAATTCTATGATTCTATGAAATTATGTGGTGATTCTGTGATTCTATTCAAATCCAGTTCCGGAGAGCTCAGCAGGCGGTGTTTGTCATTGAAGAAAGTACTCTAATTGAAAATCTGAGTATGCCTGAGAGAATAGGTCCCTCTTATAAGCGAAAAGGTGTGATTTATGCAAAAGTAGTTTGTGCCACAGAGGGAGAGGTTGGTATTGTTCTCTTTTGGATGCATTTTTTCTGTATTGGCATAGAGCATGTTGAATTTAGCAGACTTATTCCTGATGAAACTATAAATAGCACAGAATCAACTCCTAAATACGAATGCACCAAAAATAAAATAACTGATAAGTTTCCTTTCAGCTTATTCTATTCCAGGAAACATAGAACCCAATAAATTATATTCAAAGCCCCTCTATAATTAAGTGTAAGTGAAGTATATCGCTACAGCATATTAGTGACTCCATGTAAACATATTTTCCTCCTGAATGGTTATAAACAGGCACACCATAACCTCATTTTTAGCTTTTTTCCACATTATAAATTCATTTTTCTCTTTGCAAAATGTCACTTTCTTTCCAGCAGGTTAATCCCAGGAGGTCTGGTAACTATAATTACTCCATTTAAATATTCCACATATCTGTCAAGACTCAAAAGAATTCTGTAGTGTCAGTTTAAATATAAATATATATAATTCTAGTTAATGATCATCACTTCAAGTCTGTTATGAAAACTGTATTACTCATTCAGCGTGTGTGTGATGTTGTGTACGTATGCAGCATTTGTTGCAGCATTTTCATTGATTTATTGGTTAAAAAAACAACCATACTAACTGCAACACATCAATGATCTCATGCAGAAAAAAACGCTCTTCAAAGGTAAACTTGTCTATAAGTTTTTATTCTAATTACTTAAGGAAAAAGCACGAGAAATTTCCTAGCTTTTTATACAAAGAAAGCTGAAAATGTATATAATACTGTGAAAGCAAAGGCTAGCAAAACATATTTGATGCTTTTGATTTCTATATCATTTCCATCTAAAGAAAATCTTCTCATTTACCAGTGACCAGAACTTTCTTTTTTTTCTTGGTAGAGGGTAGGAAGGTTTGGGGAAGTTGACAGTTTTCTGCCACCTTATACATAGCCTGAAACACTATGCAGTGAAAGGATAAGCATCTTAATGGCTTCGAAATGAAAATTGTAGTGTTGATCAAAAATAGATCACAGTTTATTTTCCTGAAGTTGAATGTGCTCATCAGATCTTTATTTACTTAGCCTGCTAGAATAGCGTTTGCAATACAGGTAAAAGTGTTACTGTTTTTACAATGAAAGTTTCAAAGTAGCAGAACAAATATCCTTATGCCCAGCAAACACAACTAATACCAATGAATAGCATTTCAAAGCTTTTAATCTCCATGACAACCCACTCAGATTCTTCAATAAAATGCCACTTTACATGCACACAAACATACTCATTTAGGCACACCTACCATGTGTTCATAAATATCACCAGTGCTGTGCATCTTAAAACCATATATAATACCATTGATGTCTTTCTCTTGGAAAACTAATCAGTCAGCACTCCAGCTAAAAACTTAATTTGTATCCTTCTGCTTATATTAACTGTTGGATAAACAAAAGGCAAAGAGACATACAAAATATGGCTCAAACATATAAGGACATACCTTGAGCTTTGGCAAGCATCAGGAGAAATACCTGATATATAAATAAATCGGAAGAATTACTTCAAAGACCTACACAAGAGCATCACAAATTGCATAGCAGAATTATTCACAGTACTTTGTCTGTCTCAGAAAGGAAAGAGTTGACTTAAATATTATAAGCAGAGCGCTCACTAAGCTGTGTGAGTAAGGATCTAATTATTGATATGAGTCACGTACTGATGTAAATGTGGCTCACACCTAATACTGGAAAAATCACGACAAATGTTTAAAAAACTGTCCCAAGACCAAAGTTCAATTTAAGCCACTCCAGGAAATGGGACGTTACAGAGATCTGCCCACATACAGGAAACAGGTACCCGCTGCCATTTGCCCAGCTTGTAACATCGCATTCTCAAAATTCACTAATTACAGTCCATTATCTTGCCTGATTTGTGTTTTTAGGGCTGGTTCCCTGGACTACCTGTGCTGCCACAGCTGTAACACACCTGCTGGGGGCTGCACCACATCAGTGCAGAAAGCAATGTTGTCACAAATGAAAGAAAAATGGACGCTCAGGCCTGGAAGTGGGCCTGCCGAACTTTCACGTGCACGGCCTGAATGGATCACCGTAGCTGCAACTCATACCCTCCTCCAGCCTGTGGCTTCCGAAGGCAGCATGCCCCCCCTGCCTCCGCTCCAGCAAATCTTGCCAGCATTCCTAAATAACCTGTTTTAACAATCTCTCATGTCTAACACCCCTACCCAATCACAACAGACTTTATTAGTCAGGGTTAATTGAGCACGTTTCAAGTACGATTCGTACCTGTTAAGCTACTCTGCAAGGTAATAGCTGATGAACTGAGCAGATCTTTTTCCTGCCTTCTCCCAGGGTGTGTCAAAGGGTAGCCTAGCCATCAGTATCAATTTTGGGAAAAGCACTTTTCTCCACACACACACAAAAAGAGAAGAAAAAGTCAGAAGCAGCTTTCAGCTGTGGGAATAGCCTTTTGTGGCATCCTAGGCCATCCCTCACTTTCTCATGAGTCCGCTCATCACAAGACCTTTTATCCCAATTAGTGTGGTCAGTGAACAGCAGATGACATAAAACTCCTGTGAATCTCCCTGCCAGCCTGGAAGCACAGGTGAGAAACTCAGCAGAGAGAACTCTGAAATACCACCAGATATCTTTTGTGATAGACATGAACAGAAATTCTCAGCATTCTCCTTCTTGTCCATTCCTTTCTACCATCCCTGCACTGACCTCTACTACAGAACAACACTATACATATGTTTATAGAAGAACAAAGGCCACTTCAGCATACCTGTATTTGCATGGTATGTCACAGGAGGCCCTTAAGGGCTTAGGAAGGGCTCGAGGGCATGCTGAAGACCTTCAGGGTTTATATGCATGGCTTGGCCCTTACAAGAGTCTCAGAAGGCATTATGGATGCAGGCTAGTTGGCTCATAGACTTTGCTAAAAGACACGTAACAGAATTGTGTTTCAGAAAATGTGAGGAGGCAGGGCAGCGGGGCATTTTGCAGTCTTGGAGTAACCAACGCTGCATTATCTGGCTAGTTTGCAGCCATCCTCACACAGTAATCTATCAGATATGTTAACTCTGCCTATTCATTTAAGATTAGCTGTGAACTCTGTAATAAATGTTCCAGTTTTAATATCAGCACTAACTTTTCTGTTGCCTTAGGTGTCCAGTCAAAAAAAAAGCTTCCTGCAGTCTAAGTACATCTCACATAATGTATCAATACTAATAACGCTGTCTGTCCCAAAAGCCTCCAGTGTGGCCACCCCCCCTTCCTATGACTATCAATAGTGAAGATACGTTGTGCATTCTAAAATTGCATTGCATTATACTATAAAATAAAGGTAACTTGTTTAAATTTCATGGATAAATGCCAAATTAAGTTTCTCTTCGAACTTCAGGACATAAAGTCTGCAGTCCATTTCACTGCAAGCCAACAAAATGAGTCTGTCAAGATGTATTCCTCAAAATTTCTTGCTCTGCCCTGTAACTTCTTCATACAATACTTTCCCTGCTTGAGAAACATCAATATGAATTCTTATTGAGACAGAAACTCATGTGCCTTTTAATTAGACATTTATGCTCCTTCTCAATCTGGCAAAAGGACAGAAAGTCTAAAAGGCCAAAATTGAATTCTTTCCCCAAAGAAGACTTAAAATCTTTTCTCATAGTAAAAAGGTAGAGTTCCAGGGTGACAGAGGTATATACAAGAGTTTACAAGGCAAAATGAAACCTTCCTGCAAAAAAATGCTTTGAGATGCTTCCTCTTCTAGCCTTTCTTCATTGATGGCCAGTTGCATCACTTCTAAGTTTTCATTATCCTCCCTCCATTAAAATGACCACCTGTTACCAAAAGACAACGTATAATATATATATATAATCTCCTTTCATGCATGTTGAATGCTACATGCAGTCTCAAAATACTAATGCTTGATTGTACTATCTGTCTAGATTGAACATCTAAATTTCATACCTAGAGCTTCCCTGAAATGCTTTGTTTTGTAAGCTGGTGTTGATGGTGCCAAAAAGAACTCAGCTACATTAGTTAAGTACTCATTACTCAAACACAACAAAAGGTAGGAGTTACCTTTTATCTGCATTTCTAAGATGCAGAGAGCCAAAGGTTGGCCTGTTGACCTCTAAAGCACAAATCATTGTAGAACATAAACCTGTAGAGATTAACCTTTTTTTTTTCTTACTATTTCTTTAAGGCACTGTTAAAATCAAATTAAAAAGACAGTGAGTTGGACTTTCCGTGGTGTCCCGATATAGTTCAGAGTAGATTAAGAAAGTCACAAGTCCAGAGATACTAATTCTTATTAATCATAATGATATTTTTTATACTATAGCTACCACATTGGTAACAACTTCATTTTAGATAAAGAACCCTGTGCACAGATAGCAAAAATCTTTCGTTCCCACCTGTGATTCTAATGGAAATATAATATAGGGACCACAGGTTTTATATGGAATTAGCAGAGCTTTTCAGCTGTCAAGAGCCAATGCATGTTATTAGAAGATCTAGCCATGGAACTCATAGTAAGAATAAACAACTTCTTCCTACTGAAGGAGTTTAAGTGTTAAACCAATGCTTCACTTTAAAAAAAAAATGTTTTATATGTTCATTTTATAACTACTGCATCATACAGTTAATTCTCAAGTCAAAAATACTGTTTGTCTAGGATCCTAATGGCATTTACAGGGCCTACAATTAAATAAAAAAAAGATACTTTACAATATCTCAGTGTCTTATCCCTGCAAAAATTACATACTGTACTTCTACAGAAATGTATCTTTTCTTCTGTTTAGTTTATTACCTACAGAGAAAAAGTTTTAGGTGTCTTTTTATGACTTGTAGCTGTAGTCTCTAAACTATACGTAATTACTTTCAATGAAAAAAGAAAACTATAATGGGAATAGCTTTATTGTCATATTTTCACTAGTGGGTGTGAGAAGTGATTTAACTTACAGGTACTGATTATTTAATTGTATTGATACAGAGCATACAGCCTACCATGACTAGTGAATCATTCAGACTGACAAGAGGAGGTGTAAAAACTCTTCTTGCTTCTATTCTGCCACATCCTTCCAGTTTTACAAAGGAAAAAGCTTTATTCATAGGTGGGGGTTAGTAAGCCATTAAAGTTCTTGATAACAGCTATGAATGCATAAGGCAACACATCAAATCCATACGGTATAATTCTGAAATTAATTGGATAGTGAAACAAACTATGGCAAGAGATGACTATATCATCAGATACACAATATAGCTGACTCTGAGCCTACAAATGGTTTAAAAATAATCTTTGTAAACTTTACAAAATTAAGCTTATATATAAATTGCTTATTCTAATGTGTTCCATTTCATTTGTTAGCATGTGACCTTTATTCAACACAATTGTTGCATAAACCCATTTACTTGTTTAGATGTGAAAAGACACCACAAACTATTAAATTCTTAGCTACATCATTATGTATGAAAGTAATTGTACTGTGTATTTTTAAACCTATGGCCCTGCAGCAGTAGCTGATTAAAAGAACATGAGTTTAGTCCACAAAATAATTGTGCTTTGGACAATACTCGAACAAAAATAACTAGCAGAATGTAGATAAATTCTCGGACTGGCTTTCAGCAACCTGAATAGAAAAAGCTACCCATAGACAGGCTCGAGTATGACTGTTTGAGTTCTACAGTAATATTATACAGGAACAAGAGGGCTCAGATTTTAGATCTACAACAAAGCACAGGCTTTTGGCTCAAAAAAGTCTGTTTTTCTTTTCTTCGTCATCACTTTTGTTTATGTTTTTAACTAAACAGAAGATGACGAAAAGCAAGTGAGTAAGGGATTCACATAAATTTCTTCATTTCTTTTCAGTATCACTTTTTGATTAGGACAATTAAAAATAAGATGCAAGTCATCTGCTTTCTTTAAATAGTTATAATTTTGTATAGTTACAGCCAACAATAGATTTTTAAGTTATACTTTTGTCATTGTTTTTTCTATAGCATTTAAATAATATATATCTTTCTGTTTGTGTGGTTTTTTTCACTACGTAGTATACATATCCAAAATTGTTATCTTCTATTTTCAATATCATTAATAATTCCTTTATTAGTATAAATGAATATTCTAAGCAGCTGGGTAAAAGTAATATCCTGAAAGCATTAACTGATTTGCCTAGTAAGAGAAACATTAAGTGTAAGATGAGATTTTTCTTTTTATTGCTTTTTTTCTTGTTATTAACAGAAGAAACAAAATAAGGTAAAAGAGCTGTGTTAGAAAAGATCCAGCACTGGTAAAAGAGTCCTGAACTAGTGATTATATTCACTAAATAGTGAAAGAGTTCCTTTTAAGTACTGCCACGTGCTTGTTTTGCCAGAAATGAAGTGGTTTGCTTCAACAAATTACTAAAAATCTGCCTGGTACTTGTAGTCCAAGAAGAGCAATGTTGTTGGAGAGAAATCTTTTCTCCCTTTTTTGTTTTGTACAAAAGACAACCACAATAGGTCTGCCTGCAGGGCAAAAATCTCAGAAAATGAAGAAGTTGAGAATGGCTGTATATTCTGCACAACTTCACAAGTGACACGTTAGTAATGGCCCATGGGAAGAAAGCTGGCACATCTGGACAACGCCTTGGTGAAAACAAGTTATATTTTATGGAATAAAAATGAATGAAATTTTTGGCTGGCTAGCTATCTTCAGATAAGGAAGCTAGACTATTCTAAGTAATGAAAAAAACGATTACAATTTCACTTGGATGACACTTGAAATGAAAATAATCCTGGTCTAAGGTGAAGCCTGCAGATCCTAACAGAAGAATCTTTGTGCTGGTAAATTTAGCACAGCCTACTTCTGACAACTGGGATTTCACGATTGTTGATGATTTCCAAGTTGCTTTTCAGAACAGTGCATAACAGTATTTTTATTTAAACATGAAGTAAAAATTATAACTATGGCAATTCACTCTATTTATCAATTTATAATTAATAAAAAGGATGAAACCACTGGAATTGAACTTACCCTTTGAAACAACAGGAGAATCATAAGAACAACTTAGAGACCTGAACAGGGAATGTGAGCATTGATACAGGATGTTGTAAGTCTGATAAAGAATTCTATTAGAATATTGTTATTCAGAATCAAATTGTAAAAAATATTTTTAGATGAGGTGAAAAATCATAGAATTGTAAAGCTTAAAGAACAGATAATGTAATTATAACAAGATACAGGTGAGCTACTTAAATTATCATATTCCACTTATCAACTCGGTGATCATAATCATTTTGCAACTCTATTATACCCAAAGCAATGAAGAATAATTTAGAAAATCATTGACTCCATCTAGTGGTAGTTTTCTGTAATTTTCACTTGCAACTGTGCTTCAGTAGGGAACTCTATTCCAAGCTTTGACGCTAATTGGTTACACTTCAAGAAACAACAACAGATAACAACAGCAATCCACTTGATTGATATATGAAATGCTTTCAGACTTTTTATAGTATTGAAGTAAATCAGTTTCAAAACCTAGGCTTAAGCATTTATATTTTAATCTTAGGAAAATCAATTGGTAGTAATGCCCATCTCTCTTCCAAGAATGGTGCTCAAAATGTCTTGCAAAGAAAGCTAACGTCATTTTTCTTACACTTGGGAAAGTGCACGTATCTCAGCTTGAGAAGCTGAGACAGGAGGAAATGAGACAATTTTGGCCAGTGCCAGAATGTAGAAAAGAACCTGAGCCTCCCCAGCCACTCGGCTCAGGGCTCCCCCACAGAGAACCAGGCCGAGGGAGGCGGAGTCTTTCTCCTTGGCTGTTTTTGGCTCAGATCAACGGCAAACTGGTGGTGACTGGCACTCCGTGATGACATAAGAAATGAAATGGTATTTTTTCATGTTATAACTTAGAGGAAGGACCCATATCATTGCAGCCACCACCTTAGCCATTACAAGCAAGCACGTTTGCAGTCTGCTGAGACGATATAAAACTCATTAGACTTTAGAACCAGATCTGCTTACGCAGTGCCCACTAGTGTACAACTGAATCAAAGTGGCAGCACGGCATGAAGACATTTATACTGCCACTCCCCAGTGATGTACCTTGTTCTATAGAAAAAAAATGATGTCAAGCCCCCAGGGCAGTAACTGTCATTTTTCAAAAGCATTTAATCCAGATGAAGTCATTTTGGATATTCTTGTTTATATAACAACTAAAATGTAAGTCTGCTTGTGAAGTTTTTGAGAGGCTTGGAAAGCAGTATGCACCAGGCTGCCGCATGTTTATTCAGGGTCAACGAAAGGAAAATGAAGTCCATAGTGATCAGAATCAAAGGAACTAGAGATGAGAGTGATTTTAATATTGTGAAGGTTTGGGGCTTTGGGGGAGTGTGGACGTCAAACAAGGTTAATTTTTATTTCTATTTTTACAACAATACTGTTCAAGCAATATGCTGGACCTGAGGAATGAGGCCCAGTATTCACCTCCAGAGTTTCCGTGACAGGGCAACAAAAATGTCCCGAATACTATTCTCTTCTATGTAAAGTCAAATATGTAACACTTCCCAATTAAAAATTTGGAAAGCTATCAATAAATTGTGAACTGGTCCACAGATATGAGAAAAATATCAATTACTGATATAAATAAACACCATTCAATAAGCAGGATGATTGGGGTTCAACTCTAGCTTGATCTGACTATCACCACCTTGTCAGTCATAGTCTGCCATAACACCTAGGCCACTGAGCGAAGGATTAGCACTATAGTGAACTCTGCTTTCAGAGCTAAAATTTGAATGTTGAAAGCATTCACTGGTGAAATTACCCAAAGATTATTTTGAGCTAGTAAACTTGGCAAACAGAGTGCTCTTCCAAAAGCAGTATAAATAGTACATGTCAATAAAGAAGCTCACTTACCCTCTGCTGGTTTTAATCAACCACAGTTCATTCACAGAATTTGTACAGCCAAGCCCTCTCCCACTCAAACCTATCTTCCTTTGACAAGAGTACTAATAAAAATTCACTGGATTGAAGCAATTCTTAGCTACTAGCACTCATTCTCCCAAGACATTACATGTGTTCAGTACACTGCTTCCAGGACAAAGTAGCATTCTACACGCTGTCCTTGTCAACACCTGTGGATGAATACAGCATCTTTAAATAATGCTCTAGACAACTGAGAGTGCCTCGGTAGCAAAAGAAAAAACAGAGGAAAAGTTCTTTTCCAATTTTCAAGTGATGGAGATGCAGGATGACTTCAGGTCTTCATATATGACCCAACTGCAGCCTAGCAAGAGATCAGTCATTTAGGATACATTACATCCTCTACAGCATCTAACTAATAATTTCGTATGAGTAGTTTGATATGAGTAAGAGTTCACTTCTCTTCTGACTGTTCATAAATAAGACGTAGATCAACACAATAAACGCAGAACTTGAAACAAATACAGTACTATATTTTTCATGGTAAGTGATGCAGCAAACAGAGTTGTAAGAAACACAGCTTCATTATCATATTAAAAAGACTAGTGCCAGGTACTGGCACTTTTCTATTTTCCTTTTAAATTATATGCCAGAGCTGGTCCCCAGTGCACAGTTCTAATACTATGGTCTTATAGCTGTATACTAGAATCTTCTTCTCCTATTACACTCATACCTTAGAAAAAGGAAAAATGCCTAAACAGAAGAACAGATGTTTTAATAGGAATAATTTTCCCTGCCTCTAGTTTAAAAACTATCAATTTTATAATAAACTCTTTATTTGTAACTATTTGCATATTTGAAAAGAATAAAGGCTGTACTCCCTTGATAGTGATCCAATAAAAGAATGTATTCAAGGAACTAAATAATCTCCTGCTATTTTTTACCTTTTGTCTAGCCAATTTTCAGATCTTGGGCAATTTGCAGAATGTGAGAAGTCTGGATAATCATGGATTGTGATAGTGAGTTTCACCTCTAAATTTCTGCAATGAGATAACACTTATGAGACATCTCAACCAAACTTATTTGTGTTCTCCAAAGAAGGTCTTCCTCAGTAGAATGGGAAGATAGTAAATTAAGCACAGAAAGTTTACGTAAGGGTAGCATAGCTGAATTCAGGTGCAGAACATATCATAATCATTAAAACAAGCACGATTTCAGGTTGTCTACCCAGTTCAGAGCTGAGAATTCAACCTCATCTCAGTGCTTGAGAGGAAATAATAAAGAGGTTTAAGATCAAATTTCCTTTCTCTGTAAATACAAAAGAAATCATCGGTAACAAATACAAAGGTTAAGGCTCATGCTCATTTGTCACCAGTGAATAATGCTTCCTTGGCAGGTGTTAGCTCATCTGGTATTTTCCTTACATCTATCCACAAACTTCACAAGAGCACTGCATAGGCCCTTCCCTCCCAGACTCTTTATTGCCGCAAACAAAATGCAGATACTGTAACCCCCTGATACCTTCCTGCTTTTTACTTAGGTGAAGTACAGTCAGCAGAGAGTTCACTGAGGCCATCACCATTTTTCTTCGGCTTTTGTCAGACTCCAGAACTAATCTTTCATGGTGAAATTCCTATATTAGCATCTAAATCTTTTGAAAAGAGATTTAGTGTTACGAACCAACAAAATTGCAACAGGTGTTCTGGATCTTGGAGCTGGGATCTTCATTCATATGTAATTCAAAGGCATTTGTGCAGCACAGGACAATTATGTACTCCCTCAGGGTACACCGCTGCTTTCACATGGTAGTGGAGCTGTGTTTCTGTCTTGTCTGGGTCTGATGAAAACAAAGGGTTTGCAGGGTGCACTGAAGGATGATCTACCATTGTCTGAGAAGCCAAAATTAGCATCTTAATTGCCACAGTTAAACCCAAAGGTCTTTAAAAAACATGTATTAAAAAAAATACTTACTTTTGTCAGAGCAGCTTCTTTTTTGGTGTGTGAAGCTTTGTGCCTGTATCTATGAAAATTATGACCGTATTATCCATCTTAGTCGTGAATGATGTTCAGAGCATCGGTATCAAAGGAAAAGAAAATATGATTGACTGGATACTAGGTGAATGGAATTTACAGTCAACTCTAAATGAAGGTCAACCCTCAATGACAGTTCAGGGATGTTCCCGTCGTTTCCCAAATCTGAGGCTCCTTCTGACATCCTCATTAAAGATCAGCAAAACAATAACAAGTCCTATTTTATTAAGAAAGAAAAACTAGTACTTATTACCTCTCCGGTAGGGTTCTCCAAGAGCTTTTAGCAGAAGTAACATGCTAAGGAGGGAACAGACAGAAACCTTTTTCAAATAAAAAAGCCGTCACCAGATGTACACTTTCGGTCGATTTCAAGATGCTTGAGAAATTTCTGTTTCTGCATCCACTGACTGCTCCCTCATCTGAGTCTTCTTGGTAACCTGTTTCATTCTGCGCTGACATGGACTTGCTCAGTTATTACTCAGTAAGTAAGCTGACTACAGTCTATCTGACTGAAGTACTTTGGTTCAACAGATTTCAGTTAAGTTTGCTTACTTCTGCTTATTTATAAAAATGTTAAGATTTCCACAGTAAACTACACAGAAAATACCAGCCCTTAAAGGAACAACCCCTGCCTACCCTTAAAATAAGTCTTTTATTTAAATGCTCAAGGAAAATGTTTTATATTCTACTTAACCTTTACAGATAAGATTCTTGCCTGAGGTGGGTTAGGAATTTCATAAGCAGCTACCTATCTCCCAAATTATGTAAAATATTTGTATGCTCAAATGAACATCTCAAGAAACCTTAAACTGTTTTAAAGATATCAGAAATACAGAAAGACTTTGACCTTCAAAGAACTGAGTAGCAGTAGAATACCGAAACATTTTCCCAGCTACCCATTGTCCTTAAAGCTACCTACTGTACAAAAATGATACCATTTTCTTTTGGAATTTTTAGAAGTCTCTAAAACAAAAGCATTTTTGTTTACAAAAATTAGTTCAGAGTGCTGAATAAGCCATATAAGACCTGGCAGTGTTCTCCTGTCCTTTAGAAAACAGGATGCATCTTATCCTTTGAAGATAGTGTGGCTGGTTGGTTGTGGTGGTGCACCCACCCCCGCTCTTCTTCTTGTGCACCTGGCAGAGCATGGGAAGCGAAGCTGCTTTGCAATCTCAGTAACTCCCGTCAACACTTGGCCTTTGTGTAACGAGTTTGACAGTTAGGCATCCCTTGACCGTATCAGAAACCCTTACATGGCTAAGGTGGGAGCAGCACTGTCTGTACCAGGGAGGCAGCCCTGACAACCTTGGAACATATTTTTTGCCTGTATCAATTACCTCCTTGGGGCCTATCTTATCTGGGCTGTAACTCGGGAGGATCCGTACCAGCATCACTGGAATTTTTGAGAACTTCAGTAATTTCCAGCACGGGCTGTGAAAGTCGAATGGAAATGTACTTATGCCTAAAGTCAATCATCTCGTGACCCTATAAGCAGCGGTACCAAGTGAGACCCTTTGCGCTCTCCTGGACCGCAGCGGGCTGCACCAGCATCTCCCTCCAAGTGGGACGCCTCTCACAGCTGCCAACTTTAAGTCTGCATACAGAGGCCTGAAAACAGGACCTGGGCTGATCTCCAGCGCTTTTCACTCCTTGAGCCTTGACCTTCGCCCGTTGAGACAATCATTTGACTGAGTATTTCACGGAACTCAAGGGGAATTTTTACTAGGTACCTTTATATATGCATATTGTGAGTATTTCACTAAAGTCACGACAAATTACTAGGCCCATTGCGTGTGTATGTGTATCGATACAAATATTGTAGTAGACCTCATTTAATCACTTTGTAGATGCTAGATTAATTAATGATTAGTTATTGCTAAATTCTTGTGATTTTCTCCTTGCTGCAAACAAACCTTAAACTGCTGCTAGCTATTTCCGTTTTTCTTTTCTCCTTTATATATATATTCCATTCATTTAATAAGTTATAGAGTGAACCTTGCCATCGAACTCTGTTGAATCACACTTTTATAGATTTCTATTAAAATCACTATTTGCAAATGTCTTTGACGGTGATTCTTTAAGCGGCCTAACCACTCATCTGTGACATTGTTTGCATCCTAATCAAATACTTCATGAAGTATCATCAGCATCACCCACAATCTGCAATTAATGACTCTACAAAATGCTTTCTGCAAGGCAAGTATTAACTGACATTTAAATATAACTTTCAAACATAAAACAAATCATAAACTATTCAAGCAAAACACCACATTTAGACCTACAGGCTAGGGTTTGTTCATTTGGATTGGGAGATGATAAGTGGAAGTTTTACTGACTCTCATTTACAGGATGAAAAAGGAAAAACTTTCTAAGTTTTTTAATAAGCGTAAAATCTCAATAAACAAGCAAGTAAAAAAACCACAGATACATAAACTACAACTGGTCATCACATGTAGAAAGGTAATTTTCAGTGCTTTCCCCACCTTCAGGAAGGGTAACAGATGCAATGTGTGTAATCACTTTCACCTCAATATCACAGTTGTTCCCCCAGGGTTCATCTACCCAATGCAATTGCCTTGCCCTCGGCAGAGTGCTGATTGTGGATCACCGTGTTCAGACACATCAAAAGAGAAGCACCATTTAAACTTTTAGCTCGGGAAGGAAAAATTATAAGCAATTTAGCTTATGTCCTGTCTGAAAGGCCAAGGAGTGGAACAGAGTGGTATTGCATTTATATAGACACATTAAGCTCCTGACCCAGAATGAACACAGCAACGCAGGCAGCAGAGGAGCTCTGTGGGGTGAAGCCACACCGTCTCACAGCAGGAGAAATATCACCCCTAACCACTGCTGCTCACATACCTGCTTATTATCTGAGCAACCCAGTACCAGGAGGCCTGAAATTGCTGTTTTGTGAGGAAATTCCCGCTGTCAAGAGGTGGTATGTTTGACTTCAAAAGACACCGAGAACAGTCAGAAGTGGTTTCAGATCAAAACATTTAAAGAAGGACCAGAAAATATAACAGAGGAAAACTAGGGGAAAAAACCTTGTGTTTTGTGGTAAATACTGAGCTAGTACTTTTCAAAGGGTTGTGTGAAAACAAAGGAACCAAGAGAGCCCATGATTAAAAAAAAATAATAATAATAAGGTAAGCTGGCCACCTTTCTCCTAAAAACAATTAAAGAATAAGGGTCTGATCAGTTATTCTTTTAATTTTATTAATATCTAACCGTGAAAATTGAGTATAAAACGCTGCCATCATAGTTAGGTCCTAAAAACTTAACAAGCTATGCCATGACTGAACATCTCCATATATGATTTGCGGTTCTAGACAGCCTACCATACTTCAGATGTTTAGAGGAGGATGCTATTGCTTGTCAGAGTGTTACACAAATATAAAAAAATGTTTGAGGCTGTCTCATTAAAAAAAATCCATAAAAAACAGCAGAACACACAGATACATTCAAATGTTAATTCTTCCTTTAGAGCTTTTTCTCCCTTCTGGGTAGGGCTACCTGAATGACTGATAAAGACTGAAAGAAAACAAAAATGTTCAGGCTTTTTCTCACTGATAATAATAATTTAGAAAAACCCTAACAGAACATATCAGCTGACCCAAAATGGAGTATTCTGTATTTGGAAATTATCAGCATACAGCAAAGGAAATAATGGTATATATTACAATAGATGGAGGTAGTAAAATAATAACATCCTTCTTTATTCTTTATTCAGTGGACCATTACATTATCCAGAATGTGGCAGACTGGGATTTAACCCCTGACTCTCAAAAGACAACATTGAGGCTCATCATTCCCATTGACACTTCCTTTTATATATCAGAATAGTCAGCAAGCCAGAGAGGGTACGGACAACAATGATACTCTACAGCTCTTGAAAATGTAGATTCAAATCCACGTAGGAGGATGGAATCTATTATGGATTTTTCATATAGCAGGTAGGTGCTCTGTTCTTGGATAAAATGGGACATCCACCATACTGAGGCACATTTAGGAAACCCAATGGAATTTGTTAAAAATCACTTTTTTTTTTTTTTTTTTTTTTTTTTTAGCAAACCAATAATTACCTATAATTGTCTATCTCTGCCTTTTGCCCTGTTTCACATCCAGAGATGGCCGCCTTCTTTTTCAGAAGCACATACTGTAAGGATATGTGGAATAATCTTTTTTTTCTGAGGATATCTGTTTAACACCTGTTTAACATACATGACTTGGACAACAGACAGGACAAATAATTAAGCCCCAGACAGACAGACCCAGGAGATAATGGAGACAATACCAAAGACCAGAAATCTCAGGCCACTGATGGGCCATTGAAGGAACTACTCAAAGTCTTGAGGAGATTCAACTGGAACTTTCTAACTGATGAGGGGGGAGGAAGATCATCACAAGTCTTGCAGGAAAGAACAAACTCATTATGGGATAATTTAGGGCATTTGTATGATTGTGCAAAAGGTGCTACGGGATTTTTAGGGGAAAGGCCAAAGATGGGGAAAGAGTGGGATGAAGGCACATTGAGGACAAACAAGCACAGGAAAAGAAAGGCAATGGGACAACAGGGGCCAGTTGTGTGAAAACAAGCTGCTGGCCAGCACACTTGCCTAACCAAGTCCAAACCACGTGTCTGCGTAAGCTCTGCGTTCTGTCTGTGTGTGCTGCCAGTGAACTTCAAACCAGGTTAGCTAGTGAACGGGGTAAGAGGTCTGGGCCCTAGCTACTGGAGGGAGCTTGGGTCTGGGTGTCAGGTGCTGCAGAGACTCCTGGTCTGGCAGTCAAGGTATTGGAGAGACCCGCCTGGGTAGGGGGGGTGAGGTGGGAGATCTGCTACCGACACTCTCTGGTGGGTGGGTGGATGGTGTTGTACTGGGGACACCTGCTCAGCACCCCCACCGGCTGGACCGCAGGCCAAGGGACTGCAACAGCCCAGCCATAGTGGATGGGGAAGGAGAGCTCGCCTAAGTCCCAAAGCCCACCGGACTGAGTTTCCTTTTGATGCAGTCCACCATTACAGCAGCATTCGGATGGCAAAACATCAGCGTAAAGCGTAAACATCAAATACAGAGCTTTAGCTGAGAAACTCCATTCCACTGTAGCAAACGTCATTGTGTCCAAGCAGGTTTCCCATCAGCTATGGGAACAACAGGTCCGCACTGCGGCCTTACAGTACGATAGCTTAGGCCCCCTGAGAACAAGCTGCAAAAAATAGCAATTTAAAAACAAACAAAGTGGATTTCTCAGAAAAAAAACTTCTTGTTTCCTTGGGTAAGTAGGCCAAAAGAGGCCGCCTGGAAGAGACCGCCTGGTATTACGGAGTTTGCAAGGGCTGAGGGTAAGCAGTTTGTGGAGGCCCCGCAGCTCGCCAGGACTGCGGTCCCTGACGACGACAGGCCAGGCTGCCGACACCTTGCCCCCGGCCACAGCCCTTCGCGGCGTCTTGCTTCCGCGCGGCGGCGCCCCTGGGCCCGCGCCCCCCGAAGCCAGGCCGGCCCCTCAAACACCAGCGCCGGCAGCGCTGCCTCCGCGCCCCGCCGCCGCCCCCCGGCCCCTGGCGGCTGCCGCCGGCAGAGCCCGGCGACACAGCGCCGCCCCGGGGCGGGCCGCCGAGCTGCCGCCGGAGCGCCGGGGCGGCCGCGGCCGCCGGCCCCTCCAGTCAAGTACCGATCTCCAGGATCGCTCCCGCTGAGCCGGCGTGCCCGGCGAAGTTGGCCGAGCGCCGATGGAACGGATGGCGGGCGCGGCGGTGGGCGGAGCGGGGGGCTGGCTTCCCGCTTCCGGAACGGCGGCGGATGTTGGGGTTTGAATTGTCTGTCAGTTAGCGCGGGCGGCCCGACGTCGGGGCGGCCGGCGGAGCGCGTTGTCGGCGGGGCTGCCTCCGGGGTGAGTAACGCCTTAAGTGGGCTGAGGCTTTGCCCTGCTGCCTCTGGCCTCGGGGTTGGCTGCGCCTGGGGTAAGGAGGCGAGTGCCGCCTTAGAAGGGGCGAGGAGAGGCGGGTGGGGCGTTGAGCCGCTGAAGGGACAGTTTAAACCGCCGCGGCAGGGGAGCCCCCTGCTTCTCCGCGAGGGGAGCGACGGGCAACAGCTTCCCGGCCCCTGCTCTGAGGGGCGAGCGGTGCCTGGCTCCCGACGCTTGTCTGGGGGCAGGAGATGGCGGAATAACTAATCTGAGAGGAGACCTTCCCTCTCTTCCTATCACGCTTCTGGGAGGAAAAACAGCGGGAGGCGAGCAGCGTCCCGAGGAGACTCGCCCCGTGCGGCCGCGGGGAGGGGGGCTCGCCGGGTGGCTCTTCCCACACCACCTGCCGCGGCCGCTGTGCCTTTTAAAGAGACGCCGGTCGGGTTTGGTGGTCGAACCCGCGTGGGACTCGGACAGTAAGCGGCCACCCGAACCTTAACCAGCTGGGGCTCCTCGGCGTGGCGGGAGCTGTGCCGCTGCCGCCCGGGTGGTGGTTGCTGCGGGGTGGGTTTCTGTCGGGACACGGCGTCGTGTTATAAACCGCGAGATGAACTGGAGACCCTGCCGCATGTAAATTCAGGACACGCAGCATGAACGGATGGGATCTGGGAGGGTTCCTTTGTTCGTACGCTAGGCAAAACGTGTACCTGAAACCCTGCCTCTTGGGGTTGCTTTTTGCTTTTTCTTTTCCCATCCTCTAGTTAAAAAACTCTTAAAAACACCTTATGTTCCGGAGCAGTAAAGAGTTATAGAACTTAGCAAAACCTAAATATTCATTCTGAGGATTTATTTAGCCTGTTTACGCAAAGTAGGTACATTCTATTTACACTAAGGTTTTTGTAAACACTGGGTGATAATGCGTTTCTGTCTTGCAAATAGACGGATACGGAATTGCTTTGTTCCTGTAGAAAGCCCTGTAGGACCTATGCATGGAGCCTCGATGGTTGTTCTCGCATATCTTTTAACTTGCAAATTTGAACTCCGGGTTCATTTCCTTGAAAGAGTTTGAGAAAAGTAGAAGGAATTGGGGGGGGCGGGGGGCGGTGTAGTGATTTTTTTTCTGTTTTGCTGGAGGCAGGGAAAGGTAGGAGGTGCTTTTCTTGTTTCCAGCCACATAGGTGCGTTCTCCACCTGGTAGGGCATTTTACAACAACACACTGAGGTGAAAATCTGGTCTTGTGGTGTTATATATAGATTGCTTCTTTGCTGTATTACCCTAGTAGACTCGGGACTGTGAAACTGACAGTGACCATTCTTGGTAAATCCCGAAGAGAAGGCAATGTGTGTGGGCTGGGTGCTTGTCTTTTGCTCTCCCTGTACCTGATTAAGTAAGTGTATTTATTTTTTGTAATTTAGAAAGAGGGAAGTGTGTTTCTGGAAAAACTGGAACCTGAAACCAATTATTTCATCTGACTGGAGATGCAGTGTGCGCAGAGTGCAGTGTGTGTTCTTAAGAGCCTCTCGACCTAATTTGGTTGCGGCATTGGTTAGTTTGTGTTTGATTTCCTTTTAGACCGTTTTGTGGCAAAGGTCTTTTGTGTACAACTACTCCGGTTCTCTAAGAAAGTGCAATGGCGTAGAGCAGTTGTCTTATGCCTGGGACTTCTACCTGCCCTTTTTTTTTTTTTTTTTTCTTAATACAACTCCTTTTCTAAAATTACAGTCAAATGTCTGCAGTAGTTTATTTGCAATAGTTTGGATTAGCCTGAGGTTTGTTCCTGAAGCCTGTACCTGGCAGTCATCTAAGCTGTGAATACCAAAACCCAGATAGCTCGGAGTCTATCAGGCTTCTGGTTTGGACATTGGATTTGTTACTGGCTGCCTCCCTGCTCACTTCGGTGTGTGTGAAGTTGTCCACCTACCTGTGAGGTCCAGCATGGATCTGCAGGCAATCACCCGTGATTGCAAAACTTATGTAAAGCTTTCGTCAACTTCCTAAGAGAAGGCAAGTCAAAGATCTATAGATATGTTCCTAAAAGGGTTTTACTTTGCACTAGAGAAAACATAATCATCTTACTGCTGCTGTGAAGAAACGTCTATTTTTTTTTTTTTTTTTTCCAAGGTGGGCTAGGATGCGTGGTGTGGCACACAGTAAAGGCCAGCTCCCGGTATATCCATGTTAATATATCTTGGGGATCTAATTTTTAGGGGTGTGTGATGTTTCAAAGAAATGTGGATTAGGTCAATGTTTCTAAATAAATTACTCTCCACTTCAGAATGTAAAATACATAGTTCTAAATAATGTAAATTCCCCTGTATGCATGTCCCTGTTTTGGATTCCTCACTTTTTTTTTTTTTTTTTTTTTTTTTTGGTCTTAGATCAGGACTTCTTTGACTAGGCCAGGATCCTGCATTTTCTCCAAACAATGGAGACTATCTTCATAGTTTCATCACTATCCTACCTAGCTATTTTTTTCTTCCAAGTTCCTCATGTTAATACAATCTTTATTTGAGTAGGAGTCGCTGCCACTTCCTTGGTTGCCCTTGGATCATTATTTTTGCTGTTTAAAATAACTACAAACTCTTCTGTACAATTAAGTCTATACATAACTAGCTGTTGCATTGGGCTTTTTTTTCTCTTTTGAAAATGAAATATCTTGTTTGATAGTTTGGGAAAATAGTTAAAAGTTGCTACATGTTTCATTGGTCTGGGAATATTTTTTTCTGAACATTTGCATCCTGCTTTCTGAACCCCTATCTCTCACAATAATGTTTGAATTATAATATTCTTTTGTTCTTGATCCCATTTCTACTTTAGTGAGTTTGAGATATTTTTTTTTCCAATTTAAAATAAAATGTAAAAGTGGTATATAATGGTCATTCTTAATGCACTAGATGTATTTAACATCTCATTTCTTTTTCATGACAGACAGCCAGAAGAACTCAGGATGAGTAAAAACAATAATTTTGACATTCAAAGTCCATGTAAGTAAGGTTTTTATTAAATAGTTATAGAATCTTCAATCTGCATATGTAATACCAATTATAACTTGCTTTACTTTTGCTCAAAGAACAGGTGGATTTTCAGTAATCAAATTGCATTGGAATCATTTGTCTCAGGGAATGAACAAGAAATAGCATGTAAACTTCCTTGGATTTGTTTGCTGTAATTGGAATATTTAAAAATAGTCTTTTCTACAGATGTTTTAAGAAAGTAACCTTGGGAATTCAGCTGCCAAATCACGCACAGCTGTGTTTGAGATGTATCATTCAAGATTTTCATAGGCTGAATCAGTACCTCTATTTTTGTCGCTACTATGACTGCTCTTGATGTTAGAATATTGAAAATGTATCTGATATATCTATTGAGAATTGAAGGGAAGCTATTAAATGGCTGCGGAAGTACATTAGTGGGCTAGGAACTGCAGAAATGGGGAAATCCTCCAGGTTTTACTTGACTGCGATGTCTCAAATCCTTGAATGTTTTGAAACTAGCATATGTTTTAAAAGCATTGGTAGCATACGACTTGATATGATCAGGATACCATTCATATGCTTTTCACAAAGGTTATCACATAGGTATACAAAGAAACAGTTAAGTTGCTTCATGGATTCTACTATGGTAATGTCTTTATGTACAATAATAAAAACAATTAGATGACATATTTCACATGCATCTGGACATTGTTGGCCATTTGATAATTGGGTGTTTTGGGAGGAACATTTCAGTTGGGAGCACAATCAGCTTGTGAATTTAGCTTATGTGATAGCCCTCTCCTGAATCAGCAGGCAGGTAGAACTGGTGAAGTATTTTCTTTTTAGGAACTAGAGATGGAACAAATAGTACCCTCTTCTGTATTTACTTTGGAATTCAACATTAAGGAGAGAGGGGTATCTACTGTCCTTTATCCAGTAATCTACTTCAATATGCATGTGATTAAGAGAGATGAAAGTTACAGCTCTACAGCTGATCTGTAGTAATTCCAGTACATTCACTGTGATTATAAACATGATTCTGTATTTTAGTCTGTGTTCTCTGTGGACGGACAGATGACTGCCCTGAAAAGTATGGAGAAAAAAGGACCTATGTGGAATACAATCTCACTGTTCATTATTACTGTTTGGTGAGTATGTGGTATTGATCTTGGAGCTTGTCTATTGTAACAAAAAAAAAAATAAAGTAGTAAAATAGTTAAACAGTATCAAAATAGTTAAATAGTAATAACCTTGTCCAAACAGTTGTTTTAACAGTTTTGTTGTTGTAAAGCTTGAACAGTCAGCTTTAACTTGTCTCCTTGAAGGCTTGTACTTGTCAGGTGCAGCAGATGAAACAAATCCCAACAAGCCTTTATTCAAAGCTAAATTCTGTTCATGATCCATTTAAATGAATTACTTAATTAATTCTCCCAACCTGTCATAGCAATGAAGGTACATGTTTAGAGAAAGGGAACAGATTGCACCTACATATTTGCTTCTATAAGAGAAGGGTAGTTTCAAAACTTGGAATGTGAAAATTCCACCCCTTGTGGAAAAAGTAGAGAAAAGTTGTCTTCTTTTTCTCATTTCTCACTAGTTCTCGTTTGGCTGTGAGTTATTCTCTGACATTACATAGGACATTGTAGTACTTAAGAAATAGTCCTACCTTTCAGTTTAGTAATATATACCGTATTGATCATATACAGCTATAGTGTCACTATTTAGTAAAAGCTTAAAATTTGAACAAAGTTGTGGATATAAACTATAGTTGAGTATCTTTTGTTATCACACTTGACATTTTCCAAGATTCATATTCTTAAAGGTATACTTAAACTACCTTTTGAACTCTTAAATTTTTGCAGGTCTTTAAAATAATATGACTACTTAAAAAAAAAAAAGAGGTGTTTTGTTTGTTAATAAATACAGTTTGAAATTTTTTTTCCCAAGTTTACAAAAACAGTCTACAGAATATCAGGAACAATTTGGGGGTTTTGTTTGGTTGTTTTTTTTCTCAACCAGTTCTTTAAGGATTGTGTTGATTACAGGTGGCTTAATAGGTTGGATATTGAATCCTTTGAAGACTAGGTAGAGTGGAGGTTTTCTAAAGTTACATAAAGATAGGATTTTTTTTTTTCTTAAATTCTAAGCATCTGGAAGGAAATTTAGGTCTGTTCATGAAAATTTTGTCTCGTACGTAAGGCCACATGAAATGACAGGAAAAAGTCCTTTCCAGAACAGCTAGGAAAGGGCATGCTTGCAACACTGAGCCTTATGATTTATAAGATATTTTACTGTGATGAGCTTCCTACAGTCATGTTTTAGGTTCTGGTCCCTGCTTCTTTTTAAAACAAACAAACAAAACCCCATGATTTTACTTAAATATAGTGAATATTAAATAAGAAAAGAGTTCTTCCAGAAAGAGGCCAGTTAGTGGTGCAGTTTCATTTTTCTTTGCCAAATGTCTCACATTTGGAAAAAATATATACTTAATTGGTTTTGGTATAAAATTTTAGATTTATTTGACTAAAATATTGATAAAACTCTGTAGTTAGAAAATGGTGCTGTGTTGAAATTATAAAATGAGAACTATAAAATGAGATTGTAAAGAATATAGGAGGCATCAAGTTGTGAAACTATTTAGTTATTTGAAGTTTGTGATGTGCCTTACTAAGTAACTTTAATCTAAATTATCATCAGGCTCTTCTGACTTGCCTAGTTACTTGATTCTGTTTTTATTTAATTCTCCTCTAAAGTGAATTACTTCTCCTCTTAGGTTGCACTTCAGTAGAGATACTTCCTACTGTGCTTCATTATCTCCACAGCACAGTTGTCATTCACATTAACTAAACTAATTTAATTTTACTTTCTCGGAAGCTTTAGATGCTGAAAGTAATTGTTTGACAATTATCTGAGTAGTCCATATAATTCAAAAAGGAAGGTACAATACACCATCTTGGGCTCTATAGTGTTATGTAAGATTTTGATGTTATAAAATATTTATTTTCATGTTACTAGTTACTATTCCCTGTTGTGTCATATTAGACAAATACATAGATGTTTTGGATCAGTTTTTTAATCATTAAAATGTTTGCACACGAGCTTTGTTAGACTAAACTTCTCTCTTACTTGACAAATGCAGTGTAGGTAATTTTAAATCTTTAGGGAGGTGTATGTTTTAAAATAATTTGTTTTCATAGTTGATGTCAAGTGGCATTTGGCAGAGAGGGGAAGAAGATGAAGGTGTAGATGGATTCTTAATCATGGATATTAGAAAAGAAGTAAATAGAGCTGCAAAACTGGTAAGAATGAAGTCTTTGGTAAAGCAACTTTTAAGTGCGCTTAGTATCGCCTGCGGGGTTTGTTTTATCTTCTTTTCTTTCTTCAACGGGCAGTGTACTGAGCCCTTTCAAGCATCTGAATTTTACATTTAAGTAACAAGTATATTGGGTTTGTGGAAGCCACAAGGGACTATAAAACCTCCAGAAGTTTGCTAATATTTTTATTTCCTCGGTATGTTGCAGATAAATAAGAGCAAATTACACATGCATAATAACTCATGACATTATGCTGAGCCTCAAGCTGACATTATATAATTTTCTAGATGCAACTAAACTATAGATACTGGTAAAATAACTTGTATTTTGGCTTACATGTCACAAGACAACATCCATATAAAACAATACATAATCAAAGCCTGTGAAATAACTATATATCTTTACTCTTTGAAATAAAGCTAAAACACAATAGTCTTGTCACAGTTACAATCTATTGGCCGATATCCTTTCTTGCACACTTTATAATTTTTCTATTGCTTTAATTCCTGCAATTTTACTTGGACTTTACATGTTAATATTCTGTTATTTCTAAAACAAATTATTCCTAGAAATGTAATATCTGTAAGAAAAAGGGTGCTTCAATTGGATGTGTAGCTCCCAAATGCAAACGAAGTTACCATTTTCCTTGTGGGATACAAAAGGAATGTATTTTCCAGTTCATGGAAGACTTCAGGTAAGTTCTGGGATTTTGTTGCTTTCTCATTTTCAATTCATTATATTTATACAGGAGGTGATTTGTTTTTTCATGGGTTGTCATTGGATAGGGTGTTAATTATAAATGACACCTGGGTTATCTAAGGAAAAAAAATATCTGATTTGTGGAAAATACAAAGGCCAAGCAGTTATATTGCATACCTAGTACTTATAAACTAAATTCTCAACACCTTTAAAGATATAATTTAATGCTTCTACAAGTAGTTCAATTGTTTATAAAATTGAGCATTAAGTCCTAAACTCTGAAATAAACTGCAAAATAGTTGGGTTTGATTTTTTTTGTTTGTCTGCCTCCTGTGCCTTTGTTGAAATGGCAATCACTTGTCTGGCTATCTTTCTCAGCAGTCAAAACACACTGTATGCTATGCCGTTGTGTTTCAAAGCACAAGGCTTCTAGATCTGCTTATTAGAGACGGACTGCAGGAGAAATGAGTTTAATATCAAATGTCTAAAAAAAATTTTATTTTCTTTTACTATTATCTGTCCAGCATCTTGGCTGTAGTCAAAATACTCCTGTGTGCATTTGATAATGGCTTTATTCTGCCTACTGTAAGCTGAGTTTGTAGGGTGGGTGGATTGAAGTCTGGCAGGCACTTTAACTTCTTAAATAAATGACTTGTATTAAGTCAAGCACATGTAAAAATAATGCATTTTCAGAAAGGTTTCTTCTAGAGCTGCATTTCTTGGCTGTCTTATTTCTTTGAAAGTGTGCTAAATTACAAAATTCATCGCGCTACCTAGACTCTGCAGAATCAATCTGCAAACTCAAAATTGCGCCTTTAATGTCATGTAACATTGAAATATAGGAAGAATTTGCGATTCTGAGGACAGGAAACGCATTATTTGGATGAAAATAAGTTTTGAGAGAAAGGGGGTGTATGATCTCTGTAATTTACAAAGCTTCAGTTAGCAACACTGTTCTTCCTTAATGTTGTTCTATTGACTTGCTCTGTTAGATACATGATTTGTTTACATGTGTGTTGTGGTTTAACCCTGATAGGCAGCAGAGCACCACACAGATGCTTGCTCACTACCCCCAGCAGGATGGGGAGAGAATCGGAAGGGTAAAAGTGAGAAAACTCGTGGGTTGAGATAAAGACAGTTTAATAGGTAAAGCAACAGCTGCATGTGCAAGCAAAGCAAAATAAGGAATTCATTTACTACTTCCCATCAGCAGACAGATACTCAGATATTTCCAGGAAAGCAGGGCTTCATCATGTGTAACAGTTACTTGAGAAGACAAATGCTGTAACTCTGAACATCTCCCCTTCCTCCTTTGTCCCTCAGTTTCATTGCTGAGCTTAACATCATGGTATGGAATAGCCCTTTGGTCAGTTGGGGTCAGCTGTCCCAGCTGTGTCCCCTCCGAGCTTCTTGTGCACCCCCAGCCTCCTCACTGGTGGGGTGGGGTGAGAAGCAGAAAAGACCTTGATGTTGTGTAAGCGCTGCTCAGCGATAACTGAAGCATCCCTGTGTTATCAACACTGTTTTGATCACAAATGCAAAACACAGCACCATACAAGCTACTCTGAATAAAATTAACTCTATCCCAGCCAAAACCAGTATGTGTCTTCCTTTTTAGCTTGTTGCACAGCATTTATTCATGAAAAACATATAATAGGGAATTCATTTAGCTATCTTCAAATTTTATGACGAAGGTTCTTAAAACATTGTTTTGATAAGGGAACCTTAAATTATTATTTTTAGATCTTACTGTTGGGAACATAAACCAGTTCAAAAGTTTCCAGATCAAGAATCTAGAGGAACTTCGCAGTGTACCATATGCCTGGATTTGGTTGAACAGCTTCCAGTGTACACCGTATTGAAAAGCCCTTGCTGTAAAAATGCTTGGTTTCATCGAGAATGCTTGCAGGTAACACAGGTTCTACCTTTCTTTTTTCTCTTTGCATTCATGGAGATCACATTTCTGTTGTGTTTAAAAATAATGGAACAGTTGCTTAAAATTGTGTGAAATTGCTTAGGGTTAATGTAGGCAGTAGGTATGGAGATATACTAGGTTTGAAGGACAATGCTAAAATTGTGATTTGGAGACGTCTTATAAGGAGGATTCTTTTTTTTCATGCTATTAATTCTGTGCACACAGCCACACACCCACAACGTTTCTGCATGTGTGATACGCTTCATGCCTTTAGTTGCTTTAGGAACTGAAGACCAACCTAGGTAGTTGCCATCTTGCAAGTCATTATGTGCAGAATCTAAATGCTAAAAATGTCTTTTATCCATCATCAGTTCTGTTTGCCTAAGTCCAGAGTGGGAAAAAGTTATAAGGTTCTTTTTGTTAACTCATTCTAGATCTGGAGAGGTTGACTGAAACGGATTGTGCTTTAGTTTATGAACCTGATTCTAGCATGTGAGCTCTTGTCCTTTAAAGGAAGAGAAAATGCTCGCCATTTGCTTCAATGTCAAGTGACATTATGATTGATGTCAGCGTTAACATCCATGTCAGGACAGTATCCATGAATGTAATGGTAATAGATATTAAGGCATTATTTATTGGCATCCTAAGGATGGTAGTAATTCAATAATTGGTTTGGTTTTTTGTTGTGTTTTTTTTTTCTTGACACAGTATCAAGCTTTGAGTGCTGGGATATTTTTCTTTAGGTGCACAGTATGTAATAACAAGGACAAATTTCAGAAAGAAATGTTGAGAATGGGCATACACATTCCAGAAAAGTAAGTAATTTTGTAAATAATGACTCTTCTATAAAAATTTTGGTAGGGTGTTAAAACCATTTTTTATTTATTCTTTAGAACTGCATCTATTAATATGTGAAACCTCAGTTCTACCTTCAATGGTAGAATTGTTTGGTTTGGTAAGGAGTAGCCCGTTTCCTTTTAGTTATGCACAAAAATTGTCAAAGGCCAGAGTAGTCATCTCAAATGCAAGCAGCTCTGAAAAGTCATTTTTAATGCCCATGATTCAACCAGGGACCTATTTAAAAGATCAACACACTTCTTAAATACAATAATTTCACACTAACATAGAGGTTGCTGAGAAGTGTATTTTCTGTGCCCAGGTTTTTAAATTATCTGAATTTCTGTCCAGACAGTATTATAATCAACTGATTACTCAGCCATACAGCTTCCATCTTCTCCCAAGGGATTGCTAAGGATATGTTTAGTATAACAACTGCTTCTAAAATTCTGAGCTGTTTTTCATACATTTCCACCATTTCATGGGGCTCAAAATAAGACAGAAAGTGATCAGAATGATGTTCCTTTGTTAGAAGTATTATTCCTTAATAACTATGAGTCTCTTCAGAGACTACCATTAATTCCCTCTGGAGACAGAAGCTCAAGATTTTGGAGTGGAAGAAGAGTCAAAATACTTGATGAACTTTGCTGTACTGGCCTGGAAAATTCTGAGTTACTTTTCATGAGACCATTTTCAATGGTAACTTGAGTAGACTGCCAACACAAATATCCATGTCTGCTGTGAGAGAGAAAGCAGAATAACATGAAACAGAGCAAACATGCACTGAGGTCATGCAAAAAATAAATACTTTAATCAAAGTAACTGCACACAAGAAAAAGTCTGTCTGTGTCTTTTATAGTATTACTTTTGTTCCTAGACTTTTTTCTTCCTCCTCTCAGATGTCTAGTTGTTGCCTAGAATGTTACATAATTGAAATATCTTCATGTGGTTATTACATACATCTTTTCCAAAGGCAGAGTAACCCATTTAAACGATTGGAAATACAGTTGTAATAACAGATCTTCTGCCTTGTTTATAGGGATGCATCATGGGAACTTGAAGAGAATGCATATCAAGACCTACTGCAATGTTATCAACACTGTGACATTAAAAGATGTCTCTGCAAGAAAGGAAGAGACTATAATGAACCTGATAGGTATGATGCTTTTGCAGGAAGGTATAACCTAGGATGGAATAGTTCTTCGCTGTGGTTTGTTTGGGTTTTTTTAAAATGCTTTAATACTTTTCAGCATCGGGTTTTAATGTCAAGCCAAGACACTGTGTCCAAAAAAAAAAAAAAAAAACCTTGTTTTATTCCCTATAATCATAATACTTGAATACTAATTTTCTCTAATCAGGTTATAAAAGCCAAGAAACCCAAACCAATCTATTATCAGTTATCTTGTCCTTGTTCTCATTTGATACAGAGCTGAAGTAGAATTTGTACATCCACATAACATGTAGAATAGCGCGTCCCTAAACTAATGTTGTGTATCTTTGATTCAAAGCTTAACTCAACATTTTAATAATTGTTAGAATACTTAATACCTTTACAAGAAATTAATTAAAATACTAGATTAGCTGAAATTAACTAGCTGTAATTAACTAGCTGTGCAAAATCAATCTAGCTGTGAGCTATCACTCTGCATTCAAATGGCAGCTAGAATATTGCTGATAGCTTAACGAGAGGCTTGAGTGATCTTGTAAAAGGCTTTATTCTGCTCTACCACTTGCTTAATTTTTTATTAACAAGTTCATTTTCTACATTCTTTCTTGTTTTATTTGTGTGCTTCTGAAATGTATTTCTTCCATTGGTATGAGTATACTCAAAGCTCTCAGAGCCTCTACTTTGAAGACTTGTTTCTGTAGTACTGTGGTAGGTTACTCCCTGTAGACATTAACTTTGCTTTGTACAGATTTGACCAAACATTGCTTGGTTCATTTGTGGTATGTGTGCACCTCAGGATTTACTTCGCCTTTAAGAGTTGTACCATAGGTTTCCAGTATTTGAACTAATATTAGTCACATTGTTCCATTGTGTGTTTAAGCAAAATTGAAGAAATCTAGACAAAAACCTAACATACTTAAACACTGCCATTAATGAAGAGTCTTATTCAGAATGTGTAAGAATAATCAGATATGCTCCTTGAAAAAATTTACCATTTGGAAAAGCTGAATGGTGGATACCCATAAAATACAGAGGATGTTGTTGGCTAGCAACATGAGGAGAAAATATTGGCTGTACGCTATTGACTTCCAGGCAGGGGAGCACACTAACTTATAGCCTCTTTCAATACAAGGTGCTGGAACATGGGTAGCTTTTTTTTTTTTCTTGTTGCAGCCAGGAGTTGTGAGTACATCTTGTCTGAAGAAAGTTCCCCTTCATTATATACAGTCCTTCCAGATTGATAAAATTATGCTTTGTTAGTTTAGTGTCCGGATTAGACTTACTGTTTAATATTCTTTGTTTTAACTAGCCTCATTCTTCTGTCTAATTCTAAATACATAAGTTTTTAATTTTAGTAAATGGGAAATAAAGCGTTGTCAGTGTTGTGGTTCCCGTGGAACTCATTTGGCCTGTTCATCTATGAAGTCATGGGAGCAAAACTGGGAGTGCATGGAATGCAGAAGTATCTTTGCAAAATCAGGTAAAGGTATGGATGTGACAGTGACTTCTTAAAATGATAAATTTTAATACTATGTATGTTACAGCTAGCAAACTCACTAAATGAATATAATTTAATCATACAGGGAACTATAGCAAACAGAAGAAGCGTTCTTTGGCTATCTGTGAAAAGACAGATGGGACAACTTGTTTGCTGGAAGAGCCATCTCCAAAGTGCCCTCGGCAGTCACCCGGATCTCAACGCAGTTTTGTTCTCCAGTGTGTAATTTTCTGTTTTCAAGCAAAAACTTATTATAATGTAAAATAGTATTTAAACATGAGGAGGTGATGGCTTATTCTGTAGGAGAAACTTATTACACTAAATTGCAAATTTAAGAAACTTGGAGTAAAGTTTAGTGATGGAAGTTTTCGGAGTAAGCTGTGAACTCTGTAAATTTCCTATAGTTATTCACATTCAGAGGCATGTAAACAAGTTTTTACTTTGATAAAATTAGATCCTTGTAAAAGTAATCTTAACAATTTAGAGGTAACTTTGAATGTACCAATAGCGAAACTTAAAGCTAAGGTTGCTTATCAGTATTTTTTCTATGTTGAGTGTGCTAGAAATCTAGCTTAGAGATGTTTATATAAATAATGTTTTCCTCTGCTGTAATAAAGATTTTTCAAGTCTGTAGAAATTAGTATTTTTAGTTTTTACTTATTGTATCAGTCAGGACTTCCATCTCGTGTTTGGGATGCAACTGAAAACGGATCCTAAACCCACCACATAAGAAAATAATGAATTATTATTTTTTTAAATCGTAGTTCAGGCTCTAATGGACCTTATGTAAATGAACATAAAAATGAGATTTAGAACTGAAATAGGGGGGGAATTATATTGCTACCTTCAAATAAGAAATGTTTATGCATTCTTCAATTGTATCTCCTTTTAAAATACTGTTTTGGCTTGTAGATCACCAAAGATAATGTGCCAGAACAGCTTGTCACCCTGCTCACACCTAGAACTTCCAGCATCCAACAGAGTGACGATGTCCTTATCTCCACTGATGTCGAACAGGAAGGGGTCCCTGAGGAAAAAGTATTTTCTTCTATTTTTCTTACGTTGAAGAGTAATCTAGCAAATGGCTTTATACCGTATTTCCTACAGAAAATGGGTGTGGGTGTGTATATAGTGGCTATATATATGTGTGTATATATATATAGTCACTGGAAAAATGGAATGAGTACACTGAAGAGCTGAAGTCATAACTTGATAAGTTACAGCTTCTGCTGTTTCTAAATGCTAGAGGGGAGTGAGGGGAAAAGAATGATACTGAGAATTTTTAGGTTATGTAGTAAAGGGATCAAAACCCAGAAACACATATTTGTCCTTACTGAATTCTTTAGAAGAGGGGGAACAAAAAGAATCCTAATGACTTTCTTCAAATTAGACATGTCCTGAATTTCCCATGTTTTTTTTGCATTTGTACCATAAGAATAGTTCATGATTATGCTAAAATGAGTGGTAAAATAACATGTTTTAATATAGAATATTCAGTTTAAGGATACAAAATTCTTTGTCTTGTTGCGAGTACTTAATTTATGAATTATACCTCTAATATATGCTAAAAATTCTCATGAAAGAATTTGTTACTTCTAGTAGGTAGGGTATTTGAAATACTTGTGGTTGCAAGTTAGAAAACAAAGAAGGGATCTTATTTAGATTGGTATCTTATTTTTTTTAAATGATAACTGCAACATTTCTCCCTGCTCAAAAGTATTTTTGATTATAGTGACAAAGATTAAATATTAGTGATAGTTGACAGTGTATTCTAACTTGGTTGCGAAACATCTCTTTAACACAAACATGGTAAGCTCTTCAATTTCTCACTTGTTTCACATTGTTCAAATGTAAAATGATGGTGTGAGAATTGTTTGGTACTATGTTGGTGTAACTGAATTAAGAAAATAACTATTCATTTTATGCCAAGGTCATTATTTCTACTTCCTTTTTTCTAGTTCTTAGAGGTACTTTAAAATTTGCCACTACAGAGTTAAAATTTGAAGCATCTACACCAAATACTTTACTGATATAATTTAGGCAATACCTACATGTACCAAAGTGTTTAAAGAGGTGTTTTTCTTAATAGATTTTAGGATGCTTCCTGTAAACTGTTGCTAATTATGAATAATAGATGCAATATGAAAATACATGCAATTTTCTCGTAGGCATTTAAGAAAGCAACGAACGGAAGCTTCTAATATACTGAAGGAGTTAAAGCTACAAGTTAATACAAAAACTACAAGGCTTAACATCAATGCAGAAAATATCTGGAATAGTGCTTTGAAAGGATTTAGACAGCGCAACTTCAGTCCTACAAACACTATTGAAATAAAGTTCACAAACTGCAAAAATAGATCAAAGACAGATACTTCTGCTGCATCAAAACACCGTTTCTTCCAATTATTAATGCTTCACCTTCAGAATTCATCGTTGTTTGAGGGCTCTTCTGCAAAGAACTTGTCCCTTGATTTTCAAGGTAATTAAATGCTTTGTTCAAAAATACATTAAGAACTATGTAACTTGAAAGGTTTTTAAATCTTCAGCCAGTATGATTGTCAGATCACAATTATAGTCCTGATGGATAGAAATTGTTTTTTGAATTGTTTTTTTGCTTTTCAATTGTAAAGGGGGGTGGGGTTTGGATTTGTAATAACAAAAAAAATTTGGTTTAATTGGAAAAGTTGATGACAACGAAGGAAAAAATACAGCATATAATTAGACTTGGAACTTTTTAATTAATGCCTTTGTTCTCTACAAGTGAATTTCTTTCTTCCTGACTCACTTTCTCTGTTACTTATTTTCTTTCCTCAAATTTCTAGAACATTATCTCTGGTAGCATGCTCCCTAAAGACCCAAAGTTAGCTTCTTTGAGTTCTTATGCTTCAGAATTAAATGTGCATTGGGTACAAAGTGGCAGAGGAAGTTACATCTCCTCTTAAACCTTGATAGAGGCTGAAGAGTTGTAGTAAAAGAATATGGTACTCCTATGTAAAAAATATCGGTCTTATTGTTTCAACTAGCAGCAAACCTAATTTGTTGCATCTCCTAAAGTAAGAAGGAAGCACATTGTGAGATTTTCTATAAAAAAATGAGGATAGTTTTATGCATATATAGGATATCCAAAAAAATTGAGAATAGTTTTATGCATATATAGTAAATATTTTTTTTTATTTGCAGCTGTAAAAGAGAATCTTTATTTTGAAGCTGGTAAAATGATTGCAGTTTCTCTGGTTCACGGTGGCCCATCTCCTGGTTTCTTTTCCAAAACACTGTTCAATTGTCTTGTCTATGGTCCAGAGAATGTGAAGCCAGCTTTGGAAGATGTTGCTGATGTTGATGTAGCACAAAGAATAAAAATGGTAAATAAAACTAAACTTATTGCCAAATTCTTGTTCAAGACTAGAGATAAAGAAGGGCGTATTGAATATAATTTGAGGTCAAATTAAAAAGCTTAATTTTTTTTATATATATATACACACATACGCATGTAGTAAACAAATTCCTAATTTTTATCTTCTGATACAGATAAAATATGCAAATAGTCTGTCCAGCCTACAGTCTACAATACACGACTGTTACGAATTCCTTGCTGCTGCTGGATGTTTAAGACCTATAACAGCTTTGTGTGATAAGGATATGCTGGTGAATGACATATTGATCCATCACGTAATCAAGAGAACTATTTCACCCTTAGAAAGGTTTGTTCTGTTTGAGTTTTCAAACTTCCTGGATTTTTTTCCCTCACTGAAATACTAAATAATAGGTTGTGAAAACTAACTTTCACATGTTATTACTTATTCTCCATTTAAACCAATGAAATGTACTGTAATTTTCAGTGGATTAAGTAGCAACTGTTAACTAGTCAGTTAAACTGAAAGACTGAAATTATTTCTCTACATATCTGCTTCATTCCACTTCTCCTTGGTTACATTCCTTTTTCAACCTTATGAAGAGGGCAGATTCACAGTTGTAAACTATAGCATGACAAAGACCTTTGCACTACAAAATTTCTCTAGCTTATGTTCGTTTTTAATTCAGAATTGCTTGAATTTAGAATCTTTAAATTTCAGAAGTGTTAAACATATGTTTAGAATTCAAATGAGTTTTCCAGAGTTCTAATTAGGGAATTTGTGTGTGCCATTAGGAGAGCAATAATGTCCACAAGTGTAAGTTGGCCTACTTAGAATGTAAGAATTGCACTGCTGTTTTCATGAGGTAGTGATGACTTCAAATAGCTGGGAAAGTTTCAGCCGTTGACTATTTTTCGATTGGTCTCTGACCCTACTTCCAATTTGCATTCTTCATCTGCTCAGTAAAAAGGCATTGGATGCTAATTTTTCCAACAAGTATAGTTGGATTTATACTTAGCACATTTATGGTGTTATCTTTGACAAATTTGAATCAACTGAATCTCCAAGAGCTATGAAAAAAGTGATTTTGAATGTGAGTGGTTTTTTAGCAAAGTTGAGAGTAATTAGTCTTTCAGTCAAGGCCCTCTGTGGCGTATTTGACCAAGCTATATCATATTTTAAAACTAGTCAGTTAAAGAGTGAAAGGTAATAATTAGCCTGTTTATGGGAAATGTGGTTTTGTGCATTTTTGGAGATGGGCTTAAAATGTGCAAAAGTGAGTAGAGCAAGAATTTGCTTGTCAACATTGAGGACTGAGAATAAATAGTTAGTCACTTTAGCTGCTAATGTTGTACACCACTGACTGTACACTTTCAACATGTTTATTCCTGATTTTACTGATTCAGCCTATCAATATCTAAGAAATAATGAGTAAACAAGTAAAATTTTAGTTCTGATTTCACATGGTGGTTAAACTGTAAAGCCAGTTGCTTGAAATGTTCTTACCCAGTAACTAGTGAAATTTTTTCAACCTGCAGAGCTGTTTTTAAAAAATATATAGATTTAGTTAAATCACAGAATCAGATTGGTGTGTGGGTTGGAAGAGACTTCTGGAAATCATCTTGTCCATCACTCCCTGCTCGAGCCAGGCCACCTAGAACCAGTTGCCCAGGACCATTTCCAGACAGCTTTTGAACATCTCCATGGATGGAGACTCCACAACCTCTCAGGGCAACCTGTGCCAGTGCTCCGTCACCCTTGCAGCAAAAAAGTGTTTCCTGACATTCAGACAGAACCTCCTGTGTTTCAGTTTGTGCCCATTGCCTCTTGTCCTGTCAGTGGGCACCACTGAAAAAAGCCTGGCTCCAACTTCTTCGCACACTCCCTTCAGATACTTCTACACATTGACATTCCACCTGAGCCTTCTCTTCTCCAGGCTGAACAGTCCCAGCTCTCTCAGCCTGTCCTCATATGGTTAAGCTCCAGTCCCTTAGTCACCCTAGTGGCTCTCTCCAGTATGTCCATGTCTCTCTTGTACTGGGGAGCCCAGAACTGGACACAGCACTCCAAGTGTGACTCGCTTGACCTGCTGGCACCACGATTCCTAGTGCAGCCCAGGATACTGCTATTGGCATTTGCCACAGGGAGAAATAATAGTATGTAAACGCATGCAGATGGCAGAAACCAAGTGAAGGCTATCTTTTAAGACACCTCATTTTGCCTAGGGACAAGGAATTTAAACTGTGTCTTCTAAAGGGATATTTGTAAGAAAAATTCAGTATGTTCTTCCATAAAGATTAAAAGTAAACCATGTTCATACAGTCAAGTACCACGAAATAAAGTTAATTTCTGCATATCACTGGTATTTCTTTCATCTGCCCAAAAAGCTCCACAGAAACACTTAGATTGTTAAAATGAGGATTAAATGCATTTTCCAGCATTAAAATAAAATGGGACTAATATGTACAGTTTATTGACAAGACTTAGAGACTGCAGATGGGGAAATTTTATTATGTCCAGTCTTACAGCTTTATAAAATGCAGAGTACAATTAGTTACCTACTGGCTTTCTGATGCATGCGTGCTTTTTTTTTTTTTTTTTCCTTCCCCCTCCTAGTTTTAGGCAAGGTTTGAAAACTCTTGGCGTGCTAGAGAAAATGCAAACGCATCCGGATGTGTTCTCTAGTATTTTGTGCCACAAACCTGAAAGACTTTCAGCAGAAACTATTTGTGATCTCTTCACAATCCATTCCTCATCAGATGTAAATAAAGTTGAAGGTGCTGATTTTTGGATGGGTTATTTGCAAGATGTGGAAAGTAAGTAATTGGTTGGGTTTTTTTATTTTTTTTTTTTTTTTTTTCTTTCCCCCCTTCCCTGTTCAGGTTATTTAGCTGCTGGTGTAAATACGGGGTTTGGTTTGCAGAGTTCACTGGAGTAAATAAATGAAGGTTTTGAGGTCACTATCAGTTCCTAATTGTTCCTTTGTGCCCCCCTTCCTTACTAATTATAATTTCTGAAACTGTTGCCCAATTACAATGAAACTTGAGAGGAGTAAATATCTGAAAGATTGGTGCTAGAACTCCTGTGAGGTTTAAAAACAAACAAAGAAAACCCCACAAACCCAAAAAACCCCTGAGTGGTTCAGAAAAATCCTTTAACCCCCTCTCTTCAGTTTTGCTGTGAACTTATGCTTACTAGATAGTGGTTGTCTCAAAAAAAAGATAGAAAACAGTGGTCTCTTATTGCAGAAGAGTTTATTTTTCTATTCACTTAAAACTTTTCAGAACTAAACCAAGTGCATTTTTCTTGCTAAGTTTTTTCTTATTTGGCCATATAACTGCGTATTCATTCAGCATATTGATCTGGGGTTTCCTGATTTCAGGGTTTTTTTCCTCTAACACAACATGCAGGATAATGGTTTATGGGTAATAGGCAATAAATGATACAACCTAATCCTGTTTTTTTAGGTGGTGAGTCTGTAGTGACATTGGAGGATATTCTGCTCTTCGTAACAGGCTCTTATTCCATACCGCCCGTTGGTTTTGATCCTGAACCTACGATTAAATTTTTGCATATAAGGTATCCCATTGGAAACAGACTCCTTAATTGCTTAGAGCTCCCTATAACAAAGACATATGAGCAGTTTAAAAAGAAAATGGAGTTCACCATCAGAAACACACTTAGAGTTGAAAGAGAATAAATATTTTTGCTACTAAACTGGATGTTGGAGACTTCGATATTCTGCAGGAACGTCTGCTTGCAAATTGCTACTGTATTTTTGGACAGCGTGCTCTCAGCCTTTTCCCACTTTTCTGCCAAAGATATGCTAAAAGTAGTAATCTTGTAAGATGGAAAACAATTTTCAAATGAAAATCCACTTTATCTGTTGAATCACCTTGCTGTTTGAAGTTGGCTTTAAGAGTCAGCAATCTCTTGCAGAAGTACTTTAAATGTCTACTTTTGCTGTAGACAGGTATGAAATGTTACCAAGCTCTGTAACATTGTAGCTGTTTCCCACAGGTAAGTATGTTGATTGTTTTACATACTTCAGGAACTTACCTATCAAAGTCAAATCGGGTACATTTTGAAGATAACTGCTGTAGAGCTTTGTGTCAAGTAAAACTGTGGTGCAGATCTTCAGTTGTTCCATGTATATTTTTTTCAGTAATTGTTTTTATATTGATGATTCATACAAGCCTATGAAAGTTAAGACACTTGGGAGTTTTAAGGTCGTTGTGGTTAGTGCATTAAAATATAATTAAGATCTGGAGAAAACCTAGGGAAGATAGTAAAGCGCAAGAACAAAACCTGGTTGAACTTGAGTTTCTGTTGTTAAACAAAATCTTTGACATTTGCACACATTTCTGCATTCTACTGTTATACATTAGTTTTTAATTATACATATAGCCAAAATTGTAAAAACCAGAAGTAAATCTTGAATATGCAACAATAAGTCATCTTTCAAAATTAAATATAAGAGACTTAATGTTGAGTATGAAAGTATAAGAATTTGTTGCTCATTAGAACATGTTACTTCATCTTCCATGGAAGTCAGTATTCTCGCAGGGATATGCACTAAAACTATTTGTTAAACTAAAGGCAGTCTACATTAAGTTTGTCAGTGCCTGACACTTTTACAGCTTTTCGTCTAAACTCTTCCTGTTCAATTGGAGGTGCATTCTGAGCAGCTTCAACTGTATAAAATATATTTCAATTCTGCAGTATTTGTATATATACCATTAAGCCATAAAAGATAAGTAGTGAAATTCCTCCATGGTCACACTTTAATACTTACTAATACTAAAACTATGAAACTAAAAGGACATTTAAGTACAGATTTTTTTAAATGTATGCAGGGCTCTTGAAATTACTATTTCCCCCCTGTCAGTTTGACCACCTATACCATGTCCCAAACATAGGTTGTGCTACAGATGTACATGGATATATATCTGTATATATCTATATATATATACACATTCTTCAAAATACTGAAAAGTAATCACATACTTTTTTTATTACTATAACTTGTTTTTAATTGAAAATACAAGCAGAATTGCTTTACTTTTGAATGCCTTGGCAAGAAAGTACATCCACAGTAAATTATAAATGGATAGGTGCTTCTGAAAAAAAAAATCCAAACTAATCTGGTTTCAGGTTCTGGTTTATGGTTTGTTGCAAGTATTCCTCTAATTAACAAATTGTGTTACTAAATGCTAATTACGTAGCAGTGTACTGCAACTCAAGAACTGTGGAAGTGGCAGTCAAGGCTCACTAAATTTGAAACCATGCTATAAAGGGTTAAAGACAAGGAGGCAGATGGGTATTTAAATGATATAGTTCATTTAACAATATGCAGGTATTTAGAAATCTTTCTTAAACAGCTTCTCTTTCTTTCTTGCTTGGGAGAGGTGCTAATCTTTCTTTTTATACAGACCTATTTCCATCACTGGGTAACAAAAGCATGCACGCCACTTTCTTTTTTTTTTTTTTTTTTTATTTCAAAGTCTCGTAAGTAAATTATTGCAAAGCTTAGATCAGGCATTTCTCACTACTTTCAAATAGCTAAAACAATCTAATCTCATCAAAGTGCTGTCTTTAGAAATTTAAGAATATTTGAAATTAATAAAGGGCTACTGGTGTTTTCCTGATTCTGAACGAAAAGCATATTAAAGTCCCCTTTTGCATGAGCTCTTGGAGAATGTAATTCGACTTGTTTATATACTAAGCATTTTCTCATTCTCTTCTGATTTTTTTTTCTCCATGTTTGCCGTCTTTGCATAACTTTTGAATGTCATACTGCCAATAACTTCTTTATATTCTTACCCTTCAGAATGGTCTATTACCATTATAAGGAAGGTGGTTTGTTGCAAAAATATTTGCATAATAGTTCATGATGCATGTTCATATTTTTAAGATATAGCAATGAGTCTCCTGCAGATAGAGTATTATACTTTAAAATCGAGTGGCGTACCCAGTGCAGTATTCCTTTTTCTTGCCTAGTTAGAGATAAATATCTTCTGTAATATTATGTTATTTTTCTGTATGTGAAGTACAGAACTTATAGAAGTAGTAGGCAGAGTGTGGATAATTTTAAAGGACAATTCTTGGACTTTTGGTACCTGCAATGGCAAGGGAAATGGTTTAGGACTTGGAACTAAATAAACTGCATTTTAAAACCTTCAATGGAGAAAGAAATAATAAGGTAATGTGAATATAAGGCTTCAAAAAAAAAAAGAGAAAACCTGAGATAAAAATAGTGTTCAGACCTTCTATTGCTTATTAGTTTTGAATTCAGCAGTTGATAGGTTTTATATAAAGGAAGAACTAACCTATTTGTCAGCTGTAAGAGAAATCTTAAGTTAACTTTATCTGCTATACAATGCTATATCAAAACATGGAATTCATAAAACCCTCTAGTCTCTAATATTGCTTTAAAAGATTTTTCTTAAGCAGAACTTGTTCCCCTTTTCTAATACTGAAGTACACATTCAGGACAAGTTATCTTTTCCTTCTTGTCAGTTTGATCAGCTCTATCTGGACATTCTAATATAATCCTCGATATATTCAAGTTGTATTCCTAAATGCTACTATGGAGATGAACTTCCTCTCTTCTGCTCATTTCCAGCATTTATTTATATAGACCAATATTAAATTTACTCAAACTGTTCATTAAACTTCCATTGAATAAGCTGACTTCCAATCCATCAAAACACAGAAAGGTCTCTCTTGTCTGGAAACCGTAGGAGCAATTTCCATACCTATAATGACCATCAGGTTTTCAATTGCTATAGCAGGTCACTGAAGTGCAATATTATCAGGAAGTTTTCATTTTACAAAAACTTTAATCTGGGGCACACCTGGAAATTAGGGAAGTTGCTTACTTTCAGTATTTCTGTAACACAAGGAGAATAATTGCCTATGCATTAGCTGTTGTGTATTAAGTATATTTTTATAGAAGTTACATCTTTTATAAGATTTGTCAGGGCCAGAAGAGAACTATTGCAGTCCTCTTTGACTGTGTTTGGCCAAAGAACTTCACTCTGCAGTTTCTGCATCAAACCCTAAGCTTCCATCTGGAATTAGCACATCAAGTAAGTTATTTATTTCCTAGAGTGATCATTTTCTTATAAACAATAATAGATCAGTATTAGTGGTTTTAGTATGGTCTCCTTAATAAAGCGCATACAATTTAAAAAAAAACTTAAGTTATGTTTGAAAAACCAAGAGATAAGAAATTTCTGTGACTTGCTTTCACCCATGCAAAGGATGCTTACTAGAAAAAGCTGTTAGCGTTTTTAACTGGCTTATGAGTGAAATACAGTCAAAAGGAGAAGAACTTAATATCAGTTTATACTTAAGGCCTAAATCATTGTGTGCTGCAGCTCTGACTTTTTTCATCAAGATGTTCAGTCTTGGGATTGGAAGACTTGAGGGTTTTGAGAGGTATATTTAAAATGTAGAGCAGAGGACTAGTCGTTAATTCACACTCACATTCTGCATGTGCATTTTGAAAACAGTATCAAAAAATTGTCATTCAAATAGAAGGAAACGCAACTCTGGAGGCTACAAAATATGCTTTTAAAGTTTATCTTGATTCTGTATTATATGGTAAAGCATTTTAAAGCTCAAGCTTTACTGTTTCTTAAGGAATGGAATTGCTAGTTGGATAAAAGAAAAATTAAAATGCAAAGACTTCTGAAATGTCAAATCATATGTATACAGAAAATCATTGTCAAAATATTAATGTTTGTATAAAAACGATGCAGCCCTCTGATTTTGTATTGCATAAACTATGTTCTTTTTAAACTTATGGTAATTAGACTGTTGTGCAAGAAAGTATGATTTTGTAAATACGTTTAGCTCTAACTTGAACTGCAGGATCAGTGCCTGAAATGTTGCCTTTTCAAGCAACGTTATACTTGACAGGTGTAGCATCAGTGTTGAAATACTCAGTAATTGTGGGAAATAACTGTCATGTATATGTTCAAAGTGCAATAAAGGGTTAAACTTCTGTTGGAATAAATATGTAACTTTCTTCAGTGTTTTTATTTTGGTGATTTAATAGGTTTTAGCTGTAGAAGTGCCATCACTATTTTCTGTAGTTTCATTTGTGTACCTACGCTCTGTAGCACGTTTACCCAGCTGCCTTTGGATCCAGCCCAGCGGCTCCTGCCGCTGCAGGATGTCTCCAAGGGCACGGTGTAAAGGAATGGAGAACCGAAGGAGGGCTGCTTGTTGGTATAGGCTACCTGAGCCAGAGACAAGCAAACATCACGGATTTTCCTTTTCAATAACTCACTAAAACTTGATTGCTTTATTTGTAGCTAGCTGCTTGTTTTTGAAACGTCAGTCCTTAATCTAAGCGCCTCGGAGCTGCCCTGGTTGCACTTAAGCTGTTTTCCAGGGCTTGTTTCAGTTATCTCTGCTTGAAAATCCAGTTGGAGCAGAGCAAAAACTGTTCATGCGACTTTTTGCTCGGGAAAAAGGGTGGTGCTCTTTGCCACCCTTACTGTCTGAAAGCTCTCATCCTGTTCTTGTTCTCACCTGGGGAGAAGCACAGGTCCCAATTTTAAACCGTAAGATGCAATCTCTTAATTACAGCTCCCCCAAGAACGGGGGCTGGTTCTAGGCCTGCCGGGGGCTGCCTCCGGGCGGGAGGCACCACCTCCCCCGTGCTGCGGCCTGCCGGGGCGAGGAGAGCGGAGAGCTGTGCCGCCGCTGCCGCCGAGGGCCGACCAGACCGACCAGGCGGCGGCGGCACCGCACCTGGCGGCGCCCGGGCAGGGGCGGAGCGGGGGCGGCCGGCGCCCGCCTCCCGCCGCCGTAGGGGCCGCCACGTCGGCCGGCGGCTGCGTACGCGGCAGTGGGCGGGGCGCCGCGGCCGGGCTGGCGGGGCAAGAAAATGGCGGCCGGCATCCGGGAGAAGCAGACAGGTAAGCGGCGTCCCGCGGGCTCCGTCGCCCGGCGCGGCAGCTCCCCTTCCCGGGGCTCGGGGAGGGAGGGAGCAAGGCCAGCCGCACGCTGCGGCCGGGGGCTCCCGCCTGCCACCCCCGGCGGGGCCCCGGGGCGGGATGTGGGCGTCTCCGCGCCGCCTCGCCTCCGCCGGGGGGTTCGCGCCCTCTCGCCCGGCTTGGGTCTCCCGGCAACGGGACGGCGGCCTTGTCTCTTCTCGTACCCCGGCGGCCGCTGGAGCGCCGCTCAGCTGCCTCTGCAGCGGCGGGCCCGGCGGAGCGGGGCTCCGGGGGCCTCCGGCCGCAGCTGTTGCCGAGGGGGTCCGGCCCCGCTGTGGGGCACGGGGCCGTGGATGCGCCCTGCCCGGGCGGCGGCGGGCCCAGGCCCAAGGGCCGTGGCCGCAGGTGCCGCCGTGGTGTGGAAATCGCCCCCGGGGAGGGGCTTGCGCGGGCCCGGCCGTGAGCGGTGCCCCTCTCCCGCGGCCCTGGGGAGCGGGTTGTGCTCTCCCGCCGCTTCAGCTTCCTTTCTGCCCGTGGCAAGGAGGTGTCGTTCAATGGTGCAAAAATAAGGCTTCTGTTGTGATGCTCCAGTTAAGACAATGCGGGGGCCTCGGAGCGTGTACGGACCGTCAAGAAACTGAGAAGACGAGATTAACACCCACAACTAATTATGCAGGAGGTTTTCTGTGTGCAAAGGGTTAGTTATTCAGCCCCTCCTTGCACATTACTACAAGTTCATAACTGACTCTTCTCTGTCTTGATGCTACTTTGTGGAGCCTTGAGCCACCCGTTTGAACATACTCCTAAAGCGCAGAGCAGGTCGACTCTGTAGTCCTCTACTTCCCTTGCTTGCCAAAGTTTTTGTCAGCAGTTTGAGCTGTAATCTTGTCACCTTCTCCTTGACAATTTCAGTGTCTTTCTGGTGGTGTAGAGGATTCTGGGTGCATTTATTTAACATGAAATGTCTAAAATAATCTGCCTGAAAATTTCAGTCCAAATTTGTGTGTGGACCTTAAAGATTTACTTCTGTTGCCCATCTTCTTTTTGTACCAGAAGTCTGCTTTCTGTAATCTCATTCCTGTGGCCATCTACCATTAAGAGTGCTATTTGATGTTCCTTTGCAATCCTTTACTTCTCTTTGCTACCTTGCCGATAAAGCCCCCTGTCTTTGTGCCTTTATTCCGTACAGCTTTATTCTTTTTTGTTGTGCTTCACCTGGTTACTTGATTATTTCAGTCAACGTTTACCACTGAACCCATGTTGTCTTCCATTGGGGAGGTCATTTGCAAGGAAGTAGATGGAACAATTAAAAGATACTCAGAAAAAGGAAAAGATTTATCATTTAGTGTTTGTATTACCATCTACATTCACCATCTGTTGTGACCTTTATCCTGGTTCATAACCAGTCAAAGCATATAATTGTGCAAGCACAAAAAAAAAAAATGATCCTTGCCCCAGAGTGTATTCAGCCTAAATGTAAATGAAATGGCAATATAAATACAAAAAAAAAAAAACCAGAGACTTGCCAAATGTTTGTCGTGATTGTCACAACACAGCACTAGTCTGATTGCTGTCTTCCTCAGTAGAGAGCTTATGTCAAGTTTTAATGTAAAGGGTAAACTCTACAAAGCAGCTGCTTCAGATCCAGTAGTACCAAAATACGTAACCATGCAACTTTATGCAACATTGCTCGTATAACTGAAATGTGTGGAAAGTGTCACTGGCAGTGAGGGAGCAAAGGCTCCAGGGGCAGTCTGTAATCAGTTTGCAGGACTGCTCCATGGTGTTAAAAAGAAAAAAAGAAAAAACATTGAGCAAGTGGAGGGGTGGATTCCAGGGAGACCCAGCACTGACTCCTAGCTTGCTTCCTCCCATGGTCAAGTTTCACTGCTGGTAAGGTGATTTGAAAAGGCAGCACACAGTAGGAGGAGACAGACAGACTGTGAAGGAGGACTTTAGAAACATTGCCTGGGCATGGATGGATGGTGTTAGGAAAGCCAAAGTTCAGCTGGAGTTGAGACTTGCAGCAGATGTCAAGAGCAATGAGAAGAGCTTCTGCTGCAACATTAGTAGTGAAAATATGAATAAGGAAAAAGGATGGAGCCGGTCATTTAGTGGTGATGGACACAGATAAGGCTGAGGTACCCAATGCCGCCTTTGCCTCGGTCTTCACCAGCAAAGGCCTCCCAGGCCTTTGTGTCACTGTGGAGTCAATCATGGAGTGAATCCTCTTGGAAAATATTTCTCACCATGTGAAGGAGAAGGCAAGCATGGATTTACGTATGGTAAATCATACCTGACCAGCCTGATTGCCTTCAGTGATAAAATGACTGGATTTGTAGGCAACAGGAGAGCAGAGTATGTCATTTACCTTGACTTCAGCAAGGTTTTTGACGTTGTATTCTTGTATCCAAGTTAGGGTGTTATGGGCTGGAGGGACGGACAACTAGATGAGTAAAAAAATGGTTGGATGGTCAGGCTCAGAGGGTTGTGGTTGTGATTGTGGTTATGATTAATCAGACACGCTATACCTGGAGGCTGGTAACAACTGGAGCACCTCATGGGTCTATCCTGTGACCTGTCCTGTTTAAAATCTCTGTCAGTGACCTGGAGGAAGTGTCACAGTGCATTCTCATTAAGCGTCCAGGTCACAGCACACTAGGGGAATCGGTTAATACACTCTAGGGCAGAGCTGCCACTCACAGGGACCTAGATGGGCAAGAGGAATGGGCCAACAGGAACCTTATGACATTCAACAACAATGAATGTAAATTCCTGCACCTGGAAAGGAAGAACCCCTTGCAACGTACAGGCGACAGCACAGGGGACTGGCAGACTGGAGAGCAGCTCCGCTGAAAAGCCCATTAGGGTTCTTGGTGGACAGCGAGCTGAACATCAGCTCACAGCGTGCCCCCACCTAGCAGCGTCCTGAGCCATATCCACAGGAGCACAGCCAGTAGATCGAGGGGAGTGATGATCCCCCCCTACTCAGCCCCAGGAGACCACATCTACATACCGTGTCCAGTTTGTGGCTACCAGTACAGGAAAGGTGTTTGTCAGTTGAAGGGAGTTCAGCAAACGACTACCAAGATGGTCAGGGGCTGGAGCGCTTGCCCTGTGAGGTGAGGCTGCAGGACTGGGGCTTGTTCAGCCTGGAGAAAAGGCGGCTTCAAGGGGGGGGGCTAACAGCAGTGCCCCAGTACCTAATGAGGATGGCACTGAGAAGATGGAGCCAGGCTCCTTGGGGTGCTATATGGCAGGAGGGTGAGGAACAACAGGCATAAATTGAAACGAGATATTAAAACTGGATATAAGGAGGAGCTTTTTCACCACAAGGGCAGTCACTGCCACAGGTTGCGCAGAGTGGTTGTGCCATCTCCATCCCTGAAGGTTTTCAAAGCTTGACTGGATAAATCCCTGAGCAGCGTGGCCTGGCCTCACAGCTGACCCTGCTTGAGCAGGAGGTTGGACTGGAGATCTCCTGATGTCCTTTCCAGCCTGAGTTGTCCTGTGATACTGTAAACCCCAGGGGAACTGCACTGAGTACACTTACAAGCCTCATTCAGCCAAAGAGTTTGAAGTTAACCATTTCTGCTGCTCTCCATTTATGAGCAAATAGGTGTACATTGCCCTGATTTCTGAAAGTTTTTCCTCTTTGTAAAGCTTTGTGATGATTTTGTTTATGAGTTTGAAGAGAATAGCCATTAACTTATACTGATGCAAATAGTCTTTTGCTTCTAGTCAAAGATGGGAGAAGAGCACATAGTGTATTGTTTAATCAGATAAATGAGGAAGGACTCCTTACTTAATAGATTTATAAGTTAGAGGTAGGTGAAGGAATCTGCTTTGGTTTCTGTGTTGAATGGGAAGTTAAATGAATGCTTATTCCTGTTTCAAAGTGTTTTCCTGCTGCAAATTAGGGGTATTTTTGTACCGCTTAAAGCAGCAGTTTCTTGCTATGAGTTCTCAAAATGTTTCAAAATGCGTATCAGTTTTAGTTAGGTGAAAAGGTATTTTTTTGCTTGTGTGTATACTGTTGTTCCTGTAGGGTGGGAAAAGCAGATCAGGGGAATAAAGCAAACTAGTTCCTACTGTACAGAATGCACCTTCAGGAAGATACTGGAATTATTTTTAAGGCAAACTGGCAGAATATAGCCCGTATAACTAAGGAGAGAGATTCTTTCTCCATGTTTTGGGAGTTGCTTCTTTTCCTTTTGCAGTGTCTTCCGGAGCCCATAAATTCTAGCAGATGTGTGCCACTTGTCAGTCAAAGCTGCATAAAAAATAGTGCAAATGTGACTTGTTGCATTTGTATTTTATGATGGTTTTCCTCTCAAATGAAACATATAATAAAATCCTGGTAATGTGTTTAATCTCTATTGTTGAAATGTAAAGAGAGTAAAGCATTATTCTGCTTTATTTTCCAGTGGCTTTGAAACGTATGCTGAACTTCAATGTTCCTCCTGTTAAAAACAGCACAGGAGAACCAGTATGGAAGGTAAGAACTATTTGAACAGGAATAGCAGAATTTTATAGTGTTCAAAAAAGTTCAGATATTCAAATTTTAACTAACTCAAGTATCTTCTCTATGTTCTTCACTTGTACAAAATATTTTTTCCTGTGCATTATGAATATACAGAATTGAATACCAGAATTACTTAGAAAAACATATATTTGAGATATTGGCTGCTTGAAGACCTAATGACTCGTTCTTTAGGCAATATTTTAATGAGGAACTGAGGAGGACATTTCTGGAATATACTTGGGTTTCATTGATACCTGTTGGCAGAAACTTACATGATACCTTACAGGTGAACTCACAGACTCAGAAAGAAGCCCATAGAAAGGGAAGAACTATTGATAGCCTTAAGTTTAGGACAACTGAGCTCAAGCTACCTTTATTAGCTTTAAAAAGTAAGTAATTTGTGAGAAGTTTTTGCTACTACAAAGCATATATTCTGTCTCTTCATCCATTCTGTTGTCTTTTTTTTTTTTTTTTGCTAGTTCCTTTTTTTCCCTCTCTGCTTCTCCTTTTGTTTCCTCCCAAATACAGTCAGAGAAATTCTGCGCTTAGAATAACAAATTTATGACAGCGGATTCCTGTTTAACTGACGCTTTTCTGGAGGTGGAAGTGATGAATTTACTTCCCTTTATCACTGAGTTTCTTTTCATTCTTTTTTTTTATGTATTAGTAAGCAGAAATGGAAGCCCACGACAAATTAATGATGTATTATAAATTGGTAAATATTTAGCACTTTTCAGGTTAGGACAGTAGTTCCTTAAACCTGAATTCCTGTATGTACTGTATCCTGTATTCTACTGTATGCACTTTTTACACCACTTTGTAAAAAGATGTGTATCTATTTCAGGTTCTCATTTATGACAGATTTGGCCAAGATATAATCTCACCCTTGCTGTCAGTGAAAGAGCTGAGAGATATGGGCATCACTTTGCATCTGTAAGTAAAAAAATCGGGATTTTTCTTTTTGCTAAAAAGAACTTTAATATTCCCCCAAAATTATAAACAAAACATTAAAAATAATTTGATGAGTAACTACTAAAATAAAGATTATGCCCTGACTTGTTTCTAAACTCAGGTGGTATTCAGAATCAGGGAGTGGAAAGGTCATTCCAGTAGGATTTCTTAGAGGAGGCCCCTGCTCAAAAATAAGAATTATCCAATAGGTGTTTTGGGGAATCTGTCTGTACAATTCCCTCTGTATTCATATATCTTAAAGTTATTTTGGCACAAACTGTTTCATGAGACGGTGCATATTCTCTGCTTGTCTCTTTGCACACAGTTTTTAATTGTCTCTTGTCAAAGATACGGAATCTTTAAGTATTATTTTAAGAGATTTCCCATTTTTCTTTCTCTGGATTACGTTTATTTAGTTCATTGTCATTCCTTAGCTGTGGTTATAGCCATGGAGGATCTTTGAAGATACATTTGTCTTTTTCAAAAGTTTATTAACTTTTACTAAGTGAAGGCTAGAAATGGAAACACAGTTTAACATGTTGACATATCAGCAGAAATGTGAGAGAAACGTGTAAGCAAGCACCTTGCCTGTCTTCGTTTTAATGAGCAGGAAAGGTAAGTTTAATAGTATGAGATATGCAGGATTTTTGTTATCATGGCAACAATTAATAATTGGTATATGAACTTTGTGGATGCAGTGTTTTACCTTCCTTTGAACAGATTAATCTATTTTTGAAGATTTGCAAAGCCTTTTCTCAAGCTTTGAATGAACTTCGGAGACCTCTATTAATATATTCAGCCAAAAATTATACAAATGTGATTTTGCTATTTTTTCATGTTTTATTTTTGCTGAAATCTAGCTAAGTATAGGGAGAAATTGTAGGAAATTAAATGTGTCTGTATAAATAAATAATTTCTTTAACTTTTATAATTTTATAAAAATCAGAGGAGGAACTCTATTAGAGATGTATTTTTTCTTCCTTGCAGGCTTTTGCATTCAGATCGCGATGCTATTCCAGATGTTCCAGCTGTTTACTTTGTAATGCCAACAGAAGAAAATATTGACAGAATGTGCCAGGTAACTTGCATGCTTAATGTTTCAGAGGAGTGGAAGTGACAGAGGTAGACTGTGTGAAGTAATCCTGCACTCACCAGAGTGTGATTGTTCTAGATCTAGTTCTTGTGCGTGTCTGAACACCTTTGCTTACATTTTTTATATATTAGCCCATATTTGTCATAAAAGTATTACCCAAAATTTTTACATGCAAAACTTCAATTTCCCAGAAAGTAGAAGGGTAAATACATCTTCTGTGTTTTGGAGAGAGAGTTTTGGGAGTGAAAAGACAAGAGGCAGTGGGCACAAATCAAAATATAGGCAATTCCATTCAAACATAAGAAAAAGCTATTTTAATGAGGGTGGCCGAATGCTGGGACAGACTCAGCTGGACACAATCCTGAGCCACCTGCTCTGTTTGACTCTGCTTTGAGCTGGGGGCGTTGGACTAGGCTAACCTCAGTTTTTCACATTGTCTGGGAGGAATTGATGGAAGGTTGACATCTTCACCAAAGGAAGGAAGAAGAGCAAAAGGTACTTTTGGTCAGCGGTAAGGTGTGGAGTAGCAGTTGCTACCTGATAGCTTAAATTTCATTTCCTGGTTTTTGCAGTTCTGTGTTAGGTTAGTTATATCTAGTTATGTAGTCAAAACACTGCATACAGGGCTGTATGAAGACAGCTAAGCACTTCCAAAAATTTAGTTTGACTGTGGATAATTGGAACATCACATAGTAAAAGTAAGAATGTTTTTTAATTAGTCAGAAATGTATTAGTACTTATTCAGGAAAAAGGTTGTGGTTTTCCTTCCTTTTAGGATCTTCGAAACCAGCTTTACGAATCTTATTATTTAAACTTTATTTCTGCTATTTCAAGAAGTAAACTGGAAGATATTGCAAATGCTGCCATAGGTGCTAATGCAGTAACTCAAGTGGCTAAGGTAAGAAAATCCCCCAGTCTCTAATGTTAAAGATACTACCATTACAGGTGTTATTGCATTCTTACATGGCCACTTCGGTGCCATACACAGCTTTTCTGACTCAATCATGAATAAAATAAATGTTTAGCTAGATTCAGTGTCAGGCATAGATTTACTGGAGGGAAAAAAGGGAATCTGAGGTCATCTCAGTAATGCAGCTTAGTACTACGGCTTAGTCAAAAGTCCAAGTTCTGCAAGACCTTTGTGCTACATGATAAGAGGGGAAATACAGTAGTTTCAGAGTATTCCTGATCTCATCAGCTCAATGAGTGCGTCCAGTGCATATATAATGGGGTGGGGGTTTTAGCTCATAAATACACAAAAAGTGCAGTATGAGTGCAGTTGTCATTCTGTTATTCAATACACTCCTGTAGCTTTATGATTTAAAGACAGGTGTCAGGTATGTACCCTCTTATTTTTGTTGAATGCCTGTACCAAAACCTGCAAATTATTCACTAATTATTTTTATATATCCTTAAATACATTCACTTTTTCTCACTCCTGTTAGGGACTACTACTGGCGTGGGAGAAAGAAACTGTTGTGACGTGAAATGAAAACTACTAGTAGTGTTTAAGCCTTAGGTCTTCAGCAGGAGTAAATTGGTGTAGCACTGTGAACTAAGTTTCCTAAATCTATTTTTCTGTTACGATGTACCGTTAACAATTTTTGCTATAGAGAGGTGTAATTTTTTCCTGAATGTACAGGTATATTAAAGAAAAATTAAAATTCGTCTGTTATGATCTCTCATGGTGTAGATATTGCCCTCTTTCCTCTCTCCTGCCTGAGAGCTCAGCACTGTATATGTTGTAGTCCTTAATATTAATGAAAAATAAACTCATAGTATTATAATGTCTTTCATATGTGTTTTTTCAGTGATGATTGGCTACTAAAAATTTGTCCACAGAAATACTTGGACTGTTTTCTTTTAGCACTTTTCAGGTGCTCTAACATTTTGTGTTGTCACTCAATCCTTACACAGGCTTTTTAATTTATACATTATATCTTGCATTTATTTCTTCTAATAGGTAGTTCTGTAAAAGGTTCAAAAAGAAGACGCAATAAATCACAGATAGTTTTTTTTATGCTTCATTCTGGACTGTTCTGACCATTATTCCTTGCTTTCTAGGTGTTTGATCAATATCTTAATTTTATTACTTTAGAAGATGACATGTTCGTATTGTGTAACCAAAACAAAGAACTTGTTTCCTATCGAGGTAAGTAAAGTTTGTGTATATAAAAAAAAAAGTTGTAGCTAATACCAAGCAATGATTTTATTTTGCTTTGATCTGCTCAGAATTCAGGATAATGTTAGATGTGTAGTTTAAAGTCATGAAGGAAGCAGTTCTTAGATATTAATTTCAGCATCTTTACTACACGGCTATTGTAATATTGAAAAATAATTATGTGTTTTTAAATAACAAATTTAGTAAAGCGAAACTGCAGTATATACATATATGGATAGTAGGGCTTTTTGCACATGGAATAATACGGGAAAAATTGCATCTTGTTTACGCCTGTAGATGGACACTGTGGGTGGCTGCTGTGTTTAGGCACCACTATTTAGTCATGATCCCTTCTGCAGTTCTTAAGGAATTAAGTATTTTGTTTCTGTGTGAATGGCCAGTTGGAAAGTTACTGTAAGGAATGCAAAGCAAGAAAGATGACTTTAACTGATAGAGTTTTTTGTATCTTCTAGACAGTGACCAGTCAGTACCTGCTTTTCTTATTCAAGACATGAAAATATGTGGGGGCATACAAGGGGAGATGGTTAGGATCAGGGGCTGGAGTAGCACAGGGAAGAATCTGGGAAAGGGCATTCTAGAAAATAAGAAATGCTAGTTGCTTCTGCAAGCGTGTGAGCCAAGCATGCCCGCTTCTTCATAAAGTCTCAGAGTTGCAAGTGAAGTCAGCCTCATGGAACTCTTTTTTTCTGTTTTTGGGACTTCTGTTGGACCTGTTTTGGAACCTGGTAGGAAAACCAAGTGTCTGCCTTAGGTCAGTTACCTCTACGACTATGGTGCTATGGCAGCTCAAGTCAACATATATACTAGTTTACATAATTGTCCACATGGTTTTCTTCCCTCCTTTGATCTCATTTTTGTGCTCCCCTGACCCATTCAATATGCTAAATCAAAGTAAGAGGAGAACTATCACTCTGCCTCTCCTGCCCCTCTTACTCAAATGGCTAGCTATTACAGGGTGGGTTGTCTTGCTGCCCCTGGTGTAGTTTCCCTCATCATCTCCTCCTTTTACATCAGAACCAGTAATCTTGGAGCTGCAGAGTGTTTGTTCAGTTGACTCATTCCATAGAAAATACCAGCTCATTTGTGTGATCTAGAAATCCAGTGCAAGGGAAGCAGCAGACGTGTAAGTCAGAGGGAAGATAGCCCTTTTTTAGCAGCAGCTCCTCATTACTTTAGTGTAGTCACAGTGTCTACACACAGTGTCACACAGTTAATTCCTGATTCATTTGGATGCACAGAATACTTGCTAGTGACCAGGTGGAGATGAGAAAGCTCCATATGCCTAACATTTAGCAGTGAGATTTTTCTCCTCTCTTGCCCAGTTTCCAAAGTCAGTACCTTTCTTTAAAACTGGGTCCATAATACTGAGTTCTGTCTCACACTGGGGATTGATTCCATTGTCAGAATGAAGGGTATTTTTGTTTGAAAAGCAGGTATTTTTTTTTTACTAAAACCCGCTGTTAAGAGTTTTAGCAATAATTATTTTGTGATGTGTTTGTGTGTATGTAAAGGTACTTGACCAGCTCTCATAAGATTCCTGCTAGCTAAGGAGGAATTTGGATTAAAATTACTGAAAATGTTTTGCACCTGTCAGTTTCTGTGTGGTTTGTTTTCCTCTCTTGGGCTGCTAAAATTTGCCACACAACACATGGTTTCCTGCTATGTTTAAACCAATGTAGAAATGGGCTGTTTCCAAAAGCCGATCGAACAGAAATCTAATCTCCCAGAGAGAGTGATTAGTTTTCCATTAGTGCACTGAGCCGATCCATCTCACTCTGCGAGTTCTAAATCTGACACAGGCAGGCAGTAGGAGTGCAGGGGTGAAGAAGAAGCGGTCTTTTTTGCCTTTGGAGAGCAACTCTAGCAGGAACCTGCCAGTTTGTATATCGTTTCATAATTTACATAAGTCACTGTAAATCTGACGGTGATGAAAGACGGCTGCTGTTCTTGCAGCAGCATTGCCATGTGTGGCCATGCATGTAGCTGAATGGATGAATGAAGAACAAATATAACAAGAAAGGTTGATTTTCAGTTTCCTCATTTCCTGGCTGTATGACTGTGTTTACAGAGAGGTAATGTCAGGACAAATAAGCATGATAACATTCTTCAGTTATGTGAAGGGCTTTCACAGCCAGAAAGGAGAGAACACATTCTCTCTGTCCATGTAGTAATGGACAAGAAGTGATGAGCTTAAATTGCAACAAAAAAGTTTCTGGTCAGATATTAGGAGCACTTTCTAACATTAAAGATAGTGAAATATTAGAATAGATTATCCATAAACATTATGGCATTTTCATGACTGAGAGGCTTTGGAAATTGGTTTAGACACAGAAATAACGTAAGTTTAACTCATCTTTGAGCAAGAGGAGTGACTAGATAATCCCTCGGGCTCACTTTGGTTCTGTTTTTCTGTGACTGTGTAGGAGTAAATGGGTAATATTGGCATAAAGTCAATGTTCCTGGCATCCTGTTTGATGCTATTTGAATGCTTATTTACCAAATTTGGATCAATTTTGTAAAACAGGAAAATGTTGGAGACCTAAGCTTACTTTTCTCTAATAGATGCATCCCCAATAAGCTTGTTACAGTGGAGAGAGAGGAATATATAGAAAACATGATAGAACATTTCACTGAAAGATTATTAATGGACTTTCTCAAAGGTTGACCTAAGGAGCAGTAATATTGAATATTTGTGTTGATTGCTATGGTACAAAAAAAGGAATCTGCTCATAAAATGTGCATGTTACACCAAACTAGAAGGCACTGGCAGTATGCAGATTGCTGGAACATCATAAATGAGTACCTTAAACATAATAATAGCGAGGGAGTAAAAATAAGGTTATTTCCTCCCTGTAAACTGGGAGACCATTAGTTGGAGATAACTACAGAGTTATAGCCTCCGTTAATTTCAAAGCTTTGTCGTTACAGAAAAATACAGGTATTGGGAACAGTCTGCCTTTCTTGGTGCTGATATTTCAGAAACGTGAACTCAGAATAAAAAAAATGCTGAGGGGGGGCACTTCAGTTGCTGCTGTTGTCCGAGCAGCCTAGTAAAAAGTTTGACTTACTAAGTATAGCTGCTGATAGAAATTGCTAATATAATCCATCTCTCTAAAGTTCTTAGAGGACAAAAGCAGGGGAAAAAAAGCACCTTTAAAGTTAGAGAATTATTATGGCTGGCCATGCATAAATTTGGGATGGACAGCTTATTAATGTTCAGAGCTTTGAAGTTCATTTTTGAAGAAAGAGTGTAAGGCAGGTAATTACGTGAGAAATTTTTAAAGGTAAAAGAAAACAAAGGAGGATGGGATTTATGGCATGAGTCCTGAGGTAGTGCTTGACTTGAGACCTGTGATAAGATTAGGTTTGATGTTTCCTTTTGGCTATTATGTTCTTGTCAATGTTAATTGTTTAATAGAAATGTTGCTACATGTCTCTTGTTCAGACGTAAATATGTGAGGGAAATCTTTCTATCTGTAGCGTGAAATGCTTTAGAATTTGGGAATTATCCCTAACCTAGAGACTGACAGTAAATTTATTAAAAAAAAAAAAAAAAAGGAAAAAAGAAAAGGAATCTCCATTACAAGAGGTGGGATTTAGAATCTTTAAATATAGATAACTGCATACTGTAATTCTCTTTAAATTACACAAGTAATTCTTGAGGATTTTATATCTGAAAAATTATTTCCAAGTGGACGGCCATTTCTGTTCCGTAACTGGTTTTCTAGGAGGTTTTTAATAATGCAATTCTAACACAATCCAGAAGTTACAGTATGCATTGTCAGAGATAATTGGAAAAGATTGTGTAGTGTTTGACCTTATACAGTGAGCAAGAATTAAGTTCTCCCAATTTTTTGCTCAAAAAAAAAGAAAAAAAAAAAGGGATGAAACTAATGGATGTGCTAAGAGGGTCATTTCACGATTTGATCTCTTCTGCAACAAAAGCTGTTGGCTATTAACAGCCGTTAGGTAAGAAGAGGATTGCTTTCTCAGTATTAAAGTGGCATAAACTTCTTTAACCCTATTCTTAACTCTTTTCCACACCATTGCAGCCATTAACCGACCAGATATAACGGACACAGAAATGGAAACGATAATGGACACTATTGTTGATAGTCTCTTCTGTTTTTTTGTTACACTTGGTAAGTTTTCAAATTCTAGCATATTTTCCATCTGTTTTCCTTTTAGAAGAGGTCCATATTCAATTAGATACTTAGATGTTTAGTGATTTAGAAATTAAAGGCAGAATTAGATGTGTGACAGAAATCTTAATAGTTCACAGAATGGGTTAATGATCTTGCTCAAATTGCTATACATCACTGCAAAAGGCAATAAAAGGTGTCCTACATGGGAGTTGAGTCTTGGTTTTCAGTATCAATGGGAGAAGAATACTGAAATGCAAAGGTTTGGATTCACTGATTTTACAAAATCCTAGTTTGCAATGAAGATTAATAGTGCTTTGAGTTTGGATTTGTAGCTCTTAAAAAAAAACCCACAGAAAAAGAAGAAAAAAAAAACCTCACACAAACCCTGCGAAGATCTAATGGAAATAATTCAAGGAGTAGGGAGATATATTAAATTTACTTATTTTATTGTGAGTTTTCTTGATGGTTTGCTCATACATTTTTCATGGTGATGAAATTTAATCTAAGTTCTTAGTGAAATCAGTCAGTCTGAGATAGCATTCCTACAAGGGGAGCTGGGGATCACTGTGGGGAAGTCTGTTCAAGACTCGGACCTATTGAGTTCTTTCAAGTGTTAGCATGATACAAATTAAATCTCTTTTACTCGGTCACTTAAACTCTATGGTATTGGAATTTTTGATATTTATAGAGATAAGTGAGAAACCGTAGCTAAAGATTTTGAAACCTGAAAGCCAATGGAAAATGTGTTTTTGAAAATAACATTACCCTGCAGTGAGCTGTAACTGATACATTGTGGTGGTGGTGTAATAGTACTTACTATGACTGTTTTCAAGGGACTTCTAGCCTTTTGAAACTAAGTTTTAGTGTTTCTATATGAGATAGTTTGTCCCTTCCACAGTACGTTAGCTTATCTTTCTAGTGTACACTGTACTTCTCATAAATTCCTGTATGAGGTATTCGCTAACTTTTGTAAAACTTTATTTAATATTTCTATATAGTATTTTTTGTTTCATAGAGACTGCAAGAGACAAATTTAATATAAGTTCGTATTGTCCACTTGAAAAATTTCATCTCAGAATGTTACTGAAAATTTATGAAAAGTACACTAACTTATAATCTGAAAATTATAATGCAAGTAGAAGTCAATATATCTTTTATTAGGAGCTATTCCTATAATCAGATGCTCAAGAGGAACTGCAGCTGAAATGGTGGCAGTGGTAAGAAACTATTTTCTAAACAAGTATCATTGTTTTAAAACTTTCCTAACAGTTTGTTTACTTTTCTCAATACTAGGCAGAGATCTAGTGTCATTGTATCTGTTTCCTTATGAAGGAAATAAAACTGGAAAGGAGATACACCAGTTTTCCTTTCTGATTTCAGTTCCATGGAACTCATCTGTAGAAATTGTAGTATTATGGAATCAGCTGATGAGAAACTTAAACATGAATAATCATTCCTAATCTAGAGTTTATCAAGATTTTCTGACAGGCATTATAATTACAACCATTAAGCTATATGTACACAGTTTAAAAAGTGGCTGGCTGGCCTGGGTTTTTCTGTGTGTCTTAGTAAGAAATTTTTATCAATCTTACTGGGAAAACCCCTAAGTACAAGACATTTTTACTATATCAAACTAAACTGACATTGGACTTGAGCATCAAGTAGGGATGAAATCACCAAACTAAATCACAATTAAAAATCTCTACAGCACTGTCTTCATCTTAATTAGGAGTCACTGTGCTTCATTTCTTCCACCTTCCTCACATCTTTCTTTGTCAGTGTAGCCTTAATACTTTTTAAACCTAAGCGTTCAGTGTGCATGCATTCATCGAGGGTAATCTCATTTTTATGAAACACTTAGTGTGGCAGTGTCTGACAGCCCGATTTGCTGCTTCTGCTGTCATTCCCTCTTGGTGCTTCCTACTGGTATTTGCTATCCACATGTTTAAGGGAGAGGGTGCTAATTGCCTGGGAGGAGATTAGTGGACATAAAGGAAACATCTTCTGTGTAGTCCCGGATATAGATATAAATGCTGGAGGGAGAGAATAGAAGGAAGAGATTTCTTTCCCTCCTGTGTGCAGTGGATGTAGTGGACTTCCTGCAGCTAAGACATTTATGAACTATAAAAACAGCACAATAAATCTTTAAATGTTGATCATATAAAGAGGTTAGGAAGCCATTGGTTTGTTAAAAGCTGTTTTGTTTTCCCCCCCCTTCAGAAATTAGATAAGAAGCTCAGAGAGAATCTAAGAGATGCCAGAAACAGTCTTTTTACGGGTGACACACTTGGAGCTGGCCAGTTCAGGTATGGTGTTAGTAATAACTATGTTTTTATTTTTCATATTTCAGTTGTCTGAAATACCTCATTAGGCTAGGTCACCACTGTACTGAAAACTGTATTTACAAGAATTTGGTTCAAATTCTGTATTAAAAGAATTTATATACTCTTAAGGGTGTTTTCCAGTCTCCTAGCATAACTGGTTTGAAAACTTCCATAGCTAATAAGTGTGCAGTCCTAGGACAGTGAGACAAAAATTATTTAACGAACCACATAATTTTGTTCAACCTCTAAACTCACTAAGAACGAAGGTCCTGCAAATACACTGGGTTTACAGGACCACAATATGCAGCTGGATATCTGAACATATCTGTTAGCATCCTTTAGTCCGTTAAAAAGAAAGAAATACCCATTTTCTCAGTTGTGAGTACTGTTATCAGTTGTAGTTATGTCAAAAGCAGGTGTTTCTCAGCTGATTCCCATATCTACCAGAGGAGGACTGCTTAAGGACTGCCACTTGGATAATTAGATAGTTAAGGACTGTTAAGTCATGACCATTGGAATCCTTTGAGAGGAAGGAGGGGTGAGAAAAGACATTGTGGATGCTTGCCTCCCATGTATACCTCCAGGTATTGCCTCCAGGTAGTTGAATACACCACAGGCTGCCTTAGGAAAGCGTATTACAGGAGTTTACACTGTACAGGAAAAGGTGAGGAGATGTTTTGGGAAGACTGTAGCTGAAGATGATCTCCTAACTGGATATAAAATAGTCATCATATTTTTATCTCAAATTAAGAGCAGGACTTGGATAAAAGTCACAAAAAATATCAAGGGTGGCAAAATGGAATGAGATTGAAAGGTATTAAGAGAGAGAATAGGTGTGAAATACCACTTCCTTGATTTTCATGGGAACTGAATTGTAACCACTGTTATTTCCTTCAGAGGGGTGGATTATTTTCCTGATAGTATAGCATCATAACCCTCAGAAAATCAAAATGCAAGGAAAGGGAAACATGGGAACCTTTAACCAGTTAAACGGCTTCAGATCTTTAGTGTGGTTTTCAGAATCAGGTGACTAAAGCTCTTGAGATTATATATCTACATGAAAATACTTACTGCAAGGAAATCCAGAGCATGGAGTTAACATGCTTTTACTCTGTTCAAACACACTGTAATTTAGCCATCATGTGTACTATAGGGTTAATAAGGGAAGTGGTTGCAGTAATGTTCTGTCAGTTCACAGCCTTCCTGTCTTCGCTCTAAATTTTTCATGTAGCCATAACCCAAGACATTTAGGCATGTCTGTATTCTTCTTCCACAAAATTGAGTATTGATGGAATTACCACAGTGCATCTCAGAAGTTCGTAATTGTTTCCTTATGGACTTCATATGCAAGCAAAGAGAAAAATGAAATTAAAAACCCTTGAGAGAGAGATTTTATATTTGAGATTCATAATGGGGATTAAGGTCAAATATTACCCACTTAGACAGTTGTTTGGAACTCAAATGTGTGTCCCCACAAAAAGATATTAGTTAATACCTAAAAGGATAGTTGCTGTTCGGTGTTTTTACTTCTGCTCAATATTTATGCATTGGTAATTTCACTTAGTACAAAATAAAATAATATTTTTATCATTACTAAGACAGTGATTCATGGTATTTCTGGCAGTGACCAGCCCCAGATGCTTTGGGGAAGGCTGGAGGAACTCTGCAGTAGGCAATCTGGCTTTTAACTTGAAATATGATATAGAAGGTGGCTGATATCACTCAGGATGTTACTGGGGTGTTCTAAACATGTTTAAAGAAGTACTAATGCAGTGTCGTCTTTTCAGCTTCCAAAGGCCCCTATTAGTCCTTGTTGACAGAAACATAGACTTAGCAACTCCTCTACATCATACTTGGACATACCAAGCTTTAGTGCATGATGTTCTGGTAAGAATAAATCTGATTTTGTTACCCAAACTATTTTTTCACTCAGTTTGTTATTAAACTTAATACCAGATTCTCTCTTAATCCAAATTATGTTTTGTCTGTTTTATTTGGAAGTTGTTTAGTAAAAAACAACTTGGAAGATTTTCTCTAGAAGGTTCATTTAGCAATAACTTAGAAAATGGTTAAAAAGTTGAAATCTTGATATTATCAAAAGGTAGGTAATTCAGCAATCCTAGCTTTTCTTTAGTAGTTCATGATCTTTTATGTTATGTAAACTCCAAACTCTATTAAGTGCAATTCAATTTTGAAAAATAAATGCTTTTAATGAGTTTTTAAGCTGATTTTAGTATTAGTTTGAATTTCTAAAAATACCTATTTCTGGTTTTCTCCACAAGGTGTCGTAGGTGTTCAATATAGAGATACCAAGTGGAGGATACAGTGAAGAATCTAAAATAGATTTTTTAATAATTTCTTGGAAATTCAGATAGCCGTAAACCACTTTTATTTCCTCAAGTTTATTTTATAGAACCGGTAGTACAAATGTACTTGAATGAAAGCAAATACTATTTAGCTAACATTTACGCATTTCGCATATAGTTACTGAGTAAATAATAAAAGATAATATGAGTAAGGATAATTACTATCTGGAGGCTTTTTTATACTGTAGAGTTAGTCATGCAAATAATATCAATATCTAGCTTTGAGAAATATTTTGGTTTTATTACTGAGACTGTTAGAGGAATATGTAAAATATGCGCATGCCCATACGTGTTTGTATACAAAGTTGTGAACTGTATAGTCATACATACAGTGTTGTCCAGAAACTTGCATTGCTACGATGAAAATATTTTAGCACTAATGGGATGTTTTAGGACACTTTAAAATTCTGTTCTATGTAATTCATTCCTTATGAAAAGTCCCTTCCTTGTAAACTTAAGGGTGCTTTTTACAAATAAACCATTTTTGGCCTGGTTTCTTTAGGAAAGGCATATATGAAAAAAAACCACGGTTTGCACTGTGTTTTCTCCAGTAACTGTTGAACGGGCCAGAGACTTGCAAATAGAAGTACTGAATTTCTACAGGTTTCTTTTGAAAATAAATGAAAGAGTAGAGGGTGGAAACCCAAATTATAATTTTTATAGTTGTAAATGCTATTGCACAAGGTCTGCACCTATTTTGGCTTGCTACCTGCCAACCATTTAATCAGCAAATGCTCACTTACTAGATAGTAAATCCATGCAAAGCTCCATGTACTTGCCTCCTACTCAGCTGCTAGGTAGGGAAGGTGAGGTTGGGTGGCCTCAGGCATGTGTTGGGGTAGGACTTTGGTGCATCAAGATGCAGAGGGATCAAAGATGTAGCGGAAGCTGAGGACAACTACTGCTACAAATACGGAGGGGTATTAGGGTAACACTAGATGAGTGATTTGAGGATCGTTGGATATTTATCTGTACTGCATCAGGCTTCAGTAGTTTCTCTGGAACAACTTGTTAAACATTGCATGTTGCATCTAATTTTTGACTGAGTTGATAGGATTATGAATTTGTCTAGTGAACTTGTAACCAAGTGGCCTGTGATTCCATGTCAAGGGCAAAAGTTCAATTTCAGAACCAGTCAAGTTATTAACCTTGAAGGCAAACATGTCAGGTTCTTCACATACTGAGCATAATATTTCATGAAATAAATGCAGTAGCCTTTTAAAAGGCCATAAATTGTAACTATGAAAGTGTTACCAAGGTGATGATTATGTAAATTGTGCTTTCAAGTAATTTGTTTTTCATTTAAGCTCTCAGTTACAGTAGTCCATGAAATTCTGTGGGGTGTTGAATTAAACGGTAACCCAGCCACAAAATTGTGTGCTGCATTCATTTAGATTATAATGGTGGTGTTTCTACACATAAGCAGGCTTGTATGAAGAGATTCCCATTTTTGAATAAAAAACCTTTCAGGAATGGATACAGAAAAATGGGAGGCATGGATAGAAAGCCTCATAAAGGCAAAATGGGGAGGTGAAAGGACACTTAGAACACTAATCAATAAGAATAATTTTGGTAAAACTCCTTGTGAATGCCAAAACTAACTTGGAAACCCAGGTCACTGGTGAGTTAAATTGAGCCAAAACATAAAATTTACAGCTGAGTTTGTAGTCAAATGATTTCTTTTTTCCCCTTTAAGTTTTTATATGTATAAGAACATACATACTTGAAAAATACTCTTTTTTTTGCTGAAACATTAAACACATCTTGTAAGATGATGTTTGTGTTCATTGACTGCATGTGCTTCCTTTGAGTAGCTACTTCATTTTGTTTCTATTCTGGCCTGGATCATTTGTAGTATTTCATTTTAAGTGCGAACTCTGCCAAGGGATAACAAGAAACATTTTAAATTTTTATTTGACAATTTCACTTATAGTGATCTAGTTCTGTATACTGTAATGAACATAATAAAGTGGAGTTTTATTTCTGGAAAAAATATCTATTCTAAAAGATTCGTGGCAGATTCTGTATCATTGAAAATTTGATTCTCTTTATCATTATTTGCCAAGCAAAGACCACCTTTGAAATTCTATATGTTCTTGGAAAGGGTTAGAATAAAGTCAGCAAGTGCAGTACTTGTTAATCTTTGTTGAAAACCAGAGGGAATATGTATGCTGCAGAAAATACAGAGCTGTCCTTGGCAAAAGTCATGGGGGAAAGAACCATAAGACATATAGGGAGCAGTGTGCTGACACATTATATTGTGTCATCTAGCAAAAAGATGTAGTTTCTAGGTTCATGCATCTGTGGAAGAAGAAAAGCTATATGGAGAAATAGCAGCTTTGTTTCAAACTGTTGCTTTATCATGCACTCGCTATTTCAGTAGTGTTTAAAAAAATAGGGAAAGAGCTGTGAAGGTGTAGCTAAGTAGTCCTCGCAGTGGATATTCCTGTTGCTGATAACATGAGCTTCTTTACAGCTTCGATACATTTGCTGTAGTTGTGTAAGTGGAATTAAGCCTTAGAAACATTTTTTGTCTGCAACACAGAAACTTCTGTTACTTTAAAGTTTTGGTCAGTTGTTAGAGCTCAGTTATTGCTAAATAATTTATTTTCCGTACAGAAAACAGTGTTCAGAATTCAGTGGCAGAAGATTGCTTGCATGTGAGACAATCAGATGTTTTTGCTTAACATTTGTTGCTTTGTTTGGTGGTTTTTTAATAAGTGTGAGTAATTTTGGAGTTCCTGCATTGCTGTTTTTGTTATCTAGTTAGTTAGTAAACTGTTTCCTGCCCTCTTATGAAATTCTAATAAATAGCTGTGTTAATATTTTTTTTCAGAAACTATTTTAGAAGGTAATTGGTTGAGTATAAAAGACCGATTAAATAATTAATAACTGTCAAATATTTACATAAGATTCCTCTTTTTTTAGGATTTCCATTTGAATAGAGTTAACTTGGAAGAATCAACAGGAATGGAAAGTTCTCCAGCAGGTGCTAGACCTAAGAAAAAGAATAAGAAGTCCTATGATTTAACTGCATCTGATAAATTCTGGCAAAAGCATAAGGGCAGGTAAGCTGCATATGTACAGAGTTTATATTAATTTAGTCAAGATATAAATTCTAAATATTCTTCATATTATGGTAGTTCTATTTTTAAGCTTCTTTAAAAATATTTTTGCAGTTTGTTTTTTTTTTTTTAAGGAATAATCATTGTCAATATTCATTGTCAATATTAATTATATATTAGCTTTTTGTTACACACCACAAAAATCAAAATTATGTAAAATATTGAAAGCAGTGAATATATCTGAGAAAGTTTAAGTAAACCTGCAGTAAGATGTCATTATTTTACCTGATTTGATACTGCTGCATGATTTGTGTATTGATATTTCTGAAAACGTTTTCAACGTTTGCAACCTGTCTGGTTCTAGTGTTTCAGTTTGTTCATTTAACTGAGCCTAATGCAGAGTATTGCATTAGTCCTTTTCCAGAGGTAGCTGAGTCTGTTCAGCAAGAACTGGAATCCTACAGAGCTCAAGAAGATGAAGTCAAACGACTTAAAAGTATCATGGTAAGTTTTATCACCTATATGTGCTTTATGTAAAGCACAATAGGACTTGTAGAGGTACTTAGCCCACTCTGTCATGCACCCCACAAAAATTATCAGCGCATGCTGAATTTCAGGCATAATACAATCTTAAAAGTCGGACTGGAAGTACCATATTTCATGAGAAGGTTCAATTTCTTGCGTTTATTGGCGTTACATGGATATAATTTCCATAATAACTGTAAAATGCATCCAGACACTAATACCATTATGAGAAAATAGGTTCTGAATGTACTGACTGTATTTGCATGTGTGATCTTTGTATTTATTATGACTATTTTTGTTCCTCTTTCCAAACCCTTCCCCAAAACCCAGGGTATAGAAGGGGAGGATGAAGGGGCAATAAGTATGCTTTCTGATAATACAGCTAAGCTAACTTCAGCTGTCAGGTAAGTAATCAATAACACATTATTGTTTAATTAATTGGGAACCATTTCTAATTCTTTCTGTCATTTCACTTTTAATATCCTTTGAAATAAACAGCTGTAAAAGTAGGCTATTCGGCTCAATAGTAGAGTTTAAATGCTTTATAATTCTGGTAAAGTTGAATCCAATGTCCTAGACAAGTACTTGCACATGTAACTTCCACAGCATGTGTGTGTGTGTGAGCCCTCTACACCTGGCTTTGGAGTGTTTCCTCAGCAAGGCAGAATAATCTAAGTGCATCACAGATTTGCTTACACTCTTCCACCAGAAAAACCCAACTACCTACCTCTGCATTCCTTCCCTGAAAAATTGTTAGTGAAATTTGCTTCCTGAAGCATCTGCTTGCTTTGCACAGTGTGTAATTGATTATATTTTGATTAACGTACTTCCTGTAACATCTGTAGGCAAGATTGTAGTCATTAAGACCTCTGCATGGGAAATTTACTCTCCTGCTTTTGGAGACCTAGCCACCATGGATGACACTGCAAGTCTGAGATTTAGACTTGTTCCTCATTGTAAATCTGTTTTTCATTCCACTGATGCCTTGAAGAAGGGAGATGTTCAGTTTGCTGCCTTTCGCTAAGACCCCAATCAGAAGGAAGAAGGAATGATAATTATTCTGCGGATAGATGGGGTGGTATGCCCAGTGTCCTGATAGCAAAAAAAAAAAAAAAAAATCATATCACTAGAGCTTCATCAGGAAGTTTTACTGTTCGGTTAGCCTCTATATGACTGTAATCTATAAGACTGTTTTCTGTAATCTGGCATTATTTAGGAAAATCTTGTCCCCCTTCAGAAAAGTGTAAACACAGTAAACTCTCCTATCGCAATGTTTCGACTCTAATCTTGAGGATTATGCTAAGAAGTCCAAATACCATTAAGATCTTCCATTTAGGCATGTTTCTGCTGGAAGAATTAGACTAGGCTTTGCTGTTTTGTTGTCCATCATCTGCTAGCAGGAAGAAGATACTCTTCAGAGTTGTCTTAGGCTTTACAATTTCTAGAAAACTTTGGAATATCTATTAGTAATTAAAAACTAGAGGTTCTAACATAGAGGATGTCCTGTCTTCTTTTTTTTTTCTTTCTTTTTTTAAATGCAGTCCTTTACAAAGGCAATACTAATCATCTTCCAGCTATAAGGACATTAATGGCTAATCATTATAGGTGACATAGATTTTATAATCTATTAAAGGAGGAAAGAAAGTATGGTTACTTAACTTCATGGTTCTTCGGGACATGCAGTCAATGTCATTAAGTGCCTTCTCATCCACTTATTATTAAACTGAGCAAGACACTGTCTGTCCAGGGTGCTTTTGGATGTGAAAGTGTATAGACCCTGAGCAGGCTTCTATACATGTGATGCCTAAGTGCCAGCAGTGAAAATCATGCAGATCACAACATCTTAAGTAACATACTTTCTACGAAGTAAACTTAACCATTCAGTTTCCCATTTCACACGATAAAAGATTTCAGTCATGAATCCTGCATAGAGAATTGTGTTCTATGCAGAAGCACCTGTGGCAAATTCCAGGACATCCAGAGGTTCTGTGTTTATTTGACAGATATTATTATTATTATTTAATAGTATTTAATAATTTTTTGACATTATTTGATATTATTTGGCAGATGATATTATTTGGCAGATATTGACACATTTATATGTATCAGACATGAACTAAATGTTGATTATATAAGCCATAATTCTAGTAGATTATTTGTTTACGTAAGCAGGGCATATATCTGTTGTTGACCACAGGCTTTCAATAGGAATACTAAATTACCCACATTATGTATATTTTTTCCTAGTCAAGGTAAAAACCTGTTTTACTACATTACATATGGGTAACGTCCTTCTGTTACAAGAATCATTGCATCTATACTTTTTAATTTTTTATTTCCAATCCTACTGTATTCTATCATTTTAGATTTTAATCATCTTTAAAACCCAGAATGTCTATGATTCTATCATTTTTTTTTGTACCGACTGTATACAATACACAATTCAACTAACTGTGCAATTCAGCAGGTTAGTTTGTATTTAATCTCTTCAGCTCTCTTCCAGAACTTCTGGAAAAGAAGAGGCTCATTGATCTTCATACAAATGTTGCAACAGCCGTTTTGGAGCATATAAAGGTATGATTTCCTCTCCAACTTCAGTTTTCTATCAGTAGTGCTCCTTACCTGGAGAAATATATTTGAGCCAGTGAAGTAAGATAAGAAAGTGAGCCTTCTCAATTGCACTACCTTTTACAGAAATCACTGTAGAACATTACTTAGTGTTGAAGGGTGAGAGGGAATGAATTTTGAAATTGTTGAATTGTTTGAAATTGTTGAATTGTTTGAAATTGACTGTTTGAATTTTTCCACTGCATGGAAAGCGAAGTAAACATATCCATTTTTTTCGTATCAGGATTTACTAGTATACTCTCTTGGGTTTTTTTTCTGATGGCCGCAACCTTTATTGTAGGTTGAATCTGAATCTGAATTCTCTCAGTGCCAGGAGGCACACAGGGCGCGAACATCGTTCTTCCACTTCGATCGGTCTGCGGCTGCGTGCTCTGGAGTCCAAGGGCCACAGCGCAGTCTTCTGTTGGGTTTTTTCCTCAGGACATGACCGATCCAGTTCCATCTCCTCCTCCTCACTTCATTACTGATTTTCTCCATCTCAGAAAATTGATGCTTGTCGTTTCTGCTACTTTTTATTTTTTTTCCGGGAGGAGGTAGTTGGCCTCCTGCCCAACCCCCATGACTTGGAGGGCCAATTGTAGGTTGAAGTCTTTCTAAAATAAGTTTGTGGTGGAAGTGTTTAGTTTACTTTAGGGATGTGTCATGGCAAGTCATGACTTCAGTCATAAGCAATTAGCTGTTCTGTATGTGTTTATCAGAAGGGTACTGTTTACTGTTCACCAATGAAAATGATACCCAGAGGTGTGGCAATAATGATGGAAGTTACTAAACTGGTCTTTCAAGCAGAGTCTGTGTTAGACGTCTTGTGCATAATTTAAGCACTTCAGAAGGATGCTTGTCCTCTTCTCTGTTTAAGTCTGCTGCTCTTGTATCAGAGAACTTGGAGATGGTTTCAGTATCAAGTAAAGACCATGGTTACTACTAGGATAACTTGGAAGATGGATCTGTTTTCACAGTACAAGAACAGAAATTATAGATGAGGCTCTCAGAAACACTGAAATTCTGTTTTTGAAAGTGATTCAAGCACCAAGTCTCACTGAAAATCAATAGTTAGAAAATTTTACCCCGTGCTGTTAATAATTCATGGAAGGCGATGCGTTTTGAAGCTAACTAACATTTATAAAGTGCATAAGATCTGTCCTCAGTTATTACTGCTACTGAATTTTTTTAAACTAAGTCCTATAAATGAACAAAGGCTTACTTCTGAATTTTAATGAATAAATTAATTTTACATATTTATAAAATTGGGGAAGAGATGTAAGTGTGTCTCTATGTTTGGCTCATTACTGTAGGGGCTAGTTTATGTGCTTTTGCAGTATTAGGCATGTCAATTTTCATATCTGGCAATTTAAAAGCAGTACATTAATACCATTGAAAAAAAAAATAGAAGCTGACAATGTCAATATTTTATTTGATGCCTTGTCTGTAAATTCACTTTTCTAAGAAAGATACCGAGATGGTAATGGCAGGCCTACACCAGTAGTATTTTGTATATTATTTGTTGGATGGAGGCCAGGTTTCAGAGCAGAACGTGAAATGGCAGTAACATCAGTTTTGATCGTCAGTGTCCTCTTGGGAATGGACCGGAGTCAGATGCGCTTGTTCGTTTGCCGTTAGGTGATAGTGACACACTTTTCTGTTACCTAGAGGTGGAAGGAATTACCTTAGGGTCTCTCTGCTGTAGCACTCTACTAGCACTTTGGCTCTCTCCTCTGACAGGGACCCTGCTATTAGAGAGTTCCCAGGGAGTGGTCATCCATTTCTCCATAAATGAGTCTTAATTCTGGTATTGCGAAGTGCTCAGGCTCCTTACCGTCTTACTGTATAGCTGTCAAAGAAGATTGTGAGATAAATGGGCATGCAGTTTCTTCAATATATTGATGATATGGGCATCTGTATCTTCTTTTCTTTTGATTTGGAAAGAATAACTTCCTTCATCTCCCGATATTTAGGAAACTATCTTAAGCTCAAACTAACGCAGAAGCACATGTTTTTTTTCTGTTGGAATTTACCTACGCTAAAGCCTTTTCACTGAATGAATGTAAAGTTTCTTCCAACTGCTTTGTCCTGTCCATTTTCTCCCCTCTTTTCACTCTCCAGTGTTATAAAAAAAAGTGTCTTTCTATCTTGAGGTGTGGAATTTTAACATGAAGGATGATATGCTAGCTAATGGATTCCTCAAAAATACTCTAAAAAAGGGCAATATCTCAGCCGGTACTTTTAAAAGAAATTTTGATGGCATCTTGAGGCTGTGGTTAATAGGTTTTATATACAGTTAAATAATTAAACCATATTAGGATAAGAGAGAATTTTTTTTGGCAAGTGGTCAGCCATGAGGAGCTAGTGAGGCACCATGCTCTTCTTCAGGCTACTATATTTTCACTTTTAAAGAAATCTGGAAGCACATTCATGCTTTAAAATAGACTGTTTGCATTGTCAGTTATGTTTTTTTACTACATTAAGTATTTGAGCATTTTTCTTTGTTACATATATGAGAATCAGTGCAAAGAATGCTAGAAGACCTGCTTTAGATACACTAAGTGAATTTAATTTTTCTCATGGTCATATTTTAGTGTTCAGTTTACAGCTGCTTTCCACGTTGTCTTGGATCATTTTCTAAGACACAGCAAGAGGAAACCAGAAATTAATCACATACTCAGGGGTCCTGGCAGTTTTCTGGCATATCTAAGTGTTTAGTAAAATAATGGAAAGAATGCATCACTTTTTGCACAAAGGGAACCGTCAAGTAGTTATTGTCTGTGCTTACAATAAATGCATCCTTGTTTTGCATTGGTTGTTTTTTCTCTGAAGAAGTTGATGACTGAAAGACTGTACCCAACAGATAACAGATTTAGGACTAGAATTACGGCTATCTTTCTAGCTGCTTTAGAGCTTCAAGTAATGCTTATCTTTGCATGTCATTCTAATACAAGTACTAGGATTACTGAGGTATGTTAAATTGTGGCATGTAAAAAGGTATACATGTACACTTTTCTACAATGATTAATTGGAGAGGGGGTAGATTAGATAACATCTTGCTAGAATTCTATACATATGAATTTAAGTGGCAGATTTTTATGTGAATTATTATCTGTCTTAGATGACTTACACTTGTTCGGTTTAGGGTTTTTTTTTAATTCCTACGTAATTTTCTTATCATGTATCTCTGATTTTGCTTGATCTCAAGGCCTGATACTTTGAATGACTCCATTATTGGGATTGTCAATAGCCTTTCAAATTATCAAATTCATATTTTGTAAAGGAATTCTACTGTTCTAACTACTCTGTTTTAAATGAGGTTACATTTTTGGCTTACCATGTGAACAGAAACAATATGTGTTTGTGAAATACATAAGTCACAGTGGTCCAGGGTGTTTTTCTGTAGTTCAGAACTGATAATTGAGTAACTCTCCAGTAAACAACAGCTTTTTTTCTGAGTTCAGTTACAGTGACCTTTCCAGCATCATTCTGTGCAGTTCAGTCAAAGGGAACTGGCTGTAGCTGCCACTTTCAGCCTTCTCCCAGAGTTTCTCTTCCCCTTGATAGGAGCAACACTGTAATTACCTGACCAACCTCACTCATTCTAGGGGCTGTTATTTCTGGTTGTTTTCTTTGAGAAATGCCTCCCAGGAATTTCGTAGAAAATTTCTTTTCTTCTGCATGTTCTCTCTCTTGCTAAAAGGAAGAACCTTTGTACCGTAAAGAGGATAGGAGAGCCTTCTACAAGTCATTACAAAAATGACCCTCTAAGAGATTTCAATGGGTCCTGCTTCCACTTCTCTGCTTAAAAAAGAAGAAATTTTGTGTTCATTCTGGAGTACAGTGCTCAGGTAGAGATTCCCATGCGCTTCAGTAATTTTCCCTAAAATAAGTTTTGGCTTACAAACAGCCTGTTTCTAAAGATGGTAAATGGAAAGCTTTCACAAATATATTAAAAGAAAAAAAAAAAAAGACAGCAAGCTGAAGTGTAGTGCTTTAACTGCAGTACAGATCCTGTCCCTGAAGTGGCAGTCAGAAAGGTCTCCTGAATGAGATTGGTGTGGAACAAGGCATCATAGTAGGAAATCAAGAGCAGGAGGCAGAAAGGGAATAACTGTAAATGTAAATGCGTCTTGATTTTATTGTTGTTTTTTATTATTATTTTTCTTCACCTCGACTGCCAGTTTGGCACCCGTAAGAACCTCTTCTCTGCTGTCGTTTTTATTGAATCTACAGGATTGTTTAGCTCCTATTCCCCAGCTTTTCCTCTTGACATGTCTGTGAGTTTGCCATTGAGTGAGCAAAATTGCAGTTACTTAAATTAAATGGGACATCTGCTTCTTATCAGCACTTCTTAGACAAGTTGGCTGTTCGGGAAGTAACTGTCTCATTGCTGTGGCATATCTGCGAAATCTGTCAAAAGGTAACTAGTAGTGTTTAAGGCTATTCAGTAATCCATATGAAATTTGATTAGGGGTCCATCTAATTCCTAGCGAACCAGTACGAGAAAAATATTGCCCTAATTAGCATCTTTGCTAATAACCTTCTAGTTATCTAGTGAAGAAGCAGCTGAATAGACTCACCATATTGATCCATCGCTTTAGTTCGTGCTTTTGTCGCATCAAAAAAGTCTCGTAAATTTTATGTTGCTGCTTCCCTCTGATTGTGGATAGAAATAAAGGACCTGAAATTTTAGGATTTTCAGTTTGGGTTTTTTTTCCCCAGAGAGTGCTAAGTTCACACTTCAAAAGTAATTGTCCAAAATTTTGTACAAGAGTGAGTGTACATGTACCATTAATGTTCAGTTTAGGCTCAAAGTACAGCAAATATATGCAACAAGTGGGTTTTCTTTGCTGTGGTTAGTCTGTTTTGTTCAGCAGTCTTAGTCAAACAGTCATAAAATTGCACATGGTTGAGAAGAATTTTACCTAGTTTGTGCTCCAAGTAAGTTAACAACTGTAAATCTGTTCTTACAATTGAAAGTATCTCATGTTTGCATTACATAATTTTATTTAGAAGTTGATCTGTAAACAAATACAGTGAATTAGTGAATCTTTTTTTTTTATGTTGTACATTTTTACATGCCATCCCAAATATATTTGTCTTAAACAGATCACCAGCTAAGATAATATGGACATTGCCAAATTCAACAATAATATATTTACCTTAATAAGATTAAGTTTCCACATTTCAAGACAATCCTTTGTTTGTTGGATGCCTTTTGTCTGGGAAAAATATTTTAAACTTAAACACATTGAATTTAGCTCCATGTAAGGAGATACAAATGTAGTTAAAACACAAAAAGCAAGTGAATATAATGGAAAGACTAGAAAAATTGTAGTAGTTTCTTTGCAATTGTTTTATCTCTCTAGAGAGAGTTAAGGAAACTATAACGCAGATAGTCTCCAAGATGCTGTAGAATTGAAGTCACAGAACGTGTCTGCTGTGCCGGATACCAAATTGCATCTGAAGTAAGGACTTGGAAAAAGGCTGGTAGTTCAGTTCTATTCAGACTTGAAACTAGTGCAACATAACCACTGATAATCACTTTAACTTTGGCTAAATGCAGGATTAATCCAGGGTTTTACAGTAGCGTAACTACCAAAATTTGGCTGTGACTGCTCTTCTAACATGAGTTCAAGGTAAATACAGCTTGAAAGAAGCCCTACCTCTTTTTGGTTTTTCTGTCACTTCATACACTTTATATGTACTCATAGTCACTATGACAAACAACAGAAGACATCCTTCTGCCCGTAAAAGTAGCTAGGGGTCATTTTTTGAGCACTCTTCCTGGTAATTTACTTTATAAGCTGTAATTACAAGCTTCCACAAAGGCTTTAAATTAAGTTGCTGTTCTGCAAGTAACTGCTCTTCTCAATGAATTCAGTAGATGGTGAATGAGAAGTAGAAGCATTATATAGCTACCAGCATCATAAGCTGATTGCTAAAGGCTTTCAATATTAAAATATTCTTGTGACTTATGTCTTATTTTGTATTGTAATCTCCAACTCTTCTTTGATGAACTTACAATATTCAGAAGGTGAAACATCCTAACATCCTTAGGCTAGAGAAGTACCTTTTTTTCTTGGTTTTTTTTTTCCTTTTTTTGGGGTGGGGGGGTGAAATAACTGTTTCTTTAAAATTCCATTTCCTTATTTGTTATATCAGGAATAATTTTAGCAGAATTCAAAAACGTGAAAACCAGACTTGTAAAGTTTTTATGTTGCTGTCATTACAACAGCCGCTGCGCTGGGTTAGAAGGTGCCATAGCAGCCTTGCATGCGTCAGCACCATCAGGCACAATTTCCTGAATTTCTTAACCCAAGAAGACCCCTGGTGACTCCTGCCTCACTCTGGCAATACCATGTCATTCTCCCAATGGGTATGATGTGGAGCTGAAACACTTTCAAGGCAACGAGGTGGAGATCCGCTCTGCCGGTCTCCTCTTTGAGCCACTGAATGTGTCCAAACACCAGGATTTAGTTAGTTACCAGGTATTAAGGTTTTGTAAGCGGAGTAGTTGTAATGTTTGTTGTGATGCTACATTTTAATGTTCAAACGCTCCTAATGATCTGTGATGTAACAGAAGTTTTTTAAATAAGGTTTTGAATGCATTTTTCTATCTTTAGGTTGTAGTTCACGATATGATGGTCGCAAAGTACAAAGCTTGGCTGTTCGTGCAGATGTATTGCAATGCAATTATATGGCATAATACTCACTTGAGCATTGTTTTTTCCTATTGCAGCATAACACTACGTATGATGTCATGTAGCTTTCAGCTATGGCAAAACCATAGTTAAAAACAAAGCTCTTCTTCCAGTTTAATATTTGCATGTCAAACGTCCCTTGCTTAACTTGCATTTTTACTTTTCGTATGAGAATTACATAAGCATCAATTTTCTGAGAGTTAATAAAAGCATATTATAATGCAAGCACCAGTTATTTTTACTGATAATTTATTTAAAAATATTTTTTAAAAACATTCTTGATAGCTAAAACTATATACCTTTTTAAAAAGGAAATAAATATTCTTTCACAGTGTTAAGATGTTAACCCTAACACTTACTCTTAAACAGAGTCGAAAGCTGGATGTGTATTTTGAATATGAGGAAAAAATAATGAGCAAATCCGCTCTGGATAAATCTCTTCTGGACATGATTTCTGACCCAGATGGTGAGTACTTTAAATCTGAACTTGGTATAAAATTTGTTAAGATATACAACAAAATCTGTACCTGCTGCGACTTCAGGTTTGGTAAAGAGCTTATGTGCAAGCAGTGCAAGACTTGTAAGGAAAGCAGCTTTTTTGGATTTTTAGTAGTGGTCTAGAGAGTTTAGTATTTTGGTTGAGTAATGTCCGAAATATTGGCAACTTTTGCAGCTCCACTAAAATCCTTTCCTAACTCCTTGTTTCTGAAGGTCAAAATATTTTAACTTTTGTTTTTATTAGTGTAGTATTTATTAGTATGGCATGGAATTGTGTGGTCTGAACAATAAGGATTCTTCCTACTGCATGTTTTATAACACACGCATACCTTACAAACAGAATGAAAAAGGGCATTTCATAGAATTTGGTTACGTTAAGGGCTTGTAATGGTGGTAGCTCTTGCTTGTGTGAGGAAAAAGATGGATGGGAGAAGGTGATGATGGATGGGAAGCGAGATGTACGTTGGCCAGTTCACGGAGAGACTCACCTAAAGTTTTGCATGCCTTGACCCAGCTGTGGCGTGTCTGTTTTCATCATCTAAGAGCAGTGCCCCCCAGCTTCTGTTTCATATATGGTTCATGCATAACAAAGCTTTACACACCGGGTGATACTCCAATTTTCTATTAGCAGGAGTCACTAGGGGTCTTTCTGTAAAAGGTCGAGACTAGAATGGGTTCTCAGCTTTCCATAGTATCATAGCATCAACTCTGGTTTCACCCTCTCACAACCTGAGGTATGTCACAACCCTCTGACAGATTTCAGTATGATCTGATACCAGTTGGCTGGAACAAAATAACCTGCAGAGCAAGACTGTAAAACTTAAGTTATGACCACGGGCCTGTCTGCATATTGGCAAGTGTATTGGCAAATCTCAAGCATTTAAAGACCATGGGTTCCTGCTCTTTTCCCAGTGTGCTCTTTAAGAAAATATTTTGTTACTGCATGCTTATGTGTGTAGTCTTGTAGCTACATACTGGACATACATATGCTTGGAATTTGTATAATGATTCATATTTATGGAAAGAGTATATATAAATCCTGCTGACTTTTTAAAAAAATCTTTTATTAGTGTCTGTGCTATAGAATCAAAAGGCAGTAGAAAAAATGTACATGGTTGGTAGAAGTCTGAGCTAAAATTTTAGATGTCATATTGGATCAAGTTTAGAAACTAACAGACATTCAGAAAATCTAATGTCAGGCGTCAGTCTGTAATTCAGTACAGACATTCATTGTTAATATGAGGCTAATAAGAATATGTATAATCCGTACTTTTATTAAGCATCAATACAAAGTAGTCCTTTTCCATGTTCAGAATTAACTGTTCAGGTACTATTTTGATTTCAGCTTTTATGTTTGCATGAACAGCTGATACTTAGATATGAAAACAGAAACTATTATGCTTGTTAGTATTTCCTACTGGATCAATTACTTTTTACCTGAATCCACATTTTCTATGTGTTTTTAGATTGCAGTATATATATAAAATTGTTTTTCAAGTTCAATGTATCATATCAACATTCCTATTAACAAAGTTCCTGGGTTTTACATAAGAGAAAGATTAGATTTCCAAGCTAGAGTTTTCCTTCGTAAGTTAAGTGTCCAGGTGTTCACAGTACCACGTTAGCATTTCATGTGTGTTGTCTAGGTTTAAGATAAGTTTATATAACAAAAGGATTTAAGTTATATCACAGGGATTATTTCCAGACGTGCTATCTTGTAAAACTGGCCAGGTTCCTGTTGTGTGATTCACTGTGAGATACCAACAGAAAACATGTATTTTGAAGGAATAATGCATCAAGTCTTCCAACACGTTCAGTGGTGAACTACTTGTTTGCTTTCTCTGTGGGATAGTTGTCTTGTGGACAATGATATCTGCAGAACTCTTCACACAAGGACTTAGACTTGACCACTTAACAACTTGAGCCTCGTGTTTCTTCCTATCTTCTACTATTATACCACTGAAGGGTATTAGCTGCCTCCCAGTTCAGTGGCTATTATTATATCCTGGAGTAGCGATAAAACTGGAGTCACTGGTTTTGCTTTGCTCTAGTAGTTAATCAGTAGCCCTAAACCCTACCAGCAACTGCCTGCTGGGTTTTGAGTGGAAAATAAAATTGTTCTGTTCTAGGGTTTAGCAAGTTAAGTTTTCTTCAGAACATTTAGCACTCCCCCCCTCTCCATGATGTCACAGACTGCAGCCTAGAAAAAAATACTGAACATTTTACAGGCAACTGACCTGAGCCTTATAGCTGTTCATCACAGCTATGATTTACATCAGTAGTATGTCAAGAGTAAAGCACTTTTGCCGAACAAAGTGGTTTTCCTAAGATTTAGTAAAGTGTACACAATACAATCACAGATTTTTTTTTTTTTAATTTATTATCTTTCGGTACGATGAAATATTACTTACTCTCATGTGTAAATGAGACCACTTACACTCCTGTGAGCACAAACCTAGGAGTTTTGTAGACGTGGTAAGTAGGCCTAGCGAGGGAAATGCTATCAAGTGCCAGAGGATTCCAGTTGAAACTGAAACTTAGTGATCAGCAAAGTACTGAAACAAAGCTATAAACTGGGAAGCTGGAAACCAAGTTTCCAAGTCAGTTACACAAACTAAAGTCAGTTACACTGTATATTTAGAATGTTTAAGTGCCTTTTTTACCCAAGTGGACCCCAAATGGATGTCTACCTTGAAAGCTGGTTTTGGTTCAGATAATACAAAGTTTCTTCAGTTCTTGATCTTCTGGCTTACTGGTATTTGGTAAAGGTTAATAAAACTTATTTCCCAGAAGAAAATTGTACCAAGTCATAAATGTTCGTTATAATAGTGCCTACTCTTAACTTCTGCCAAACTAAATATATGCTCACTTATAAACAAAAGTTGCAAATTAGGTTGGATGATCCCCTGCTGATATGATCCACATTGGGGGGGGCGGGGACCAGGAAAAAAAAATTTTTCTTACCCACACATACAAGAAAGTGCATTTTTATAAAATATATGCTATCTAAAGCTATCAAGCTTTTTTAATGAAATGTTGGATTATGAATTTGAAATATTTGTTTTGAGAAGTTGTACTTCTGAAGTCTTCTTTTGAAACTGTGGTCTTTACTAATATTGATTCTCTTCTAGAAAAAAGTAGATGGTGTTCAAACTCTGATTGTAGTAGGTTATAGTCTAAGTAACACAAGGATGGCCAATATCATCGTTTTGATCTGGCAGAGATGAATTTTGATTGCTGTTGACAGTGCTACCCAAGAATTTGTAGTGGTGTTTTTCTCCAATGAGTGGTGTGACAAAAGATGATTCAGGAGGTGAAATCCTTCCTGAAGACAAGCTGGAAGTTCAGGGGCTTTTTCCTGACCAAAAGTTCACGTAAATGCTTTTGCAGCTGTCACATGTTTCAGTACAGTCAACCATAGAGCTGCATAAACAAATTGTAGAGCTAAAAAAAATGATGTGCTGTAGCTTTTACTTTTATGATTTTTCTTTAGTCTCCTCTTTCATGGATCTACTCCCTGCTAATCCTTGCAATCCCCACATAAAATGAGACATAATGCCACTACATAACTTAGTATGTTATCTGAAGAATAATATTCACTACGAGCAAAAGGGGGAAGTGAACTTTCAGAAACAGTGAGCCTGTCTAACCCAACTTTTAATAAAATTGCTAAATGTCTTTCTACCATTTTAGACACTGAACAAGGCAATGGTTATAGATAACAATTATTGTCATAACTAAAGGTCTGAATGTACATATATATTATTACTGAAGAGCAACTAACATAGCAGCATAGTTACAAATTTAATTTTAATTTTTTTTCACTGCAGCGGGAACTCCAGAAGACAAAATGCGATTATTTCTTATCTATTACATAAGCTCAGCTCAGGCACCTTCAGAGGTATGTGTGTTCTTTACAGCTTCCAACACCAAATTGTACCACACAGATTTTTCTGTAACACTTCAGCACTAAATAGGTATTTCTGCTTTCCTTTGAAGTGAAGTATGAAATGCCCAGGAAATATTAAAGCTTTAAATGAACTTTGTAGTATTATCAGGGAATCTGCTCGCAAAGCTTTAGCTACGATTTTGAAGGATATGAATGACTACTAAGAAGGAAGATTATCTTTTGAAATACTTAGTTCAGTGTTACCGCAAGACACATCTTGGCCTGCTTTCTATTATTCTGCTCCACTGCTCAATAGAAGTAGATAAAACAAAGTGTTAATATGACTCTCTTCCCTCTGTCCTTGTATATTCAAAAATAATGGGGTCAGTTGACCAGTAGGTGAATAATGGAGAAATGCTTCTTGTGCCAATATCTGAATAATTCAGGAAACAATTTCTTAATATTTCTTTTGAACTTCCGGTGATTAATTTCAAGGAAGATTTTTATTGTACTGTAGAAATATTATGTGTTAGAAAAAATATGTTGGGTTAGGCAAAGAGAAAGTATTCTTATAAATGTATATTAACTCTTCATTTTTTATTACTTGCTGTTCTGATGTTTTACAGAAACCAATATTCTGTCAGTTTTTTTAAAGATGCTGATACAAAAGACTGTTCCCATATATGAAAGTGCACAGGATTTAATTCCACAAATACTGTTAAGTTTAATGAGAGCTGCTCGCAGCAAATTGCATTTTAAGTTATATTTTCATACTTGGTAGGAGATGGGATTAAGACTTATTATTAGTTTTTAACTTTGGCTAATGCTATGACCTTACGCTGCTTTCCACATAAAGAGACTTAAGAGTAGTTTCAACCTTTTGCAATTCTCCATAATTTCAGATTGATTTGGAGCAGTATAAAAAAGCGTTGATGGATGCAGGCTGTAATCTTGCTCCTTTGAGCTACATAAAACAATGGAAGTAAGTAATTTCTTTTTTCTCCTACGTGAGGCTATAACTAGGTAATTTTACAGAATTCACCATTGTTATCAAAGAATTATGTGTTGCTTCTCATACATCATAAATTATCCTTAAATGTTCATTCTGGCGTAATTTTTTGCTGTCATTATTTTGGTAATACATGCAAATCTTATTTTAAAACTAAAGTCCAGTAATGCCAGAACACTATTGAGCATGACACATAGTAGTGTACTTAATGATCCAAGACAGAAACAACTTACTGAATTAAATGAAAAGTTGTGCCAGTTCAGACTCCAAGTTTTTTTGGTTCATACCAAAGGGCCATGCTGCCTATCAGTTATTCTAGTTTTACATGGTATCAAAATAAAGTCTTTGTCTTTTAAGTATAAAATCTAATTCCTTTCCGTTCCTTAACTATTGTAACTATAGACCAGAGAGAGGCATGTAGTAAATAGTTACTTCCTAAAAGAGTTTGAGAAGCAGAAGTTGTTTCACTTTCAAATGACCAGAGGGGAACATTCTACAGCAGTATGTGCCATGAGATAAGCATTTCATTTCTATCCCTGCTTTCACAGGGCTTTCACTAAGATGGCTTCAGCTCCAACCAGCTATGGAAACACTACGCCTAAACCTTTGGGGTATGCTTTTGATGAATTTTCTGTAAGCCTTTGAGTTCTTTCAGTTTATTTTAGTGGTACTGAAAGCGTGATTAGTGCTGTACAAGGCCCAGAATAAAACATTTCTGTATTTGTAAAAAGTTTTAAGTTACAGACAATTACAAGCACTCATCTCCCCTTAACAATGCATAGGACTTACACACAGGAAAATAAAGCGATCTGTGACTAAATCAACAAAGTAACTTAATATAGTGATATCTGCACCTGCACGTTAAATGTACAGGCTCTCATAGGAGAAGAATTTGGCACCAGGAAATGGATCTATGACAGCCATCATTTTGAGCCTTATTTAATCAGTGGCAGAAGGTAAGAACAGCCCTGTGTATTCAAAACTGGTTCTCTCCAGGGCTTGGAGACTGTCAGGGGTGCAAGAACACACCGCTTTTTCATTAGGATGTCCTGGACTCGGTGTCTGCTTGTTGAAAGGTGTAGTTACTTATTTCAAGACATGAAACAAAGAGATCATGACTGTGCTAAGGGTACATATATCCCATACACGATACAGGATATGGGACTTGGGTCTTTCCATGCTTGAGAGGATTTGAATCCCCATTACCAACTTTACTTTCAGGAATGCACTGTCACTGTCATAAGGAAACTGTGGCGCAGTATGGTTAGAGAGAATTCCAGTGCTGTCTCACTTGGAATAATTACTGTTTGGTTGGAGACACTGACCATCTCTGTTAACTCTGGTGATTAGGACACCCACTTGAAAGGAGCACTCAAATCCTTGCGCTGCTGAAGTTATAAAATAAACTATTCAATGGATTAAAGACTAGAACTCAAGACTCCTAATGATAGGTGAGGATCTAACCACTAGATTATAGGTCTATTCCCATACACTTGGTTGCCGTGTGGTTTGAAGAATATATTTCATGACAGATTGAATGACTTGGTACTTAAGTCCCATCAACTTTAATAGGAATTGGATGTCAGCATAAAGCTTAAGAATGCAAATTAAAAAAAGAAGGTCTTACGTATCATCTTTATTTTGTTTTTCAGTCTGTTTTCACGTGTTATGAATACAGGATCACAGTTTGTGATGGAAGGAGTGAAGAACTTGGTACTGAAGCAACAAGTAAGTTTAAAAACAAATTAAAAAAAAAGTCTATCACGTGAACATTGTGAACATTTAGAAAAACAACTTTCAGTACCTCTGTCTTAGTAAAATTAGTTGGACAGTAAAAAAAAAGCATCAGCCTCTGCTGGTGGATAGATCTATGATATTGTAGCTTCCAGTTTTTAGACAAGTAATGAATAATGTTCAAATTTTCTTTGAATACCTCCATTTGTGAGGAACTAGATTCCAGTACATGTGATTAAGACTGATTTCGGTATTATATGGAATACTCAAAATAGGCTAGACCTTCATAAACAAAAAACCCCCTCCGTGTCTTTACTTAGAACAGCGTGTATTAAATGCATGTATTCCAGAGTGACTGAATGGCTGAAAGTGTTCTTTCTCTGTTCAGTTACAATTCAAGTATTCCCAGTTTTCCCACATAAGTATGTACAGCAACCATAGTCTTCAAATGTGCTTGAAAATCAAAGTGTGTTTATAATGACATGGCTACCACCTAATATTCACTTAACTTTAGAAAATATTTCTGAGCATAACTAGCATGAAAATTTCAATGTACACTCTGCAAAACAAAACAAAACAAAAAAAAGACACTGGTTGTGTAACTTGTTGTAGCTGAAATTTTGAATTGTGGTTCCCACAAACCTGCTTCCCTGTAGAGGACACATTGTTTTTTCCAATATGCACTTTCATCAGATGGCAATAAGTAAATATTTACAGTTAAAAATCTTAATTCTGTAATATTTTTACATCAAAATTTCTAAGAAAAAGATCATTCATCATATTATCATTCTTAGTGGAAGAACCAGAATTTAATTTAGAAATACAGCATATCAGAACTAAATAAAATGAAATCTCATCTCTAATTAAATGTGTATCTTTTTGACATAGTTATTCTAATCATAGCCATTGTTTATTCATTCTGTTATACACATAATTTATGCATGAAAAGTATCAGTTATCACATAAAAGTTTTAAAAAATTGTTTCTGTGGCTTTTGTAGGGTAGTCAATGAAATTCTGCAGGAATTTCACTATGACTAGATGTGATAAGTTGCATTGCACAGTTACAAATCAGTGGTATGTCATGAAATACAGTTGAGGAAACTATTTTTAAATATGCAGCTTGCCCGTATGTGTATTTTATAGAGAGATCTAAACTGTTACTTGTAACAATAGATAATAATTGTATTCTAAATGAGACTTCCTATTCTTCTTGTATTAAACATATTGTCATTTCTTTTAACATGTGTTGCTTTAAAAAGGTAGTAGTATTCGTGACAAAATGGCTTGCTTTGGTTTGGGTTCTGAGTGAGTAAGAAGCCACAATGCCAATATTTTCAGGATTTTTTTTTTTCTGGCTTTTAATTCGTTCACCAGGTGTTTTGGGGTAGCCAAATAAAATGCTGTTCTTCCTCATATTTTTAAGCCTGATGTAGGTCTGTGGTTTTTCTATTAAAGTTAACTTTTTTTTTTCTCATTTGAGGATTTACATTGGTTTTTTACTAGGCATTTTTCAGTGTTATTTGTAGATTATCCTTTGGAATGTCCTTTTTTGATATGTTCTGTCAACAAGACACATTTCCAGTTCTGTTGCTATGTAAACTCCCCCTCAGTTTATTACAACTAAAGTGGTTTGGCTGTTTAATAGTTCACATCTTTTATCCAAGCTAACATTTCCCATCCTAAATAAGGAAAAGTCATCTTGAATCTTACCTCAGTTTATTCCTTTCCAGTTCATGCAAACGTTTGTTGCCAGGATTGCTTTTTTTACCCATTTCTTTGACAACATTAGTTCTTTTTTAGAATCACACCCTTAATTCTCATCTTCAATTTTAAAATTCTTTCCTTAAAATGCAAAGTTTTTTTTTTTTTTAATAAGAATTCATACATCATCACATGTCTGCATCTATTTGGTAATACCTAAATACAACTCTGTTCCTTTGTTCAACGCTTTTTTTGCACTTTCTATTCATCCTCTAGCTAGATGCTCCTCAGATGTTTGCATTTTCTGTACAGAAAGGTAATTTAGGTGATGATAAAAATGCTCAACCTTTACAAAATATAGGAGGAAAACTGTTTAAAGTAGTATTTCAAATGCTTTGTAAACTATTCCATAAATAATAGTGTGCCTGTGAATAATTCTTAGTAAGTATTTCAGCATTCCATTAATTTCACATTATGTTTTACAGAATCTACCAGTCACACGTATATTGGACAACCTTATGGAGATGAAGTCAAACCCTGTGAGTATAACTGCCTTCATATGGAAAGAGGTGGAACAAATGAAATCTTGAGGCTGTGATATGTAATATGCCATCGCTGTTTTTCTTCATGATAATGCAGTTAAATCTAATCATGAAGTATCTCAAGAATAGAACCATTTTCATAACTACTAAGATTTTTTTGCATAAAAATGGTTTCTAAACAATGACAATTTATTGTGTCTCATTGGAACTAGTGTTTTTGAGGTTTTTTTCTATTCTGAGCTTCTATTACTCTTGTGCCATACTGAGTTTCTGTTGATCCTAAATTTCTAAAAGTTAAACTGTAGGCTGAAATTCTCTTTGCATCAAGGCCATTTTTTGTTTGTTTGTTTGTTTGTTTTAAGAGCGCAATTTCAGAAGTAGTTACAGAGAGGTATGTTAGAGAAAATTTTGTTTCCCGCTTCTTTAGAGCTTTGCTGTTTAGAGGAAAATATTTCAGTGCTCATGCAGTCTTCCGCTTCGCAAGCAGAGTTGGTTTTGTGTCAGAAAAGTCCTCTTTTCCCCTTGTTTCTGTGAAAATTTATTCGGGCTTACATAAGTTACAAACTTTTGAAACACTTAAATGTTAGCTAGATAGTCAAGACATTTGCTAAAATTCACAGCTAAAAATGGCCCTAAATCTTTTTATACGTAATGTATAGTCAGTCTTTTTTTCTTGCTGTGTATCTCATTTCTTCAGAACTCTTACATAGGACCATCCTGTGCACAAACTTGTTCTGGAAAAATCACCTGTGAAAAGTCATTTAGAAAGCTTCAATAAGTTTACCACATTGTATCAGTCTTCTGTTTCAATGACATCAGCGTCAGAGAGATACAATTGTAATATCTCACACTGGTTAGTACATTTAAAACATTCTTCTTAGTCCACTTTCACCTCCAGGTATTAACTATATGTAAAGGGAGATAAAAAATGGTAAAATACAAAAAACGATCAACATGCAAGTAATCCTGTCTTTTCTTAAACTGTACTTCATAGATAATATATGTCACGATTTTTAGCAAAAAGTTTGCTTTTTCTTAACAAACAAAAGAAATTGACACTATTTTCAGTGGCAGTGGATTGTTGTCCCTCTTTGCAAGACTTGGAAAAGATGTACGGGGCTAATTTTATCTAGTCAACCAGTAGAGGTCACTCAGAACACTTAATACAGCAAGTGGAAATTAAAAACTACAGATAACTTACAAGTAGGTGAAAAATGAAACAATTTTTTTAAAATAAACACTAGCTTCCTCAGCCTACAAGTTTAGGAATTGATTCGAAAAAGTTCACAAGTCATATGGGGTTTTTTTGCTGACTTGATAGTGTCACATTTCACTTAGTAGAAAACAGCCACGATCGCTTTGATAATTTGGAGAAAACATTGATCTTCTGACTTGAAAAAGCAGAGATTGAGCCAGTTCTGTCAGACAGCAGCTTCATGTTTCGCTGCCATGTCAGAGACTGGAATTCATGGCCCAAAACAGGGAGTCCTGCTTTTCAAGTCACAGGAGACCAGGCAAGCCCTAAAGAATGACTCTCCTAACCTGCAGGAAAATGGACGGCAACTTTTTGAGTGAGTTTCAGCTGACAGAAGCAAGCCAGAGAGTCATTGTGGAATATGTTCAGACTTGCTATACCATCAACAGAAGTGAAATTGTATCTGGAAGAGGACAATGTGTAGAAATACACCACTGTGGCCTCTCTTCATCTTGTGATGTTTGAGGTCCTTTTTGGTTCCCCAGAATAGGAAGTTATTACACTGCAGGCAAAATACAAAGGGAGGGAAAAAAAGTAAAAAGTTTATTTTTTTTACAACACAGAAACAAATATCCTTTATAGTTCATTGAATCTTACTAACCACAGTGATCAGTGTATGAAACATACATACAGATAAAAGTTGTAATGCAAAATTAAAACAGATTCTTGAGAAGTCAAACAATTATTACAATGATTGTAAATAAATTATTTTCTAAATATAAAATGCAACCATAAAGTAAATATATTAAATGTACAACTTGTACCACCAACATTCGCAAATATTATCGTCAGTTGAAATTTTAAACCTGTTCAGAGTGCTATACTGTGCAAAACCCTGTGGGATTGTCTGTAAATCACTTTGTGTGTTACTTGTCCCTGCTGCTGCTTTTGTCTCACAAGGAGAGCTACCAGGAAGGACAAAGGAGTCCTACACCTCTGTTTTCCAAGTTTTTCAGAAGCAGGAACAGATAGAATAGTTCTTATGGGCAATAATACCATCCTGTAATTTTTTAAATTTGTCTAGATTCTTTAACTATACTTGCACTTTTTCGTGAAACATTTATTCAGAAACATTCATTGAGGACCTTAAAGTAATCCATTACTTGTTTTTTTTTTAATAGTGACATCCATTGGTTGAAGAAGATTTTTAAGCAATTGCTTTTGAGATTATGTTTTCATAAAGGAATATTCTGTTCATAAATCTAATAACATAGTTGCTTTGTTTTGGTATCCCTGAATAGAGATTGATTAAAACCTTAAATCTTCTCTTCCTAACACAAAAAAAAAAATCATATTGTCAAGTATACACAAATTTTAACCCATAGATATGAAATTGACCACCACTTACTATAGAATTGTGGAGGTTCTTTTAAGTATCTTCCACAGAATGGTTTGATTCTTGAGTGAGGACAATCTTTGACAAATAAACCTTTAATATTTTTATGACAAAGTCCCAAAGGGGTTTAGCCTCTGTCAATACAGTATGTACATTTGTATTGACTTAAGAGGTAGATAAATCTTATTTGTGATATATATGAATGGAACTGTATTTTGGTTAATATCATCCCTTTCATTAAATATGGTATCTTTCAGGCTTAGGATATACTGTATGATTACCTTTCATGCATTACAACGAAAAATTCTAAAAATGGGGGATTTCCTTAGTCCAGACTAGTCATGTTAGCTTCTGCAGAAAAGCAAATACAGACTGAAAGTCAAGGATATTTGCACGGGTCTTTTTCCATTTTAATTTGAAATCTTGAAAATTAAGTTTATAATTTCAAAAGTATGAATTTTATTCATTAATTGCTTGGGGAAGTCACAAATTCAGTTGTGTGTAAGGAAACTGCTATTCAGTTATTTTTCCTAGCAAGACTAGCTATTTCTTTAAGCAAGTAAAATCTAGTAGGGTTTCTTTCCCTGCACCCTCAAAACTGATTTCAGCAGGAATGGTGTATTTAAACAACAAAAAAAAATACCCTAGCTTATCACATTTCTATTACTTTACCACTTTTTGTGTGTCTATTTACACAAGCCCACAGCAAAAAACCACAGCAGTAATACATTCCAGAGGAAATGTTTGTAATGTTTTTTTTTTAACTCTGATTTTAGTTCTGGCACTAATCTATGATTCATTCTAACAAGCAGGGAAGCTGCAGCTCTTTATCTGAGTTAAAGGTTTCTCAAATACCTCTCAGTTTTAGTCTAGCACTATCTATCCATTCCCAGCTCTCTCCTTACTTCAAAGTCACTATACCACCTTTATGTATGAGGCTGCCAAAATCATGAATGCTGACAGACTTTACAAATGCAGTTGAAATTCCCAGTGGAGCATATAAAAGCATTTTACAGAGGTTAAGTGTGAAATTAGATCTAAATTAATTTTTTTTTAAAGCCAAACTTGAGGATAAGAGACTTATTTTATGTAATTACATGAAGGTCCTTAATATAAAATAGATTTATTTCCTGTGCGTGTAACCACCACATGTATACTAAGTATTTTGTAGTATTAGAGATAGTTATGCTTTGTGAGCTCTAATAAGTTCCCCAGATAATCTGTCTACTACTCAAGAAGAATTATTTCTGCTCTACAGAATCATCAAAACACAGAGATCTTGCATGTAAGCACCCAGATGAAATCAACTGCATGCAGTTTATCCACAAACTAAACTTCACAGTACCTGGATGAAAATGTAGTGTAGAAACAGAAGCAAGCCAAATAGTTGTCAGAAGGAGTTACTAAGAAGTTTTGTTTTTCATCCCTAATAATTGGCAAAAATCCTGCTCGTTGCCAATAAAAATATTGGAAGTGCCTCAGTGTTTTCTGTGAAGAAAAATTTTTTTTGTATAGTTAGACAGACTTTTCAAGTTCTTGTGGAACTCATTTCTTCTTCAAGAGCTTAATTTTGGTTTAATAGTAGTCATAAATCATGAAATGAAAAGGGTGAGTTACATAACGGTAGCAGATTTTGATCTATCTTGTATTTAGCATTCATTGCCACAGAAGTGTTTTGTTTAACAATATTAAATCAATAGCAGATCTCTGTAACCTGGAAAATTTTAGCATTTATAACTAACCGTGTAAAACCATCTAAAGCTGGTAACACCTTGATTTTTCTTTCTGCATACTGCCTTTCTGTTGGGATTTATTATGCAACCAGTGTATTTTTTGGAAAGTGTGTAATAGTCAATTTTAGATGAACCAGAAACAAAAAGCTCAATAGCACCCTTCATAGCTCTCGCTGTTGTTTATTCTATACTGGTTCAGTTATGTACAAATACTATAAATATTAGTGGACACCACAATTAATTTTGCATGATGTGACTGCTAAATGGGAAATGATGTTGGTTTGAATGATGTTTAATGTAATAGATACAAGCAGAAATTCATAAGCCAAAATTCCAATCTTTTGAGATGAAAACATACTTTTTAATAGGAAACAGATGACTACCGGTATTTTGACCCCAAGATGCTACGAGGCAGTGACAGGTGAGTTTACTCTAAGTTTTGCTTCTTTCCTTGTACCCTGTGAAAAGGCTAACTTAAGAAATCTGTTTTGTTTTACTTGCTGACTACAAGTAATTGATTTTAATCATTAATTCTAAGTCAAGACAGTTGGTGTTGAAGGAGTTCACAACGGGAACGTCGGTCAACCAGATAAATTCTTGTAAGACTGCAAAAAAAAAAATCTTTCGTTCCAGTGACTGAACATGCTGCTAACATGTAATCTGTTCAGTCACAGGAATGTGTACTAATATTTAGCAATAATAAATGTTAGAATTCTTTATAGTTGTACTGCTTGGTTTCTTTGAAACTTCGTAGTTTTTCACTGTTAAATTAAAAAGTCACCAGATAGTGCACCAAAATTTCTTTATCACTTTTTAAACGGTTAAAATTTTAACTTAAGTACAACCCTTCTTTAGTGATTTGTTAATAACTTTGAAAACAAAAAATCATTAAAAATTGACTGCATTTGCTCTTGTATAGGCAGGTGCACATTTTTTATTCATGTGCATATGAAGGGTGAGTTGGATATAGTTTATTTTGCCAATAATAGAGGAAGAGGAATTATACTAGAAGCTTATAAATTTATATCTTTTGCTTTATGTTTTTGACCAATAACTGTGGCTGATAATCTCACCTCTAATATCCTAGAAACAGAGACGATACTTAATTTTAACATACCTTCTAAAAATAATTTTCATAGAACCCGTGGGAAAACAATCCACTCATTTAATTGCAGGGGTTTATTACAGGACAAATATGGATAAAGTAGGTCCAGACTTCGTTTTAGTTATTTGCATTAAAATCTGTCCCTGCTTCCTCTATTCTTGAAACATGGAAAGTATATTTCTGACAGCATAAGTAGTAATAGGAAACAAATTTCAGAGAATATATATATATGTTTTACTGGAAAGTATATAATTACAGACTATATAATTTCAAAGATAAGCAGATTTTGAAAGCCTCAAAGAAGAAAACTGCCAGTATTTTATGTTTCATTTTAATTGCAGCTTTCATTGTTTTGATATGCCTTTATATCATTTTTGAAGGATTTTGTGCAAAAGTGCAAAGATTTGTTTTATTAAAGCCAAAGGGTTTTTCTCATGTAAATGTGCATTTTTACCCTCCCCATGTAGTTCTTACGTTGCTTTAAACAATGTAAAGATACGCATTTACAGCAGTTCATAAATGTGCCATTCTGTGTAGCTATAATAGTCATCATAGGGAAGAACTTTTAATTTCTGGTCTGGGATTTGTTTGGGTTTCTTACATAAACTCAAGTTATATTCCTTAAGTCATACTTGAGCATGACAACAAAACTCTAGTATAGCCATACAGGGGGTTGTCTAATTCTCCCTTCAAATATTTATGTAGACGGTAAACAACTAAAGGTTAGCTGGCTTGACAAAATATCGCTAGTTTAAAGTAACAATATCAAATAGTATAATTAATGGAAGGATATTAAGAAGTGACTATTTTTTTTTTCTAACCGATTCCTGCTTTAAGAAATACTGGCATTTCTACCTATTATTTTTTAACTAGAGTAGGAACTGCATTACTGTAATTCAGTCTTAGCAAAACAGTATCTTTATATCCTGTGTAAAGCATACGTCAAGTATAAACAGGCCTTGCCCTCTGAAAGGATGACACAAAATATATGTGGATTTGGCATATCATATTCAAACGACAAGAGAATTGGGCTAACAGTTCTACTTACGGGGAGTCTGTAGTATTCGTGACAGATCAAAACAACATATTAGAGCAAGCCATTCTCAAAACAACATATTAGAGCAAGCCATTCCCTCTTAAAACCTGTTTTTCTGATACACTGGAACCTGCGTTGAGTCAATTGTTGTTGGTCACTCAGAGAAAACTTCTTGAAATAAGGGAAAAGATAAGTTGAAGGGAAAAATGCAATGTTTTTAATCTGTGTTAGAACATACGGTGCATTTGACAGCCTGGGGCTGCAGGCCAGTACAGGGCAGGAAGGTAGCGGTTGTGCGTGAGCAAAGGGCAGGAGAGTAGGCTGAGCCTTCAGGGCTTTCTCTTTGCTTTCTCCCTTCCTCCTGAAGGTGCAGAGAGGTTTCTCCCTGCTACCTCCCTCCCTGGGGCCAGGGCTGTGTATTCAAATGGAGAGGAAGAGTCTGTACCACCTAAACTGTAGCTTACCTCTTCCTCCTTAGATCATTTTAATCCTAACGTTGTTGCTGTGACACATACCTGCTGCCTATAGCAGTTTTTGAGATTTTGAAGCATCAATAAGTACATACGCAGGCACTGCAAACTGACTGGCTTACCTAGGTAAGATTCCAGTAGGCAGGATCTGTAAGTGTCATGAACTGTGCTAATGCTGATGACATTGTTTACTCATTGTATTTGCTCCTAGCTAGCAGCACTATAGTTAGAGCTTTTAAGCTCTAAAAGAAGTGTTGTCATAAAGCCTATGATTCAAACAGCAGCCTTAAAACTGATGACTTAAAACTCCTGTTTACTCATGTATTCAGTCCTGTAGAATGAATGATTTTCCATAACAAATGATTTAAATAAAATACTCAGAGAATGAATGCAGAAAGGCAATTATTATTCCATTTTATATCTTTGTCTAGTATTATACAGTATTCCATAACATGATGTGTACATGATATTTATTTTGCATATTTATATTAATGTCTAATAAAATTTAATTTGTAGTTTGTTTGTATTTCTTTTTATAGCTCGGTTCCAAGAAACAAAAATCCATTCCAGGAGGTAAGTCACGTAGAAATTATTTTTCAGTGCTCATGTGTTAAAAAAAATCCTGAAGTACCAGTCATTTTTGCTGATCATGATTAAGAAAATGAGAGGTCTTGTTTGCAGAAACCACTTAGACTAATTATATCTAGTATTAATTATAATTAGCTGTTTCTTGAAGAAGTCTTTTCATCTTCAAAGGACTAAGTAAGCATTAACTAATACTGGAGAAAAAAAAAATAGAAAATTCTTCTGGAGGCAATTACAGGGATTTACTAATATCATAACTGGGTACTCAGCAATTCAAAACCCCCATTTTTATACCAGATCTTTAGGTTGCTCTCTAGATTTAATCCTTTGTCCAGCCTTAAACAGCAGTGTTGACCACTGATTTAAGTGACAGTATTTTAAACAGCCTCTGCAATTAAAGGAAAAAAGCAAAACAACAAATGTTGTCATTTTATACAAATGCCAGTAACTTTCAGTATTTTTCAACATAAATATTTGCAAATAGTAAAAGTTTTACTGATCTGGTCTTACTACAAAGTTTCATAAGCAAAATCTTTGCCTTGGCAATATACAGATGTCTCGGGTTTCTCTTGAAATGTCCTAATTATCCTCCTGAACAAAGGAAATACCATGTGGTGTCATATATATGGCCAGCAGATGGTCATAGCAAAAACATCAGTAGTAACATAAAGTCTCTATAAAATTCACATAGTGTGGTCAAACAATTTTGGATAGTGAATGTTAACAAAGATGATGCAACTACACAGTCTCCTTTTTCGATTCATTATTTGTTCTCTTTTAAACATAGCCCAGAAAATACTGACGGCCTTTACCAGTAATATTATAGATTATTACCGGTAGTAAGTGGGAGGAGGAAGAATAATGAAAAAGCGTATTCCTTTATACCAGAAGTATTTTATTAATTCTTAACCATCCATGGCGATATTTTAACTGTTCCTATGGACACTGGCGACATCTCCACACAAAAAAGTAGCATGTTGAAACTGCATGTTTCAAGTAGTTCTACTAAGATAGTGAAGAAGATAGTGACGTGTTAAAAGCTCTCAGCTTGCTATTCTGCATCCTACTAAAACTTCTGTTCTTTCAGGTAGGAAGCTGGTGGTTCTGTATCCAGTTCTTTTTAGACTGCAGTGTGATTAGGATGATTTTTGCTGTAGGTTTAATAATTTGGTATATGTTTTACTACTGAAATGTTAAGAATTTGAATGCATACTCTGATTATGTGTGTGTTGCCTTTTAGGCGATAGTGTTTGTAGTTGGAGGAGGCAACTATATTGAATATCAAAATCTTATTGACTACATAAAGGTATGTGCACTTCTGTCGGTTGTAGTCTATAACTTACTGATAGAAACCAGTTTTAGCAGGTTTTCTGTAACATTTAGTATTTGAAAGATTAAGTCTATGAAATTAGCCTTAATATTCTTATTATATACAGAGTCTGGGGAAAAAAGTATGTAAGAAATCAGTAGAAAATGTGGATTATTAATTCAGACCAACAAAGAGTTACTGTTATGTTCTGCTCATGTTGCACTTTTGAATTGAGTAAATAAGCTGCATTCCGCTTTGTTTTGTCATCATACACCCTAATGTGGTTGAAACCTGTCAGCAGATGTAGCTAACTGAATTAACCTGTTTCTCTGCTGATATATATTTGATATATCAAATACTGTCAGTTTGGCTGTTCATACTGTTTTGAAGTCCTGTTACTAGTTTTCATTATATAAATATATATTTCATTAAATAAAGCAGCTGTAGCATATCATAGCCTTGAAAGTAAGGAACTGCTCAGAATTCTCTAGTCTTCATCCGTCTCGCAAAAGAGATACTACAGTGCTTTTTCATATGCAACTTAGCAATATGAAGTCTGTTCAAAACAAGGCCTACAGATAACAGTATCTTATTTTACAACTATCTTACTTGAGCATAATGTCTGTTGTTTCAGAAGCCAACATAATGCAAATACTGCGCTATCTGTCAAAGCAAAGATCAGATTGGCATCACTATCTAAGCATTTATTATTTACCCACATTTAGAAGTTTTTGCTAATGAGTTAATGGAAGCTCATTCTTGATATGCTTCGTCATTTGATTCTGTGTAGAAATCATAAGAGGTGTCATATGCACAAAGAAGAAAATATGGAACCAACTATGTAATGCTGGTGTAACAGATTTAATTTCTCTGGTTCCAGCTGGCCCCCTAGCAGAACACACGCATACCAAAAATCAGTGGATGGAGAAAAGTAACTACGTCATTACAGTTCTTGGGGGGCAGGGGTGGGATTCAAGCACTTTCCAGGAATAAAAAAAATACAAAAGGAACTTTGATAAAATTTTGAAGTAGGTAGTAAATTATTTAAGAGCAGCAGCGTATCATTCTTCCTTCCTGATCTTAACCTTGTTCATGGTATGATTGTCCTGTCCTGTGGTGGACTGGATTGAGGCTTTTCACACAAAAGAATAAATATGGAGCATTAGTCACTGAAAAACACTTCTTCCACAAAACAAGCACGTGCGAGTTTTATGTCTAGGTAAATCTTGAAGAACATAAAGTCATAAAAGAACATAAAAAAGTCATAAAAACAAAAAGTCATAAAAAAAAAGTCATAAAGAACATAAAGTGTGTGCTGAGTTGTCCCCCCCTAACAGGCAGCCATTTTGGAACAGAGCTGGTCTGGATAGGGGAAAGGAGAGGAAGAGGAATGTAAGTTAAAGAAATTATTTAGGCTCAGCTTAGCATTTACCACTATTCTTAATAACTAATTGTAGCATTCAGTGGGGCATCTGCCTGTAGCAGAGTGCATTGTCAGACTTTTGGCTTGCTCCTTAGTTTACCCAAAGGCACTTCAGGCGCCATATCAATTCAAAAGATGCCCAGCAACATGTGTATTTGTGATGTGTAATGTTATGCCTACTAAAAGAAAACTCTGAATTCCCTAGAGGCTAATACACTTCCCTGATACGTAGCTGCATACTGACAGATCTGAGGTTTACTGTGTATGCATATATGTAGATGTGTATATAGAGCGCATTTGTGTGACGACAAGTTAAACACACAGCACTTCATACAAAGTGGCAGGAAGCTGAAGTTTCTGAGGAATAAGAGGGCAAACAGGAGGTCATTTTGTAGAGAGATGGAGAGGACAGAAGAAACTGAAGACTACAGGAGTGGTAATGTTAGATCTTACGGAGAGTCAGAAGTTGGACATAGTCTTTCTGGAACCCACGGACAGAGGTTTCTTCATCATCACTTGTCACAGCTGAAGGGTGCTGGATGTTTCTCCGATCAGACTGCGTACTTGATCAGTGGGAGATGACCTCCCAAGGGGGAAGACTCACCTCTATTCCACTTAGCCATTTGCCCTTGAAAAAAACAAGAAAGGTTAATGAAAGCCTTCATTCCACCTCCCACCCCCCAGAGACTTGTCAGCCTCTCCCAGGTGACTCTTACAGACTTAACCAATAAAATTTGCTTTTCCATGTGGTACGCTTCCAGCATCTGTTGTTTCAACAGATGTAGCTTATTAATTATTCTAATATTCAATCAGTCTTCCTCCAGAATAAAAAAAGAGAGGAATCAACAGCTCTGTTCTTGCAAGCAGATACCACAAAGATTTTATTCACTGCTTTATTTTTCTAAGCACTATCTATTTTGCCAGTTTGCCTCTGAAAGCACAAAGAAAGTATTTTAAAACTTTCTAAAACAGGAAGCAATGTTCATTCAGCTTTGACATTCTGGGGTTTTTGTAGAATTAAGAGGAACCCTCAAATCCAATTATTTGCAGTTCTGTGCTAGAACGGACTATCTCACATCATCAAAAAGCAAATATTTATAATGTCAGTAAGGCAGATTGTGCCTTAAATATATGGGCCAAGTTCAGTTCAACATGCTGAAAACGTGTCTTCAAAATTGCAAGCCGTAGGGAGCCTCCAAAAGGAGACTAGCATACTGTTTTGTACAAAAGAATTTAGCATGTCCTTTATTTTCCTTTTGTAGATGGTTAGAAAGGTCCTGCTTGATAATCTGTTCCAATCTACCTGTGATAGAAGTTACCATTTATCACAAGACATTTAAATCCAGCATAGTTTCTCAGTCATTAAAAAATACTGGACTTGAAGAGTACTGAGGTTATTTTTTTTTTTTAGATGTTAAGCAGTTTTGACTTGGCTCCAATGATTATTTGGAGACATAGCTCTTTGTTTGAATGGACTAAGTAATTAACTTTAAATAAAAGCATACACATTTTAAAAATTACACTTTTAGAAGAATATATATGACAGACTGGAAGTGTACATTAATGTATTTTAGAGCAACGCTCCCATTTCACAATTATTTGTATAGTTTAAATTTTTTTTGGTACTAGGCAGAAACAAATGCTATTCAGTCATACTACTGAAAGTAGAATCTGTCAAAATACCAGTTTAGATCAAAACCAGACCTGTTCTGGCATCAAGATTAAAAAAAAACTGGCCTGAAACGTGGGAAGATGCAAGCTCAAGATCCTGCTCAGTGACAAGAATAGCTTATTACCACAAACCACTCAAAATTAATAAAGATGAGGACTTGAACCAGGATTACCATCTCCCCAGCTAGCGTGTGACCACCAGCTAAGGACTGTTAGAATCTGCTTCTGCTACTTTCTGCTTAAACAGCACAATTGGTAATATATATGCAACAAAATCATTTTGTCAAGGCTTATGTTCCTATTTTGGTTTTTAGTAAGTTTGTTTTACCTAACTTATATGGGAAAATGCAAAATAATTTAACAGTGAACCAGATTTCTCAAGCCTGTGCTTGAACTTTGAGGAATCATGGGATTATTAGCCCAACACTGGAAATAAATAAACTCAGTCTGAAACTATGTATTATTTAAACTGATTTTCACTTCCAGAACGCTAACATAGCACTTTGGTAGCCTTACTATCCAGCGCATACTGTCAAACTGCAAACTAGGTTTATTATGCATCCGATGGAAATCAACGTCTTGTTTCAGACTCCCTTTACAAAAAAAGTGCTGTTTTTAACATCATCGTTATATGGAAATGAATTACAGATTGAAGTTTTCAGGCTCTAACACAACAGAAACAGTAAATCTGTTGTCACTAGTCTTAGCACAGTGCCCAGTTATTTTAGGGGGTAGGGTTTACTCAAGTAAGGTTGTTAGCTTCCCCAAGCCATTCATAGATACGTCAGAGAACGTAGCCTTCTAGTGAGGTTAAATGCGTAAAATGCCCTGTTTTATCCACTTTCTTTCTGCCTCTGGTCTCTCATTTTCTAATTCAATTTAATTACAGGTGTTTTTCCTCTGGTAGAACAACTCTCCTTTTTCCAGCGAAAATATAAGACTCCAACATCATCAAGATTTTTTTTTTTTTTGGTGTACAATTAGTTTCAGCCACTTCTGCTGCTCTGTTAAACACTCGATTTCTTCCTGTCTTTTCTTTTTTTAGGGTAAACAAGGCAAACATGTCCTCTATGGCTGCAGTGAACTTTTTAATGCTACACAGTTTATAAAACAGGTGGGTACCTTTGATAACCTCTGTAATATTTATTACTTCTGTAACTGTGTGTTGACTTATTTACCTTTATATTTCTCCATGGATTTTTTACAAAAAAAAAAAACAAACTAATTTGTGAAAGATTAATACACGTTCTTGTTATCTATTTTCACTTGATTGAAATGGGGGTTTGGAGTCATTATTTTTAATTAACTTTTGAAGGCCCATATTGTCAATGTGAGTTCACAGGTAGTGCAGGTGAACAAGTTCATAATAATTGCCTTAACATAAATCCTAATGAAAAAAAATGACTCAGTTCTTGATACTTTCACAAATAGAGTGTCTTTCCAGGCTATTTTAGCAACTTTTACAACTTAAAAACTGCTATTCAACTGTGATCTTTAAACTTTGTACTAAGTTTTGCTATTTATAAATACTGGCCTAGTGGGAGCTAGATGTTTTCCATACCTATACTAAAATCAAGCTTTTAGTGCTGTTAAAAACGTTGTCATCATTACTTCTCTATGCCTTATTCCAGTACAAATGCGCATAAAATATTATTCATGGTGGTTAGCAAATAGCAGCCCTTCAGTAGCTGTCACCACCTCTGGTTTTACTTCCTACTAAAATGAGTATAAATTGTTATTCAAAACTACATTTTAAAAAACTAAATTAATTCTTGTTGCACTTGAAGGAGACAAATGGTGCTTATCAGCTTATAACTCTTCAGTCAGCTTAATTAACTTCTTTGTTGAGTTGATGGGTACGCTGCACCTTCTGCCTCTGAGGGTTATTCAGATCTCAAGATCTCAAGCTCAGGTCCTCTCCTGTGAGGGTATGCATTCAATATTCTGTTACCAGCAGACTTTGGGTTGTAAGAGACAAACAAAGCTTATAGGACAGAAATATTTACTGTATGAACTGGATGTTAGTTTGACTGAAAGCATAAGATTAGCAACCTAATGGTTTTCTGTCTCTTCATGTTTAGCTGTCCCAACTTGGCCAGAAATAAGACTGAAACACCATTACCTGGATGGCAACACGACAACAGAGAATTGTTACAACATTCAGATATCTTCATATCTATAATTTTGTCATTATATTAAAACTTAAACCCATTTCATTAACATGATAACTTTTAAAAAAAATCTGTAATTAATACGGTGTATATCAACATTTCGGAAATAAACCTTAAAACCTGCTATATTTTTGGTGGGGGTCAGTTTCCCATTATTACCTTCTAAATGCAGTATTAGCTATGGTAGATGACAGAGCTGGCTGAACAGCATAGCGGTTTCAAGTTCTTTTATAGCTTCTGTTACAGTAAACAAAGCAACAGCTTGAAGAAAAGGTCAAGTCTGTCTTTAGGAGATGTGTTCTTCTTGAAAGCCAGACTATCTTTTTTTAACAAAACTGAAAAGGACAAAACTGCCTTTTAGGACCACAAACAAACAGCCTTAGTGTAAGAGAACTACTGCCTCTAGTTCTTACCCTTTTATTTTACCAAAGTCATTATACTTGTACTTAGATTTGTGCAGTCTTTGCTTAATGGTCCAAAGGTGTACTTGAAGACACCTTCCGTACAAGCTTCTGATACAGTAATTGAGCTTTTCTCTTCAGGTTAAGAGAAAATTGCTTGCCTACACAGTCACAGTTTCAAACTGTAAAACTGTGAAATCTTTAATAATTTTCTTCTGCACTTTTTATTGGAACTGCTTTGACTGTTATGTTTGGGAAGAAACCAAGTCATACTCACGGAACAGCTCTTAACTGTTCTATAAGCACATATTTAAAATACAGTTTTTAACAATTGCATTAGGTAGGGGCAGTTTAGTAGTTTAAAGAATCTCAAGACATAATTAAGTTTTGCCAGTAATGATAGCTCTGGAGAGTGCGTATGGGAATTAGAGAAGGTAACAAAAAAGTTCTTTATAGATGTAGGTCTCTGCCTCTAGAAATGTCCCCTCTGGAGACAGCACTGCTACTGATGAAGCAATAATATGTCTTCAGAATGAGGCCTAACATCCTCAGAAAGTGAAAACGCTTGTTGTGGGTTTATTAACAAACTGAGATTGTAAGAATTACTGGCTTACTGTAAATTTTTCAGCAGTGTTTTTGTACTGTTCTTCAATGTTGAACGTTAATTTTGCTCTAAAGGCAACACTTGTCCCCCAGCTAGATTTTTTTTCAGAACATACAAGAAATGGAATTGATCTATTCCTTAAAAGTACCACAGTAAAAATATGCATAATCTAGACCATGTTATGAAAAACTAATAATGTTATTTAATTATCTCAGCTGAGTGTTGTAAGCTACTCCACACTACTACTATAAACTTCTAACTAACTTTGCCAAGTCAATAACTATATTTATTGTGGTGTTAATTACAGTTGTTGTATGTGAGCACTCTCCCATACTTCAGTCAGCAAGGACTCACCGTGTGAAATGCAGTTTGTTCTTCTAATTCCCTATATATACTATATTTGTTACTAAAAACAAGGTCAAAGTGCATTTGGAAAAGAAAATGACATTTAAGGTGTTTATTGCTTCCTGTGGGAGTTCCTTCCAGGAGCCTGAAATACTCCATCCCCAAGAAAGCTGTGCTTCCTATGCCATGAGTTTTAACCTTGCGTCTGACAACCAGCCTCTGAAAAACCTGACGACTGCTTTTTGTCCAGATCTTGTCACAGCCCATGATACAACGGACCCTGCTCACTTAAACCAGCAGCATTCCTCAATCACAGCTTACAGAATTTGCTGCTTCAGTAAACTGTGTAAAGATAGCAGAAATTACTTTGGTGGCTGTGTTCAAAAACTGAATTGGCAGGCTTTACACTGCCTCTGGAGACAGGTTCCTTTGTGCCCAGCTTTAGAGCTGGCTGTATAGGTCCGTTGCGTGAGCGCGCGCTGGTCAATTCGAGTTTTCCGTTTTTAAAAAAATGAATAAATGTAATTTTAGTACTTCAAACATTCTTCTCTATCCTCTCTAAACTAGTTTTCTGGTTTTGTTGTATTAGTAGTCCTAAAGCTCTCTGTTACCATGAAAATCTCAGATTTACCGCTCTATCTCTGTAACAGTGTGCTCATCATGCTTCTTCCCTTCTGACGCAACCTGAGTTATGTTTTTTGTTACGTGGCCCTTTTCCCTGAATACCTCTTGTGGAATTAGGAATGTAGAAGGTTGTACAAGAAGTCTCCGTGGTTAATCTAGAGGCAAACAATGTTAAAAGTAAGCTGGCTCTTTGGCAAGCTTCTTCAATTTATAGCCAGTCACTATGCCCTTCACATCCTCAAAGGTGCTTCCAAGGCCTGTGCTTAAAGGAGGGGTTATGCCTGGCTCAGCGAGTCTTTGAAGTAAAACAGTACCAGCAGCGTTCATGTTGCTAATAAATATTTCAGGTGGCTGCAGAGAGGACCGGGGAGTTTTGGAACTTTTCTAGCCTCTTCTTTGTTACTAAACCTCAGGCAGGGCTGGCTGGCAGGGCAGCGCCGGCCGACGGCACAGCGGCTCCAGCTTCTGTGTCTCAGGGCTGGCAGTTCTTCACTGGGAGCTCCCTCCCCATGTAAGTAAGTAAAGGCAGCACAAGGCTGCCTTTCAAGTGCTGTAGTGGCTCTCAGGAAGAAAGCAGCAGTCTGGTCTTCAGCTGTGGAACACTGGCACATCTGTCTTTCAGCAAGTCCAGACAAATCTTACAAATGGTTGCAAATACTTGTCACCTAAGAATTAATTCACAGTTTGAAACAATAACCCTTCGCTTGCTTTCTTGTTTTAATTTGAAGGTTTTAGAATATTTAGATGGGTATTTTGTGAATTTATGATGAATGTAGTGCCTTTGTTTTTCAGAATTAGACACTTGAAAAAGTAACAATAGAAAAGGAAACAATCAGAATGAGGAAAACAAACCTCTGGAGACCACCACTTGATTTAAATGCCCTCACTGGTATAGCACTCTCTGATACAAATGAATATTTCTTTCCTATGTTTGTTAGAAGAAAATTTTGCTAAGATGATTGCTAGTGTTTACATCAATCAATGGAATGTAAAATAGCAGCTTTTCCCCAAAACACATCGGTACTTCAGGTAACAGGACCGCTGCTGTCATTCACACTTACAGATCCAGCACTGCTCTGCACGCCAACCTCCGTGACTAGAGTTGAAAGTGCAGCACTTACCTTTTGACTTAAATGCCATAGTCCAAAATGGACGCTTAATGGTTAGTCCAGTGTGTAGTCTGGAGCAATCCTAAGAGTAAAAGGTTTATAAGTCGGTACATAGGAACTAACTTCAAAACTATCAATCACAACTAAGTTCTTCAGATCTGAAATAAAAAGTGTTGGGCCAAAACCACCTCCTATCCCTTGTTTACTGACAGTCAGCGGCGAGACCTGCTCGCTCCCTTTGGCTGGGTGATTCCTTAGTTGCTACTCCTTGCTGACAGATGGCTCTGGCTCATGGGAAGGCAAGCTTGGTCAGTGTTCCAGTGGCACAGAAAAATTAGCCACAGTGGCAATGATTTCTCTGTAACTTCAGAGATCAGACAAAACATTAATAATTTTCGTGCAGTGAATCAGCAGATGATTCGACCCACTTCTGTTTTGTTTGGAAATGGTTTAGTGACCCTACTCCATATAGAAATCTCAGTCGTTTTCAGCAACATTCAAATATATTCTGCTCCTTAATGAGGTCACATATCACTGAGACACACGTGCCCTCCTTCAAAGGCATCCAAAAATGCATATTTAATCTACCAATGCCTCATATTTTCTTTTCTAAAATTATAAACCCTTAGGTAGTTCAGTTGCCATAAGAATTTGAAATACTAATAATTATGAACTTCGTAGCTTTCCCTTTATCTGCCAGCATCGTTCCCCTTCTGAAAACCAAGTAGGACCAAATTTTAAATTAAAACATTTTATTGAACTTATCCCAGCTCCTTCTCGTAATTGCATGGGTTGGCATTTCTTGGGTTGGCAACAGAGGAGCGATCTTTATCCTGTGAAACCAGATGCATCCCTGAAAGCCTCAGGACTGTCAGTCCCGCGTCCTGCTGCCGTCTTCCCATCTCATGCGTGTGCGTTCCCGTTTTTGGCAATCTAAGGGGTAGATCATATGCGTAATGTTTTTGAAGAAAATTGCTTTTTAGCACCTCAGCATGGACATGCAATGTAACTATTATTTACTGCTCCAAATTCTTACTTGTATTATGTATGTATCATGAAAATAAACAGATGAAAATTAACCTGGACAAAAATGAAGTGCCAGAGAGGTGTGTAGCTTCCCTTAACAAGAATTGGTGTGGATTCTTTCCATATCTGGAAAGACAGAAGAATTTCCATATTCTGGGAGGTTTTGTTTTGGATTCAGTAGTAATGACCCGAAATGAATACAATTCTCCATAGTGTTTCCTATAGCAAAAACCATCCCCCCCTGCTTTTTCTCCCTCCCCCAAATAAATTTATAATATCTTCCCTCTACTTATAGACCTTCAAAGGTTTTCTTATACTGAAGATCTAGTTTTAACAAACAATGGGATTACTTCTACTTCATTTTGGGCAGTAAAATTACACAGGTCATCTCAAATAATTTTTTTGTGGTGGACTTGACTTAGCTGTTTAGTTTACTCCCTGAAATGAACCAAGACCATTTGCACATTCAGCTACAATGGCAAAACTCTCTCGCTTCCTACTGCATCTCTAACAAGGAGAAGAATTACACCACCTTGTATAAGGTGCCAAATCTGGCACCTTATACATGAACGACATCAGGAGCTTTGCTCCAAAATGTTTACTACAATGCAGGCATAACATGAAATTGATTTAAAAAGAGAATCCAAGCATTCCATCTGATATATGCCTCTCAAAAGACTTTTCAAACCATAAATCAACACATACTGTTTTTACCTGTTTCAAACGCAAATAACTATGTTTATACACTTTTGCTAGACCACAGATATGCACCACATGAAACAGATTGAATAAGGGCAACATTTCCTTCCATCTATAAGTCCCATATGACTGGTGTCTTCCTACTTGGTTGGTTTGTTCTTTTATGCATCGGTGTTTTCTGTTAGGCGTCCATAACAAAGACTATTAGGATCGGGTCACAAAACCGTACAAGGGAGAGATGTCAGCCAAAGATGATGGATTATGACACAAAACGTTTCACAGGCAAGCACGCGATTTTTTGTGTAGAGCTTGTGTATTAGCAAAGCTAATTGTATCACCAGTTTTGCTAGCACTGAAATAAACCCTCTCTTTTTATATGTGAATGAAAGGAAACACTGCTGGTGCAATATTTTCTTCAGATTCCCTTACCAGTATGTTCCAGTCCTCTAGGAGGATCTCTTGCTTCATTTTCCTGGGGTTGTTGACAGGTAAACTACTGAGCTCCAACTGGGATGTAATCTACCCTTGAACTAGAACATCAGTCCATGTCCCATAGATCATTAATCAGCCATGGGCCCTGTTCATTCAGATATCATTTGAACTGGTAACTCCCAGGGAAGGATACCTACTCCTAAACATCTGCCCAGCTGCGGTGCTGAGGGTATGATTTTTCTTCCCAGTGAAAAAAGCTGTGGCTAGCCAGCCTTCCCTCACAGTAACCACGCTCTGAGCAGTTCTTTGAAAGCAAGCAACATGAAGATAAGCACTACTACACAGGGAAGGCGACTATGTAAATCTGCCTTCTGTGGTTTCTATCTCTCTGTCAGTCTGGAAGCCACTGTATCGTATGAGGGATGTGTGGTAGTTTGAAGGAGAAGAGAGAGGAAAAACACAGAAACAACTGGAGATCCTCTAGGAGTAAGTGTCAAAGGCAAAGGCGCTTGCTTTGTAGACCCTGACCGTATGCCGCAGGATTGTTCTGCAACTCTTACTGGGTAATTGTGCAAGTCTTCGCTAGCCCTGTCACCGGCTTGCTGATGGTTCTGCAGACCCCGTTTCTCCCCAGGGGCAGAATCTGGTCCGTTAACCTTGCCTTGCATAGGGCAAGAAAAAGCAGTGTTACTATCAGCCCAGGGCTCTCAAGGAGAAGAGTGAGTGCTCGCATCTTTAGCCACACTCACTCCTTGCTGGAAAAGTTGAATTTCTGCAAGCTCAGGGACCAACATGAAAACAGGTGAACTAAAAAGAGGTAACCCTTCTGCAGAGCAAGTTCTTTTTTTTTTTTAACGATAAAATCTCTCACTTATTAGTTAGAATTAAGTTTCTGTCTTTTTTTCCTTCCCTCTCCCCCTCAATTCACTGCAATACCAAGAATCAAAAGCACAGTCCCTATACTTTTGGATAGGATCCAGCTTAGTCAAACAGTCAGCGAAAACCCGATGAAAACTGATGCAGTTCTGTAATTGTGGCAGTCAAACCACGAACACCAAATCCGTGATGTTTTCCAAATTCTTTTTCCTCCTTTAGGTGTCACTAGTCATTTGTTCCGCTATTCTCCTGGCCTGGCCTCCCTCTGTGCAGTCTCTATCTGGTCAGGATCTGGGCTTCAAGTGCCAAGCTCGCCAGTACCCTAGCCAGGCTTTCTACAAAGCCTGACAGTTTTCAATGTCCATTCATCAACATTGGCGTGAGCCCTAAATTACATAAGGGCCTTAGAAACCTGTTCCAGTGTCCCAGCAGAGATGAGGATTTAGCCCCAAAACGTTCATACTGATACCTCAAAGGAAACAGCTAGTTCTCTTCCCAAACCCACAGAAATATTTGTACATCTAAAGTTCCTGAAGCAAAAACACATCAGATTTAGAAGAATCTTTTGGCACAAGATGACCTTGCTTTCTGTTACCTATTTGTAATAAACACTCATTTTGGGAATCAAAACAGCGCTGAGAAAATAAATGCAACTCTGGCTGACTTCAGTCCAGAAAGGATGAAACCCTGGACTGCAGTCTTTGGAAATTTTCACAGTAAGAAATCAAGGACAAATATCTCTATCATTTAGTTAGTGTGTCACATTTTGATGCTGTTCATATTCCCCCCCCCATGACAGTACAAAAGCTAAATGACCTCAAAGGGTATTCACTAAAAGGCAATCTTACTCTAGTCTCCTCCTTCCTTTTACTTAAAATTATTACATTAAAGGGGATTCCATTTTGTTCAAGTGTTTTTACTGGTGCGCCAAAATCCCTCTCTACACAGTATTCCAATTTTTCTGATCATGGCTAATGCTCCTAAATGTAAGAAGACTTCCACTTCTGCAGCTGCCTCCTAAAGAAGTCTGTAAGCGCACAGCCACTGTGTCCAAGTCCAGCTTCTCAAACAGGTTTCTTGGGTTTGTTTTTTTTCCCTTCCTCGCAACAGAGGTAAAACTGGAGAGGGATGGCAGGACTGATTGCAATTTGCAGATGCATCTTGATTATCATCTTAGTTTCCCTTGCTCATTGCAGAACAATTTTGGCTGTGTCTGCGACCTCGCGACTGCCAGAGCTGCAAGCCTCCGGGCAGCACAGCCTGGATCTCAGCTCAGATCTCACACAGATTGTCTACGGTAAGGACTCCACAGCTGCTCAAACTCCAGTGCATCCGAAGCTTGAGGAGCAGTATTCTGTAAGGCCCAGTGCCGTGGCCTAAGCCAGACAGCACCGAAAGCGTTGCTGCCTGGGTAGGGAACTTGGCTAGCATCAGTGAGCATCCCGGGAGGGACTATGAAAGAGGCAGGGCCAGATGAGCCACCTTCCTTCTCCCAGCTGAGGGCCCAGAGCAGAAGGTGTTGGGGTGACACAAGCAGGAGGAAGCAGGAGCTGGCAGGGCTTGGGGCTAACTTATTTGGTTTATGGAAAGCTCTTGAACAGTCAAATATTAAATGCTCATTGTTCAGCATGACCACAGGCAAGGACTGGTAACTGAAGGGGTTTCAGCCTGTCTTAAAAAGGGAAAATGGAGAATCAGGCCCTTCCCAAGGCATCAAGGTGTAGAGATTGCTCAGGCAGCAGTGTGGGAAGGGGAAGGGATCATAAAAGGACTCCAGCACAAGTCCAAGAGGGAGATTCTCCCTAAAATGAAAGGCAAGGACAGCAAGTAATGCTATCAGTCAGAAAGCCTACAGAGACATACTACACAGGCTCCCACGCTCTTTCCACACTAGCCATGACTAACGGACCCGGCAATAACAGTGGGCCCCATCCCAGGGGATGGTCCAAGGATAGGGGCCATCTCTCTCCCTTTGTCCTCTCTCCTCCACAGGAGGATGGCCAGGAGAAGAGAAGGGCACTGAGCCATGAACCTCCAGTGACCACGTATGGTTGGTAGCATCCATCACCAGAGCCAGGAGGGAGACTCCAGCCTCTAAAAACCACATCCCACTGAGCCAGGGATGAGACTGGGGACACAGTGGCATTCTTCACTAGAAGAATCAGCTACCAAGGAACTAGTGAATAAATTCACATATTTAGGCACAGTACTGAATACAAGGAAAAACAAATGCTGCCTACCCAAAGAGTATGTGCAGATCTGTTGTCAACAGAAGATAGAAGCACAAAGAAAACGCACTTCAAATGACTACAGGTGGCTCCGAGATCTTGCACATTCTTTGGCACAGCTATAGTTCCACTGTATAAAACTTTGCAGGTATACAAAAGATTTAGTGGTTTGGCAATAAATCACCAAAAATAGGTGGAGATTAAAAACATTAGGTTGATCCTGCTGTTCTTTTATTAGAAAGCCTGGATTGGAAAGGAAACAAAATCTTAACCAGGCCCATGTATCAGACAGAAGTTGGCTATAAACTAAAATTGTCTTTTGCTACAAATACCACTACAGCTATTTTGACAAGAAGCACAAGAAAACACCGGTTTATGCCAACGGGCTGCCTTGTGATGCATGCAGTCAGGTTCCCAAGTCTTTTGGAGAGACTGCTACTCCTACAAGAACATGCAACTCTACGTGAATCAAATTCTTGAAAAATAATCAAAGACCAACAGTCAAGGAATATCTACATGCAGTATCTTACGCTGTTTTGTGTGTTCCTTTGTTCATCCCCAAATTCACCAAAACTCATCAGTACTTTATGTACTAAAAAGCCAGACATGCAATATATATTTCCACACACATAAGGGCAGAAGAAAATTTCATTATTAAACACAAAACGTGGGTTTCGGAATCTTAACGTTTTCCATATCGCAGTTATAATTAGATAAATGTGTTGCCTTCCTTATGCAACTACTTTTATTGTATTTGGTACTTGAAAGGCCTGAACACTTCTAAATTTAAGAAGTCAGTAGGTCAGTTGTTTTGAAATTGGAAAAGAGTTGACAGGATGATGTGAATTAAAATAAAATTGTTACTAATTAAATGACATCAAATTATTTTACTTGCTATTTACGTTAAACCTACTGGTACGTGGGTATTATGAGCCATACTTAAAATGGAATGCAATAAACTTGAAATAGATTTTTTTATTATTATTTTAATAAAAGTGTTTTTCATAACTCGGTGTTCCTTTTTCCTTTCCCCACTGTGATCAGAATTTAACTGTCTGAAAGTTCATCTGGCAGCGGAAATGTTATTTCCAGTTTGCCTACAGATACAGTCATTTCTCAGGGGCTGGCTCATAGCAGACGCTTTTGTAGATAGTCTTTAAACTTTGCCATTTCAGAGGCAAACACTCTTGATCAAAGGATGAATAAAAAGAAAGGCCTCAGGAGATGCCTTCTCCGCTGCCTAGCTCCATAGGGTCCTCTCGTGTTACTATCTCTCCAAATCTCAAAGCTACCTTTAGTTTCTACTTTTATCTTCTAAATTTCTAGACCTGTAGGCCTAAAAGCAACTACGAAGCTTCCTTGTAGAATAGGCTTACTTCATCTTATTTCACACGCTACTTTTAAGGAGAGAGGGAAGGGGAGCTGTGGATGGAAGCCAATGCCATAGCATTAGCACCCAATTGATCTGGTCATCTCCTCCATCCAATGGTGGTGTTGCTCCGTGGACCACAGAAGAGGGTATGCTTGTAGGAGAAATACATGGCACTTGCTGTGGATGAAGAACAGAACCTAAAAAGCAGTAGACATTCAGACTGATGGTACAAAGAGCAAAGGGAAAATACGCCACAGCCACGTGTGTGAATGCCGTCCTTTTTCAGAGAGTGAGATGAGAGCGTCGGTGCAGCTGAAGTAATGAGAAGAAAGTAGGGAGCCATATGCACGGTAGGAAAGAAATGGCTAAGAGGGGTAAACAGCCACTGTTTGAGTTAGATTAGCTCTTAATTGGAGTCTCTTAAAAGAAAAGACGTAAAAGAAAGTACAGGCACGCACACATACAGAATTATCCTTGTAGGAGGAAAGTTTTTCCTACTGCAAGAGAAAAGGCCCCTATTCTACTGAAATGAAATACTGGCTATTTAACAAGACTTAACAAAAAAGAAAAAAAGAGCATCCGAGAACAATGTATCTATTATGGCCTTGTTTTTTCCAGCAGATGTTTTGAGGTGACACAGAACAGCTTAGTAGCTGGGTGTTCTGTTTTAAAGACCATGCTGTGAGTCGTTCCGGAACAGAGCTATTTTGGCTACACAGGGCTTTTAAATTACCATTTTTAAAGTGTACTTAAGCTGGTAAGCTATGTGTAGCTGAAGACTTTTGTTTGAGGAAGAAGGGCAGGAGGCCAAGAAAGGTACCTCCAAAAGGAAAATGGGCTTTATTAAATCAAAGTGCACAAACAGTACTAATCTTATCTGTTTTTCATACATTGCACTGCAGCCTTAGCAAAATAATGTATTTCACTTGAATTCAAAACTAACATCTCTAGGACATAGGAAAAGTGCTTTTGCTTTGCAAAAATATTTTTGCAACAATCAGGTGTCTGAATGCACTTCCCAAAGAATGAGCACGAGGTGAATAATGATGCTATAAACTACGTTTGACCTTTAAACAGCTTTCATTTTGAAATGGGCCTTCGCTGAAGCAATGGCACTATTCATAATGAAACATTAAGCAAAGCTGTTCAGCATGAACTTCATTTCCAGAAGTTTGAATAAATAAACCGCTTTTAAAGTAGCAAGAAACTCAAGAGTTTCCCCGATCTCATTAATTCTTCCTATCTGACAAAAGGCCTGGGAGGGGCCGCGTGGCCGGTCTGCAGGTACCTCCGCAGCGCTCAGGTTGTAGGTGGTCAGTGTCCTTGTACCCATGGCTTACGCAGGCTTGTCGGCAGCAAAACACAACGTTGTTTTACTCCTACCCCACCATAAATGCATTGCTGCCAAGCCTCTGTGCTTGACTAGCACCTTTCATATAAGTACAACTGAACTATTTCCAGTGCTTGTCTTGCCCATTGCTACCTGAAAAACGCCTTGCCCAAAAAAACCTTGTCCTAATGCTACTCCACCATCAATGCTTTTACAGGATGAAATTAAAATAACGTAACTTCAAATCTCTCTTCAGCAGCAGTAAAATATTCAAATACATATGCTATAATTTCAAATGCAGATAGGTGTTTATGAAGAAAACTGCTTGTGGCTAGCAATATTTGCTGTCGTACTTATTTGTGCCCACAGTAAACGCTTGGAAAAGAGCACAAAAGGTTGAACACACAGAGCTGTGTCATGTTCAAGCAGTGCCCTTACAAAAAGATGCTGCCCATCCATAAGTTGCAGAGCTAGCTCTGAAGACGCTTAGTTTATCTGAAGTCCTGAATTAATACCATGCATCACATTTCTAGTAAAAAGTCCAAACATTTGAGAATAATCAGCTGAGTTAAATCTATTTGAAATCCCGCAAATTACAACAACATCACAAGTCACAGCAGGAAGATCATTTTCTGTAGTTCCTGTCCGAAAGGTGAAGCAGTCCTGACGCAAACGGGATACTGCCCAGCTGCGTGTGCCCTTGCGGTGCCCGTGCTCCTGACGGGACTCCACTTCCACCAGCCTCTGTGGTAAGCACCCACGCACGCACTGCAACAAGCTGACAGGCAGGAAGCCACCATGGTCTGCCGTTGAGTCGGCCAGAAACTACACAAGTGCATAAATTGCTGCAGCTATTAAAACTTTTGATAGTCAGTTTAATTATTTCCGTCAATAATGAAGAAATCACAGACACCACCACTGCCAACCCCCCTCCCCAGCCTATCGGTATCTTTACCAATGGTTCACTAAGAAAATTTTAACAACCTTAAATGTTTAATAATAACATAGGGCACTCTAAAACTGTTTTCAACCAGGTCTGTTGTATGTTTATATTCATCATCACCAGGTATCATGTGCTCTAAAGGCTTTTAAGTTGAGGTCAAAGTTAGATATTTGCAAACTACTTTGATTTTACTAAAACATGCACATGCTTTATATAAAAACAGATTTTTCAATAGTGCTCATTATACCTTAATTCTGCTGCAACTGAATTCAGCAAAACACAGGAAACAGCAACAGACATTAGCAAGACCAGGCAATCCATTCAGCCCAGCATCTCCAGCATGGTCACTAACAGCAGCTTCAGAGACAAAACATTTCTGCAGCCTAGAATTTGGTGCCATCCACTATTGACTGGTGGCAACAAATTAGTCCAACCTGTCAATATTTCATAAGCCATAATCAAAAACCTTGACTTTACAATTACTATATTTGAGCATTTGATCTTATTGACACTTTGCAGATATGCCATCCGTGTCCTAGCTTGCTTGATTTTTATTTTTTTTTAATCACAAGTTTAATGGTAACAGCCCAACTTGAGCCCTTCTTGAAAATTCCTAATACACATGCATAAAACACACAAACATTTTCTCCAGGTAAAACCACAATGCCAACTGTGAGTTCAGAGTTACATATTTGCAAACACTGAGGACAGTACAATATATATCTCTGCCCATGAGACAAGGTGGTGGGAGGTCGACACAACAAAATCCCAATCACCTCTCTCGCTTCCTCACAGTTGAATAAAAGAGCAGAAATAATATGAGTCTTCTGAAAAATCAAATGCTTCAACAGCTGTGAGAAAACAACGCAAAATTTAAAAGGATGGCTGCCACTGCTAACGGGTCCTTGAGGTATTGTTCACCACCAGGTCAGACAGAAAAGGTATGCAATTTAAATGCAAGTAAATACTTATTGTCTTTTTCTTTTCTTGAAAGTGCAAGCTGCATATGCTTGTTAATCCTAACTGTGGCTTTTATCATTTCAGCATTTATTATGCTACTTCCAGGAAACTAAGGAGACATACTAAAATTCTTTCACTATTAATGTTAATGGTATTGCCCATTGCTGACTTGCTAATTTTCTCCAGACAAATGACTCTTACCAAGTTCTCTTTTTCACTCCAATTTCTTTTCTCTGCTCGCTCCCCAGACATTTTTCACACGCAGATTTTCTTTCTCGCTTACAAATCTCCACTTGGCATTCACTAAAATACTACAGGACATAGTTAAAAGTCATAGGATTAAAATCCATTTAAACCAACTTGATAGAAAAGCAAGAACCTGGAGGGGTGGGGGAAGACACTGAACTGTTCTTTACTGACCTAATGGCAGGTATCTCCCCCTGAGAAGTCTTGCAGATTTCAGGTAGAAAATCCTCCCCCCACCCCCCAAAATCAGCCTCCATGTACGGGAACATTTTTATTTAAATCTCTACTAGTATCTTAATTCAATCACATGGAATAGGTAGGACCCATTAGACATGACAATCTTAAAATACACGTTCTGCCTTCAAATACATCTCTCAAGCAAGCAGAGGTGCGATGCACTTTCCTGCACCTATTCTTTGCACAGCCATTGAGATACCCCGTCTGCTGTCAGACAAAGGGACTAGTCTACGCCACACCAAAAGAATTTGTTTCAATGAAATTTTCATTAAGGTTAAAGCACAACTGGTTTGAGATCACTTAAGTTTGAAGAGCATTCAGTGCCAGGAGGGCAAGGATTTTTGCTCTTTCTGAAGCCTGAAAATCAGTAATGTAATGAAGCCATAAAGGGGGACAGGAGAAGGGAATACTTGAAAATTTTCTTTCTTCCTCAAACCACTTAAATATTGAAAAGGCCAAGTGATTCACTTTGAAGTTACACTTTAAAACCTTAAATGTAAGAAAGCAGGCAAAGGTAAAATCTGTTTCGTTTCTTGCTGACCCTCACGTAATCCTGCTCCTTGCATTCGGTCAGTAATGCGCTCTGGGCTTTACAAGCTGAATCCCTGGCACTCTACAGCTGTGATGTTGCCACAAAATTCATCTTTATCCAAGATGTCAATTGCCCTGCCTGTTTGTTTGCTTTGTGCGCAAAAGCTTACGGCACATCCAAAAAATTTAAAGTAAGGGTAATACTCACAAATTTGAAATTGGAAAATAAAAGGTTCGCAGTCTAGATTGAAAACTAATAATTAAAAAACACACTGAAACAAAATTATTTGACATTTCTGCAGAATTTCCAGAGTGTCTATGCAGTGCCACAAAACCAAGAGTCAGATTACTGTTACTACCCATGGCTTTGTTTATGAGCCTTTCAGAGCCTTTTACGTATGTGGAAACTGTTCTAACAACAAAGTAATTTCAACCACAACTGCTTAACCATTATCAGCGAGAAGAGAGTCTACTCAACACTACTAGTAGTTGCCAAAGCTAACAGATTAAGTCAATGTACTCATCTGGAAGTTCTATATCGAGCTATTTTGGAGATATGATGAGCCAAGAGGGTTCGGAAAGCGTTCAAGCAGTGAATTAATCTTATTTTTCTGAAGCAGGAAAATCTCCCAAATGCCTTTTCCAATTTGTCTCAATTTTCCTAAAACAAAATAAAATAAATTAAAAAGGAACCCTAGTGAAAGATTACAGATGTATCAGATTAATTATTTTGGTCATGGTGAGATCAGTGACTATGAAAAGTGAAAAGCCAATTTTAAACACGGAGGTAAGGTCAGTCCCTCCAAAGTAAATGTGGAAGAAAAACAAAAGCAAAATTATTTAGAAGCCTAAAATACTGTTCTACAGAAATTTTTCATACCTACTACCCCAAACCACAGGAGAGAGAAAAGATTAATTTCCTAGCAGGTAAGCTAGTAGAAATATTACAAGAATCAGGTACTCTCTCCCTCTTGTCTGCCAAAAGCTTGAGCTTACAGGAAATTCAGGCTGGGAAAAGGGGAGAAATGAAAGGACTGCAGGCTTCTGGGGGAGGAAATCCATGTCCTCCTCATCAGGCATCCATCCTCAGAGGCATACAGCCTCTGACTTTTTTGGCCAGCCCTGTGGCAAGGAAAACTAAGCCCAGAGCAAGTATAGAACAAGTAATCCCGGAGCTAACAAAAAAGGAAAGGTAAAATTCAGTGGGCAGAACAAATCTGGGAAGAAATGTATATGGAGCACAAAGGGGACAGGTCTGGGCACTAAGGAGCAAAATGAATTGTTTAGTTAATCGGGAAAGATCCCTTCCATAACACCTGACAAACAGGTGTTAAACTTGAATCATGCTTAAAAAAAAAAAGCAGAAGTGGTTTGGGGACTAGGACTGGCAATAAAATTATTACTAGATGTACAGCAAACTAAATAGCATTCCTAAATTTCATTTGAAGATACTGAGTAGATATTTATCACAATAAAGGAAAGAATTTTGCTCAGCTCTTGCTGGAGGACTGGTTATTATTGAGACTGTCAGGTGAGAAGTATTCTTCACCACTTGTTTGAATAGGATAGAGTATATCAGTAATTTAATAACAATAATAATCTTGGACCAATGTAATTTAAAAATTCAAACAAACTGTCACCGAGAAATGAGACAAAAATCAAATAAACAAACAGTGCAATGAAATAAGGATGGAGGGCCACCTACATTTTTCCTGAAACATGATGTTTTTTCAATGTCTAATTTTTTTCTGGCTGCTCATGAATTTGGAGTTATCCACATCCTAAAAGTGCTCTGTTTTCTATTAAAGCTTAGTGAGCATAACAATAAGTTTTTAATAACATGTACACTGAATATTGCAGCCACAGTCAGTGAAGTTACTTGCCATTATGAGAGATATTAAAACCAGAATATAAAAAATAACTTTATTTGCACAAACTGATTTTCTTCAATCCCACCTAAATTTTTTTCATGAGCTAGTTATGAGGTTGATGAACATATTGGGGGAGATACAAGAAGAAAAGGGGATTTACAAGACAACAATTCCACTGTTGACAGAGGGCAATGTCGGTGTTACTACACGGTAAAAATCTATGTTTTCACATCATTTCTGTTTCCAGATAAACCCTGTTGCTGCTGTTCTTCAACTCACCCTGCAAAGTGCTGTCCTTTTTCCTCTAGTTCATTTGTCGTTTATTCTCCTGTCTGATTTAACATCAAAACCATCAAAAGCATGTGTTCTTCCAGGCACTGCAAAGGATTTGCCCTTTGCCACATTCTACATCGATTCTCTATTCTCCCACCGCTATAGCTGACAGCTACCCAGAAGATGGCTGGTGTCAACCAGGACTTAGACCCTGCAAAGAAAGCTTTCTGGGAATAAAAGCCAGAGCTGAGCTTATTTATGCAGGGCAAGGACGTCTGCCTTCAGTGTCTAGGGTTAAGGAGAGACCAGTGATCCTGCACTCCAGGCCATCGATCGCTCAGAGCCCTTTGCTCTACAGGGTGTCAGCAGCTCTGAGAGATGCTCCGTCATGCAATTCACACCACAATAACCAGCTGCAACAACAGCAGGATGCAGCAAATGCAAAGAAGAGTCTAGAAAAACAGTGAGGCTTACTCCCTTAAGCCATGCTGCTGTGGTCACAGGGCACAAAGAGGCAGGAAAACAAATGCTAAACAAGGCTTTGTTGTCAAGATGAGGAGTTGTGGGACTGCTTGCACACTGCAGAGTGCTTCCATCAGCACTAAAAGACTTTCCAAGAAGGGTATAAGCTAATCCAAAGCACTTACCTCAGAAACTGGAGCATTCTTCAGAGCACGTACCAAACCCCAACAGACTTCAGGGCTACCTCTACATTAACTAGAGTAGATCTGGTGACACGGTTCTCTAGAGATCCCTCCAGAAGACAACTCTCAGAGCCAAAGATCTGAAAGGACTTTGGCTTGGATTTAGCTCCTGGAACTCTGAAAACTGTAATTTTCATTTTTCGCTCTCCCTCAGTCCCACTGGTCTTAGATTTATATTATATTCTTATCTTTTTTACTCAAAGAGTAAAATTACCTCTATTAAATATGTTAAGGAAATAGTTTGACTGAAGGATGTAATTGCAGTAAAATGCAACATATAACTAATAATGTTATAGCATAACCCAGACCAATCTCATGAAAAATCAGACAAACATACCTTTGGCCGAATTGCACAAAGAATGAATCCCATTAAAATAAGATCTTTGTAATGGTTTTATTTTTATTTCAACACAATCACTTTCAAATAGGAAGCCCTTTGGAAGCATGTGGCTCAATGGCATTTTGACTGACAGCATGAAATCTGGTGACAAAGAAGTTGAAGATGATACTAATTGAAAAGCAGCTGGTAGATCACAGGTAAAGCTGATCTGTTACAGCTGGATCATGTATTTGCCACATGATGCAGATCTCATCTTTCTAATCAGTCAAGACTTACACCTGCATGCCTCTCCCCCTCCTCATCATCTCCAATCCATCTAAGCAAACTCTGGCATGCCAACTCTGCTGATACCTGGCTAGCTCCCAGCAGAGCTCTCATTCAGGTAGATATAATCAGAGGTATGGCAGGGTACAGTACAGCTGGTGGAGCAATCATCCCCAGAGAAGTCAGAAGTGTGGTTTTCATGGGTTTATAGTAAGACTTTTACAATGATCTGAGAGCGATGGAGCTGTTCTAACACTAGAAAGTATAGCACGCATTGTTCATTTTGCCTTGTTCATGATGATGCACCTAGGCCACACAGAAAATGCAGGGTGCTCCTTTCCCTTTACTTTACCAAGGCTCACTCCTTTCCACAGTATACAACTGATTAAAAGAGACCTCTCCCAACATGCTTACTACTGCTTATTTTTCACTAGCACCTCCCTCACGCTTGTAAACATGCTGTTGAAATTCTTCATTTACTTTACCAGCCTGAGAAATGTAATAAAAAGAGCTGAAGATTGTGTTCTAGGTAAATTTTCCAAAATTGGTAAAGTTCTAATGAAATCCTTTTAATCCTTTAATCTTCAAAATAACCCAAGAATGTTTCTTGGATCCTTCCCCAGCTTCTCTACAAAAAATGAAACAGCTCCATTTACACCCTCTCCTTATTTACAAGCACCTATTTCTCCACAGTGTTATTTACTCCTGTCTGCCCAGGTATCACAGCCCAAGACCTTTTCCTCACGTAGAAGACTGTGGTCGATAATTCCAGCTACTAGTTAGCCAAAGTGCTAAATCATCACAGAAAACTACATTAGCACTGTGATAGCTGAAATCAGCAAAACAAGTGACTGAAACAGCGCTAAGCTTTGATCCCATAACTTTTCTCACTGCTCTTTTCTTGCAGTCCTCCTTATTATCCTGCCTCCTGCCATGTTACCCCTTCTCAACCCTTTTTCTAAAATACTTAAATGTGCTTTTTCTAAGCATATGATTTCTAGCCTCCCTGGACTGAAGCACTTCGGGGGAATCAGATTAGCTATGGAAATTTTTAAGCACCAGAGGACCTGAAAACTCAGATAAACAGCTCTATCACAGTCATGAATGTCAGTTTGCCAAGTTAGAATCATTTCTTTTACCCAAGCTTAAGGATGTTGCAAAAATACCATTTAAAACAAAAATAATTTTTTTCTACGATATCTACCAAAATTAGCTTCCAGTTATTCTAAGAAGGTTACATGATTAAAACAGAAATAGCATGAAGGAATACTACAGCTTTTTGCTGCATGGCCCAACAGGGAGAAAAAAAAAGAAAACCACCAAGCATCATTTATATTTATTTATTCTAGGTATACTATTTCACTGAAATACACCCAAATACATAAGAAGTTCTCATACTTGACTACATGTTATGCACCTTCTGCTTGCATATAAAGTGCATTTGGAATGACTAAATGTCAACAGATTTAGTGCAATATGATATAAAACAAGTAAAACAGACATTGACTTACTGTAAGGTGGTTATATCCAAATCTTCAGAATGTCCTTAGATACAGCAATTATTTCAACAGAGGTGTAGCAGGAAAAAAAGGCATTTGAACCACAAGGCTTTAGTTTGAGCCTAGAGATTTTCACTTAGCTGAAAAGAAAAAGAAACTCATTAGCCAAACTACAGAAAGGGTTATGCAACAAACTAGCAGACAAATGGGATCCTCAGCTGAAGTAAATTGCTAGACCTTCATTTATGTCAATCTATAGCAGCTGAGGCTGTGTGCCCTGAGATCAAGCGGCCTGCAGTCCCTTCTGCTGGGCAGGGATCAGCTACCATGTCTGTACACTGGGGTACTTGAACTGAAGAAAAAAAAAAGGGGGGGGGAACAAATTCAGTATTCAAGTTCAGTAGAAGCAAAGAGTAAGTCACTGCCATGATACAGGTCTTGCTGGCTGTATCTGTAAGTTAAGGCAGTTATGCTCCACAGTGCTCTTCTTAGTCCTGATCTTAGGTGCACAGTGTAGGGGGCACAGCCCAGCATTAGGACAGTCCTGGTTCACTGGCTATCCAGGGGAATTGATTAGGGAGGATTTTATCTTCCTCCATGCTGACACGCTTCCAGTTCCTTCAGCAAGAAAACAGAGTGTGTGATGGGACAGTGCACACACTCACAATTTGCCTGAGGCACAGACAGGACACATCAGAGAGCAAACCTGCAGAGATTAACTCCTCTACGGTACAGATGCAGCCATTTTTCCCCCACAAAGTAGGAAGTATTTATGTTAGTACTCAAAAAGGTAGCACAGTGCCATGGCTTTGCATGCCATCCCATTTCAAGCACTAGTGACCTTTCATTTTCTACTGTATTTTTAAGCAAAGTTTTCTATATTCCTATTTGTAATGTTATATTCTTATGCTACCACACTAACACTTTACATTTCTATAGTGTTTTCATCAGATGATCTCAATGTAGCACGAAGGTCTATTTGTGCTTTATTTCTGTTTGTCTTGTACCCAGACACTACAAGACTGATTGATTTAGCGTAGGGAGCAAAATATATCTTGTAATATCTGCTTGTTTGGCATAGGTACATAAAAATTGTTAAAACAAAGTTAACAGTACCCAGTCCACAACTATTAGAAGGAACTGGAGAACTGGCACACAATCTGCCAGCAGGTAGCACGGCTCTGAACAAGCTGGAACAGGCTGGCACCCAAGCGGTGGCACCCAGCTAGTAACACACCCCTCGATGAGCCAGAACAGAGGCCTATCCATGAAAGGGGAAAACAATCCTTTGGCGCAGACAGATCTTGATCCATGGAAAAGCATATATAAACATCAGTGATACACCGTGGAGCTCAGGAAAGCTTAACGCTTCCCTTGGGGAAAAGCTCTTGAGCCTAGCCATCTCGATCTCAGGGGAAAGAACCACCAAAGCCAACAGAGCCAGCAATGTGGCATCAGACTTGCATCATCGTATACATAAGGACTGATGAATAAATTGATTTTTTAGTAGTTAACAGAAAAATTACCTATTATCTGAGCATAAATAGATGTTTGACGTTTCAAGCTTTTGCCTGGTCTCTAAGTCTCTCAGAGTACTCCTATCATGCTGGTCCCAAACTCACATACAGTAACAGCAGCAACATGTGCAAGCACTGATGTCTTACAGCAACCTCACCAAAGAGAAAATTATTATCCCTATTTTAGATCTGAAGGAACTGAGGTATGGAGAGGTTAGCTGACTTTTTTCCAAAACTAGCAAAGCTAGTAACACAGCCCTGATCTCCCAAGAGCAGGCTGCATGGTTCAGTAGAGAGGACTGATGCAAGCTTTGCAAGACATCAAGGCCAACAAGACTAGAGGCCTCTATGCTGCTGACGAGGATCTCTGCTGCCAGTCCAGACCGCAGCTCCATCTGGCCCTGTCAGAAATCATAGTTTGTCGTGATGATCAGAAAACCACAGAAACTAGTCATTTTCAGTCTTCTTGCAAACAAATTGTTTCATCTCTTACTTTGTACCTCTCACCAACATGAGAAATGTCACCGTTGACCTATCATGCTCTAATATTTTGTGAATTATTTCTAATTTCTGTGGTAGAATGTATCTACATTATAATTCAAGAGTTTCTTAGTAACATTTCATAAACTTTCAAGCACCACTTTTTTCCAGACCACAGAGTAACATGATGGCAGAATGTTCTGTAAACCTATATATATATATGTGTGCATGTGTATGTATGTCTTGCTCTGCCAAGCCTTGTAGCTGTTGGGTGAAGTTCTGGCAGTTTGGCAGACACAGGGCTCTAGGATTAGTTAGAAGAGGACATATGCATATAAATCTGTCTCTATTTATAAAGCCTAAGAAGAGAAGCATCATTGGATTTTACTTTTGAGAACAAAGTATGAAAATCTTCATATAAGCTGAGAAAGTTAAACCATTTTCTCTTAAGTTAAAAGTCTCTGTTACGTTTGAGTTCTGTTTCTAGACATATAGACTATATCCATATTTTTAATGACCCACGTTCGCATAGGTATTCAGGTTGTTTCTATGGACAGAAACACAGCCATGTCTGTGTACGCTGTGAAGTTTGAATTTGAACTAGACCCATTCTGTTCCTCTTCTCCCTTTTCCCTCATGGATTTTCACTGCTTACTGATCCAGCTGGCTTGCTTCAGGCTGCAAGTCATCTTGCATGTCGTGGGTAGTTTGGATTTGACTGCAAGCATCTAGATACACTTAAGAGTCACCTATTTTTACACTTAGTCACCTCTTTCCAGGAAGGAAACTGGGGCAACAGAGGCACATGCAACTAAGGAAAATGGGCCACAGGTTTTAGCAAAGTAAGGTGAAGTGTGATGTTGAAATTCAGAGTATAATTAATCACGAGGATGACCATACCTGAGCTGCATTAAAGTCAGTTTGTTTTATGTGACCAGAAACTCCACACCTCTGCTGAATCACGCCTACATTACTGCAGAGCTTCCTTCTGAGATGCTCTCAGGAATCAGGAATGTCATTTGTTATAAAAAAAACCCAAAATCTTTTAAACTGATATTCAGTATCATCTCCTACCATTGCAGTAAATCATCTCAGAACTCAAAAGCCATTCCTGATCACTAGCACTCCTTTGGTGAAGTTTTCTTTTCTTAATTTTAAAAGCTAAATTCAAAGTTTCTTCCAACTAATTCTCAATATCAGAACTGATCTCAGACGAACTTAGCCTCTGCGACTGTTTTGAATGAACAGTGTTAGAAATGTGGTTTTAGAAGCAGTATTTTATAACTGATTGTTGGCTTCTTTCTACTCACTTTTGTGAGTGCCTGTCAACAGATTATTTTTGCAGAGATTACTAGCACTGTAACGGCCACATCAAAATGGCAACATCATAGACCTCTTTTTTCAACACCACTTGTAAGATGCTTAACTTTCCACTTTTGGCCCATTATCCTCCTTTCAAAAAAACCATGATCCTTCTATTAGTATGCACTTAAAAGTCTATGGAAATATAACTTCCTATATCTCTGTTCCCTCCATGAAATAGCATCTTCACTAAGAAAAGCAACACACTCTCCCACTGCTGAAGCTGTATGTATCCTAGTACCAATAACGACAAAACAGTAAAATGAACCTCATTTTTACTGGAATGTCAGTTAACATTTTTCCAAGTAAAATAAAACACATCAACTGCAACTTTAATAATTTTACCAGCAGTTTGGTATTTTTTTAAATTTACTTTTAGTATAGCTTTAAAATAATTTTCTGATTAAACATTGCTGAAATGCAATGGAAGCACAGCAGAGATTCTTTTGATAACCATACTGATACCCAGTCAGTTTTGCAGCACAAGGATCAAGTTTTCTATCAGTATCTTGACTTTTCTGTGCACAACTTTGCAGACTGGTAACAGTTTGCATGGGGAACTTCACATCTGACAACCCGTTTTACAAAGTGCTCCCATTATTCCTGGGCCAAATCCTGTAAGGTTTGTAAACTCCCAGGGCACTTGATGGGAGTGACAGGTGGTCAGAGGGTTGGAAATTCATCCCTGTGTAGGTCGGCAACTATTAAACACAAGACCTACTGTTTTTTGATCCCCAGGATCAGTTTCTGACTGCTCTATACATATCATTAGGAGGATACAGCTGCTGCAGATCCAACAAAGCAGACGTGAGCAACCTGATGCCAGTATCGGGACAGAAGGGAATTTGTCTCTCCACGGAGAAGAGGCTGCTGTGCAAAAAATGTGAAACAGGTCAACATGGAGAAGACAGCTGATGCAAACACAAGGAGGAAATTTCATCTCCTTGGATCCAAGTGCTGGATGTGCCTGTGAACGACCACGCTCTTCCACAACTGCAGATAAAGGGCAGAGAGTAGATGAAGGGGTTTGATGATATCAAAATGATTCAGGAGAGTTTTATGAATTGAAGCTCGAGACTGAATACAGTTGAGGAGCAGAAGAGAAGGTGTAACCAGACCTTCTAACCACAAGACTATGGGACAGGGAAGAGCTGGGAGTTATGGCAGTTCTTAATTTATAACAAGATTAATACCAGCAGTATTTTCATACTAAGTAACTGAGCAGGTAAAAATTAAAAGACTACATATTTTTTAATACTCATAATGAAATGAGATACATCTCCCTCTGCTTCTTTTTCTTTGGGTCCAAAGCCTTTGATTTGTACAGTGGTTTCTAAATCTGTCCAGCTGGTCAGGTTGGAGGGCACAGGCATTGCTTACTAAGGGCCCACTCAAACTGGGTGAATTCATGTTTCCTGTCCTCACACACCTTCACAAGCTTTCTATTCCCAGCCAAGTGGACTATACATAAATATTTCCAATTTTAATATTATAAAAATACTCTGTCATGTGACACTTAAGTGACATGCAAGACATAAGAGTCCCAGCTCCAGAGAATAAACATTTCAAAAAACAGACTCACTTAATTTAAAAGACTGAGTGAATAGGCCCAAAAGCTCTATTTTTTAAATTTAAATTTTAAAAAGTATAATTAAAAACTATTTTTAAAATAATTTTATCAATTTTTTATCTAGTCAATTTTGTGATTCAGAAACAGAAAAAAAATTGTTGACACAGAAAACGCACTCAGCTGAGATTTCAAATACCTTCAACACATCCAAAATCTTAAATTAATTTTTAAAGACATCTGCTTTAGTTGTGCACTCAAATCAGAAGTGAATTTTCTGTTAGTTTATGGACGAATATTCCCAGTTGCTAATTTTTGACTGCAGATTTCTAATTTTACATGCAAATATGCAATCGACACAAACAACCCAATATGCAAATATGGAAAAGAGTGATTCACATAAGATAGTTGTGGAACGATTAGTTAGGAGAGATACAGCAAAGTATTCTCAGAGAAAAAAATACGACAACAAACAACCTTTGCCGTTTCAGTAAGTTGAGGTGAGGAGAAGACCACCTCCTTCATGCTCCTGGTTAACACCAGTGGAAAGAAGCCTATTGTTCTCAGCAAGAACGGGATCAAACCCGTAGCTGCAAAGGTGTTAATGGCAGCAGAGTCCATCCTGCATTTGGGACTGCTGGCGCTGGGCCACAAGATGTTGGCATCAGCTGCTCCTTCCCACCTCCGGCTGCGTGGTCCTGCTCTTCCGCTGCAGCTTCCCCCCTCCAGCTATGCCAAAACAACTGCTTGTGGGAGCACAGGGTAAACCGGATTGCTGAAAATAACCCTTTTGGAGAGTTATTTTTAACCCGGATCCCTTCAGATCATGTCAGGGTGGCCTCACACGCCATTGTGCGGGTGGGGGTGCGCAGAAGTGCAGGATAATGAGTTGCCACCAGCATGGGGTGGGGGTGGGGGGTGGGGAATACAGGGGACCCTTTAATCTGGCTTTGCCCCTAAAGGCAGAGTATTGTGATACTGCATCTGTGTTTAACAATTGCATGTACGATATACACAGCAGAGAGAATACAGGTCTTTCTGTCATACCCATGAGAGAACAATGAAGTTCCAAAATGCTTAAAAATCATGAAAATACTTTTCCTTTCTTTTTGTGTCCCTGTAGCTAAATATACACACAGAGAAGATCTCTTCCAATATTAAATAACTATTTTCCTCACTTTCTTTATCCTCTCAGTGTAATTCGGTGTCTCTTCTAAAGGGCTCCATCAAAGCCAAGTCACGGGGTGTCAGAGACACTCACAAGAGAAATCTCTGCTAATAAACTGCATGGCAGCTATCCACAGCAGAAGCACTTACTTCCAGCACTCGTAACACAGCACCTTCTAGACCACTTTTCTAATGACAGTGTCACAGAGAGGAAATAGTTGTACCTTTCAGATAAAAGTAAAAATATGTGCACACCAAAAAAAGAAGCCACCTTCCATCAGGAACGAAGAGGGGCACCGCTCTGAAAAACGTGAGAGTAGAGCTGTACTTGAGACTTGTCAGTGCATTCCCACCCACAGAGACCGAAGAGGTGTCTATGCAGTTGCACCATACACACTGAATAAACACTGGAAGGAGAAAGATAAAACTTTTTCCTAAGAAGGTCTCTCCTTTATTTGCTGATAGATGAGTCCTATTCTTCTTTCTCAGAAGCAACTCTCTTCTCCAGGCTTCTGGGAACTAGCTGCTATAAGGAATTTTTTGAGTAAAGAGAAAGTTTCCTAGCGCAGAGAGCAGCTGTGAGGGAGAAGCCCACACCCTCGGACTGGCTTTTCTTTCAGCTCTTCCACACATTTTTCAGTAGTCATTTGGCTCCTGGCTGCCTGTTTGAAGGACTGGCTGCAAAAACAAGCTGTAAGAACAAGCAATTCAATTGGTGCTCCTGTACCTAAACAGGACATCAATATTAGCTATTTTAATCTTTATTTTTAGTTTATTTTCAATGCTTTCGCAACTCTCACTCTCTGAGACTGATCTAGGACTGATACTGCAGCCAGAGAGGATTTGGGGTTTTATTTAATCCTGATGCTTTGCCATGTAGCTAGAAGGCTTTTGCCTTGTTAACAATATTATACCCCAGTTAAGTCAATAAATATTCACCATGTCTGCCTACTCCTTCTTGTAACTCCTGGTTGGACAAAAGCCTCAAAGCATTTGAGACGAGTAGAATAAGATCAATGTTTTGAATGATAAGTAGGGAAAAGAAACAACAAATACAGCCTATCCAGCCAGTTCTCTTTTCCCTGCCTTTTCTCTCATTCTGTATCCCACTTGTCATCTTTTTTCAACACCTCATTCTCTGCCTCTTCCTTTCTCTGTGCTTTCCTCGCTTGGTCTCACCCTCGTTGCCAACAGTTTGCTGCCTCTCTTTCCAAACTCCAGGTGACATCTTGTTGCCACAGCAATATCAGACAGAAAAAATTACATCTGCAACCAACTGCTGTTCCAGCAAAAGTTTGTAGCAATAGGCCTCATCTACAATGCTAATACTTTTGAAAATTCTTTTGCCCCTAAAATTTTCAGGGCTAACATTTTCACTGCACGTTATTTGCTCTGTTATCCTTAAAATTAACATGCTGAAACTCTTCTGCTAACTCATCATATTTACCCTTGCAGTTTCCAGACTTTATAAATACATGACTATATAAGGTGCGTAGATAGATAGGTTTATATAAGTACATCTATCAGTTTTTTTAAACACCCACAGAAAAAAGCCAATGCATGTATATACACTGACATGCTCAGACTGCTTCCTCCAATCCACCGTTACATATATAACACTTGAAGACCTGTAGATTCACCTCTAATTTTCCTGACTGCTCCTTCACTCACTATCATCTGCTCTATCTCTAGCATATGAAAACTGTCATCTGGCTGATGCTATATCACCACTCAGATTTCAGCTTTTAATGCAAAATCATCTCACACATTCAACTGCCTTTTCCATAACTCACATCCACAGTGGTGTGTGGAATTCAGGTTTATACATGATGGAAGTCCATGCTTTGCTTCGTACTGGTTGTGGAGACAGGATATTCATGACTGGCCAGAATCCCCGGGTCACCCCAGCATGGCAGGAAACAACAAATGGGGTCACAGGCACAAGACCAGTAAAGGCACTTACTTATGGAAGAGAGGGTTGGCATCTCCTGAATTATCTTCTTCCCTCTGTCAGATATCAGCCACACTAGTGAGGGGTTCCCAAGTTAAGGGAAAGCTTGACTCCCTTGGTTCCCTCTGTTTTCAGTGAAGCACATCTGAATGAGGCTACTCCTTTGCCTTCTGTATTACCTGCAGAGAAAGCCAAAGGTGATTAACTTCTAAATTATCAGATAAGCTTGCAATCCAAAATAAGGTGGTAATCAATATTGCCCAGAGAATAATAGCCAACACTCCCATTTTAATCATTACAGTTTCTACCAGTCAATGGCATCCATGTGTATCACATCTAGCATGGCTCGACATCGTTAGGGGGTCATCTTGTGTCTGTACAAGACATCATTGTATTTGAAGTATGTGGCAAAACTTATACTATGAAATACACTATATATATTCTGTTCTCTTCAAAAACCCGCAAAGTTATGTCTTATCACTGCGTTTCCTAATGAGAAAATTAACTTATCTAACTCCGTATTACATATGTCCCCATGAAATTATCCCAATTTGGATTTTGAATTTCTTATGGCAGTTGAATTGCAAGGTTACAAATTAAAAACTTAAAATTGAATAGAGAATTTTAAATAAACTAATAGTTGGTCATTATGAAAAAAATACTTAAAATAGGTATCTAATAATTCTTCAAAATTAAAAGAAAGCATTATCTCCAACAACAAAGGACAGAACAGGGAAACTCGGCAAGGGAGGGACAGCTGCAGCACAATATATTTTTTGTACCCAGGGTTGTGAGGGGAGGTTGTTTGTTTGAGTTTTTTGCATTTGCGCTATTTTTCTCCTGGAAGCAAGGGAAAAAAACGGTTAGATGTGGCTTTGCATATGCCAGATGCGACAATGAGATCAAATCCCTTTCTGGGGAAAGAATTGCTTCAGAGAGTGTTTGATTTCGAAAGAGCAAGGACTCATTGTCTCTAAATTTTGCTGGATACCAATAAATGCTGGCATTAGTGTAACATTTCCCATTGAAAGCTGGAGTACAGAATTAATCCTAATAAACAGTGCAAATCTGCAACCCTTGCTAAGGCAGAACAGTGCTTACCGTCACAGACTTCAGAACGACTCATGTGAACATGTCTATGGGTTACAGCCCCCGGGTCTTTTACTAACATGACTTTCATTTTCTACCTACCAGATGGAAGTGGGTTTTTTCTTATATTTGGGATATCTTTCAAGCACCTGATACATCATTATTAAAATCTTCTGATGAAGTACAGCATTCATAGTGGCAGTTTACACATATTTAATCAGTTTAGCTTAGCAAATGTTTATAGCATTTGCTAAATGATTAAACATTTCTTCAGAGATGTACTACAAAGTGACATCATAAATTTAGATATATATTTCTTGCATTCTAACAACTGTTTCACTTAAGAAAACTTCTTCAAAAAATTAATACGTTTCTCTCCATGTGTCATAATAGTTTATTTTTTACATCTCTCAGATTGGACATGGTGGTAAAACACCTGTTTCTCTCCTGCTATATAGAAAATGACAATCTACAAATAAAATTGTCTAAGCATCCCTGCAATGATTCTCTTTTACACACATGAAAGAAATATTCCTGTGTGATCTATTTGTTGGTGGTCTTCTTCAAACTGTTTTCCCTAGATTTTTCATACACATACATTTCATAGAAGCATTTATATTGGCCTTAAGTTCTGCACATGTATCAGCCAACTTGTTTTTGGTCTACATTGGCCTTATCCCAGGTCTTGTGGGCCTTAGTGAGGCGAAAAAATGTTTATAAAACTGAAGAATGGACCTCCTACTAATGTTCTTTTAAGAAATTGTCGGCATTTGGATCAGAAACATTAAAAAAGTACATGTAAGCATTCCTTTAGCATCATTTCCTGCAAGACATTCTTAATTCAAATTTAACAAATTAATGTTAATTAAATGGCTACAGTACAAATAAAAAAAAAGAAGTCCAGAGAAAGTGGTCACCTTCCCCTGTAAAAGTTAAAAAGATGCATATTCTCAAAAAATAAAAATAATCTTTCTCAGCAAGAAGCACTTGCAATAAATCAACTTCGGAGGCATGTAGCAGTTCTTTGTGTGATATTGTGTGACACAAACAGAAAATCTGAACATGAAGTACCCTTCTTGGGAAGCAATTTGACAAAGCTGTAATGTGGTCACCTCATTACGGGGATATCAACTGCTGCTAATAAAAGCAGATATCTTGGAGAGCCAACTCCATGGAAAAAAATGTGAGACTGCCACGCCTGCCACTGGCAGCTGAAAAACAGAAAGTACTTGGCTTTGTGGACACTTGGGTCCCACAAGCGTTGACTACAGATTAACCTATTTATACTGATAGCTGATTTGCCTGCTAAGTAAGGATCCAACCTTATTCAGAGGTCCCCTTGGCTTCAGGTCTGGCCTCGTTAAGTAACCAAGATATCAGGGAACTGTTATCCTAATACCTGCCTAAAAAATGATGTTCTCTATTCACCTTTTCAAACATGGCCAACCAAAAATTTATCTTTCCAGGCCCACTTTCCAGTGGGGAAGCAAAGTGGTTTCTCCAACATAGGTGTAACGATTGCCTCCCTGTCAGATCAAGCACACTCCCAAAAGTCCCCGTCCCCCGCAGCAGCCTGAGCTGTCAGGTGTCTGGGGCTGGGCAACCCTCTGGGATGCACAGCTACCCCAGCAGATGTCCACCCCCTGCATGGGGACTGAGCTTGCTTGGAAAGCAAAAGTGAAGGGGCACTCACCAGGGAATGTCAAGGCTTCCTCAGTGACTGGCCCTTTCCCTTTATTGATTTATCCCTGTGTCTTTCATATTTCATCCGTATTTTCCTGTCTATCACATATTTTTTCTCCCTTTACCTTCATAGCTGTAAGACCCTTAAGACATAAATAAAGCTTTTGATAATTTTTATGGTTCTGTTTGTTAATTATTCTCCACAGTTTTGAAAAACAAAATTTTCCTTAATGATTTAATTTTTCCATCTTGACAGATCCTTCACACACACCAAGTTTAAAAACTCAGCATGCCTGTTTGTGCATTGGAATCGCCTACTCTATCAACTGGTATTTGTAAACATTTCTTACTGAACTTATTTCGTAGACATAAGCAAATGCATAGAACTGCAAAACCAGCTGAGGAACTTCATTTTTTATGAACAGTGAATTATTCAGAAAACAGAACTTCAGGGAGATGTTCTACAAATTAAGCTTAAAACTGGTGAAAAGATTCAGATTTTCTATCTTCAATTAATAGTAATATTAGAATATGTCAAAATCAGATGTTTCATTTCAGAAAAGCAGAGGTTTTATTGGTGCTTTAAAAATAAAACCAGCCACATTTTCAATTCAAAATTCCATTTATTTTTTAATTAAAACTTTGATGTGAAAAAAAAAGAATAAACTAAAAGAATTCATTTGGGATCAAATTGAAATAAAATGCTTCAGTTTTTGGTTCAGATATGAATCAAAAATCTATTATTTACTCTCCTAACAATAATCAATTTGTGTCATAGGTGTTACTACAAAAAGAAATGACATACATCACAGTAGCAAAAGTCTTGATATATAAAAATAAATGTGCAATTTGGGGATAGTGAATGCTGATAATACTTCAGGTAAGAAAATAAGAACTTGAAATCCCATCCCACACTCACATTTTAAGAATTAATCGGTCCCCCTGCCAAGTTGGAAGAGACAAGAAAATACTTCCTCTCTTTTGATATCATGATCTGAGTAAGATTTCAAGAGCCAACATAGACAACAGTGTCAAAGAAGGGAAATAAATATCAGTAAAACCAGAAGGAATTAAAACAAAAATCTGAGAACAAAGCGTACGAATTTAAGGCCTTTAAATCCTTTACAGGGTGTGAGTCTGGGAGACATCAAGGTAAACTTTGTCATCTTAAACAGTTCCAACAATTCTATCATAACCCATGTTACTCTTAACATTTTTCCAAAGACTTCTGAACGTAGCAGTTCAGAGAGATCCTAGTCCTACAAAAGTACGCCATCTATATGTGAATAAAGTATCTTAAATTTCTATTGCAAAGGGTTACGGCAACATCTGTTTTTGAAAATTCTCTCCGTGGGAAAAAAAATGCACGGCCACTAATTTCTGCACTGTTTCTTATTTCAAAATATTTTATATCTCTTTCAAACTATCGATAGCTGACAGGAAAAAAAAAAAGTTTGCATCAAAGTGAAAAATCTGTATTCATCATTCAGCATGACTTTTTAAAATAAAAGAAGCATTGTTTTTTCTGTCTTTTAGTCTCTGCTCTTTTGGAGGGGAAAATATTTCCTCTCTTTTGATTTCATGATCTGAATAAGTTTTTAAGACCCATTTACCAAGACAGAATACAGTGTTAAAAGAAGGAAATAAAATCAATAAAACCAGAAGGAACGAATCCAGAAATCTCTGGTGGCTCAAAACTACCATTCACTAGAACAAGCTTTAAAGAAACTAATTCTTCACTCCAACACTGTGCAGAATACTCTTCTTACAGTAAATGATCTCTCTGAATTGACTGGTAGAGCTAGAGGCCAATATACTGTTTGCTTTCTCCTCTCGAACTTCTGTTCTTTCAAAAGAAACGGGGCTTGTCTCCCCTTTTACCAATGCATACACTGAAATGGTTTAGACAAAGAGCAGCCTCACAGAAGGCAAAACCAACATGCTGTTACTGTGCCGCAAGAAAGACTGATCACAGAGCATAACATACGAAAAGCCTGCAGTACATCCTTAGAGGACCTTAAAAACACAGCTACCCTTAGTATTAAACATTCCTCTGAAAAGCAGTGTTTCACTGCCAAAGGTAACCACGTATTTCCCCAACAGAAGCGGTCTGTGGCTATACACAGCTATGCAGACTAAGACCATTATACTTCAAGGAAACCATCATTTTACACATCCATGTCCAGGAGGCTTCTTTGCATTTGCCCTCTTATCCATGGCTGCCCTCCAGTCATCTGCCCAAGCAGAGCTGAGTGATGAACCCAACTAAGGACGGGTTTCTGAATAATTCTAATTTTAAATGATCCTCTTTGTTGCAAAGGATGTGCACATGGAAGAGTCTTGCTTTTGGCTGATTCAAGCAGAGTTAAGCAGTCTTACCAAGCACCCCTTCACACTTACACAAAACTAGACACCAGGCAAAACCAGACATCCTCAGGCATCGTTCCCTGGTGCCACAAACTGCCCGCAGCTCCTTCCCTCTGCAGGAAGAATGAATGCTGGTGCTCGCCATTACCTTCGCAGGAGGAAAAATGTAAGCAGTTTACTTTCAGCTCTGCCCCTTGTCCACCCTTTCCATATCTGAGATGCAGTTACTGAAGTGGTTGTGTTTTTATCAGTGCATAGCTTGGAATTATGGTAAATCAATGTTGTGGTAGATATTTCCCATGGTAAGAAAATGTATTCAAATAACTCCTGAAGGGGAAAAAAAAATGAAGGGCTAATAGAGAGGGAGAAAAATACTTGCAGCCCCATCTTTTGCTGGAGATGAGTAGTAATTCAACTACAAAAAAGGCAGAGGCCAAGTCTACCACCAGCTGGTGTGAGTTCTGTCTGAGACCCCAAAGGAGATGAATTTTGGAGTATAAATCAAATTCCAAATGTAAAAACTAGTGATTCAACAACATAAATGGTTAGAATTTTTTAAATCGGCAAAATATAAACATATATATATGTATAAAATATTTAAAAAACCACACAAATGTCCATGATAAATGCTGAAGTGAAATCTGAAATGAAATTTCGTTACTATAAGTGATAGACAATAGTGTCCTTGATTTAAAAAAAGAGACACTTAATCTCTAGAGACTATAAGCTTCCCTGGATCAATTATTATTCTTCTGCAAGTCCTTATTGCAGTGAACATAACAGGAACCCAATTATTTCTGAAACCTCTGAGTGTTATCAGACTCTCATTATTAAATAAAGATATAATGGTACATAAATAGATATCATAAATCTGTTTACATAGCTGTTATTAAAATTCTGCTAAAATATTCTAAACAAAAGATTCCAATAAGAGGTGTTTTAATTACTGTTCTTTCTAGAAATTGGTAAGTGGCTCTCTTCAACCAGCCTTACAGATGATTAAATAATACTCAGCAAAAACATGGGTTCTTTCTTTCAATGAGTAAACTATAGCTAGGTTAGACTTTCATTAGTTTATGATATTCAAAATCCCAGTGAAATATAAAAGAGTTACAAATGGTTTTGCATGATTCTGATTTGGGACAAGCCATCAGTGACACATTTCTGCTTGTCAAAATGGCCAGGCACTGGTTAGTTTTGGCAACATGCACTTTTCTGGAATAACAATAAATGTATGTCACAGAGGGTCTTTGCATGTCATGCATCTTTACAAATATTTCTCATTTATTTCTTTTTTCTTTGTGTATCACAGCAATCAAGAGAAAAGGTACCTATTCACATTCTAACCCAGAGATATTGTTTGTCCCATTCTGCTCAAAATATAAGGGGTTAAAGAGGATAAACTGAATTCACTGTACCTTCACTTTATAAAGTTAATCAGAAAATGTCGTTTCCATTTATGAAGCATTACAAATAATGTGTCCAAATGTAAGTGCGCATGAAGGAAAGACAAAGAATTCATTTTTATAAGAATGGCTACAGAGGCGTGTGTGTGTGTGTGTGTGGTGCCCTGGATTACCCTCAAAATGTGCAGATGACCATTACCGAAGGAAGTGGAAGGAACAGCATGTTCACCAACTGCAGAGCCAGGAATAACAGAAGCCACACGTTCAACAACAGCTATATGACTACAGGCAGACTCTGACTGGGCGCTTCCCATTCAGGGTTAACATAATGTTTATATGAAGCAGAAAAATGCACCTCACTTACCCAAAGCTACATATTTCTCTAAGAAATGCATGCCCCTGAAATAGGAAGCACTACCTCTGGCCTCTTGACTGAACGGACTAGTGAGCCTTCAGACTAGAAGTGCTAGCTGAAGAAACAGGATTTTAGATGGTCGAAGTCATCATGTTTCCAGAAAGCACACCTTGGGTTTCATCCCGAAGATCAGCATCCCCAGCTCTCAGGGTAAAAAAAAAGATGTTCTGACTGGCAGTTTGCTCCTGTGCACGGTGTCATTGCTGTCCGGAGTGAAACAGAAGAGCGAGTGGGCAGCAGATGGAAGTGGGGCCCCGTCCTTGTCTTTATTAATTATTTAAGAGTCCTCAATGTTTGCACACAGAAAAATGTTTTCAAAATGCTAATAAAAATACACCTCTCAGCAAACCAGGGTCTTCACAATATCCCAAGCTAAGCATCCAAGAATGAATCAAGAGTCATTAACCACTTCTGAAATAATCATTCTAGTTTTATATGTGTTTTTAAAATTTATATACAAAGTACCTTTAATCTGTTTGCTATTATCATTGTTATTTTGTCCCCCGGCTTCATTTTTACCCTCATGTCAGTAAAACACATAAGATAATTATTTAAATTAATACAGTAATACAATCCACAGTAACAACCATACTTTACATTTTATCTTAAAAAAGATAGTCTCTTCAGAGATCATTGTAAGAAGCAGCCTTCAGGTTACTCTGGGGAGCACACAACAGGACGGGGCAGAGGCGAGCTCAGTACTGATCATGGGTGAGAGGTGGCTGGTCCTCTGCCCCTTCACGGGGAAAGCCCTGACAGGAGAGGACCAGACTCAGGTCTGGTCACTCCTCACAGAACTCTTCAGTTACTGTATAAAATAAATTGATAATCTAAAATGTATAAACTGTAGGTAGATGAGGGTCTGCTGCCCACCAGGAACTGTTTGCTAGCAGTCGTGCTTGAACTCTTAAAAGGAGAGACCTGCATGTAGCTACCCGTCTTTCTCAGCGCTCAAGCTACTAGGCTAGCGTGTTGGAGGACGGCTCAGCCCTGCTTCTGGCCATGGTTAGAAGCCCTGTGCAGGAAAGCCTTCCCGGAGAGGACTCCAGGCCGCGCAATGCCAGGTGAGGTGCCCGCTGCATTTGCAGCCCCTGCTGAGGTGCCCCAGTGGGCCTTGGCCAGCTGCCGCGGTCTGGAGCCTGTCCGTACGTGTGAGCGCTCTGGGCCTCCAAAAGAAGGAGGCCACGTAGTTCCCGGGCTGGAGCAACCCCTGCGCTGAGCCCTGGCTGGGAGCCTGGTGGGTGATGGGGGCCTAAGGGCTGCCAAGGAGCATTTCAACAGCGGGACAGGAGCAGTGGCAGAGCTCCAGTGCTCCAGCCTGCTCTCTGGTGCTGCTTAACACTGTATGTATGTGTGCATGTATGTACGTATACATAAACAACCATCTCACTTGCCCCACAATGTGGCGAGGCCGTAGCCGCCCAGCTCAAAGAGTACCAAGAAGTCTGGTGTTACACAGTCTTTGCTTTAGGCACTGCTTCCACCATTCACTTGCTTCCTTCTTCTGGCTTAAATGTTTTTTTTTATTCTAGGTGTTTTTCCTAAGCGGGTATGTTTCTGTTTGATTTACTAAGAAGCCAATAGTTCAGGAACAGAACAAAAATGCAGGTTTCATAAAGGCTGATGGTGTGAATGAACAAATTGAGCCCAAGGGTGTCAGAAAAAGGGCTGTGCACACAGGCACTGTAACGTTCGCCATGTCCCTCTAAGACCCCTTTGAATCGCCTGTCTCTATGAAGGCACCAAACCGCCTTGCTGCAGGTGGCTGCCCAGAGCCAGGCACGCATGGGTGCTCCCCCAGCCAGGCACCAGTTCGCCTGTCTCGTACTGGCATTCATGGCAACATCTTAATGACTTTCCCCAGACAGCACAGTTTCAAACTAAAAAAATTCAAGCACCGCTCGGTATCTCTTAAACATACAACTGAAGGTGATGTGCAAAAGTCAATGCAAAACAGTTTGGAGGACGAATTAAGTAGCCTTTGGGAAGAAAGGGTACAGAAAAGCATTGTAGGTTTGAAAGGAATGCAGGGGCAAGACAGTAACGCAAAACCCCAGAAGATGAAGGGAATCACAGAAAAGGAAAATGTCAGGAGGGAGAGGAGCAGGGCAGTGAGGATGGGTGACTGTATTTTCCCAGTGAGTGAACCACAAGGCGTGGGGCACTCACCAAGTGGTATGTAGGGCTGAAAGTTTAATTAGTACCTTCTTCTGTGCTCTTTGATCTTTGCACAAAGCCTTTCTTCACACAAAGGACAGAGGGGTTTCTGTGGGGCCATATGGGAAGTATGGCCAGCATCCCTCGGTTCAGGCATTTCCCGTATTTCCCAGAATAAATGGGATGCCTCTCCCTGTTTCTCCTGCCTTTCCCTCAGCCTCCGGAGGAAGACATTCCCAGGGCATTTTTTCTGCGACGAAACGCATTAACCCGTGTGAAAGCAGTTTCTCTGGCACATAGCTTGGTCCCGCCACTGGATAAGATGCCACACCAGCCCGGGACAAGCCAACACCCGCTTTCGCTCCCCTGGGCTGGGCTTGAGCCCCCCTTTTCTGCCAGCCTCCTGAAGCCCGGCTGGCGGGGGAACGACAGGGTGCCGGCAACCAGGAGCTCTTGGCCCCTTCCCTCCCCAAGCGAGGGCTTTGGGAAGGGAGCGGGGCGCCCATGAGTTCACCACCATCCAGCTGAAGATGAGGGGGCAGGCCTGCTGCCGGCGCTGCTGGCCGCACGGCAGGCGCCTTCTCTGACACGCTGTTTGGCTTCCCAGAATCTTTTGTTTAAAAATAAATAAATAAAAATAAAAATAAAAATAAAAATAAAAATAAAAATAAAAATAAAAATAAAAATAAAAATAAAAATAAAAATAAGCAAGCCTCTTTCTCTCTTAACTACTGCAGCTCTGAGAAAACCGTGAAGCGAGGGCTGCAACAGAAAGTGTGAACCATTTCTGAACAGTACCGAGTACCCCCTGCGTCTGTGGGGAGCACCTCAGGGAGCAGCGAGCCCAGGGACCAAGCACTTAGCGGCCATTGCCCACTCTTTAACTGATCACCGAAGGGGAAAGATGACCGACCCCCTTGGGTGAACCCCTAGCTGAGGAGGGAGCCTGCTGGCCATCAGTAATTCCTTGCCAAATTCTCGGGATCCCGAGAAGAGGGAAACTCCAGCAGAAGTTTCTGACATCTGCACCAACTGCCTCAAATAATTTCGCATTTGAGATGCTCCTGTAGGAGCAGACCATGTCATGAGGGAAGCATCGCCACCTTTATCCTGTGTGGGAAGCATAAAGGGACAATCAAAGCCAGGGGGCAGGGAGGGAGATGATGTTCTCATCGCTTCTGCCCTTTGTTTGAATTAAACTCCGAAAAAAATAATTACGAATTACTTACCTGGTCCTGCTTCCTATTTTGCTATGGGCAGCATCTCTCTGAACGGATCGCGGAGTTCTCAGATATATTTATTTTCAGTTGTACGAAGAGATATTTCACAATGCCCATTTTTATTCCACCAGCTATAAAAAAAAAAAAAAAAAAAGCCCGAAAGCGAGTTGCATCGATCAGCTGCCTCCCAAAAGACGGCTGCTGCCGTGCCCGCTCGCTCCCGCAGCTGACTGCAATGCCTGCACTTAATTTTCTGCCTCGGCAAATCCGTAGACATGCTAATTCCTATGAATTCTGAGAGTTTATTTATATTTGAAAGTTTATTCCTGGGAACAGCCGTCCCAGCAGAAGTTTAACAGTGGATGCCGGCAGCCAGCAAAGAACACGATTGTACGGCATTCGTTGAAATAAACGCACTCCTGCCCCTCTTCCCACCCATTCAGAAGTAACCCGATCATTTCACACCCCTGCCAGGTAATACTTTACGCCACATGTGTATGCATTGAACTACGAAAACGAAGCAGGCTCTAAAGTGGAGGTTTTTTTTATTATTTGGGGTTTTTTTTGGGGGGAGGGGTGGTTTTGGTTTTTTCTTTAAGCAAAGTTTTGCTTAAATGAAAGGTAGGTACCTGTAATATTTGCGCTAACATTTTACACCAAACACAAAGGATACAACAATGCTGGTTAGGGTATCTCCATCTCTTCGAAAGATTAAATTAGGGTTAAATTCCCCAGCTCTCTCTTTGGCGGCGCCCCGCGGGACGAGTTAACGCCACGGCGGCGGCCTCGCCGGGCGGGCGGGGGTGCGCGGCGCCGGGGGAGCGGCCCCTCGGCCCTCCCGCCCCGCTGCCGGGCAGCGGGCGAGCAGCTGTTACTGTTATTCAGTAATCATAAATAATAATAAAGATATCTGCAATAGGTACTCAAAAGCGGCAGGCGGACGGGAGCTGCAGGAGCGGGCGGGTAGGTTTGGAAAGGCAAAGGGCAAAGGCGCCTTCGCGGCCGCGGGAAGGCCCGTGTGCCCCCGCCGCCCGGCCCGGGCCCACGGCCCCCCGCGGAGGGGGCGCGCCGCCCGGCCCGGCTGCTGGAGGCGGCTTTGGGGCGCCGTTCCCGGGGGACGCGGGCTGCGCCCAGGTGGAGGGAGCCGGCGGGGGCGGGACAGCAGCACCTGCCGGGCCTCGCCCGGCCCCGTGCCCGCTCGCTCCCCCCCTTCCCTCCCGCCCCGGCCGCCCTCGCCCGCCCCAGTGCTCATGCGCCCCGGGAGAGGTTTAAAGCGGGCGCGGCGGCGGCTGGCGGCTGTGCGGCTCGGCGGAGGTGCTGGGGACGGTCCGCGGGGTCGGCTCGGCAGGCGCGCTGCGTTGTGCTGCTCTCCTCTCTTCGGCTCCCCGGGGTGCGGGCCGCCATGTGGCTCTCCCCCCTTCTCCTCGGTGGGTACCGCGGGGAGCGGCTGGGCGCCGGCGGGGCGGGCGCGGAGCATCGCCCGGCCCGACCCGACCGGACCCGCTCCCTGTCTGTTCGCAGGCGCCTTCCTGCTCTCCAGCCCCGTGCGCGGCAGCGACGGCTCGGGTGAGTTGGCCGCTCTCCTCCCTCCGCTTCCCCGCGGGGGGTTTCCCCCTCGCACCGTCTCGGCCCGTCCCTCCCCGCCGGGAGGTGACGGCGCCCGGCCGCGGGTACCGGCTGGGCGCTTCCCGGGGGCGGCCGCGTCTCGGCGGGGTGCGCTGGGAGCCCCCGCCCGGAGCCCCGCCGGGGAGGGCTGCGCGGGGGCCGGCCGGGCCCCGCCGTGCCAGGCTCCTCGGGAGGTGGCCGCGGGGCACGGAGGGTGTCTGGGAACGCTTCCAAAGGGGGGGAACTCCCTCCTGGCCCAGGTTGAAGAAGAGCAGTGGTGACCAGTGTCCCCACCGAGGGGAGCGCTGATAGCAGGAGTGAGTGGGAGTGTGTTTGTGTGTGTTATAAAGGCACTCGCACAGTGCTTGGCAATTTGAGGATCTCTGACGTGTCTTTCACCATGGAATTGATTAAAAACTTTTTAAACCTGCCCTGCCGCTATTTTGACCTGGAAAGCAAAAGAACATACTTAAGATGCCTAGCAGGGCAGGGGCTGCCTGTTGTACCGTGCCCTGTTGGACTGCATCCCCGCCGCTGGAGAGCAGGTTCTCCTGGAGCCAGGGTCAGTCTACGGGAACCAGGGGCCGTAGGACGCAGTTGAAGAAATAATGTGCCAGAGGATGCAAATGGTTTGCCCGCCCCTACCAGCGGAGCCTTTGACCAAGGGAGGGCAGGAGCCTCGGGAAGGATGCGCTTCCAGGTGCAGGCCTGGCCTGGAGAAGGTAAGTGACCTCCAGCTTTTCTGAATGCTTGTTCAGGATTTCACGGTCGTTGGGAAGCAAGATTTGCTGCTCATTTTGTGTTCAGTCAAGCATTTGGAAAATTCTTTTGCGCTAAACTGATAATAGCTCTCTGTCACAGGAGTGCTATGGCTAAAAAAGGAAAAAAAAAAATGCAATGGAAAACCTACTCCAACCCCAACCTACTCCAACCCCACTTCCTTTCCTTTTTATTTTACAGGTGCATTACAGATGAAGCGCCAACAGTCTGTCAGGAAACAAGTGAAAAGTTTTCTGTAATGCTTCCTCCCAGGATTGGAGTAGAAGCCACTGTAATCTGAAGGTATCTGGAGCCAGCTAAAATGACACTAAGGGAATATTGACAAAATGGAATATTGGTACCAGAGGTGTTTGTAGTATAAAACGTTAATAAACAAGATATTGTTTCTGGAAGATACTGTCTCTTACCATTATTCTGAGCCTAAATTCAGCAGCATTTGGTTATTGAACTAGAAGCTTGCAGGAACTTTTATAAAAGTGCTTAAATTCTGTTGTTCAAAGTAATGAAAGAACATCAGTTTCTTCAAAAATCTACTGTATTTAGGCTCATAACTCCTTGGGGGGATCGTAAAGGATCTTATGCCTTTCCTTGTAGTGCCCCTGAAATGCATACAAATACTGCTGGGTTCAGCAGTTCTGGTTACCGTACATGAGACTATGGGTGAGTGAACACTGGCATGTGATGGAAGTGACCCTAGGTGGATCAGAAAAGGGCAAGTCGCAGATTGAAATGAATGATATAGTGCTGACCACATTTTTTAAATCTCATTGCCCTTGTTCAGATCAGGATCTGTACTTAAGATTACATAAATTAGTATGCAATCTGTGAACATGCTTTCCAAAATATAAACAGGCATAGTTCTACTAGTATGTCTTTTTTTTTTTTTTTAGTATGGATAAGGTTTGTGGGAGTATTGCTTGCATAAGATATAAAAAGCAGGCTTGTTTGAATCCTCAAGATAAAAAAAAGGACTTCAAATCTTACTGTTTTGCAAAGAAACAATACTAAATACTAAAAGGAATAAGAAGCATAATAGGGATCAGTACTTCACTATTTTATGACTTATAAAGCTATCTTACTCTTAGGAATCGCTAATTTTTTTTTTTGTAATAATGTATGCAGGGATTTTTTTTTTCCTTTACATAAACTCTGCTTTGCCAAAGCAATGCATGGAAACTTCAAGATTAGAAAAGCTCAGATTTTGGCTATGGATTTTATTTTTCTAGAGTCTTTGTGACTTCTGTCAAAAATTGCGATCTTTTATAGGTGGGCATAAGAAACAGCTATTCAGGGCAGATCTGAGTAGATGGGATGAGGCACCAAAAAGATGGAAACTGATGGAATGATTGAAAGCATGGTTATTGGACGGATGTTTTAGGAGAGAAGTGAGCCTTTGCTTTTTTTTTTTCTTTTTTAGGTCAACAGTGATGGAAGACTTTCATCCCTACCTTTAAATATGGCTTAAATCAGGAAGAAATACAGCTTCTTTTCTTTGTACTTTGTTTTTATGGTGTACCCTGATGTAGTGTGTTTCTGTGAGGTTTAAAGAATGTGTGTCTTGACAGAATGGGATGATGATCATTTTATTACAGTTCTGAAGGCCTAATTTTGTATCATATAATGTAGGTCTCTAGTCTTCTTCGGAGTCCAGCATGGGTAGGAGTCTAGGACTGGGTCCTTTCCTATAAATTACAAGCTTATCTTTCCTTCTTCCAAAAATACATGGATTTAGAATATTGGATCACATAAGTATCCAGAAAAATGCCTCTCCTGCTACTGGTCTTGCGTTCTTATACCCATATGTATTAATCACTGTAATTTATCTCAGTTACCTTTATATATATATATGTGTGTGTGTGTGTATATATATAAAAATATAAATAAGGTAACTGATTTATATATATGTAAAAATATCTGTCTTTAGCGGTTTCTGCTATGATGAAGTATCTTGGATAGACTAACTACAGCAACAACCTTCTTCAAATTTAATAGTAATATCACATATGAAATTGGGCAGAATGATTAGTATGTAAGTTGGCAAAGAACTATTCTATATTATCTAGTATTCAGACCTGCTTAATACATTTTCCTGTTTGCAACAGACTACTTGCAGTTTTATGGGTTGGATAGCAGATGATATGTTGACTGACAGGGAAGAACAAAATCCCCTGCAGATTCGATATTGTAAATCTTAATTTTGATACCCAGTACTTCTCATTTTGATACTGCGCGTAGCATTCCTAATGTTAATCTCAGTTACAGTTTTCTATAAGCTATAATTCTACATCTACCTACATAGAAAACCAGAATGAAATTGTTGCTTTTTAATTGACAGCATCATGTACTTCAAAGTGTGTGTTTTTACCTCTGTGCTGATCCAGCTGAGATACAAACTGCTAAAGCCCTTAGCTACTGTATCTCAGCTCTTCACACAGCAGCGACTTGCTGCCTTCCCTCGGAAGCCCCCCTCTCATGGTGTAGACAAGGATCATGACAGTCTCTAGGCTGCCGGTATGTAAAAATCCCATGGCTGGGCTGCAATGAATTTCTGTGTTTTCATAGCCAGGGAAAACACAGCGAGATTCCCGCCCTGCCCCATCTTCTGTGCTATGTAAAATGTTAGTCTGACATACGACTGTAATTAGTAAGTACCTGGTTGTGAGGGAAATATAGATCTCTAAGTGATAAAGAGTTTGTTAACTAGAGGTGTCTAATTATTATCTTTGTATGCACAGCCTGCCAAGGAATTTGGTCAAGTACGGTACGTTAGAAATGACAGGTATTAAAAACTTCCTGTGGTGTCTTGCACTTCTAGAGGCTGGAAGAATGTTGCTGGGTGCATGGCACAAGCTGTACTGTGAGAGCAGAGATTACCACTGATGCTCATTGCAGTGATTCCTCCAAGGCTATCCAGCCTTCCAGGTGCTGTTTTATTGTGATGGTCTTGCTAGTTGTCACTTGGTGGATATTACTCAGTTAGTGCCCAGTAATTAGCTACCACACTTGTAGAACTTTCATGAAAGGATTAGGGCACTCAAACAGCAAAGCAAATTGACTTCTTTTAGCATAACACCAATAGTATAGCACTTTTAACAATGAAAATACGGAGCTTCTAGGTATAAGCATGGTGATTCTACTTGGTTTTTCAGACTTCTGTTTTTACGGCAAACGTAAAAGACTAAACACGGCGAGGATGTGAGTAAGTAAGGCTGTAAGTCCTAAAAGAAACTTCTTTATTTCTTAGGATACTTGAGAATCAGATTAAATTGCTTTACAGTGTCTTGCTAGGTAGACAGCTTTTATTATCTTGAGAAGGGAAAAAGAAAGCAGTAAATACTTCTTCATTTTTTCTTTCTCTGGACTATATAGACATATTTAGCATATTTAAGTCACATCTTTGTGCTGACAAATAGCAGCAAAGATTTTTCAGGAAGATGTGATTAAGTAGTTTAACATAATTCCAGTACAGCATTAATGAGGATTTACTTAAGAGTAAAACTATGTGCATGGTCTGTGAACAGATGTGTTCGATTTATGCAGCCAGAATGAACAGGCACACTTCCCTGTGCACCTCTGGTTGTAACTGTTCTGCTTTTCAGTTCGAAAGTCAGTGAGATTAGCAGGAGGTATGATCTTTTCCATCCACTGATGAGGAACAGCGTATGCTCCAAGTAATTTCAAATACAAGCAGTTTGTGTTGGGGTCAGTAAACGCCCTAGGGCAAGAGTGGAAAGACTGGGCAGGAAGGAGGTGAGAGACAAGTCGCCGATCCCTGAAACATACTCTCCTTGGGATATAATGCTGTGGTGTGTGCACCGATACATTGGCCAGCCTCTGTCAGCTCCCATCTTAATACTGTGAAAAAGTAATACTCGGAGTACATATAGAAAAGGTTCTCTCACCTTCTAGTGCTCAGCAAGGGCAAGATGTGCTCTTGGGAAGTTCAGATTAAATATCTAGTCATGATACTCATGATGCTGAATTGATGTCTATCTAAGCCAAAGCCCTAACTTGCTGTGCTATCAGACCAGCTGAATGTGCTGTCCTGTGTAGTAGAAGGATGGTAGTAAGTATCCAAGATAATGATCTCTAAGTTTTCAAAAGAAAAAGCATCCATTTGCCAAGCAAAATTGTATACTGGTGTAAATCTGTGTCTGCATACCTACGTTGCACACGTGCAAGCACAGTGAAAGATTAATGATGGTAATCCGAGGAGCAACTTTTAAGAGAAAAAAAAAAAGGCAGAGTTCTATGTGAAACAAGCATGTGCCTCAGCTGAATAAATAACTTCTGTATCACTGGATGAATCTGACAGCCCTTTGCACAATGATAATGATGTAAACTTCATTGCAATGAATTGATACGAATGTTCTAGATGTTACTGTATTACTGGAGCAAGGAGATGGGTATTCTTTTTTTTTACACTGGCCTCAGTAGGATTTATTGCAGAGGCTAAGGGAAATGCTGCTGTCAGCCTGCTTCATGAATGCCACCGGAGAGAAGATTCAGAGTTTCCAAGTGATTCATAGATGTCTTATGGCTGGAGATTACTGTGGGGATGTCAGAGTCACTTAATTTCTCCCTTGGAGAGTGCCGCCGGCTCCTGTGTTCCACCAGCCCTCAGAGGTCTTCCCCTTGCCATTCTGTCTCTCCAGTAAACTTACAGATGTGAATTGCTTTTCTTCCTGTAATATTCCTTGATACTATTTTAGTGTTGTTTGCTCATATTTTTTTTTTACACTTTCCAACTTTTTCTGCCACTTCTTTCCCATAAATTGAAAAGTGTGTTCTTCCTTGTCATAACTGCACATTTGTAAGCTCCAAAGAGGTCTTTACAGACCTACTGGAGCATAAAATGAGACACTGTACCTACTTTCAAATTCAAACATTGCTTTAAGCTTGGAAACTGTAGAGAGATTAAGAAAAAAACCAAACACTTAAGACTTTGAGGTCACAGATTCTTCTCTTTTCTTTAGGTTCCACTGCTATCACATGCTTTACAAGAGGACTTGACCTTACAAAGGAGACAGAAGATGTCCTTTGCCCAGCAAACTGTCCTCTATGGCAGTTTTATGTCTTTGGGGATGGAGTTTATGCCTCTCTTTCCAGTGTCTGCGGAGCTGCCATACACAGGTAAGTCAGATGATTGCTAATCAGTGTGTTAAGCAAGTTTTTATAGTCTTGCCACACTTTAAATCTTAACCTTTTGACACCATCATAATGAAGATATTTCTGGACTTTGGGAGTTGTATTCGCTCAGTAGGAATGTCATTAGGAGAAGAGAGAACAAAGAAGAAAAGAATGGCTGGGCAGCTTGCAAGTTATCCGAGTTGTGTTTAAGTGTTCCTGAAAACCACTTTAATAACTTTCTCTGAAGTGGCACAGCAGCAGATGGACTTTCACTGTAAGATTACTTATGTGTCACTGGTAGACATGGAAGGGTACAGTGTAAATAGGAACTAATTGGAGAATAAAAGCAGATTCATGTTCTGACTTCTGTTTACACAACATTTTTTCTGAAATTGTTGAAATCAGTATAAGCTCCTATGCAAACAGACCTACCCATGATTTGGCTGAATGTGGTCTATAGACCATTACTTTTCATTAGTGTTGTGGTTTTTTGTTACAGCATTTCTCTTCTGACAGTTGCTGGGTGTTAGTCTACTTAATGATCTCTTAATTAGACCACTGTCTAGCTGAATTCACTTCTCTATCAAATAGAAAACTAAAGACTAAGAAAAATATCCAGATAACCCATGTTAAATAGATGTCATTAGAAAAGCAATAATAACTCTACTAGGGAACGAGAACAGGCTGGCAGATATCTCATTGAGGTTATCTGGGGGTTTTCTTTTTTTCTTTTTTAGGAAGGACAAAGATTTAATTACTTATTAGCAAGGTAAATTCTCTCTTGGATCAATTTTTAATAAGGAGATGTTGGACAAAACTAGCTGGAGACAGTGAGATGTCTGTTTCAGGTGCCTGTGGAAGCCAGACTGATTCCTGATTGTCAGTCTACAGGGAGTTTCAGACTTTGATTTTAATACTTTGAGAGAGCTTTTGGTTGTTAAAGGAGGATTTTTAGCTTTGTCTGTTAACTTGGCTGTACAACATGATACTTGTTCACTTAGACCTTTCACAATATGCTTCCTCCCACAAAGTAGTTTTGAAACTTTGTAAGGTGTTATGACTCTTAAGATAGGACTGACATTTCAGCAACAGAAATTTGAATTAGACATGAAGAAAAGTCTAACAATAAGGCCTGGGTTATTTTAGGAACTGCAATAGACAATGCAGTTTCTAAAAAACAGATAGACATCCATCTGTCTAGAATAACTAGATAACTATAATTGATCCTATCTTGAAGCAAATGTACAGAATAGATCATCCTGCCCCAATTTTTTCTAATTTCTGAGAATTCTATAATGAAATATAATGAATATATTTAAGACTTCATCATGCATATAATCTAAATTACTTGGGTTTCAAGAGGTACTTTTGACACAAATCATTATATTGAGGTATCATGCTATATTACAGAGACCTTCTTAATGTCCTATTCCTATGAATGAGATTTCATTAGCATTGTGGATTACAACATACGTTATGCAGAATCCCTTTGAGCATCACTGAACTTCTTAAAACTAGTTTTATTTTTCTTCTAGGTGCATTCATATTAACATATACGTAAACTACAGATAAAACAAACAAAAATAAATCACACTATCTTATTATATTTGTATATTCCAGGTAGGACTACTGCTGCCCTTGCAGAAAGGCTGAAACTGTTCTTAAACTTTTAAGTGAAACAAAGTGTTTAAAAGAAATAGGGGAATAGTTTCAATCTTTTTTTTTATCCCCAAGCAACATAAAGAAACTCTTTCATAAGATATTGATGTGATGCTAAACTCTGCTATCAGAGTATTTTTATTTAAAAAAAACTACTAAAATTTTAGAGAAATAAATGACTAGAAGATAAAGGAGGAAAATAAAGGGTTTTTTGAGTTAACGTTCATTGCTTGATACTTTAAATGCCATAAAATACATACTAAGCATTTTAAATAATATTTAGGGGGCTATCGTTACTCTCCAGAAACTTATTTAAAGTGTCAATTAAAATCCTATAACTTCTAACAAGACTTCCAAAATTCAGGCTATTTTTGTAGTGGTTAACTCCAAAGTAAACTAAAACAAACTAATTTTAAAAATTGGATTTAAGGAGGGGTTTTGAGTAGAAACTCTGTCTGGAATTTCTGAAATGCTGTAAAGGAGACTAAGAGCTAAGGCACTACAAGGGCAGCTAGAAAGAACTTGAGGGGTATTGTGGGGTTCTGTGTGTATTTGTTTTTAAAGCTTAAGAGTTAGTTTCAAAGATAATTACATGTTTCCATGTGTGTATTATTGCTAGAACAGGCTTCCTTTTGATCCTTCTGTAAAAAGAATGAATGCCTCCATTCCATTCAGTGTGCTTTAAGTGTCTTCATGAGTGCTTAAAAAAAAAAAAGTAGTTAAACTTCAGTTCTTCACTTTTCCTAGTTCAGGTAGATACAAAAAGTTTGTGAAAGAATGTCTGGATCAAATGACCTTTTTCCTCTAAAAAAAGGTTTTTTTAAAAAAAAAAAACAACTTGGGAAAACATTTCTTTCCATTGTCTTTTTTTCTAAGACAATGTTTGTATTTAGTGATGTAGCCATTTATTTTAACATTCCATTTCTTTACTGGTTGCCAAAGATGTCTTTACTTAAAGAGGGGGAAAAAAAGCTTTTGCTATCAAGACCTTTTTCCAAAGGGACTGAAGACTTGAGTGTTTTGAAAAGTCGCAAAAGTTCCTAACCAGTTCAACTTGGCAGTGGTCTTGAACCTCCCATGCCAGTGGCGACTGTGACTGTCAGAGAAGTCCCACCAAGAAAGCTGGTGGGGCTCAGTTCTGTCACAGCTGGGGAATACTTCTACAAAAGGAAGAGGTATGAGAAATGGAAGATGCAGATCTGTTTTCAAGATTTGCATAGTATTCCCCTAGATAATAAAGCACAGGCATTTATACATCACTTAGCTCTTCACTGAAGTCTGTACCTTACAAGCTATGTGTAGTATTGTTCTCCAGTCCAGAAGCATAGGGGTACAGAAAAATCCATATTTTTCCATAGTAACTGTCAATATAAATTATACTACTTGTGAAATGTGTACCTCTGTCTGTAAAACCTGTATCTACCAATCTGTCCCCACAGACATTGCGAGAACAATGAGGGCTCTAATAGCAATGAAGGGATTAAAATATACTCGTCCTTCTAATCTGTGTCTTCCAGCCAGGATGTCAATTAACAATGTTCAAGTCTTCTGAATATGATAGACTGTAGTAAAGCATTTTGAAACAGCAGAATATAGGTGAAAATTTAATTTAGGACAATTGCTGTTTTTTGAAGATTACCTTTAAATTGGGGGCTATTAGTCCTGCTGGCCTCTCATAGTCGGAACAGAATTTGCTACATGAGAACGTTTGTTTTTTGGTGGTGGGTTTTTTTTTGTTTTGCTGCAACTATTGGCAGCCATAAATACTAGTCCTGGTAAAAAAGGATTGATGAATGGAGCAGAGGTGATAGCTGTTTATTTCTCAGCTAATGTCAGTGCAGGCTGCAAAATCCGACAAAAACATACAAAATACTTGTTCCTTCTCACTCTGTTGCAATGGCTAAACTCCAAATTGGTGTCAAAGTAACTCCAAGAAGATATAGGTAATCACCATAATTTACTGTTATCGTAATGTAACTAGGTATGTGCTTTGAGAAATTTGTGAAATTCTTCCAAATAACTGAAACAACCCCATCTAGTTTAAAACTAGGTATACCCTATGTTGCATTGTGCCATGGGTGCAACGTAGCTCTGTGCCTTAAGCACTGTTGAGTACCAGGCCTGTGCTGCTACAATGACTGTTACTGTGATCTTACAGAAAGCACAGTCAGACAAGTATCTGCCATTTCAAGAAGCATCAGTCTTGGGAGCGGTGCTTATTTGTTATTTTCAAACTGAAAATGATTGTGTGAGCATGGGTCGGTTCCCCCCTCCACATACACTCCAGTTTGTGTCCAAATTGAGGCCTGATTCTTTAATTTTATATAAACATAATGCTTATTCCTATGAATAGTTCCATTACTGTGAGGCAATTATTACACAAAAAATATTATATAATGCATGTAAAGAATTTAGCAGAATTCAGCTATGAATAATTCTGTATATGACAGATAAATAAGCTTTCTGCCTGTTTTAGTTTGTTATATTTGGCTTTCTCTCTCCTTTTTATCCCCTTATTTTATGGGTAATTACTCTCAGGAAACAGAATATTTATTTAATATTGTTCTTTTTCTGGGCAGAAGAATAAAAGATTTATTTGTTGGGGGAAGAACGGGGAACCTCCTACCAGGCTGACACTATGTAGGCATGAAGCACTGAGTTAAATCTACCACTGAGTGATTAATTGGATTAATAATCAGAAGGTCAAATGGAGGACTAAGTTCTCAGCTTGTGCAAATCTGTTCTAATGCCAGTTCCACTAAATGGAGACCTAGCCCAATGTGATAGTGTTTAGATGCTAAATAGGCAGGTAAAATTTTTCGTAACCTTCCTAACTAGTGACAGTGTGGAACCATTTCTAATTAAACACCAGTGTCCCAGAACTCAAGTGTAGCAAAAGCATATCATGCTATTACCAAGCTGGCCACAAAGTGACCACAAACACAGATGATGGCCCCTGAGCTGCCCTAGTGTTTGCTAGAAGAATATTGACAAAAAGATTGTCTGGCCAGAGGGATTTCTGAGCAGCTGTGGATCCCCTGGGAAACTTTGGTATAGTGCCTGCTTCTGCTGCTGAGCCTTCTTTCCTGCCAAAAGCAATAGGAGTGCAGAGGAGACAGAAGGAGCACAACCTAGGGGGCCAGAGGATGCTGGCGTGAGACCCTCGGCAGTTCCCTATCGGTGACTGAAGGCAATCAGGCAGCAGTAGGAGACTGCAGTTTGGAGAAGGGGAGGATGCTCCTTGGAGCCATGGAGAAAGGCAGATGATGTGGAAGGAGTTTGATGCAGCTGTTGATAGTAGGAAGGAAAGATGGGAATTCAGGCAATTCAGCTGTCTTAAGTCCCTGAGGATAACTGTTTTCATCCAAGGGCCCTATAGGAAACGCCACCTGCTATCACAGCCAGCACTCTGTTAGCAATGGGAATAGGAACTTTCAGGTCAAAATTGTGCTCTTGGGTAGGATGGCAGGCCTTCATCATTCTGCTCTCTCCCTTCTGCTCAAAAAGCAGATAGCCTGCCTACAGATGTATATGATGAGCATAATGATTAGCATAAAAACCCACTATGTGAGTTTCTGAGTGAACATTTTGCTTCTGGACTGCAAGACTGAATCAGCTCAATATGTACTTCTACCAGCCCAGTTGCAGCACTGCTGCCCTCAGGCTTGGGACCTTTCCTTGGCATAGAACACTTGGTCTATGCTCAAATCTGTTTGTCTTCACTCTTTTACGTTATTGTACAACAAGGGGGAAAAACAATCTTTGTCTATTTCACCAACAATGTTCTGTTATCTTTACACAATTTTTATCTAGCTTATCCTTACCTTACACTTAGAACTAAGCCCATTTAAGGGAGTAGCTACTTGGCTTCATCTCCAACATTTTTAAATAAGTCAATAGCTTATAAGCATGCCGCAAAAAGCGCTCTCTCCATCAGCCAAATCTGTCACTGCTCTTAAAAATGCTAAGAAACAATGGAAAATTTACCCAGAGGAAAAAAGTGTTTCCTCTTTCTTTTAACAGGAGATGGTATTTCAGCTTTCTACTGCTAAGATTACTGACTGCAGTTACATCTGTAAGGGTCATCTCCCATGGCTGGAAGAGCCTCTTTGTGGTCTAGGCATCAGTTTTGACGTGTAGGCTCCTTAAAAAAAAAAAAAAAATGCACTCAAAATCTAGCAAAGGCAAGCCAGCCCCGCATCTCTTTCTCTGAGAGTGCAGATAAACAGTTCTTGCACTTTACTTTGAGGAGGTGCATGAGGCTCTAAAGAGCTTCAATCCCGTCTGCTCTGATTCAGATTAAGTATGTTTTAGATGAAATTCCTATATTTCGTAAGACCTTCCCATATCTTCTGCTGCCCTTGGCCAGTATACTTTCTCCCATGAGCTATTGTGCAGTGAGGTACTGGATTGCTTCCTCGCATATCTGCTTTTCTGTTTAATTTCTGTGCATTTTTGAGTGAAAGATACCATTGAGGTATAAATTATGATTTGTTATTAACAGTGAAGCTAGGCAAAAGAATGGACTGACAGCTTTTCTATAAAGTTGCCATCAAGCAGCCCTGGCAGTAGCATGAAACATAGTGATTAAGGAAGTGAAAGCTGTTCCTGGAAAATCTGCAGCGTTCCCGTTTAATCAAAACAGCCATGGCATGCAAGTCAATCGCAGAGGAGCAGAGAACAGTGGTGAAAATCAAAGCAGATTATAATGACATAAATCATTCTGAGGAAATGCATAGGCACTTCTTCACTGTTTAAATACTACTGCAGATCTACACAGGATGAATCTCACTTTTAAAGTCAATTGTAAATGATGGTGGAAAGGAATTTGCCAGTCTGACTCGGAATACAGAAGGCAGACTGATGATACAGTTTATTCCACTTCAGCATATATGAGCATGCACTCTTAGTAAACTTACTGGAAGAAACATCCCAAGTAAAACCAATGAGACTGTAAAAGATAGCTTAAACAGTTGTTAATTTACTTCCAGAACAAAATGGCCAGAAAGGAGGAATAACTTTCACCAAAAGACAGTTCATGTTATATTCACATCTAATATCAGCCCCCCAGTTGCATTAGAAATAGCAGATGTGTTATATGGAAATAGTGTATCTTCAGAAGGCAGTCTAGAGTTTTGACTTCTGATGAAATACAGAATCAAATGTTTTCAATAAATAGAAAAGTAGCAAATAAATCTACTCTGGTTTCAGTGGAAAGCTTCCAAATTTGATGGAGACTATCTAGATCCCCCCCCCCCCCCCCCCCCCCGAATGATTACATGGAAATCAAAATGAAAAGACCAATAGACAAAATGGAACCATATAGACAAAAGTGGTTACACTGGCCAAAATAAGCTGAAGTCATTGCTTCCAGGAATAATTCTTAGGCTGAGCTTTCAGTATGAATGTGTTCTTGAGTTTAGTTCAGCCAGTGGCCAAAGTTGCAAGTCCACAACAGAGGAAGGGGGAAGAGATACTAAGCTCTTCTTGGGAGCTAACTTGGGCATAGATCAGGTATGCTGATGCAAGCCCAAAGTAGCTTCACTAAAATTGCAAGTATAAACTTAAACTAGGAACTGTTCCAATTAAACACAGTATGTTCTGTTCCTGACACATATTTCCTTATCCATTAAGACAGACACTAGTGAAGGCTTGAATGCCGAAGAGAACCAGGTACTGGAGAAGAAAATGATGTTCTAACTAGACTGAAATATTCTAAATACATTAATGTGTTATTTTTCCCAAAGACAATTTTGCCGTACTGAATTTTCCTGTCCTTTAAAAACAACCAGTTAGAGGCTCTGGTCTGATTTTTCTTTCACTGTTTTTTAAAGAACTGTAGAGTGCTACTTGCATTTGCCAACTTTATAATCTGTTTTTAAACTCATTCAGGGTAACTTTACTAAAGCTCCTCTGTCTATATATTGTATACAGTATTCCTGGATGAGAAACTATCTGTATATTTTGAAACTACTATCATAATTTTCCAAGCTACAAGAATTAAATAAATATAACCACAGTTCAATTTAGAAATGCAAATCATGTCCGTGAATGAGGAATGTATTTTAACAGCAGTCCACAAGGAGGTTTATGTGGAAGCTGCCTTTGCCACATATACCCAGAGCTCGTATTACCAGAAATACATGCGAGATTTTCTAAACTCTGGTCTTGATTATTCTACTTTGACAGTGTTTTAAATCAGATTAGGCCAGGATTCCTTTCAAGCAGGAAGCCAAACAGATAAGAAAAATAAACACAAAGGCACACATTGCTGTGTTTAATAGTCTTGAAATGCTTGTTTGTCTCCCACAGTACTGTATCTGCCCAAGTACTACAAAGCGTGAAACTTTTAGTCCCTCTTAGAGAAGCTCAACGTTGAATTTTGGCCTCTAAAAATAATAACTGTTCTTTCAGTAGCACATAAAAAGAGATCTGAACAGTTCTGATGCCTATTCTTGTCACTTGAGGTATCCAAATACAACCAACCACAACAGCCTTTCTTCCTGAAAAAAGAGTGAAGTTCTCTCTGGGCTGCTTTTAACCCTGAAGTTTCCTAAAGGCATAAATCTGTTGTCCTGCTGGGTATTCACATGATCCTCAGCCCGTAAGCATCAGCAGGCTTTTCAAACTAGCTATTCCTTTATTTCTCTCAGATGGCAGGACAGATCTGGTAGGCAATCTCAAAATGTGTTTGTTGAATCATGAAATGAAACTCAACAAGGGAAAAAGGACCATGGCCGCCTTTAAGAACCTAGGTTGTGACCTCTAAAAATTTGTCTAGGGTCTGGGTGTTTTAGGTTCAACTCTCTTCTCAGTTTTTTGAAAACTTCCTCCATAGATTTTGCTGCAAGTTTTCTTGTTGCTTCTACATTTCTGAACTGACCCTTCTGGTAAGGCATTAAGGACTATAATAGTCTTATAGTACTGAATATGACTTTATAAGATATTTTAATCAGTAAGCTTCTTGGTATTTGTTCTGAATTTTTTTTTTAATTAATCCATTATAACTATATATTAAGGATGCATTGCAGTATGCTTAAACTAATGAGGATAGCTATGACTTGTTAACTATTACTTAAGCATTCCAAATTTTGAAACTGCAATTTGGTATGTTTCTCTACATCTCTGTCAGTGATAATTACACAGTTGAATTGCATCTACTGTTGATATACTATTTCCAAGTCCAGACTGAAAGCAATCTGGAATCGTACCTGGATCGAGTTATTAACTTGCATTTATTTATTTCATTCATTTCAGATTTCACATTTAATGTTTACTACAGGTGAATAAGAAGAATAAGATGCTTTAGGCTCTGTTCTTAAAATTATCAGTAATCTGATGGCTGTTACCAATAATGTCTACCATTTCTGACTTCAGTCTGTAGTTGCATAGCAAGATATCCTACCTATCCATTACCACTATAAACATCAATTTCTCTTCCCAGTTTTCTTAGCTTTGGTCATTTTGTAGTTAAGTATGCTGAATTTTGTTTAAGTCACAAATATTCATGAGGCATAATGAGCTCAAATACGTTTTGCTGGAGCTCTTTCCTTTAGGAATTGATATGTCATTGAAACATGACTCTTCTGCATCATCTGAACACTGCCAGAATTTTAGAATTTGCTGACCTTTTTTTCCCTAAGTCTGTGTGGTGCTCTGCAGAATAGTTTCTTTTAAAAGTCTTCTCAGCAATTTATAGCTTGTTTTAGCAACTACCTGCCTATATGGCATCTTTTTCAGGAGGCTAGTGTCCCATGTTCTAATGATGGTATAATTGTATTGTATTTTCTTGTGATTAAAATGTCTGATATATAACAACTCTCTTTGTATCTCAGGGGGGTGATCACCAACGCAGGAGGAGCTGTAAGGGTACAGACTCTCCCAGGACAGGAAAACTACCCTGCTGTAAATGCCAATGGGATCCAGTCTCAGGTGCTCACTAGATGGGCTTCGTCTTTCTCAGTGACTCGTAGGTGGACGACACTTACTATTTTGCAAACTATATTTAAAACATTAACAGAATCTAGGAAACTGCTTCAGTGCTCCTGTATGCATAAATAAACATGATTGCTATCTGAAGTGTAGTAACAAAAGTTCTCACTTTTAACTCATTTTATCTTCATTTTTCCACAATTTCCTTAAAATACTATTCCAGCTAGACTAGCTAGTCTGTAGCAGAAGCTGATACGTAAAAATGGATCACAGTTATTTACGATATAATGAAATGGTAGCAGGCAGTTGACAGTGCAGTTCCATGACAGTTTAAGCTGATCTAAGTCGGTGCTTTGATCCTGCTGTTGCAGTCCTGTCCTCCTGCTGCTTCCAGCCATATAATTTTATCCTTTCTCTCCCCCGCCTGCCTTTATGCATGCAGTAGCACTTGTCAGGCCCTTCAAAGAGCTTGTGCAGCATTCTCTGCAAACAGAATGCTGACCCTCCAAAAATAGGGTCAATATTAAATAATATAACGTCAACTTAGATGCGATGTGGTCATTAAGCTACAGTGTGACCTAGTGTTCTTTTCAGAAGTTTTTGTCCACATAGTTGAGATACTGTGCCTGATTGGAAACCAGTTATCACACCCTGCCGCTTGGGTGAGGTTAAACCACCCTCATAAAAATGTATAAAGAAGCCTACTGGTTATATATGTTGTTGTGGTTTCAAAAATATTAAAGTGTATGTGTTTTCTGGTATATTCTTTCAAAGTTCGGGAAACAAATCTCTCTCATGCATTCTTATTGTTTACATAGCTAAAATTTAACCTGCTAACTCTAAGATACTAGTAATCCTTGTATAGTGTCCAAGTTCTTAGCTATTAATTTGCAATGGAATTACAGGTGCTTTCGGTGAGGTTGTAAGTGAAATCCACTTCTCCAGATCAAGTCCTGAATGTATCTGGTAGAAATAATATCTGCTAGAGTTCAAAAACTCTCATCAGTTAGATACACTGTAATTACTCATCAGCTGCTATTGTTTCAAATGCAGAAACTCAAAGGAGAAGTTTATTACCAATATTATCCAGTATTATATAGCAATACTGGATTGCACCAAAGATTTGTCTAGACCTGTGTCCTACTCCAAGAATAGCTAATGGCAGATAATAAAGAGAGGTTATCGGAAATCTGGCACTCTTTATGCACTTGTAATTTTATCTAAATACACTGAAATACAGTAAATTTATTCTTCCAATATTTTAACAGGTACCAAGACTACAGCACTTGAAGCAGTCGGGCGAGCAGTATCAACAGCACGTCCTGCTACAGGTATGAGATCTCTGCAACAAGGGAAGCCTCCTCTGATAAGATGTGCCACAGAGCGTGAATCCCTGACTAAAATGCTGTGTTTCATAGGATTTGTTTATTTTTAAAGAAGAAAATATATACAATATCTCTTTTTCAGCCTATCTTTCATCAGCAAAAAGAGGAATCATTTGTAATTGAGGAGATTTATTCTGACTTCAGTAGTGTTTATGTAAATTAAGACAAACTTGAATGAATTTAGAAAAGTAATATGAGTAACAGAAAGGAAGGAAAGAGTTCATGAGCTCATGTAAGACTCGTTCCTATTAAGCGACAGAGAAGACAGACAACACATTCCTTCTTACAGAACTACTCAATAGCTGAGTGGTGTCAGGACTTACATAGCAGAAATTTGTTATGTGAATTTATCCACAGAAAATGCTGCCAGTAAAAGGCTAGATCAGTTTTTATGAAGGTTAGCGGTATATAAATACTGGGCCTGGCACTTGTTTGTGAATAGACCGCTTGCTTTACAGTTGAACTCACAGTTTGCTTCCAAACCATTAAAACTGCACGCTGTACAGCAGGATGGCTAACTGAGGAATGGTAGCATTTGGGATAGTGAGCTACAGCAGCCCACCCAGATTTCTGCATTTCAGTAATCAGCTAGGCAGGTGTAGAAAGGAAGGCTAAATTGTTTCATTTGATAAAGAATATTCTCTAAGGAGCAAAGCAGTAGTAGTGCAAGTTTTAATAATTAAATCAATTGACAGTTCTTACTGCAGATAGATTGCCATGTAATTCTTGGAGTCTGAGCTTTTTCTGGTTCACTTTTGGCTGTTCATCTTGTTGTTCTTAAATGATCCGTGCTGTTTCTTTCACTGAAGGTAAAAGACCTAAGAAGCCACTTGATAAAAAGGCTGGAAACAAAGGTAGGAACCCACACATTTAACTTTTGCAAAGAAAAATCCTAACGTTTATTTGGTGTTAAGTAAGTCTAATTATTTTGGATGTTCACAGACTGTAAAGCTGATATTGCATTTCTCATTGATGGAAGTTACAACATTGGCCAACGTAGATTTAATTTGCAGAAAAATTTTGTTGGAAAAGTAGCTGTGATGTTGGGAATTGGAACAGAAGGGCCTCACGTTGGAGTTGTACAAGCCAGGTAAGAACAGATCTATACAAAATATAACTGAGTGATTAATAAGAGAAATCAATTAATATATCACTCCCTATTTTGCAGAACAGTATACACTCAATAATGGCAGATGAATAGCAAAAGAAAGCAAACTTTCTAGCTGTACCACTGTTTGCGCTGTGCTACACTGAGATAATGTCCATGTGAGAAGGTGTGAAAAATTTTATCATCTTCTGCCTCTGTGATACTTGATATTTGGATAGAGAGAGCAGCAAGAATTTCCACAGCCCCTCTGCCACTGACAGTTTTGTAGCTCATCTTAGTAAAACAGCAGAAAGCACTCTGCAAAGGAGAGATGGCTCTTTAAAAATTGTAGAGAGAGAATTGTCACAAATGGCTGTGTACACGTACAGAACAAAAAACTGCCCTTGCCAACCTGTAGGTTACTACAGCTAATACTTTCAAATTGTAAATGGTCACTTTTTTTATTGTAAGACTATCCATACTACTATGTATGTTCACAGGCTGCAAAACAGTCTGAAAGCCACTGCAACATCTGACATGTTGGTAAAAAGGTTTTTTGGAGCCATAGCTCAGTTTGCTAGTGCTCAGCAGGAGCAGTTTTCCAAGGCTTAACCAATTTGGCTATTGCTTCTGGAATAAAGGAAGCCAAAGAAACCTTTAACTCTCTTATTCTAAGAAGATGAAATATCTGTTAGATTAATACAGGGTTTCTCTATCACATCTTTCATTGTTGAAGTCTGTTCCTCTCCCCTGCCTTTAGACAACTGCAGAGTAGATATCTGCATCTGATTTAATGACCTAGGCTTGCTTTTATAGTCACTAGGAAAAATGACCACATTCACAGCACAAACCATCTGAACTGCTTCAGATGCCTCTTTTAGGATGTGATGAATTCCATCCTGAAAAATCCTGTCTGTCCACTCTAGACATCAAAACCTAGGGGAAATGAGCCTCAGTCTTGCTGTCCTGGGTTTAAATACTGTAATGTGAGGAACAGTTCCTGGAGAAACTGAGTAATCAGTTCAGCACCTTGAACATTCAATTCTTCGTTAGAAATTAATCTTCCAAGCAATAACCTTTATATCTCAAAATGTACCATTTTAACAGTTACTCTGCCATGAGATTCAGCACTGCAGACCAACGCTGCTTGGCACAGGGGTTCATTCTAGTGATTCTGATGCAGGATCAGGCCATTTATTCATAGCAGCAGCTCTTTGACCTGCAGGTGTTTTTCTTTCTACTCTTTGTGTGATAAATTTGTTTCCTACTATAAATCAAAAGTGAAATCTGGAAACTTAGTGTAGCTAAAATCTTCAGTTTCTTAAATGGAGTCAGTAGCTAACGTACCTCAAAACTTCTCAAATTAAATAACTCAAACTGTTTGCATTTCACGGCAACTTTTTAAAAACAAGGTATTTCTCATACAAATAGTGGAAAATCTGCCCATTTTCAATTACACAAATGCATTTAGTTTAGCATCTGGCATGTTCTAATTTTTTTCCTCTATCTATTTTCAACCTGATGTTTTCAGCTGCTTAATAAGTATAAGAATCAATCAGTTCTTAATTTACCCACCCAGCTAAATAATTCCTCTTGCTAAGGATTGTGAGAATTGTTAGGTGAGGATCATACCTCTATTTTAGGAATTAAAAATATGAAGAGTATATATTACCAAGAACAAAATGATTCAAAGTGTATTTTAGCTTGCTAATTCTTGATGAATGAAAAAGTGAACTACTTCTAAATGAAAAGTGAACTACATACTTTATTACTCTGTTTTATATTTCCACAGTGAACATCCAAAAATTGAATTCTATCTGAAAAACTTCACTGCTGCAAAAGAAGTTTTGTTTGCCATAAAGGAAATAGGGTTCAGAGGTGGCAATTCTAATACAGGTGAGTTCATATCTCCGTGCAAATAGAAATTATTTATTTACATTTCCAAATACATATTTATTTTAATATATGTAAGTGTGTGTGTGTGTGTATGTATATGTATATATACACACTGAAGTTTTTATAATTCAGTTAGGCAAGAAAGTGTTTTATATGCCATGCTCATCTTAGGTTCAACATTTTTCCACTAGAACATTGCCACATCTTCCATTTTATTTCCTGAAGTTAGGATTGCTTATGACACATTTAATTAGAGTAGAAGTGCAAATGTCACTTCCTGTGTTTAAACAGTAATCAACTTTTCCACTTGTAACAGAGCGATATCTTGAGACAAATTCATATCTAAAAGGCTTAGCATTTCATTCTTGTTCAGCTGCTAACTAAAGAGTTAGAAGAATCTTGGAGTTAGTGTAAGTGGTTGTGAAGAGAAGTTTGCCAAATGAGGAAACTGAGCATTCCAAATACGTTGCATTTCACAAGCTAAATTTCAGTAGCTCCTCAACTTTCTTCCTTCCAATTCATTTGGCAGGCATTAATATATCTACTTCCTAGTATGAAACTAGACCTGTGGGTGAAAAAGTGTCAGTGGTTTCTTCCTCAGCTTTATCAGTGGTGGGTTTTGGTTTGGTTTTTTTTTTTTTGGGGGGGGGGGGGCAGTGGTTTGGTTTTGGTTTTTAACTTGTAGGTTGCTCAAGCTTCATTATTATCAAATTTCATGGGACACTATTTTGGTTTTACGCTGGGTTAGACCTGTACTCATAACCAAAATTCAGCACAATTTCATATAGGAAACTGGTATCAAAATGTAATTGCATTATTTCTCCATATTCTTTTTCTGTTCAAAACTAGGGAAAGCTTTGAAGCACACAGCTCAGAAATTCTTCTCTTTAGAAAATGGAGCACGCAAAGGAATTCCCAAGATCATTGTAGTGTTCCTAGATGGCTGGCCCTCAGATGATATAGAAGAAGCTGGCATAGTGGCCAGAGAATTTGGAGTCAATGTATTCATTGTATCTGTAGCGAAACCCACAACAGAGGAGCTGGGAATGGTACAAGACATTGGTTTTGTTGACAAAGTAAGAGAGAATATCATTATATGTTTTTCAGTCATGGGTATGATTCTAGAGAATTTACTTTGTGCTAAAATCTCAGTTAACTAATTCTTTTTTATATATGTGCATATATATATATATATATATAAAATTTAAATATTATCTCAAAAATGCCGGTGAAGCTATCCCTGCTTATAAGTGATTTAAAAGAATATCACTAGGAAGCCTAAAGAAACACTGAGGTTTTTCCTACTGAAGGGGGCTACACAACAGTACCAAAGTGCTATCACTGTCCTCCCAGTTCAGAGTCTTGGCCAAGCTGTAGCTCCCAGACTTTGTAATTACATGAAGATTCTCAGAGTAGGAGATTCCCCTATCATAGGTGTGGTTAAATCTGTCAAAGGCAATGAAACACAGATATGATATCTCCTATCCTGAAATGGCAGCGAGGGAGGCATATCTTTCAGTACCTCCTCTATGGCAGATTACTTACTTACTTACTTTCACTACAGAGAGGACAGGAAAGATGGAAAACCACATCCTAACAAGTTCACATGCAAGACATTCATCTTGGATGAAGAGGTTTCGGTATTGCTCTGGATGAGTTAGAGTAGGAATTTGAACACAGATCTTCTACTCTCACATAAGCCTTCTAATCACTAGGTCTTTACTTACTCCCAAGTGAGAAAACCTCTCATTTTCCACAGGGAGGTTTTAGATGTTTAATATCAGCAGGAAATTCACAGCTCAGAGCATGGACAGAATGAAGCACTACAGCTCTGCTGCTTCCAGGCACAAGATAGCTTGCTGCCCACCCCAGTTTTATTGCAGGCAGGTCCAGCTCTACACTCACAGGCACAGAAAGACATGACCTCCTCTTCTGCGTTTTGATCTTAGTCAGATTAGTTATCACCTTGGAGAGCTGATTTTAAATTTAACCCCTTTCTCAATTACATTACACTTTACATACATCCTCTAGAAGCCAGGGGAAAAAGAAATTTTACTTTGAATGACCTGGAGCTATATTTCTACCAAAGTATATGTCTGTGTTTACAAGACATCATAGATTAAAAAAATAAAGTGCTTACCAAGTTCAAGGGGAAAACAGAAGCCTAATTTTCAGTGGATAAACAAAAATACAGAACTTTCAATCCTTTGTATATTCAGTAGCCATGACTTAGTTCACTTTCAAAAAACATAATTTCCAGTTGTTACAATTCTTACAAGTAACGTGAAATTATTTGAAATTTCCAGAGGTCGGGGGGCAGGGTTGACTTTATTATTGGATAAAATAATCTATATTATATCTCTCACTGACTTCAACTGCAGATGTTTGCCCTCAATTTCTTTACAAACAAACAAGCAAAAAACTCACCCTAAGCCCCCACTATCGGGCTCCATTTCTAACCTACCTTTGAAAGAAAATCGTATAGATGTCTGATTATTATCCATACAGCCACTGTGTCAGTATTCACTTCTTGACATTTTGTTTTCAAAACAGGCTGTCTGTCGAAACAATGGCTTCTTCTCTTACCAAATGCCCACCTGGTTTGGTACTACCAAATACGTGAAACCTCTTGCCCAAAAATTGTGTTCACACGAGCAGATGTTGTGTAGCAAGACATGCTACAACTCCATCAACATCGGTTTCTTGATAGATGGTTCCAGCAGCGTTGGAGACAGCAACTTCCGCCTTGTGCTTGAATTCATCAGCAACGTCGCGAAGGCTTTTGAGATCTCTGACATTGGTTCCAAGATTGCAGCTGTGCAGTTCACATATGATCAGCGTACCGAGTTCAGCTTCACAGACTACACCACAAAAGAAAAGGTCCTCTCGGCTATCCGGAACATTCGCTACATGAGCGGTGGGACTGCTACTGGTGATGCCATTTCTTTCACAACGAGAAACGTGTTTGGGCCAGTGAAAGATGGACCTAATAAAAATTTCCTCCTTGTTTTGACTGATGGTCAGTCTTACGATGATGTTAGAGGACCTGCTGCTGCTGCACAAAAAGCAGGTAAATGATGTATCTTTAAAAGCAGTGGAAGTTGATTCATCCTATTTCTGCTGTGTTGTAAATGTTAAGATTTTAAAGTTTGCAAGTACAGCCCCAGTGAGCGAATCAAGCACCATACCTGTTTTAAATTCAGCAAAATGTAAGCCCCAAGGAACTGTTTTCCATTAGGATGAAAAAAAACAGTCCTATGGAGCCAGGTATAACTAGACTCATTCATGGCAGCTTAGTGGAAAACATACACCCAGTCTTATTTCCCTAAACAGGAGAGAAATTAGTAGATTAAAAATAAACAGCCAGATAGCGAAGCTCCAATCAGTGATGCCATCCAGTACAGCATGACTCCTGCTCTCCATCATCATCTAGGAGGGAAATAAGCGGTTTTGGCCAAAAAGCTTATTGTGCTGCTGATGCTTGAAAATGCTAAGCATACACAAAGGATCCAAATTTATTTTCAAAATCATTTTACACAGTGTTACTTGTGTTTCAAGACTGACATTGTAACTGCTACATTCATATGTGTCACTATAAAAACAACTAACACATTAGCTCTTAAGGTATCCCATATTTCCTTCAGGATTTTTACTGAGACAAATCCGTTAATTCCTGATATTTAGTGGCAAAATCTAATCATCGTTGACAGACTGCAGGTATTGAAACACGCTTTTCTGATCCAGATTAATTCATGGATGTAGAAATGGCTGTTTTTCTTGTACCCATAGGCAAAATGGTCTTAACTATTGTTTTTTTTTCTTCTTGGAGGAATAACGGTCTTCTCTGTTGGTGTTGCCTGGGCACCTCTGGATGATCTGAAAGACATGGCTTCTGAACCAAGAGAATCTCATACTTTCTTCACTAGGGAGTTCACAGGATTGGAGCAGATGGTTCCTGATATTATTAGAGGCATCTGTAAAGATTTTTTGGACTCTAAACAATAAAGCAAAAATCTGCTGTTGGATATTATTACGTTGAAACTAAAAATCATGAAACTGAAATGGTCCCCTAAAGTACAGATGTTTTTTCTTATATGTAATGCAAGGGAAGAAGAAGGGCTACTTTTTGTTTCTGTAGTCAGTCAAGGATTCTTGTGAGCTTGTTAGAAGTTGTACTTAATACTGGAATGCAGAATTTGGCCGACAGCTATTATTTTCAATACATATATAGTATCCCCAAGTTTAAAGCTATGCATATCGTGCACTTAAGGCTATCAGATATCAGCAGAGGAAACAATACACCTCTGACATTTTTGCTGTCACTTGCTAGATGTCGTCTTACGAGTTAAAATAATACCATTTTAAATACACTGTACTATCTTCTATAAGCCTTCTGTAGCTTACGATTCTGTATCTTTTCAAGGAGTTCTGCTGATAGCATGAAGTACTTTCAGTGCTTCGGTTACACAACATCCATTATTGCCAGGCAGTTTAAGAAAAGGTATGACAGATTGTAGCTAAACAATCTATTTGTACTAGTTGAGGTTTTGCTATTGTGAATGGTACTGCCATCTGGTTGGCAAAGTTTACATCCAAAAGACATTTAACTTGTACCCACGGAGTTCTGTGGATCTATGTTGTTTGATTCTTTTGGCACAGATTTTAAAAGGTATTTAAGGCACAGTAGTTCTTTTTGAGGATTTGGATCCTAACATATTAGCTGATACTACTGCTTCCTCTACCACTGAAGTCAACAGTGATATTCCTAATATACCTGATAACCGGACTGTTTCCTGTCTACTGCCTTGTACTGTCTTGATTTTACAAAGTTGTTATTAGCTAGACAGCTAGAGACAGGAATCTTGGGCAGATTAAATTAGACCACACGCTGGGAACTGAAAGCATTCAAATCCAAAAGTATCTCAAACTTTGAAACCTAACTGATTTATATCAGATTACATGGTTAGAAAAGACCAGAGACACCAGAGTAGGCAGACACGTAGTGGGATTCAGTAGCTCACAGAATAACAACTTTCTAATGCTAGTAAAAACATCTTTAGATGTGTGAGATGAAAGAATAGTTTTCTTAAAAAAAGGCTTTAATTTGGATTACATACCTAGTAATGTGTTGATATATTTATACCTACATGCGTGTGGTTAAAATGATGCAATATTCACCGAGTTATTCCAGATTCCTTGTGTGAATGACAGACAAAGTATTCTTTAGAAAATAAAGGGGTTTTTTGCAAGTAAAATACATAGTGGAAAACAAACAGCACTTTCCCTAACAATCTAGGGTTTGCCTTTTTTCCTCCCCACCCACCCCGCTATTGATTGTAAAGTTCATAGTAGTTACGGAGGGGCACAGAAGGGATTGTATTCATCAGGCTTTTGTTGTGCATTTTTTAATAAATTATGACTGGCTATATATTACACTTAACATGAATGGCAAAGATGCCTTGTATTTTTCTATTAATTGTTATCCTTAATTTTGTTATGTGTTTATAGATAAGAGTATTCAGCTATTGCTGTATAAATTCCTATGCAATATCAGCTTTGTGCAAAAGTTCATTTAGTTTATAAACTTTTTATAGAAATATATATTGCAAGAAAACTGGGACTGCTGCTATCTGTTTTAATATCTTGTAATATAAAAGTCTTTTTATGATGAACCTCATGTAGTATAGCTTGAGTAAGTTGCACATGATGCTTCCTAACTGCCTATATTGTCTTAAATCCTAGTTTGCAAAAGAAAAAATCCTAAATCATCCTCAAATAGCAAAGATGATAGTATTTATACAAATATTTTCATTTGAATGAGTCAATATCAAAACTATAGTCATTGTTCATAATAGGTATGATGCTAGTTGAATCTTCTGAATATAAATCACATGCCAGCTGGTAGAATTACATTCTCCCTCCCACTTTGTTTTTACTATTGCAAAGAAGGAGGCAGCTTTACTCATTCATTCATCAAGGAAAAAGCAGGTCTGGATCCCTGGGACACTGACACCTGCAGAGCTATATGTCCAAATATTTCCATTTTACAGGAATGGTGATGACACATTACTTGCACCCTTTATACAGCCCGATTACACTGAGGTAGGAAGTGGCAGGTACAGAAAATACTTTTGTAAATATACAAAGTTTATGTGGAAGCAAGCATTTCTGAGCACAGTTTTGATCTAGGAAAAACGGTGGTGGGATACGGATAAAAGGATTGAGAACTGGCAAGATACTGAACCAGAGTGGAAAGGATGTGCACTGTGTTGTAAGTTGAAGGTAAGTTTGGAGGAAGAACAGCATAGTAGAGGGTAGTGGACGTGATTTGAAGTTCTGTTTTGGGTAAGAAGCTACGTAAAGCCACCGGTACAAGGGTTCGGTTTTATGCCGCTGGACCAAGTAGTACAAAGAACATGAACAGAGCTGCGGCTACACCCACTTGCACAAACGCCATTTGGGAACATTGCTGCAGGTATTCAGTACTATCAAGCAAGAATATGGCCTGCAGGGGATCAGTTCTGTTCTCCAGTGAGACCGAAGAAAACCTATATGATGAAAACCATGGCAAGGGGGCTGAACTACATGATCTTTAAAAGGTCCCTTCAAACCCAAACCATTTGTGATTCTTTATGCCCTATTTCCCTCAAAAGTACTCACAAGGCTCAGGGGGCCTCAGATTTGCAACCCCACTGCTGATGACATACCACTGCACATAAAAAAAAATTCAGATTCCTTCACTCTTCCTTCAAGAGTAGAAGATTCTAAGCTTAGCAGTTGAGGTACTTACTGCAACTCCCAGAGCTGTTTCTGAATTTTACATTAAGTAGTAGTTAACACAGTCCAAAACTCATCCTTCCCAGTGGAGCTCCCAAGAGCAATCTAAATTTACAAAATTCTATTAATTTTCTGTCCTAAAGAAATTGAAATACTACTTTTCATTATGACTTCTAGCAAGAGCTGCAACCTACAGGCATGCATTGATTGGGACATATGCCTGAGCATTGGAATTCACTGCCAGAAGACCAAGGAAGACACCAAATCAGTCTCTTTCTTTCTTACACTTCCTGGGTGAATTCTTTACTCATAGGATATTTCATAAGTGAAAGAAGCGTGCAACTTCCTCTTACATTGGCAGTATGCCCTTCCCAGTCCTTGAAGAAAACATTACAAATGCTTATCTCCAGGATGAGATTCCAAGTCAGGGATTACACACACAGAGGACACGTTAGACCAATTTCCATGCTCATGATTTCCTGCGTGCTACTTCAGCAGGGAGGTATAAAGATTGTGCCTGTACAAAGCAGCTCCCTGCTGAACTTGCAGGTCACTCATCGAGAATTTTTCTCCCAAGGTGCTGGCATGGCCCCAGGCTCTGCAGGGAATGCCTCTGTACCCAGGCCAGGGTCTCCAATTCCAGTTCCGAGGCACCTTAAATTTTACACCCCACGCAAATGTTTTGGGCATTTAGATCCTCTCTGACCATGAATCACCTTGAATATACGTCTTTTGATAGTGTGACGCTTTCTAGCTGTAGACTCGTCTGACAAGTGCAGTATATAGGAAAAGCAGGTATACAGTCCAGGACTGACAGTCACTAAACTGCAGAGAAGTCTTCACACTGCCAGACCTGTGACCTGGTAGCAAAAATCTTTTATATTACATCCTTAAGCAGAGTGCAAGAAGAACAGGTCTCAGAAGTTGGTCTTTCTTTATCACTGCTTGTGAAACTATTAATATTGAACCAGCAAGGAATGAGAAGAATCCAAAAGTAAGACCATCCTAATATTCTTAAGAGAAAATAATCACTTTAAAACTATTTACTTTGCCCTTCAAAATCAATGCCAACAAAGAAGAGCTCTGTAGTAACCAGCCAAAAACCATTTGCATCAAAAGCCAATGTCTATACGTCTCTACAACTTATGAAGTAATTTTGAGGCAGGAAGAGAGGAGGAAGAACAGGAGGGGTTTGGCACATACGAAGTAGAATAGTTTCATCAGAACAGTTGTTCCTCCCATAAATGTTCTTAATTACTTCTATTTGCAATTCAGATTAGCGTTGTCACATAGGTCTTCTCTTCTACCAAGTATGGCACCATACAATACAAATATTGTATTTTCTTTTTCCCTGTTCTGAAGAAAAGCAGTGTCAACTTTTTATGCCTTCATTTTAAGCCATATTTCTAATGGGGCAACTGTCAATATCACTATGAAACTCCACTAAAGTCACTGCTTTTAAATGTAGAGTTTCTAGTTTTCTCAGCACTTTCCTTCCTTTCATTAGGCTGAAGGGCAAGGCAACTCCAGAAAGCATCAAAGCCACAAAAATCAGAAAATGTCTCTGTTGCACACAAGGCTTGAGCACGTTGTCAAAGAAAATCAACTTGTATCTTTAACAAACCACATGGAAACTGGAGGCTTAGATCCCCAGCCTAATAAAATCAATCCGAAAAATCTTACTGACTGGCTTTGGTTTGGTCCTGGCACAGTAAACATAAAGGGTTTTCTTGAGAAGCTGAAGCAGAATGTGTTTGAATAGCTTGTGATCAACTGCCATCCAAATACAGACACCAAATACATGGAAACTTCCACTGAACAGTTTATAATTTAAGTATGACTAAATTTCCAGTTATATATGTCTATCAATCAACTGCACACACATTCTTTTGCCCGCTTTGGCTTCAACAGGAATTTTGCCTCTGGCTTCAGCTGAAGGAAGAACAGGTCCTGAAAATTTACAGTCTATGATAAAATCCAAGGGCTTAATCTCTGCTTTGAAGCACACTGCCCAGTTTAAATTTAATCTCATTAGGATCAAAATTTCCTTTCCTTCAAACCATCAAGTTGGGTTAGTGAAGTATCCTTGATCATACGCCACTTTCATTACCTGAAGGATATTTATTGTTTTATTACTCTAAATTATTTACGTTCATCTGTGTCTACATACATATGAATACTGTGTCCTTACTATTTTTCTTTACACCCTACCACCAGAGCAGCCTGCAAATGCTCACAGGGTCAGCTGAACTCTGGCCATCACAGGATAACGAAGGGAAACAGCACTGCTTTGGCCGGTTTGTTTACTACAGCCAAAAGGAGCAGGTAGCATCCCTTCCCGGCTGCCAAGAAGCCTCACCTCATGCTGAGGGCACTCTCCTGGAAGCCAGGTGCTGTCGGCTTGAATATACCCTCAGCCTCGGGGTATAACTGAACCTACAGCTGAACTTCATACTAGACCAGTTCCTAAGACACCAGCATGAGAATCCTGCATAGCTGTTTTTGCTAGCAAATGCTAACTAAACTTTTCCAGCCTCCACTGAGGTCAGAAATGGCCTTTACTCCTTAACAGCAATCAAAGTATGGTAGAATTTAAGCAAAGGGATAAGAACTGTTTTTCTGCCCTGACGTATGTGATCAGATTACAAATATGAGAAGCAATTCTCTGCCAACTAATAAAAGTTAGAGACAACAAACAAGTCAAAAGACTAAGCAAAGACTGGCAAAGTTTAGAAAAATAATTTGATTTAGATTTAAAAAATTACTTACTAACTTAGCACTACTTTTATATTTTTCTTAAGTTTCAAATCAAACAATCTATACCATTAAAATAGATGTTTTTAATGAAAACCAAATTCACAATTATGTAATTTCCAGAATTCTCTGCCACTTACTCTTGGATAGTTTAATAATATACTACTTGCTCAGAAAAGGAAGACGGGAAGACAACAGCTTTCTCACATCTGAATATTCCAAATGAGGTGAGGTACACAACTTTGCCCTGTTGAACTGCTAATTCTGGTGAGGACTAGGAGCCAGTTTAGAAACAAAACAAAACTGTCTGGCACAGCATGCTGGTAGCAAATACATCAACAAGGACTTTAGTCCCCAATGGTCTGATTTGCTCAAATCTAAACAGAGACTAGACCAACACACGCAATTAAGAGAAAGTGACCACAATCAGTTGCCTCTGTAAGCCCAAATATCTGCCAAAAAAAGAGTTTTGACAGAATGTAATGCATATGCATCATGGAAACTGTCAGGTATTAGATCACTCAGATTGGGGAAAATATTTCCAGCCTCTCAGAAATTCTTCTGTAGAGCAACTGGTAGCTACATCATCTTAACAGGAAACTACACTTACTAAGACTGACAGAATCAGTCACCTTGGTTATCAAAGGCAAAAGAGTCAAAGCACTAATTCAGGAAGCTAAAATACAGCTCCTGTTTTGAGAACAACTACTCTAGTAATGAAGTGATACTGAAAAGCATTTTAAAAAGCTCTGCTGTCATTAAGATGCAATGGTATTTCTAAGTAACACAGGAAAAACTCCAGGTAAGGCAATCCAGGGGAAACCTCTGGCTACCAACCAGTCCACCAAAAGCACCAGGGACATAAAATGGAGCCACGACACAGACTTCGATGTACTGCCACTGCGTGCAGAGTGTCTGCAAGGACCTTGCAAGAGCTTCTGCTTTTGAGCTCCTGCCACCAGCATCCGCAGCCGCCAACCGCTTCTCCCAGAGGCCCGATATTCTCACCAGCCGAGCCGCGGCAGTCCGCCTGCGCAAGAGGTACAACAAGGGCCCCGCACCCTCCTCAGGGCCTCCCTGCCTGCTGCACACAGGGTATTTTCCTAGGGAAGCTGAAGGGTTTGGGGTTTTTTTGCTCCCAGCCGTTGCTGAGATTTCAGGGAAGGAAGACATTACTTCTGCATGAAGCAGGAGCTCTTCACTCACACTGTATTATAAGTCTGACAAGAGCTTAGGTGCAAGATGCCCCTGATCAAATGAGAAGCTTTTTCCTCAGAAAAGCTTTTTCCTTGGAAAGAAAAAAACCCCACATATTCATTAAAAAAACAACTCAACAACAAGAAATCCACCCATTTCAAAGTACGAAAGAGCAACTAGAGAGGAAAGACATCCGAAACAACAGGAAAAAAATCTGCTTAAAAAAGCCAACCATACTGGTCACCCAAAAGTCCCCAGTAGCATACAACCCCCTTGGCCAAGCCTTCTTTCACGAGGGAAAAACACGTCCCCTTGGCCCGCTGCCATTCATGAGCAAAAACCCAGCAGCTCTCAGACTCGGTCTGGGGAGTGCCCAGATGCAATCAGCCGCTCCCCCTGCCCAGCCTCCAGGCTCCCCAGCACCATCCCGGGCTGGCGGCCAGAGAAGCCACAGCTCCCAACAGTCACACAGCAAGTCAAGCTGCAGGTGGAGGCAAGGGAGAAGCCTCAGGAAACACCTCAGGGGTCTGTGACAAACAGCAGACAATGTGAGCAGCTCCCCCCCTCTGCCAACACCAAAATGGCTGCAGGCAGGGAGGGCAACATCCCTCCTGCCCTGCCTACTCACAGCTTGCTGCTGGACTCCTGCGGCCCGCTCCTTCCCCAGTCCAGAAGCAGCCATTATCACCTTCTCCAGGTGGCTCTGCCAGGTGAGGCCCATCAGCTCTGCCCCACCCACAGCAGGTGGGCCGCAAGCCTCTGTGCACCAAGCTTATAACGTCATCCTCTCAACTCCAGAGTTCAAATGGACATACATTTCTGTGTATCGCACATGGATTCATGACCTAACATTTATACAAGCTGTTCTCTCCTCCTACAGGTTTCTCAAGGCCTCTGGAGCTTTTGAGAAAAGCAGAGGGTTGAGAGACAAAAGCAGATGGGAGAAAGAAGTTAGCAAGTCAGCTAGCACTAATGAATGCCTAAGACTGAATAAAACAAAAAAAAAATCTTTTTAATGTTATCAAAAATGTTCAGCTGCAAAAAGCTCCTCTTCAAGTTACATTGAAAACCGCTTTAAAAAAAAAAAAAATCGGTTGCATAGCTGATCCTATTTATTCTTTTGTCAGAAAGGAATCTGAGGACAGAGCTGCAAATCATTCTGTTATGGTGGTATTCTCCCTTCAGGTTAAGGAGTCTCTAATACGTCCAAGTCAGAGACATCCCCCCAAAAGCAAATACTCCTTGACCACCAAGTGAAATATTTATTCTAAGGTGTCCAGTACTCTCTGAAGTAGAACGGAGTGTTTCACCTTAAGAGGTTATAAATGTCACCCTGTATCTTTTGTGATAGAAATGAACAATTCTACAAGCCACGTAATAATTAAGCTGGCGTTACCTTTATTTTTATTTGAAAGATCATCACTTTTCAAAGGATTAATGCCATTTTTAAAGAATAGGGCAATATCAATTCTTTTGAACTTTGCTAAAACAGATACAGTTCCTAATAATACTTGGTTTAAACGAGGCAGCCTTTAACCCACACAGCTAGTGGATTGTCACTATTAAATTCCTACTTGCAGTCTCAGTTTTACAAATATGTATATAAATTCACAGCACTGATCCTTTAGTTTCAAAAGTTTTAAATTCTATAATAAATCCATTAATTTGAATCAATTTAAAATGAGAGCATCAAAAGTCTCACAGCACTGATAACATTTAAGTAACAGAACACTGTAGATATCCTTCATGTAACTGAAGACAACTGTGCATGTTGTTTGCATATGACAATATTAAACGGTTGGAGTTGCTATTTGCTGTTTGTTAGAGGTCAATAGCTAACAACCATCGATAGCTTAGGGTCCCAACAAAGAACATAAAGTGGAGCCATATGCTTGTAGGAATCAGTTCTCTCTCCTCCAGTTAAGAGACCATATGTTAGAGATTTAGTGTTACTCTGACAGTGTTATAGCACTACATACAATCAAAGCCAGAATTCTTCTACTGCCAGATTAAATGCCCTAGCACTGCTCCTAGACACTGCCTGTGCACTAGGATGGGTTGGCCAACAGTTGGCCTCCCCAGTTATTTTGCTTCAGGAAGACTAGACCAAATCAGCTGGAACACTAGACATGACCTTCCAGAAGGAAATATTATCAACACCAAATTCAAGATGTATGGGTATTAATAATAATAAAATTAAAGATCTCCTAAATAAGGTTCTAGATAAAAAAAAAAACCCCAGGCCTCACTGGTATCTAGTCAGTTTGATGTGCATCCAAAGAAATTAAACCATAGCTGCTGTTGAAGTACACATCAACAACTTTCAGTTTACTGTTTTCAGCAGACTTTTACAGCACTGAAGTCAGAGGTTCAGTGATTCTTTAAAACAAGAGCTTTATGACCTCAGTTACCTCACATTGCCTCTTTTTCATGACTAGGGATCTCACCAGAGTTAATTTAAGTTCCTTAAATTCTGTAAATATTGAAAAATAGAAGTATTTCGTTGCTATATGTGCACTTTCACAAACTCTAGATGAATTCTCTTGTGGGGGGCCACTGAGATATCCAGGTAAGAGGGAGGACTAAAAAGAAAGCATGTTGTTTCCCATTAGCATGTCAGTCAAAATTAGAAAACAAAGCAATGTATTTTTACATTTATAATGTTTTGTAGCTTAAGCTATTTATTTTTTAAAATCTATTAATATATGCCATTTAGTTTGCATAGGACTCAAGAATATGCATTCTCTGAGTATTAACAGAGCAAGTCTTAAATATGGAACTTAAACCTTCATTCATGCTTACCTCTGATGTATCATTTAAAAACAATTCCAGAGTCTTCTGGTTTTGTTAATTTTTTTCTTTTAAAAAAGTTCTTAAAAACAGAACATAAAAAAAATATATATATATATATATACACACACACACAGAGTAGTGAAACCAAACATAACTAAAAGGTAAAGTCAGTCGTATTTTCATGCCATGTACCTTATCTGGGAGGAAAGAGTCACGCTCATTTTCCCAGCAGGATTTGTGCTGACCAACTTATCTGTGTGTTTACCCTCCCTGCAAAAATACCAGTTGCTCAACCAGGATGCATTTGTTTGAGACACCTTTTATATGACATGGTAGCTAGAAGGAAGAGCAGTCAGCACTGTGTGACCAAGCAGCTTTCCACTGAGCGCTATCAGTTTTAAAATAAATCAATCAACATAGGAGAAATGGACAACCTCTGATAATGTATCCTCAAGCCCACAAAGTTATTCCACTAGGAAAATCTACTAATTATCTCCTGGCAAATAAATTCTTCCTTAGGATTTCTAAATTAGGGAAGGTTCTTGATCAGGGCTTGTTACACCCTTTTTCAGATGTATTTGATATTTATGTAGATAAGATGCTGGACTACAGTCACCAATCATCTGCTTAAGATATTGTAGTTCCTACAATAAAAAACAAGATGGGGAGTAAGTCTGTTAATCAATCATACCCTAAATGCTAAATGTATTATGAAACACATTTAGGTATCTTTCCATTCAGGTTCTGAGCGCAAGCCCTTTGGGTCTTACAAAAGAGAAGTAAATCAGTCCTTTCATAAGTTGAGGTGTTTTTGCTAAATGAAAACATTTATTTCAGCACTATCATTTTTTCCCCATCACCAGTACTACAGCTCTTCTGTTCTAAAAACAAAAAACAAATAAACGTTTTAGCATGTTATACCCCACAATAAATAAACTAAGACTGTATTATAGATTATTGCCAATATTCAATAAATGAAGCCTCACTACAGCATTTGATCTGCTATGCATTAGTGAACTAAGATGACAGTTAGGATTTCAATTAAGGAAAATAAGCAAATATTTTTGGTTTTACCATTTCAATTTTAATACAATTCAAAAAAAAAAAAGTAAATGTTATGCATGGCAATGTTTATTAAACAATCACATTTCATTTAAGCATTAAAATGCAGCAGTCTGGAAAAGCTGCCAGAGACAATGTTTGGCTTCAGAAAAGGCGATTATGAAATTACTTCCAATAAAATTCAAATACTCTGTCTGTTGATTAGTTGAATGCTTTAGACTGGAAGGAACAAAAAGTGCAAGTCAGCTGAATTTACTTTCAAAAGTAAAGTCTTAGTGTCCTACAAGCAGTTACTGAAAGGCCTCACCTCAGTCTTCATGATAAAGGACAAAATTCTCCAATTTCTATACAATTATAATTTACTGTAACATTTCAAACAACATAACATTATTACTAAAACAAAATTACTTTCAGAATATAACTGCAGTATTCTGTCTACCATGAGCACCTTTTTTTCCTTTTTTTTTTTTAAATCTAATTTGTTTGACATGAGATGGCATGAGATACATTCTCACTGCGAAACTGGAAACTTACATGGAACAATACAGTTACAACCACTTATAGGAACATGTTCCAGCTTAAGGTAATTTATACTTAAACATACTACTTTTATATGAAAATCAAAGATTCGCACTGTGGTATTCTGTTTCTGCTGATACACTTTCAGGAAAGTGACTCATCACAGAGTAGCTAAATGTTGACCTGCAGCTTAGCCTTTTGCAAAAAGATTGCCCTTCTCTGCATCATCTTTATTGGAGGATTTGTAAAGAAATGGACAAAGGTTAACAGGTAACATTTGACATATGGGCAAATTTTAAGCATTTAAAAATGGTATTTTTAAATTTTTGTTTTAATTCAACACAATTCAGTGGCAGTTTGAAATAAAAACAGTATCTTTCTGGCTCCTAAATCATTTGAGAATCACTTCATATACAGACATAGTGAAAAACAGTGTAATTATTATAAAGGTTCTAAGAATACAACAGCAACTTTGAATTTGTTCTTGTAAAAATCTTTAAAAATATTGTAGAAACATGTTCTTATATGTGGGTACTGCTGCTTGAAACTGAACAGTTGGTTGACATCCAGACAACTATTACAATTTTCCAGAAGCAAAGCAGCTTATAAGCATAATAAACAAATGGTCATTTTGCTAAAATTTAGACCTAATTTAGTAATTTGTAGAATGACACTTTCAAACTGTGCAACACAAAATAATGTAGCCAACAGTAACATACAGGTACACCATTTAATATTTATTATATGCATTTTATATACATTATTTTTCAACAGCTGTACTTTTGCTATGTGGTACAATCTTAAAAATTTGCTGATTCATAGTTTGTAAAACAGAAACCTTACAAAACTCATCAAAACTCGCAAACTGATCAGAAAAGTTTTGTGGAAGACTAGAAAAAATACTTTATTGTATTAATCATGCATTACACAAACAAAATCTTTAGTTACACCATAAACTGAAGCACATCTGAAAATAAAATAAAAGCAGGGAATAACTAGTCAAAACACAGCAGATTTATGAATCTTGAATCAACTACTTTTGTATTCTATTTGAAACGCAAATAAAAATATTTTTCACTCCAAAAGTTCTGAAACAAGATTGTTTTTTGGAATCAACTCCACTCCAGGTACTTAACCAGAGGAAAAAGAAATTCTTGGTTTGCAACTTTAGAATTATCAAATGTCCCATTTTCTCATCTATTTTAGAATGTTCAAAGAGTGCCATAATAGATATACAGGGCCCTTTAACACACTACATAAAAGGATATAAAGACCAACAAAAAGTGAAATAAATAACAATAGGCCATTAGCAAGATGGGTAATCCTTGATAAATAAACTCGTAAATACAGTAAGATGTACAAAATATCACATAGTGATAGGATGCCAAGATTAATTTTTTTTTTTTTTAAAGAGTTCATTTGGGGGTGTTAACCCCTCTGTGTTTCATTTGAACACATTTTACAGTCCTTTATTTATGAAGACAGTTATGCGATGATGATGAATTAGCATCCTTATGCAAGGACTTAGCTGAGCTGTATTAGGCAAAAGAAGGGAAGAGTGTGGTTACACGGCAGCGGGTCAGTGAGATCTCTGTGTTTTAGGGTTCTATAATGCAGAAAAACATTATCAATACAATCTTGAGCACTGTTGTGACAGGCTAAATATATAAAAAGACTTATAAAAACTAGAATTTTATCCAAACATTTTGTGCAACTAATGCTAAAATATTTTAAGTTAAATTTCCTTTTCTTTAAAGCAAAATAAAAGTTTAAAAGGGGAATCTGTGGCATTCAACTGATAAACAGAAGATTTTACTAAGAGATGAAAAGAAAGCTACTCTTGGAGCTCACTTCCCCCCACAAGAGCACCACATTCCTAACCCTAAGGCAGCACACAGAGTCCAAAATAAAAGTCTTTTGTAAGATCAGACTCCACGTTTGCTTAAAGACACCTAAAGAACAGACATACGCTCAGTTCATATCCAGTCAAGGCTACAAATACTGGTTTTCTTTTTTGTATTTCTCCCCACCCACCCCCAAATACAGTAATTACAGTTAAATGAATGAGCCTGACATTGTTCAAGATGTGGTGACTTTTCACCAACCTATACCTGCCCCACATAAGAGCCTTCACCCAGGCAGATCAGATGTAGTGTCTTATTGGTAACCTTATCATTGATGGCAGTGACGCATTCCCTCTTTTTTGTCCAAACAGACCTGCTGTTATGATGCAGGTTTGTTCTGCTATGTCACACAAATACTTTGGCAAGGGCATCAGCTCCTGCACTGGCAATATATGCTTTTGACGGATGAAATGCTACATCATAAATTGATTCATCCAGCTTTTTCCTATGAGCTGTTATTTCTTGCACACATGTTTTGCTGTCCAAATTCCATAACCTAATGGAACAATCATGGCCTGTTCAGGGGAAGGAAAAAAAAAAAAAAAAAAAAGACAAAAGACAAAGTTAGATTTGTCACATACTTAAGTGCATCACAAATGCAAAATTTATAGAGCATACAGAAAATGAAAAGACCCTTACTTCCAGACATTAAATAGATTCCATTAGGATCTACAGCTAGACTTGTGACAGCATCCAAGTGAGCAACCATAGAATGGATCATTTTACCTAAAAGCAAAATAAACAGTGAATTTCCTGTGAAGTATTGTTTCTTTTAAAAATAACATTCCCATTAAATGCAATATAGCGTAACATGCTTATTTAGATTCCCATAATATCTGAATGATATAATTGTATTAGAAATTTTTAAGTTTCAACTGCAGACTCTTGTATAAGCATAAGGGTAAGTGACACACAACTCTCAAAAAGGCATTCCCATTATAAGCACTCTTTTTATCCACCTGGCACCTTTACTGGTAGCAATGACAATGAAGACCAGTCCTAAAATGACTGGGTGAGAACCTCAATTTTTAGTCCCTTAACTGTCCTAATACCTGCCCTAGTAGAACAACGTGTTGACGAAGCTTTGTAAGAAGAGACTTACTGAGTCATACCATGACTCAGCTTACGCTGAATTTTTTTTTCTTCCAATTTTGGTAGGATAACATGCAGGAAGTGACTGAGAACTTGACTGATAATTTGATGAATGGGAAATTTATGTTTGTTCTTACAATTATTCCAACCTTTTTGTCATGACAGACTCTGTAGTTTTTCCCTAGACCCTTCTTTCCCCTCTTTTTCCCAGATCCTTTTCTGTTTTATAAACTTGATTAGCAGCTTAAGTATAACACAGGATTCCATTACTACCATGACTTTAGGGTTATTTCTTGCCCTAATAGGTACTAAGCAATGTTCTTTACTACTGAGAGTTGAAAAACATAACTGATACATGCTTGGAGTTAAAAGCATGGAAATCATGAAGGTATGTCCATCCAGATTTACTTTAAACATATTCATACATACAAGTTAGATTCTCTTTGTCCTTACCCGTTTTGTTGTCAAAAAATTTGATGTGTCTATCTTCATGTGCTGTAATAGTTACAGGAAGTGTGGGATGACTTACTACCTTGTTAATATGATTATTTGATTGTACACCTGAAAATAAAATAAAAAAAATTCACCCGCCTTAAAGAAAGGATTAAAGTTAAAATGAGAATACTTCAGCATTACACTTTAGCTTACTACATTAACTAATATTATACAAATAACATTTTAGGCAAAGCATCAATGAATCTCCTAAGAAATAAAGAACTTCCTGCTTTACAGGATGGGGCTAAGCCAGGTATACTCCAGCCAAGGTACTGTAGGGGTAACGCTGTACAAGTGGTTTATACACATGAAAAATTCTTGAGCGAGCTAGCAAGCAGACCAAGGAAGTACTGCAGGGCAGCACTAACCAAGTAGAAGCAAACTGTGGTATCTATATGTTTAGCAGACACCTCTTACACCTCCACATCAAAGAATACATAGAGTCCGAATAACTGAAGTCAACCTAACCTATCAGATTCTGTCAGACATATTTATGTCTTATTTCAACTTCAAGAAACAATGAATGGTTTAGAATCTCTTTAGAAACTTTTAGAATACTCTTTAAAAAAGATTTTCTTATCTTGATATGCCAGTGTTTTAAGGCTTGTTCTCTTAATTTCTGTGCTTAAGTTTTCTTGATTCCATTTAAGATTCTCTCTTCAAACTAGAAAAGGTATTTGTCCAATTTGTGATGTTCTCACTGTCAATGCCAGTTTTTGCACAAGCTACCTAGAATATAGCTTTTACACAGTTTTGTAACCTTTGTTGAAGTCTTTATATAAGCTACATAATACTGTAAGTATAATCACTAAGTAAAGTGGACTACTTGGAGGGGAGAAGCAAATTCTCCCCTTGCATCATTCTTTTAGATCTCATTTCAAAGGAAGGAGTGACCAGAAACTGGAGGGTTTCCTTATGGAACACCTTCATAGGTTCGAGAAAAGAAGGCTATTCTATCTAGAGTTTCATCAGATCCATACAATTGTTAAAGAGCTACATCTAGCACCTTATTTGTAGGAACAGTATTTCTAATATTAGAAGTTCCACGGGGGAGTGTTTAGTCACAACCCGTGCAGAATTCTACACTGAACTAATATTCTGCTTAATTCACTTATTTACTTATATTAATAACCTCCATATCAAGGCTATAATGAAAACTGTGTTTTAATATGCAATTCAGACAACTGAATCTTAAGAAACCTTAGCTTAGAGAACCAAAACTGTTGCTTTCACTATCTCCAACTGCTTTCAAATCCTGCTAATCCACAATCTTTTCCATTGTATCTGTTCCAAGCATCTTTAAGCATCTAACCAACTTTCAAACTGCATGATGCAAGAGGGGTGCAAAACTTTTTCATTTAATTCACCATATAATAAAACTTGGATAAAGGCACCTCATCCAAGATGGATATTTAATACAGAAGAGCTTTACTTACCAGATTCTATTTGTGATGAAAGCATGACCACTGACTGGGATGTTTCTAAATCATAAATGACTGTGCTGCCAGTGTTAAAAGATGCCACCATATGAGCAGGGTCACAACCTATAAAGTCAACTGATGTAGGTATTCCATGCTCTAGAAAGAGAAACAATTGTCTTTAGAAAGAATGAAACACTTAAAATTCTTGACAGTTTAAACATTTAGTTTGTTTTATTCTCACACTTTAAAGAAGAAATTCACTCCCTTCTTTAGACTAATGCTACAGAATCAGGATTACTTAATTAAAAGAACTTTTTCCCTTTAGTCCCGTTACTTAGTTTTGATAAATGGATATAAACGAGCCTAAACGCATCATCAGCTGCCTCATAACAGATTTTCAAAACCACTGCAAAAACTTACCTTTCTCTCCATTGTAAGTGCAAATACAGGGCATTTTTTCTGGTGGGTTCCATAATCTAATAGTGCCATCTGCTGAACAAGATAGTAAGTGATTCTTTACACCACTGTAAGCAAGACCCCAGACTGCATCTGTATGAGCAATTAATGTGCCAGCTAGAACGTTTGGCTCTGGAAAAAAACAGAAGTTCAGAAATGAAACCTTTTTAGCGAAGAAACATTAAGTAAGTATTTCTTGTACTTCAATATAAATTAAATGCCACATAAAACTGTCCTATATCCCCCCCAGCCCTTCCTGTTTAAGCAACAGCTACAACATGACGCAGGAGGTCATTTTGCACAACCACTGCCAGCTTTCTCAAAAAAACCCAAAACAAACACAAAAAAAAAAAAACCAACCAAACAAAAAGCCCCACCAAAGCAAATCAACCAGCCAACAAAACCCCAAAACCAACTATGTCCTTTTTTCCAGAATGATACAGGCTTGTTACCACCTTCTCACTGAGGCACTTGTTTCTTCCCTCCAAATTCATCATCTTAAAAATGCTTGGTGACAGCCCTTCCTCTGTACAAGGTGCAAAAACACCTAACAAAATTGGCTTTCCACTTAAATGCTGATGCCTAGATGCCTAATGCTGTTTTTACTCGGCATACTCTGACACAAGGGCATGCTCTAAAACTCTCAGGCACCCTAATAATTAAAATGAGATTATTTCTGTTGTGGAACAGGTAAACACATTCTTATTTTCCTCTCCCTGATACTTTATAGTTGTCTTTTATAGAGGGGTTGGGTTTTTAATCTACCAGGCTTTGAGTAGAGAAGTGAGAGAAAAAGATAAATGGAAAGGAATAAAGCCAGATAAATCACTAAAATTTAGTTTTGCAGGAAATTAAAAGCAAGTTGGTCTTACAACCCAAACCCCTGCTAACAAGCTTTAGGGAGGAAAAACATCCTATTAGAGCGCTCTCTTTTAAAAATAACTTTGTCAGTTGAGTAGGGAGAGTTCTGTCTGAGGCCCATGAAAATTATACCAACAATCATACCTGCATGAACAAATCAGACCATTTTTAGTAATTAGACTATACTGAGTAAATTTTTAGCAGGAAGGCACAATTTGAGCTATATATTGGTTTTAAGGGACAAGGTGTAGTGGTCTTCCTAAATCAGTGCAAGACGACACTGCTTCCTAAGCCTCCCCATCTCACTGTCACAGATTATGCAGCCTGAGTGTTGTATTAGCTCACTCATCATACTGACACAAGGGAGAGAGGAAGAAATCTTGCCTGTGTCCCATTCAAACTTCAGTCAACCATGGAACTGCACCCTTAGAATTACACTAAACACAACATGCTGATCACCGTCAATGGCAGGAGAGTGATGCGCAATTTTCCAAGCAGTTATCAGCTCTTTAATTTTAGAGACATTGGTTATGTGAACTGAGATGCAAATCAGAAACATGGAACTTTTAGAATTTGAGTACACTTATCTTAGTTTTCTGAGAATTTCTTATCAGAAGAAATAAATAATCATTCAAAAATTTGGGATTTTGGTTCAAAGTAGTAAGCATACTTCTTAAAAAATTAGAGTTACGATTAAATTTTTCTTCTTTTCTCAGAAATCGCCAGTCTTCGTATTACAGTTCTATACGAAGTATGTCACCAAAGCAAGTGGGAATAAATAACTAATGTTTACCCCACTCAAAAAGTTGAAAACACACAGTTTAGTTGATAAAAGGCAGTTACATTTCACAAAAGCTCTAGAAAGCAGATTAGCATCAAGCAGAAAATTAATGTTGAAGACAATGGTCATGAGTTGTTTATCTTTTAAATGGTACTTACCATAGGTATCATATGGATCCACATTAGGGCTAGGCATGTTCCACCACTGGATGGTTGCATCAATACCACCACTGAAACACTGTTCTCCATTGGAACTAATTGCCAATGACAATACAGGTCCACTATTGGGAGACAGAGAAAAAGAAGTTTATTGATACTGCCTACAGGACAGAAGTGAAAATTAGCTACCTACTTTAAAAAAAAAAAAAAATTGGAATGGATTAAGTAGTTAAAAAAAAATTCAAGCTCCAGAGACACAATTCTGTTAAAACCTTTTTTAAATCTCAATGAGTGATACCAACCTGTATTAAACGATTCGTAACAAATTAACTAAAACTATCCAAATTCAAGCCATTCAAAGAACATCATCTTATTTCTCAGAAGCAACAGTAACTAAACCTACAAACGGTGAGTTTTTACAGTGCATCTATGCCAATCTAATAGCTAGCTGTCCTGAAAGAGGTGGCTGTAGCCCCCCTCTCAACTATTTTCTCATCCTATTTTAGGAACTGACAGTAACCTATGCCCCAGTAAACTGGTTCAGAAAAATTATCCCAAAAAGAGTACTTTTTGGCCAAGGTTAGACTTTTACTGGTTTAACTGTTTGCTGTGATATCAGACAAGCACAAGCTGTAGCCCAAAGGAGGCAGCAGGTCTACTCCTTTGGACATGCTACTAAGTCAGGTTTAACTGTATTGTAAAAACATATGCCCAAAATTAGATGTCTGGCTCACTTGACGGGCCATGCTCAGGATATAAGGAGTTCACTGGTTGTTTAAGTGTGAATGAGCAAACTAGAACTACATATTTGAAGATGGTGAAAAGGAAGACTATTGGTTGAATTCACCTACGTATTTAGCAAAGTGAAGAACGAAGCTGGGCTGAAAGTGAATGTTGCCCAAAGCCTGCCTGAGGGGAAAAATAGGACAATTACTTTGTTAATCAGTCTCATTGAAAGTCACAGGGTAGGGATCAGTTCTGTATCAGAACTTCCCCAGACCTTACCTTTTGGTATTCAGTAACAAAAGCCCAAATAATAGCCCAAATTTAAACAGAGCTCTGAAGGAGAATTCCATTGGTCAGAGACCCTCTATCACTCAAAAGAACACTTGTATTTAAACATGAGGACACATTAGTCACCCAGCCCTAGGGAAGAGTGTTTTACACTTTAGCTAATAAGTGCAAACATAAGACATAAGGGAAGGAGAAGGATGACAATAGTATGTGTAGTTTTCCTAATACAAACTACAAATATCTTTGTTTGTTTGTTTGTTTGTTTGTGGGGTTTTTTATGTCAAGGCCAGCACAGGAAGTGTTATCCACTTCCATGCTTATCAACGAGCTCTCGTGAAGCTTACCTGCTAACTAGATTGGAGACGGGATCTTTAGTTATATAAGCAAAATACACTCAAACTACTGTGACTGGCTACGGACTGCACATTTTTGCCTTGCCTTCTTATTGGAAGGAAGCAGAATTCGAAATTAGCAACTGAACCTCAGGCAGTAATAAAGCAGTTAATGCGAGTTGAAAAATCACTAGGAGTTTTACAAGTCCCAGCTCAACTTGCAAGTTTTACTAACATTGTTTAATTCGAGTTAGCTTACTGTGACCATTTGCCACAACAAAGATCTTTCCTTGTTTCAGACTAGTTTGTGCAATCTGCTTTCCCGAGATCTTGGGTTGGACGGCAATCAGAAATGAGAATATTTGTTACAGTGTGTAATGAACCACCATCTGCACACAAAGCAGGCAAACTTGAAATGGGAAAGGAAGAAGCCTGGGTTGACACTGCAAGGGAACTGACTATAGCTAACAGAAGTTTACTCAGGTATTAATCAACTTTTTGATTCATCTCACTGAGTTTCAAGTTCCCCCAGACCTCAGAGGCAAATATATGGATTAATACCCATGCCCTATCTACTACTTTGGCCTATTCTGGCAATGAAATTTTCTCTCTTATTCTTGTTCAAGCCCCTAAAAAAATTTAGAACCCTCCTAGTCACTCCTGATTTTTCACTCATTGAATCTGCATTCAATAGGGTTGGTTTTTTTTTTTGGTCCTGGTGATTGCATCTGTACTTTTAATTTTTCAGACCTGTATCTGAAGATCCTAGGTAAGACTAATAAATTCTACCTTATTTATCTACTTCACAGATTATACATAAAATCCACAGTCCAAGACATGGGCATTACTCAGATGATTTCATTGTCTTCTTCTACAATCTCTCCTTTCCATTGCAACTAACCACATTTGCCACTTCCTTTTCTTCTTGTTTTATCATGGACTGTGCAATTCATGACAGGGACTCAGTATTTACCTCTTTTTACACAGTATAATGGACCTTATCTATACAATGTAAAAATAGAATACATTTGTGGCTTTTAAACTGAAGTGTCTTATGAATCCATGAGATAACGACAATACATTTATCAAGCATTAATTATGTCAAACACTTACATGTGGGCCCTAAATGTATAGATGGGTTCTACATCTAAAGAGGCACTCCTGAAAGAGAAAGGAAGAGTTATTCTGCTACATGAAATCTCTACTGAAAAACTCTAAAAACATTTAAGAGTTTAATCAATTTCAAAGGCATTTAAAACACAATTGATGTTTTATAAAACCCATATACTTGCTTTTTGGCAGGAACCGTTTTCTGCAAATTCCAAAGTTTTAGAGTATGGTCCTCAGAGGCTGTAACCAGCACAGGCTCTACAGGATGAAAAGCTAATGCCCGCACTCCATCAAAATGACTGCGTAGCGTATACTTCGGGTTCCATGTCTTTCTGAAGGCATCTTTATTAGCTGGCAGCTTAAAAAGAGAAAAGGAAAGGAGTAATTTTATCTTGGGTTTAAAAAATATGTATAATATATATCTCCCCCTATTTTACGAAAACACACTATTTTTGATTCACCTAATACATGTTCAATCTTAAGCTTGCATTTATCTATTGATCCATTTATATACATCTGTAACTCCCTCTCTGGCACGCAATGTAGCCTGCAAGTTTTTCTATCGTAATAGTTTCTTATGTCCCAGAGTGGAATGGAGTACAATGATGAATACACAGACAAGATGCCTTGACTTTCAAAAACTGGTTTTAATCCTTTCGTGCAATGATACTTTAATTATTCTTCCCTGAAGAAAGATAAAGGCTTTATTGCTTATCATGTTCTCTGCACCCAAGGAAGAGATTACAACTGTAAAAAGCTCATTTATCACTTAAATGCAATAAATATGAGCTTCAGGTCCCTAGTGAGTGATCTTCCTCAGATGAGTAATTGACTGAGAATGACGGGAAACATACATAATTCTTGAATACTTCTACACCTGAAGGTATGTACACAGACACAGGTAATTCAAATTTCAATAAACATTTGTCATGATTTTAAACATAACATTACATATAAACATTTGTAAAGTCTTTAATGAGTTTTAAGTATATTCATGAGACAATAATTTAGTTACTATGTGAAGCAGCATATACAAACTTTATGTTTACATATTGTGAATATCCAATTCATACTATTAACCTATAGACTGTTAGGCTGAAATCATATACACTGATTTTTTTTGTTTAATTCTTTTCCCCCCGTCCATGTTTCTAATGAATCTTGACATCCTTACTACAAGAGTAAGAGAACAACTGACACAGCTTTAAAAAGAGATCCTTGCAACCTCTAAGAAAAAAAAAGAGCTAACCACTAGTCTATATCCAAAAAAAATACACCTCAGAAAAACACAGTCAAGGACTTGGAAAAGGGATTTGCTGATCACAAACAATAAATGTGAGATATAAAATGGGCCAGAGGTATAATGGAAAAGAAGTAAAATGTGGAGAGGAGGTGGCTTCAGATAAGCTCATAGGGGCATGAGGTTAAGATGTCCTACAAGTACTGCATTACGGGTACAAGGTAAGACGTGGTCTTACTGCACTGCAGATCCACAGTTACTTGGAAACAACTTCAGAAATTAAGAACTATCAAGAAATTTTTAACCTGAAGGAACATTGTGATGGATAACTAATAGCATCTGAATTTCAGTCTCTTCAGATCCATGACAGGACAAAGATTCCCTTCTTAAATAAAAATATCAAAAAATCCTTTCCATCTGTGTTATTTGATACTTCAAGTTTATCTTTTCTGACACATGAAGAAGTCAGAAGCCACCACGCATTTTTCAGATATGCTTTAAAAGACAGCAGATATGCTAAGAGCACTAGGAAAAGAGGACGGGAGAGGAAGCAGGGAAACCAAGTGACAATTATGGTCAATCACTTCTCATTCCTATTTGGTGAATGATCCAGTAAGAAAGCAAAAACTTACTTCTATCTTTTGTCTCCTGTATCAGACAGATATTAAAGCATGAAATAACCTCTCCCCACACACCTCCCAAACCAAGCTGTAATTAAAGCGCCTCTAATGAAGGGTCTCAATGAGAAAATTTTGAAAATCCAACTACACTGAAACAATAAGATCATCTACAGGATCACCGACACTTTCAAACCTTCAACAAATCTGTGAGGTACTGCCTTCTGCTGCAAATTCCTTATTAGCTCAGGCAGTATTTCATACTTGCATATTTATCACCTCTATTCTCTGCTTCAAGTTTCCCAAGAGCAAAGGCAACTCCAAGTTCTATTCTGCATCGCTCTTTGCACAATAAAAACTGTATTGCCAGGATTGTCACAAGTACCACAGATTCTCCTGAAACAGTTATCAGCTGGTGTCAGTTGTATTATTCATTGTAATGCTTCCTGAGTTTGTCTTGGCTCACCTGTAAATCTCTTCCTTCTTGGAATAAGCAAAATGGCTACACAGTTTTATGAAGAAGTTGTACTTCACAAAAGAGAATAATAAATTGCAAAGTTGCAACGTTGCAGCCAGTCACGACATTTTCCTCAAAACCGATCTGAAAGTTGCTTCTGAAAGTCTCTCACAGGCCATCCTCTACAGACCAACTTCCCTACACTACTAGAGTTCTTGAAGGAGACATCACAAATTCCTTCTTTTACATCAAAGACATTCTTGCAGTCTCTTTATCATAGAAAGAAGTATGGCATATATTTGCCACTGTGGCATCAGAACATATTAATGATTGCATTACTTTGATCTAAGATACTTCTCGCTCAGCATCAGCCTCTGACAGTAGCTAAAAACATCCAAAAATGCCTAAGAAAAAGTACTAAAATACTGATGCTTCTTCTCACTCTTCTTCCAGACTGCTATCATTTCAGCCCAGGAACTTCTTGTTCCTTCTATGTATATAGTAATTCTTCAATGGAGAGCTAATTGGAGAACAACAGGTAACAAGGAGCTATAATAGAGATACAGAGTATTCTGCTACTACTGGAGTTGTGCAGATACTGGAATTTATGCTATTAATTGTGACTGATAATCATTCCCATGGCATTAAAAATAGCCAAGAATGGAGACATGCAAAATACAATATTACAGACCAACCCTAAGGGTCACCATACCAATTAGCCCATGCATTAATTGTCCAGCATACAGGCCGACTTAGGATTTTAGTGGGCAGAGGAAAGAAGGGTGCTTAACAAATATTCTACATTTTTAAAGGAAAAAAAAAAAAATCAGAAAATTCTATGGTTATGAACATGTGCCTTAAGAGCCACATGTTGTCACGTTACCTTTATAAATTTAATGAAGGGCAAGTGTGACCCACCAGACCTTGATACTCCAAAGTTCTGAACTCGGGAACAGGACAGACACAGAATGCAATGCAACTGCAAAAACAATTTGTGATCTGATCTCACAACTGGAGCTGCCTCACTACTGAAAGTATACCATTTAGTTTTTTGATGCCTCACACTTACTGTCAGTAAAATGGGAATAACACTTAAAGAAAATAAAATAATCAACTGACAAGTTCAGAAGCTTGATCTGAGATTCCAAACTGCTTTAAAATAAATATTTTTCCTCATGCAAGCTAGCATTAAACCAAACTTTTCTTAATTCTTTGATGAAGATACAGACAGAAGCATTTAGAAGTTATTCAACCAAGTAAATACAGCACTATTTGTAAAACAAACCCCCAAACTATTCGACTTCATAATTCCCAGGGGAATTTACTACTAGTTAGGAGTAGTAGTTAGGAACATCCAGTTCTAGATGTTTCAAATTTAAGCTGCCTTAAAGCATTTACAAGTGAAGCTTTTGAAAAACTTTTCTTTGAAGTCCAGGTGTTCATAGATTTCATTGAAACTTAAAAAAAAATTATAATCTTCTAAACAACGGTACATGAACCTCAAGTCAGACACATTTTACATGTGATTACACAAGAGATTTAGCTAGGCAGAAGGCTAAATCCTGAGAAAGTTAAGATGCAAAGAGCTGAAACTGAATCCTGATATTAAGTTATCTGATTTCCCAGAAGTGTTATGTCATTTGAAATGAAACAGACAACCTGAAGATTAATCTTTACTGTGAACAGAACGATCTATTACAAATTTAGAAAGTACTCCAAATATTTAAAAAAGCCCTTTCATTTATTTTTATACACTCCAGTAATAGAAGGATGGACAATTAACGTTGTTTGTTATTCAGGAAATAGAACTATCTAACATAACACCCTGCAATAATGGAGAAATATAGCTCTTACTTCATTACAGCAATTAATAATCCTACCAGTTATAAATACTGAAAGACTACTATGATGAAAAAAAAAAGGTGTATAGTCACACACAAGTATTTTCAGACCCTGTAAAAAGCTATAAACAATTTCTTTCTTCATTGTGCAGATTCTAAGATTTTAATAAAATCCCTAGTAGTGGTTCCCATTACAAACACCGTGTATCTAACTTGAAAAGTTACAGAAACACACAGAGAGGTACCCTACCAACAATAATAATAAAAACAACAACAAAAAACAACCCACCACAACCCAAAACCACAAGACACTTTAAATACAATACAAAACATAAGACTTACCTGAACACTTCCCTAACCAGCCATCAAATGTTAGTAGCCAATGAGAAATTCATATAACACTATTGGTAGTAACTTAATGAACAGGAATGTCAGAACACTCCAGATTATAATAAAAATACACTCTAAAAGCTTACATCTGAAATATACTACTATATATAATCTATGCTGTTAACACTACATAAACCCAAAGGGGAGAGCAAAAAAATAACATCAATATTTGTGTTTCATGCCATGTCTTCTCAATACTCCATATCAGTGTATAATTGCCATTTTTGTTCAAACAAATTCATGTTAAGATGTCAATCTGTATTTTATGTCATAACACATTCCCCCAGTGACAAAATCTGAATTAAATTATTTAAGCAGAAAACAAACAAGTCATCTCCCTTTATTTTGATTACTCAAATTACTTAGCCCATTCACAAGGTGCTCCCTCCTCCTCCCAAGTAATAGTTTTTGCTCATGAAACCTCTGTTCTCTGCATCTATAATGTTCAGGGTGGGGGAGAGGGGACCCAACTATTATTGATTAAATTAAACTGTATAAAGAATTTTAAAATAAAATTGCACTTACATCATAACTATAGTCTGCATCATTTGTTACTGTCAAGTCTGCAAGGTCTCCAAGGCCCAGTACACTTAACAACACATCATCAGAACCCATAATAAATGACTTGCCTCCTCCGGGTGGAAACGTTATTGGCTCAGCTACAAAGAACAAAACAGTTTCTTTAAGTCTCAATGTAATAATTCAAACTGATGAAAAATTGCATTATTCATCACTTAAAAGCAAAGCAGTGTTTAAAACTGAACTTGTGTGTACTACGTACTGCCCCAACTAAAAAGAGAGCATGACGACACGCACACATGTGCAAACACACACACATATATTAGATAAACAATTCTTATATCATGCTTTGTCATTTGATTTCAACTTACTTTACAGAGGTGTTCGATACTACTGACAAGTGACTTGACTGACATTACTTTACATTGCAATATCAAATGTACGTCCTAGGTCTCCAAATTCTCGGCTAAATACTGCATTCACTACACCATGCTATCTGCCTTCTATCCATTTGCAAATAAGTCTCTGTGCTTTATACTAGTCAAATATCTCTACCTGCATGTGTAAATACTCTCTCAGGCTGAAGGCCTCCTGCAAAACATCTTTCTTCTACTTTGATTTTTTTCAGATGATTAAAAAAATGAAAACATCTGTTCATGGATTCCCTCTCTTACTTTCTCAGCATGATTTTGGATTCTAATTTAAAATACACTCAACTGATATTTATCTTAGCTAGCTGTGCCTTCCCCAAATAAAAATTTAACATTTCTGTTAATTATTATTTAGAATGAATACAAATTATATAAAACAATTTGTTCTCAATTCACATCTGAAAAATAAAGTTTCAAATAGTCCCCCGTATTCTTTACACTCTGCAATCTGCTTTAATTCTCAGTATTCCCTTCTGTGCAAAAATTGGGACACTTGTCAGGTAGAGTACTTAAACTTTAGCTATGTGTGAACTTTAGCTAAGTGCAAACATCTGCAAAATATGTTAAATTGTATTTGACATCTTTAAAAATTAAACTTGCTTGACTTCTGGATTTCACTGATTTGGCAGAGAGAGTTATGGTCTCACTTTAACACCACCCTTTGTTTCTAATCCTTTCAGAAAAACCTTGAAACTCGGAGAAAATGAAGTTTCCAGATCTGAAAAACATCCATATCCGCTTTTTTGTCTTACAAAAATAGTTCCAAACGAGAGGATTAATAATCAACACATTCCTTTTTTGAACATGCATCTTAATTATTCTGTATCACCACTATTGGAATGGTAACCTAGTTATGTCCCACTCCAGCTGGAGAAAAGTAACTAAGACCAGGTGTAAAGTTATAGATGTCTGGCATCATTGCTATGGTTATGCAAGAGGAGCCAGCCCAGCTAGATCAAAAATCACTTCTCAAGAATAAAACAAGTTCTAATGCTTGAAAACTACTGCACTATTAAAAAATGTAATACTAGCACAGGCAACACAACTGTACGTGAGAACCTAATAATATCATCTACGTAAAAATAAAGACTGCTGTTCCTACAATTGCATAAAAAGAGCGAACAGTATTCTAACTATGCACAATCATCTCTTTTTGAAACATCCACAATCCACACAAAGGTCTTGACTCATCAGAATGCTACATTAAATTAACAGCCCAAAATATCTTACCATGCTCTTATATGAATAAGCTTTTCATTTCTGTTAATATTTTACTAAAACTCTCAATTTGACAGTCTATTCCAAACCACTCATATTTCAGAAAAAGCCATATTCCTAGAAAACACTTAATTATTTTCCATGTTCCCAGCTATTTCCCTTATTATTGGTTTTTGGGGTTCAGGCTTTTTTTGGGAGGGTGAGGGAGTATCCAGTCATCCATGCTTATTAGATGAGATCAGAATTTCTAAGGATTGATTTCTTACTGAAAGTGTCTGAGCTGAGTATAAAAGGAGATACAAACAATACTTTCTGTGAAGCAAGAAAGAAAATAACATGACAAAAAATTATCTGGGTGAACGTAAATTTTGAAATCCTCAAATGAATAACGATTAGCCCCTCAATTACTTCAGAGACCAAGTTTTTCCCAGTTCTTTTCTAACAGAAAAAGAGTGGGAGAAAAAAAAAAAAGAAGATAAAAACTACGAAAGAAACAGAAGGTGGTTGGTTTTTGTTTTTTTTGGTTGGTTGGTTGGCGGGGGGGAGGGGGGGGAGGGGGGGGCTTTTTCCTTTTCTTTTTCTCTCCTGAAGAAAGACTCCAATACTTTTTACTTTTATTTGGAATTTCCAAAACTGGCTCGCTTCTACTGTCTTGACAAAGTCCCAGCCTCCCAAATACAAGTATCCATTTACAAGTCAAACCTCCCAAGTCATTATAGAACAGAGCTGCTGATCACTGGGGAAAGGAGGCAATATGCTCATTTTAAACTTGAGGACACTTTCCATCCTTATTGTGACACTGTGACTCCTATGTGATCTTTAGGACAGGCCCACAAGGTTTAAATAAGCCCCTGAACTTGTCAAACTAATTGTTTGTGAAATTAATGTCATCTGACCTTAACAGATCAACTTCCATATGCTTTTATACTAAAAATGAAGCACTATCACAGAAAAACACTACCACATTAGGAGTCTCTATTATAAATTTATCAAGCTTTATTTGGATCAGAGGTGAATATCCCTTTATTTAAAGCTTCAAAATTAATGCTATCCAAAATTCAGAAGCCTATTTCTCACTACTAAAGTTGCCAATATGTATAACTACATTTTAATTTATTTGCACATATTATTTTAAAATAAGATATTCAAAGAAGTCTAAAAAATGGTTGCAAGCTGTTTTTATAAAAAAGGCAGAAAAGTAATACAATGAATGATGCGTGATGGTATAGTTACCAAAAAAAGACCCGCAACTCTGAATATCAAAAACATTGCATCAAGATATATGTAAATAATAAATTTAAATAAATTTCTCATTGAATGCTTTTCATCTTTAAAAAAAATCCAAGTACTTTTCTAATACACACAGTACAATATTATCCTCATAGCATAATATATATGTTTAACTGAGTTTGCAATCAATAAATACCAAGTAAAAATGTAAGTGAGAGTACAAGTTTCTTTGTGGGTGAAACTAGGTGGAAAAAAATGCAATTATTAAATATTTGCTTGGCCAATCCTTACCAGCACTTCTTACCCCCAAGTTCTTGACATCATACATAATTAAGTCAAAATCAAGCAGTAATATTTGTACAAACTGCTTTAATGTCTAGTCAAATGTATATGTTCATATATGCTGCTGTTGTCTACTATAGGACAGGGACATCTTAATCTTGTTTTCCAGAAAGTTAATATGTGGTACACCAAAAGCAGCAGTTAATGCCTGAGCAATTAGCTGTTAATGCTATTTTTTTGTCAATCTATAGATTGACACCCCCACAATCTATAGATATTAAAAAACAAAAAGGACATGTGAAAATAATAATTCTCTGTACAATACATTGGATGGAGAATCATGCTGCAGTTGATTCTGTTTCTGAAAGTCATGCAACACAGTGAAATGGAAACCCCTATTTCTTCTGGCCAAAACTAATAAGTGTAATTACAGCATAACAATTTTCTCATTATATTTAACCAGGCACTTCAGAGCAAAAAAAAAAAACCCTAACAAACCAAAAAACACACCTTTAGAGGTATAAAAGATATACTCCCAGCCAATTAGAACCATAGTTTACTTTCTTCCCTGAACCCCCCCCTTCTCCCCTCGAGGAAAAAAAAAAAAAAAAAAAAAAAAGAAAAAAGGGAGCTTAATAACACTTTGTTCTCTATACGAAAACAAAATTATCGACCACTATCTCAGAACTGTAACATTTCAGAGTGTAGCACAAACCTTACATATAGTCACAAGAACATTATGGCTTGGTAACATTCATCAGCATAGGCTAGTGTGTCCCAGCAAGAAAGCCTAAACTTGTCTGCAAAAAACTTAGCTTTTAAAACACAGTTGAATAAATAATTGAGCAAAATCTGCATTTTATGATAATGAAGTATTTGGCCTTGTTAACAAAAGACAGACCTAGAAGGAATTCAAAAGACAACACTAAGCTTGTTTGCTTGCAGCTTTGCACCATACGGTACAGACAGAAACTTGAAAAGCCACATAGTATTCAGGATAGAATTTCTGATCAAATCGCAAAAGTTACACTCTAATATTCAAGTTTAAAAGTTATGCAGAAACCAGGATTAGAACGTATGATGGTAGAGATATTCGTACTACTACTTTTAACGAATAAACCCCAAACTACAATGATAAGCTGGAAACATGAGTACGTCAAATAGCATGAAAATATAGTTCTGAAGGCACACTTTATTCGAAAATAGTGTGGACAATCTTTATTTGAAGTGTAGCACAGCATTTGTGCTACAGGAACCAGGCAATAAACCTCAGTCCCTATCAAATTCAAATTTAGCATCTATTTCTTCAGCAAGATTGTTTTATCCAATGTTATTTTATATATAAAGTCTCTAAAAGAGTCAACAGCTGTATGGCTTGTCCTTAACAATGAACATCTGTGTTCCTTTACACAACATGTATGGCCTAAGAAAAATAGCCTAAGACGGGCTGAGGAAACTGTAACTGTAGGGTCACATGCCCTTAATACCTTAACAAGGCAACCTAAAGCATGTAAACACTAAACCTAAATACAACCTAAATGTATGTCCACAAGTTTTAGCAAGTGGAACTTCACCAGTACATTTTTCAATTGCACTCCACAGTTAAATTTGATAATGGTTCATCTTTAAGTCACAAATAAAAACAAAGATGAAAAGGAAGGCAGTAAAAGACAAGGTGGTAAGACAAACACTTTTGTAAAATAACAGTTTGGGAGAGCAACGAAACCACGTCCCTGCAAAATTTCTATTTTTCTGCTTGCCTGGTGACAGGCAATTGTGAGGGCAGGAGTGAAGGAAGAACAGGAGAACCAACAGATTATCAGGATCGGTAACAACACAAATTCTTTCCACTTCTGGTATAGCTGACACCATGCCAGGGCTTATGGGTCAAAGATCATCATAAAGGAGCCAAATCTGAATCCAATTAAGTATTTTGAATGAATATGTTCTGAGTAGAGGACAGAATTTACATAATGGTATTCTAATCTCAAAGTTAATACAAGGAAAACCATTCCTTTAAAACTGAATACAAGATTTTGGACCATTTAAATAATAGTTTGCCACTAACTTCCATTGCCTAAGATAATCCTGAAATTGAGACCAATGCTTTGTAGAGAAATAAATAGTGTCTTTTTACACTTGTGTATATAGACCAAGAGAATTTTAAAAAAGAGAACGTTAAACTTGAGGAAAAGAGACAAATGAGTCTCATAACTTAAAAAAAGTTTTAAATTTCATTTTAAAATGCAAACTGTATCAAATGTTAATACTCACCTTTTTTCTCCTCAATCAATAACACCCTATTTTGCTAACAGGGGAGTCTGCAAACAGGGATTTAATAGTGAATAGTTTCAGAACACACTGCTGTACATTAAGTTGTTTAAAAATACTTATGAAACAATGGTGAGTTACAATAAGCCACAGAAACTCAAGCCATATTCTCATAAAACCATTTGGGAAGAATTGCAAATAACATAATAATGTGGCAATTTGCAATTGCATTGAGCTTTATAGAGGGGACAGAAAATTACAGCGTGTGCTTTCTAAAAAGAAATCTCCTGAAATATAATAAGTAGCTGAATTTTTTGTACCTTCCTCTGCTCTTGCACCTTCATGATCAGTCATTCTAGAAGAGGGTGACCTAGATTGATTAATGATTCCTGAAGGGATGTGGGGTATCTCATCATCGCCCAGATCAGCTATCATGTCGTGAAGTTTTGTCCTGTTGACTCCTGTAAATTAACGTCAGCAGCAAAGATTCATTTGATTGCTACCGCTTGACTTGACTGAAGTCTAAAAAGCCATTAAACTAATTAAACAAGAATAATTACTGATGGGACCTCCTTAAAATAAATACAATGCTTTGCTTTCATCTTTGTATATTAATAAAATTGATCTTTTGGAAATCAAAAGGAGGAGTTAATACATCAAATCTGAAAACTACATGCAAACAGTTTTAATTCACTAAATCAAAGAGTAACTCCTTTGTGTTCTGTAGATCTAGTCTACAATTTCCTGTGGGAGAGAAAAAAATAATCTTACAGCCCTACTGAGAAGTCAAGCCAAATATTAAAAGAACATTAACTATTAAACAAAATACATATGAATTAAACATTTGCTAATAATATTACACAACTTTAACTATACTAAACAATTTAACACTGAAAAACAGAGTGCAAATAAAAAATAAGCTTAAAAATGAGGGAAAAAGTACAGACAACTCATAATGGGGGTGCAACGAACAATTAACTTTCCCTGCTTTTGAATGGTATTTGAATTGTATAAAGTGTTTATTAAACACAAGAGCAAGAATGCTTCCACCACTGTATGAAACTTCAGAGGTATATTACCCTTATTATACAAGCATGCCTCCAGAAACAAAGCATACTGAAGTATATGTGCATTAAATTTATGATGTAGACACTAGGAAACAAGAATAGCATGTTATAATTTATTTTTTTAAATTAATAAATTCATTCCTGCTTCCACCTTACAGCTTGCACGTCAAAAAGTCAAGCTTCAATCATAAAGCGAAATTTCAGTGGCAGAATCTCTTTAAAGAAAACAATCCACAATGATGCAAGATGTAACCAGCTTTTAATTGATAAAGGAGTCCTTCCTGGGACTTCAGGCAGCTATATTGCAGAATATTTAAAATAAAAAACCCAAAAACTCAAAAACTATGCTTTTAAACTTGCTAAAATATAAGTGTTTACTATCTTTAAAAGGGCATATTAGAACTTAAATAATTTGTAAACGTGTCCATTTTTTGGTAAAGTAAGCATTACGAAACAATTTCTTATACTCTGAGGTGACATGTACCACTCATTAAAAGGAAACTGAAACTAAAACAAAGCCTTCATTCTCAAAAAAGTAAAAGGTGAATACTGTAATTACAAATGACTTATCAAAAGCAGAACTGTTCATTTAAACTGTTAAACACTAAATCATACTCTCTCAAGTAACAGCTGATCATTTCAATTTTTAGATCTCAGTGACAAAAAATGGTTAAAATTGATGTGTTAAAAAATAAATACCCATCAATAATTGAATTCTCTGGAGATAATGGAGAATTCTCTAGAGAGAAGGATGACAATGAAAAACATTTCTGGAAGTCAAATCATAGCAAAAGTATACCATCCATACCCCACGAGGGTTGCTATATAACTATTCTCATTAATACCTGCAAAACATTTTCATTTTGCCAAATAATATAGAACACCCTAGGTTCTGGGGGAGTCTGTGGGGGGGTGGGTTTGTGCTTCTGACATTTTTCTTTCTTTCTTTTATGGAACACTTCATATTCCAATTAAATCTAGGAAGGCTGCTACCCAGAAGTTGTTTGAGAATAAAAATGGCTTCCAAAAGTCTCCCATATGCAACAGAACAGATTTCTTGAGTGGTTAAGTTTCATTTCACTCTCATGTAGAAGTGAGTCTAGAAACCTGTGATCTCAGCTAATGAAGTGAGTGTAAAATAATAAAAGTGAGGAATGTCTCTTCTGCACCAACACTTTTTTTCTAATAGCCACTAGTCTGATAGGATTTCATTTCAAAGGTACAATTGCAGTCAGCAGATGAGATTTCACATAAAAAAAGTCATTCCTAAAATGACCAGGTCTCTAGACCACACAGCTTGCTTTGGTCTTTATTCCAGTTGGCTGTCGGCCAGCCACCCACGGTGACCAGCAGCAGATACATTCTTGAAGATATTATAGAGCAATCAATAAATGACATGATAAAAGTCATGACTGGTACCCTAAACTGTCTGCTTTAATATACCCTTTGCTCTCCAGAAGAAAACCCATTTGTCTCCTCCATGTTGATATGCATGAACTGCTCAACATATGGATGGAAAATGCCAAAAATGGCTTATAAACTTATTCACATCCAAACTGAAAGAGTTTTTTGGAGGTGCTTTCATACCAAACATATGCGCATGGGAAGGTTGTCTCAGAGCACACTCAGAGGTAACTAGAAGTAGTCCCCCTGCTCTGCCACCTTGAACCAGCCAGGCATTTAGTATGTCACTGATTAGGGGATTGTCAGCCTTGTCTTTTAATGTTTTTCAGTATGTTTAGTCACTTCTTGTCCGTCAGGCATAACCTCAGAACAGCCCTCAATCCATCATACAATACAGAGAGAAACTTCTTTCTGAAGTTTACAAAAGAGCAGCTGCTGTTCCCAACAACTTCTCTGTACTTCATGCTGAAAAACGTCAACATTCTGTGCCACCAACCCAGAAGACTCTGCAGATTTCTGCTTTCAAATAACTGCAAGTGTACCTTCATGTAATTGTTGAAGTATTTTATAAGTTACAAAGAGATTTTTTTAAGGATAAGAATGTGCTGTCTCTGCACAAGCAGCTATGTTCAAGGCACAAACTGGATGACCATGTTTTATTCTCAAGAAAAGACTAGGACAAAAAAACCCCAAATAAATCAGTAAACATGAACCTGTTATGAACAAAAGCAGAACACCTACAATCCCATTTCAGTGAATCCTCCTTCAGAGATCAAAAGCGAAAAAGGTAATTGAATATTCAGTGCTGAAAAGTTGTAGTCTGAGAAGCTGTAAGCAGATTTCTATTAGCTCCAAGATGTAATAGCCCAAGTCCGAATATAACACAGGGTTCCTTCTACATCAACAGGTAATGCTAATGAAGATGGTAAAATCCAAATCTGTTTTCATGCCTATCAACTATTACACTGTACTCCCAGAAATCAAGGCTAGTAAAGTGATTGGGACAGATACTCTTTCATAAATACAGAACAATTAGACTGAAGGAAAAGAGGAGGAAAGTAAAAAATGAGAAGTGTTTCAAGGATACTAAGGAAAACCAGTAAAATGATCTTCATTTTAACAGTGATGTTAAACACATACAGTTTAAGATGTGAAAACTATTTTTAAAATTGCTGAGAACACATTACTCTGACCTGATAGTATGAGATATGCATCATCTCCACTATTATGTTCTGAAAATGTGACAGACTATATCTGAAAAACAGTCATCCCCTGATTTACCTGCCAAAACTGATCTTATCAAACTTGGGCAAGAAACTGGCCTTAAATTCAGCATATTATTGTAAAAGGTAAGCCTGGTTTTGTAGAAATCAAGCCTAAATCCTTATCTATTTATCACAATGAAGTCCAGAATGGGTTGTGGTTGATTTATTATTTTTTTAAATATAAGAACTCTTCAATAAACAGGCTTTGGGTTATTTTACAGCTGATATTATAAAGGCATTTAAAGTGTGGGGTGTTTTTTTGTTTGATGGGATTTTTTTTTTCTTAAAGAGCCTTTCATAAGAAAGTAGTATTTCCACATAACATGGTGACTATTGTGACAGAAAAAAAAAAAAAGATAAAAGGGTAAGTATTACATTATGAAAACATATGTGCTGACAGAAGATGACCTAAATAAAGGTGTTCCACCCAAAAGAAAACATATGAATGCAGACTACAGAAGTAAAATAGAATCAAATCTACTTCTGTTTACTTATTTATCTCTACATTTGGAATGAAAGTTACCATACCTGGGCCAGGGCTATGAAGACCCTGTTATGAAGACAACAGTCTAAATGCAGGTTATGGTAGTTACCAGATGCACATCCAACAAAAGAACCCATTAGAATGCCTGCCCTATTATGCTGTCCTCAAAGTACTGCAAGAGGTGATAGTCAATGAATGTTTATTTGATCTTTATGATAATATATATACTGCCATGCATATAAACTCTGATGTTGCTCGAAATAAATTCTGACAAAATAAAGTCTGACAATACACTGAGAAGCAAAGTAAGAGATGAATATTCAGAATGAAGTTCATTAATGATCAGACATAAGAAGTAGAAATAAAGAAGGCCTTTGACACTATTTTCAGTCTCAGAATGTTAAAAAAGCTGAGGAAAAAAGCCTACGAATCAAAACCAGAATTTAAACAAACCTGTCCACCCTTAAATGAATATTTTTACTGTGCGTGGAGTTATCTCATTCAATTAGCTCAGTGATTTAGAGGCCAATTTTTAATCAGAAACTACTACCACGAACATGACTCAAGCGCAGAATCCCACAAGCCACCTTGTGAGACTATCTATGTGAGCTCGGGGCTTCCCAAAGGAGAATTTAAACTTAAAATCCAAAAGTCTAAACAGTGACTTACATGACCTCACAGCACTGTGACACAGTTGTCTCCTAAATATTCTCTTATGTGAACATAAGCAGGTTTCAAAATTACTTTAGATGAAGAAAATAATCCTTTAAGTTTTCATAGTGGAGCACACGTTGTCAAAGGACTATACATGTCAAATAATAATAGATGGCCAACATGTCACACCATTCATGGTACAAAACGTAACGTTATACCATTTGCAGCAACTGCAGGAAAGCGGATAGGAAGGAAAGTTTTGAGAATAATGTTGCAAAGTTAAACTTTGCAACTGGACTTCTCATATAGAATAATTACGATTTATTTTAAATGATGGTCACAACCAATTTAATCAGCAATGTAGACCGTTAAAATGCCAGTTTTCGACAAAGTAGATATTTTTGATGGCTGAGAATTATGCTCCTCTTCAAGAAATTTTAAGATTTACAGATGGAAAACCTAAAAGATGAAGGAAGCAACAACTGCAGGAAAGAGAAACACTTTCTAGACAAGCCAAAATAATGCCAGTAAAACAAATCTGGAAGTCTGAGAAGAGTTTTTCACGGAATTTATAATCCTAGAATAACACTACTCGTCCCTGTTTTACAGCTGCTTACCTTGCACAAGCCAGAAAGTAGAAACTAACCGGTGTGGCGAGTGTGAAAAGATTAGAATCGAAACAAAAGTATGGTTTCAAGAACTTTCTGTATGCAATAATCTAAAGGCACAATTTTTGAGAGATAAATATAAAAATCGCCTGAATAATTACTTAATTTTTGCCCCAGAATTCAAAACATTTGCTGTTATTTTGCAGCCACTGTGCTTCCAAAAGTCTAAAACATTAAGTTTAGTAAGAAAATGTCAAATAAAAGAAGTCTGTTTTAGTATAAAAAGGAAGTTTCTAACCCTACAAAACACTTCATGTGAATTTGGTGTCGACTGCTGATTTACATATTAAGTGAGGATACCCATTAGCACCCAGATTACTACTGTCAGTTCTAATCAAACCAAAGACTAGGTAAAAATCTTTGCTTCATCAACGATTTTCTATTTGTATGTGCGTGTACATGCGAGTCATGCAAAATTGCTGGAAAAACAATCAACATGCGCTAACTGAATTTTATATTTGTTAGATGTTACAAAGTAAATTCAAATCTTAATAATTACAGAATTCTTAATGAAGTGTAATATTTTAATATCACTTAATTTAGTTAGTACATACTCACACAATTTTTCAAATCGAGGGAAAAAAAGTATTTTTTACTAAATGTCACCAGAAACTGTTATAATATACTTTCAAAATAAAAACACTGCAAATCAAGGGGGCTTCTCTAGAGTGACATTGATTTAATAACACTTTGTCCACTAAGAGCTTTGTATAGCTGATGACATAAGTTACAAAAGCATTTTTACCAGGTACTTCAATATTGAAGTTTGGTTTAACTTACATAGTTCAAATGGGTCAACTGGTCTGAAAACTCTTACAGAGTAAAAAAAAAAAAAAAAAAAAAAAAAAACCACCAACAAAACCCCCAACCACAACAGTACCATAGTATTATACTTTTAGAAGCAGATAAAGTTTAAATTCTTCAGAAAACTTTTCAAAGTAGGAATACCCTCAAAATGCCAGTTGTTCATTATTTTTTACACTCACTTTTCAAAGCATTTAGCTCTCTTTACCTATTTAACCTTAAATTTTTTTGTGTTTTCAACATTTCTCATCTAGGAAATGGCTGTCAAAGATTTTAACATAGTCACATTCAGCAGGTAGAAAGTTAAAGTTGGTTGCCCCCGTTACAGAAAACGATGCTTAATGAAAAAAAAAACAAAAACAAAAACAAAAACAGAACTTGTGAGAAAAAAATGTCTTCTATATAGACAGGCAAAAAAAGCGTTGCATTACAAGATTCAGAATCTGCACTTACTCTTTACCCCTTTCTTCCCCTTTCGTTCCTTCTTGTACTGTTCCTTCAGTTTACTTATTAGTCCCTGGTCTACATCCCAAACCTCAGCAGTTGGGGACAGGTCATCTTTGTCTACATGCAGCATATTATTAAAAGAAAAAAAATCAGCAATTGGCAATGCAAGCTGTTGGCGATTTACTATCATAGCTGTATAAGAGCATTAATAAAAGTTCTTAATAAATCTTTACTTTAAAGGTGCAGTTTCTCAGTTTTAAGTTTACAAAATACTAAGTCTCATTTCATACAGTTTTCCACGGCACTGTATAATATCAGTTACATATTTGAAAATTGTATGTTAATTTGTTACTAAAGAGCAAACAAATTAAGCTTCATAAGTAACTGTTTATGTTAGATACTTCAAAATACACAAAAATTCATTGGTTTTCAGGAACAATTACTGCATCTTTAGAAAGACAGAGTTAAGAAATTATTCAGCCAGTGTTGAATAAGCAAATAAAAGTATTCATGCTATATCACTCATGAAAATGCAAGCTGAGTAAGTCAGTGCCAGTTTATTCATGAAGACCACCATGCATCCTTTCGCACTCATTCTACATGCACAAGAAAGAAACCTTGGTCCTACATATAACCAGAGAAACAAGTCTATAAATACAGCTTTTTACATAAAGATGAAGAAAAATAATTCGCATCGGTGAATAAATTGACATCCCACTGCATTCCAGCAATTAAATTAGGAGAAATACAACATTTCACAGCAGTTTCAGAAGACATGTCTTTTTCTGTTTGACAAATATTGCAGGGTTAATTATTCTCCAAGAAAAGTCAAGTCTCCGCTCTGCTAAACTATCCTTCTCAAACATTTCTGGAAGCATAGAATTAGTAAAAGGATAAACTTCTTTCTAAGACAAGGTAAATCTAACTGAAAGACAACTAGGCAGCAACCAAACTTGATTTGTGTGCCAGTTACGCTTATGCGTAAATTCTTTAGACATAAAATACTAAAACTAAGTTCCTCAGTTCCCAACTTCCAATCACACCTATGACAGCAGTGTTTTCATAAAGTGCACAAGAGGAGCCATACACAGCAGAGACAAAGAAACGTGCATTTAGGATGCAAACCAGGAGGAGTTATTCCAAGTACATGTTTCATGACAAAACATGACAACGAATGAGAAGATATCCTAGGATACTGACGCATCTACCAGAAGACCATCATTCAAATAGGGCTGATCAATGACAAAGAGAAACAATCTTGATCAAAGAGGTGGAATATAGAAACAGCAATGGTGGTGAAGGTGTGAAACGGGAAGCATAACAGTAGAGTCCCCTGAGCTGTCCACAAACAAATGTGGAGAGGGGAACGGAACAATGACATCCTACACCAAACTGCAGCTACAACTACCAAACTGCAAACACAAAGACCTCAATCTTTATGAATGCAGGGCCAAAACATTGACTGAGAAGAATAGTGATTAGTCAGGAAATACAAGAGGCACAGAAAGATAAGTCAGAGGATATGCCCAACCAAAGGAGGAAGGAAATTAGGAAAACAACAAAAAATCTCCTAAAACCCAATGAAAGGAAATTCAGTTAAGAACAAATTAAATATCTATATGTATCCAAAGCACCATTAACAAAAGGAAAAAAATCAGCTAGGTTGCAGTGTTGCAGAGAAGGATTTAGGGATTAAACTGAACCAGTTTATATGAACTGAACCAGAACATATGTAACAGCAATGTAATGCTGTTGTAAAAAAAAAAAAAAAAAAAAAAAAAAAAGCCACAACAAAACTGTCATTCTGATGTTTTAAAAGGTGTGGTGTATTAAATCAGGAGTAGTCCACATAATTCAGTGATGGTGATGACAAAATTGAAGTAACATGTCCAGTCTGTGTTCTACACTACAAGTTTAGAAAATGTCTGTAGATTGCAAAACAAACATGGCATTTAGGTATCAAGACAAAGTATTTGAAGGAACTGGGCTCTTTCAGTCAACAGGAAACACGTAAGCCTGCAAGCATAAATACTCAAAAACAATGCTATCAGCTGCTGAAATGTAGGTTGTAAACAGAAAACTAGATAAAACACTAACTCTGATTACCCAGAGAGGCTGTGAAATGCATCTCAATGAAGATTTTTAGGAAAACCCAGTAGTGTTTCTCTCAGGTATGCCTAGGTGTACTTCGCTATTTCAGAACAGAGCCATGTAACTAGAGGACCTCCGTAATTCCCCCCTAGTAGTGAATTGCCTGCAGTGTTTATAACCCACACTAAACTGACATCAGGCAGTGCAGAGGATCCAGGATGTCCACCAGTGGACAATACCATTTAGTGGAGAAAGGATTTTTTGTTTGTTTAAAAGATGACCCAAGAGAGTCTGAATTCCAGTCACACTCTGCCACACAGAATTCTGGGCACAATCAATCATTCTCTACTCATGGTCCATCTGTAAACAGAACTTTTGCATTTCATGGAGAGGAGAAATGCAGTGATGAACACATAGTTAGCCACTGAAATCATAAGCACAATAAAAAGACTTCTTATGTAACATAATATATAATAATATGTATTTATTCCTGTTTGCTTAAGCAAACAGAAGTTCTATATGCATCTTTTTCTTGATGATACTATATCACCACACAGCATTTATAAATTTTTGATCTAAAAATGTACATTCATTTTTGAATGTGCTGCATGCTTTAATTCTTTATTTAACGCTGTTTGAATTTGCTCATCTTTCACTATTTTGAAGATAAGCTGTTCCTAAGTAAAACATGTTGCATGACAGGACACTTTAAATCACAATGTCTGAAAATAATTGAAGACTCAAAGTATATTAAATGAGGCACACACAAAAAAAGTATGTGTTCATAAAGAGCCATATTATAGGAAGGAAAAAAGCAACTCAAACTTCCACACTCAGTGGCCGGTTTGCAGAAGTCTGCAATAGCAAAAATGTAACTATCAAATTTGGTGATGAAATATTTTAGCATATCTGAAGTTAGACCTATGGATAATACTTCGACAATTAAATATTGAAAGTAATAATAAAGCAAGACTAGGCAATAGGTTTAGAGCCTAAATATCAGAACTTTGGTTTCCAAATACTAAATAAAAGCATTGTAAAGAAAGATACATGTAAACATTTACATTTTTTGAGAAAGCCTAGATCTTTGCAAGAATAAGAAGTGATAGACGGATGCCAATGACAGGAAAACTAAAACAGGAAGAAACAAAAAGCTGAGAAGAAAACAGAACAGAGCAACTATTTACATTAGGAAGATAAGAAAAATATGAATTATAACTGAAATACTAAAGTTGATGGTTGATGCAACTGTTTAGAAAGTAATGGCAAGTATTCATTTAAATGAAGCTCCCCATCCAAAATTAATAAATAAATGGATGGACCTGGAGATGTCAAGTAATAACAGCTTCACAGAGTTTAAAATAATGTGACAGGCCAAGATAAACTGGTTTAGGCAACGTATTATTTTATTTTAGAAGACATTTAAGTGGGACAATATTTGAAATGTTATTTTTGATAGGTAATAAAGCAGCATTGACTTTAAATGTTTCAGATTTACACACTGATCTTTAAAAAACTGACACTTAACCCCAAGGCCTGATAGATTGCATCTTTGAACATCCACTTAAGGAAAGAACAGCTGTACTAAAATGGGTGACATACTATGAAAAAAGCATTGCTACTACAGTTGGAAGTATGTCTTCTGGCTCATTTAAATAGTAAGTTAGTACAAAACATACAATGAACTTATGGATATTGTCTTCATATGGCAAAACTCAGAACACATACCTTTTGTTTATTTCCTCCTTCCCACTTCCTTACCTCAGACACGAGCATTTTGGTAACAATGGAATTACTGCAGTTAAACCAGTTGTCACAAAAAAAGCAGTCACAAGTGTGTACAAACTCGCAAAATGGTCTGCCTCGCTTCTGCTATGGGTTCACTTAAACTGTAATAAAAGACATTCAAACTGTTCTCTGAAAAGCATGGCGGGCCAATTTGATTTTTAAAATATATTTTTAAATTTTATTGTATTTTATTTTTAAGTTTGGGACAGCTACTGAACTGCTCGAAAACAAGTTTGAAAAAATTTAACTTGCAAAGTCAGTATTGCAAATAAATCAGAATCCCCCCATTCTGGGGAATTACCTGAGAAGATGACAGAGATATAACACACTGGAAAGTAATCTTGGAAAACAATGACTTGGAATTTCAACGGACAAGCTAGTTCAGTAAGTTTCAGCAGTCTGCTGTGAAAAAATGGATAAATCTTTGACTGCACGAATTATAGGATCAAGCTGTCTTTCCTTCTACATACAATAGTGGTAAGACTGATGCTAGAACCAGAACTTTCTGCGTCACTATGCATTGGAAGGGATGTTGCAAACAAAGTCAAAACCTTGGCTTCAGGGCCTGTGAGACGTCTTATGCTGACAGATTTGCCTGTTTAGCAAAATAAAAAGATGTCCAAGAAACTAACTAAATAATATCGCCTTCAAAGGGGAACAACACCAAGCAACTAAAATGCTTCTAAAAATAGATAGGTGCCAAAACTAGAGGTAACAGTTTGTCCAGCTTCATCTTCCAAGTAGAAATAAGACTGAGTTTTAAAAATAAAGGTGACTAACCCTTTGATATTAATTTCCAGGAAGGAATGCTTTCTAATGCTTGGTACCTTCAAAATCAAGACTGGATAATTTTCCTGGAAGATGTGCCAGTATTTTGATTTCTGTAGATCTTTATATTCTGTTTGCTCACTGAGGTGTTTATTTAAATAAAAGTATGAAAAATTCATTGTCTCAATGACATAAAATGGTCAAACAAGATGATCTAGTGGCTCTTTTTGGCCTTACAATGAAAGACTTACAGTATGCAACCACAAAATTGCTTGTACCACAGTTCAGAAATTAAGATGGTCAATTTTACATTTCAAGGCAGACGTGAATTACTTGGTTCATTATTCTTTTTCCTACCCAAATTCTCTCCCTCTTTCAATTTCTTCTTTTGAAACATGTAGGCTCCAGGGGTTTCTGACTTAGCATATTTTGTTTCACATCAAATTAGTAACCTACTTAATTTTATTATCTACTCTAAAATTAAAATAAACAAATAAAAAGTTGAGCCAGTACAAAAGTATTTTTTGATTCTACTAATGCAAGCCACATTGGCAATAACAACTAAAAATCTCATCCAGAAAAAACTAAGCATACTAATTGCACATTTTTACAAGTACACCAAAGAAATTCATTTAACTTGAGCACAAAAAGTTTAAAGCTCCTGATCAGAAACAAACAGCAAAAGAAACGCCCAAAAATCTAGATTTGAAAGCAAATTTAATTCAGGTGTAAAAACATTCAGAATCCTAGCCTTTCTTATTCAAGAAAGAAAATATTCTCCTCTTAGTTTTGGAATCAAAACCAAAACAAATGTAACTGTAATTGTATCTGTGGCAACTACGACAGTGTGTATATATAGATATATGTGAAAGTTTCAGTATCCAATACATTATTATCTAAGCATGAGCTTTTGATCATCACAATCATCCACACATCCACACCATCTTAGCAGGTATTGCAACTCTTATGTACTATCATGAACAAGTATTCCTTTATTTCCAAATTCTTTTGTTAGCATCTTACCCCACTCTGTTCCATCTCCTGAACTTCGAGCTTCTCCAGCTCCTTCACCATCTTCAGCTGTCACTAAAAAATCAAATTCTTTCAAAGCTTCTTCAGTATCAGGGTCATCTGTAAGGTCAGCAGCTAAACCTTCATTACCAATCTGCAAGCAGATAAACATATTTCTGCATTTGAATCATGAACAGTTTTTTCTACTCAAATATTTCAGTTAGAAGTAATATAGATTACTCTGAGTACCTGGTTGCAGTGGAAAACATTTTTCAACATGAAATGCAGAAAAAACCCACTTAGAGTCAGATGTAGAGCTGCTTATTAAAAAAAAAGCACAACACAGTCTAGTGGATCATTAGGAAATGAAAAGAATACTGACACTAGGTTTAACAAGAAAAACAACCTCATACATCCCAGTCTTCTTTTTTTTTTTTTTTTTAAATTTAAAAAATATCAATTGGAAAATTTTGTTGATTTTCTTGCAATATCAATAGCTCTGCAGAGAAGCTTTACAAACAGTTTTCTACTGATCCAGAAGCCTTTTTTCCCCCTTTTGCTTTCCAGTTCTATTTCAGTGTTAAGCATAAGCTTGGAAAATACCATGCTTTCAGAAAAGTGTCTTTTTACTAGTTCTACCACACCTTCACCTTAAACAAAACAAACAATCCCCCTACCAGGGCATCAGTGAAAAGTTTTCATTCATTCTGCAGGTGAAGAAAATTTCCATGTGGGGTTATGTTATGTTTCTATGACTTGCACAATATTCTTACACTTCTGCAGAAAGAGGCAATTTTTACAAAGATAACTAAAAATTATCCTTCTACTTTATATAAAAAACAATCTTTGTCAAGAGTCAAAAAATGACTGTAATATCTTCACATGTGCTTGGAGATTTACTTATTAGGTTATCTTTTTATCAGACTATCTACTGCCTTAGAAAAAAAAAAAGATTCAACTGATTGCTTGATAAATCTGTTTACCAGAAGTACAAGCTAATACCAAAGGTATGGTGGAAAACCCTTCCTGAGAAGTCAAGCTGGGAGATTAAGACTTGCATCAAGCCGAGGTAATGCTGCTATCTATTTAAGAAAATTCAATGCAGCCAGAGGGGCCATCATGCTACAGAATACTCTATTGAGCAAATGCAATGAAACTGTCCGTACAACGTTCATAAATCAACCTCTTTACATAAAGAAACCCCAAGACAGGGAGACTTTTCCAGTACAGGAGAAAAAGAACTAAAAAGGAACAGGTAATATAGTCTATCCTACCTAGAAAGCTGCTCACAGAGTGGAAAACTAAAGAGGAAAATAAAACAGAACAAAACTTAATTGAACCTTAAACAGAAGGTTATTGGAGACAAGTCTCTGCTAGGGTCTTAACATATTTAGTAAAAAGTTGCACAAAAGGAAGAATTAAACATGTATTTGGCATGGAACCCTTTTTTTTTTTTCCCCATTACATAATTTAGTTTCTTCTAAGGAACTGTCCCTACCTTCTCCAAAATTCAGAAAGGATGCACATTGTATTGTGCTAAATTTGCCTCATACAGGGACTCAAAGTATGCAGAGAAGCTAGGATGGCCAAATCAATTATCTCTTTCATCAATTAATTGACATTTGCAAACAGGTTGGTTGGCTGTTTTCAAGGTAATATTAACTAAACCACCAAATTTACCAATAATGCATCTGCTTACAATCCATTCAGATAATGAAGGTACAACAACAAATGTTTTAACATGGCACATTTACAATAATCTAGGGGAAAAAAAAAAAATTTCCCTTTTTAAAGTGGATTTCAGATCTATATTAAAAAAAAAAAAAAATTCTTTTACTTTGTGTTTCTTATTTATCCGGTGCTTTTCTTTTCCTTCTGCAATATCTTCTATCATGTCACTCTCTTCTTCTTCATCACTATCATCTGCGTTTTCTAAGAAGTTAAATGTTTCAAGAACATCACCAGAATTCCTACATAAATAAAAACATTAACAGAGAATCCATTTTACTTGCTGAAGAGATTTTAGAAGGTTAATCAGATTAAATGCAATTGCTACCTAACAGCTTAACAGCTTTGCAACTAGCAAAAAAACAAGAAATGGTTGTATGAAGAAGTTTCTACAGCTGCCTAATTTCTTATTATAAAAGCACCACTCACCAGAATCTTTCCTTAAAATAACAACTCCAAAGTAGTTATATGACATAAATCCAGCCTCAATACACTATGTATTTTCCTGTATACAATACATACCTATAGGTATGTTATATAGGTACATATGTTCCTATGTATAATAAATTTCAGTTAAGTTCATAACCATTTGTAGTCAGCTACACTCACAGGTGTTCAGAGACTCTAGAGTTGCAAGTTCAATGTGAACTGGCCAGTACATATTAATGACTAAGTAAAACATACTTAAACTTGATGTATTTTTTATCTCTTCACTTACCTTTTGATTTCCTGTCCCTTTTGTTTTGATGAAGGAGATTCACCCCCATTGAGGATTTGTTCTAAGTTCTTTGTCTCTACTGAACCATTTGGTTCTGAATTGGAGAGCCCAAGCAAAGACCTTACCCGCTGGGAGCGTACATCCAATATTGTATCTGTATAACCGACTTCCTGAAGATACCTAGATGCATTAAGAGAAGAAAGAAAGGGGAAAGCGTATTTGAGGGAAAAGGAAAGAAATTAGTATTGACTGTTAAAAATTAATGCCACTATTACATCATTTATGGAAAATAAGCTTCATCATTATCCATCTCATGTGGAAAATCTTACTCTAGACTGCTTAAAGCTCAAGACTAAGAAGTCCTGAAAAATGAACCACTATTTGCACACCTCAATTACTCTGTTTCATAAAGTAAACATATATACAGCTCCTCATACTTTAGGGAAAAGTTTTAATTCAACAAATGTTACTTACTGTCTTAGTAACTGTCTGCCTTGCTTCCAGGTCAATTGGCTATTTTGAGGTACTGCAGGAACCTCCGTATCTTTGGTTTCTTCTGAAAGATATAGTGTCATAGTTGGGTGGGGTTTTTTGTTCTGTTTTTTTGTTTTGTGGTTTGGTTTTTTTTTTTTTTTTTTTTTTTTTTTTAAAGATCAATTTACTTTTTACAAGACACCAATGAAACTAAAAGCAAATCATAAATAAAAGCTTTAAATTAGATACAGTCTTATGCAGTTTTTTAATTAAAAATATTTTTTCAAATTCTTTTCTGAAGCATCAAGCAAATAATTTAACAAAACAGAATCAGTTAAAAAATCCTGACCCCTTACATGCAGAAAAGGAACTAGAAAAAATATTTAACTTATACAAAAAAGAAAACCTTGCCCTGATCAGCTGAAGTGTTACTGCTAAGAAAACAGGCTATATCTCTTTTACAAAGCAGAGATGCTTAGAAAGCAACATGGAAAATATAGTTAAAATAAGAGAAGCAGTAGCATATACCAGCATTTGAAGAAAACGAACATGTCAAGTTTAACACAAATTCCATCAGTTTACTATCAACAATTAAAACCCTGACCCACTGCACTTTTACTATGGCAGAGCCTATAAAACATGGTACAAGCCAATAGTTTAAGGATTTTAACATCTAACTTATACTGCTGTTAAACACATGAAAAATCCCATCAAGCAAGAAATATGAATAATGATGTCTAGTTTCAACCAGGTATAAAGTACTCAAAATGTGGCACTTCTAAAGCAGAAAACAAACAAATCAACCCAAAAAAAGGGAGGAAAAAATAAAAATATGTAGACCACAATTTTAAGGCATATTACACAAACACAGGCCAACAGTATGACTTCCCAAAGACCTACATTTCAAGAGAAGCCACATGCAATTCTGCTTATTAAATAGTCCAACTGCAATATTATGAACAGTAAAACTGTTACATTTAACTTTATATCTACATTACAAAATCAGATGCACTCCAGAGTACCAATAAGGATAGCCTAATTTTTCTCTTAGGACTTTTTTCCTTGATTTAAGATAAAAACAGAAGCTCAACATTTTTTCCAGGCCAATGCAGTACAATTTTTTTCCCCCCATTCTTTAAAAACTAGCATCCTATAAAAGCACAAAAACCCAACAGTATTTCTTATGTTTATTTTGCACTTATGCTTTCCTTCTGGATTGATAGCACAATGGCAAAAAAATATTAAATACTTCAAGAAGGGGTATTATAAACAATGAGAAGCAGCAGCTAAATAAGGAATTGTGTAACTTTATTTAAAGCTTTCTTCGACATTCAGAGCTCTTTCAAAAAAGGAAAGGCCAATTAATTTTGATTTTCAAACTAAACAATATTTACCCAATATGAAACCTTTCCTAGACATCTTCTCTATAACACACCTAAGGGGGGGCTGGGGGAAGAACGAAAGCCACAATAAATTGAACAGAGCAAACCTAGAAAAGTGTATAAACAAATTGTACTAAAACAGGCTATTGTAAAAAAGTTACCTGATTCAAAAGTTGGCATTTTCAAGTCACCTTGGTTCAACTCTGTGCCATATTTTAATTTATGATATTTTGCCCTGAAAAGTATGCAAATGTTTAACAAATTAGCATACAATGCTTTTATCAACTAAAAACATTCTACTATTCCCATTTAAAACAACCATACTAACACAATACAATTTATCCAAATAAAACTGTTGTGATAATTATTGCATCATACAATGATTTCTAGTTTTTCAAGAACACAGTTTTGAGATAACCTTCTTGCAATTATTCACAATTATCAAATAACTTACAGATGAGAATTTAGTATGTTCTCCAAGAATGTGGTTTTTTTCATGTGTGTCAGATACTAAGAGAACCTTTCAAAAACCAGTAGGTTCAACTATTTAGCAAAGGTTATTTTTTCAGTTGTAGCACTGCCATAGCTAGCCAATCGCACTACGATAAATGAACCTCACATTTGTGATTCCTGCCTATTTGCCACCTTCCATTTCCTCTTCAATTTCCCTCCTGCTCTGTTTTTGCTTATGATAGAGATCTTCCCCTCTGAAGAACCACATTAGAGTACTAGATGCTCTCATCACATGTATTCTCATACTGGTTTTCTCTTTCCCATTGACTGGAGGCTTAGCTTCCAATTCCTGCTCAGGCCACCTATGCAAACATGCCTCACTCCTTCCCGTCTCCTGATCTCTGATCCCCTAACCTCTTCTTCTCCATCACTTTTTTAAAAATCAATCTTGGTGATACTATTTCCATGCAGGTACGCATGAGCTTTCCAAATTCTATTCTCTACCAAAGCTGCCCACCAAAATGTCTTCAGCTGCCTTTACCTCCAGGAATATCACATGAACTACCTACACCTATATCCTGGAATTCTCTAACTTTATCCTAGACCTTTCACAATTTGACTTTTGCCTCATAGACTCTCTGCAAAAATAATAAAAATCTCATGGAAAAGAGCTCTAAATCTTCTGCAGTAGAGTCAAGGTAAAAGATCTCTGTAAAAGAGTTAGCAGCCACATTTTAAAGAAGCGTCTATAAAATACAGCTGTCTTCATAATTCTAAATTAAACATTTGACCAAAGTTTTCAGAGTAACTGAACTGTAGCTAGCTCCCACCAATTTTAAAGACTACTCTCAAATATGAAACTTCAAGAAAAGATACATAATGGAACATGTGTTGGACAAAACCAAGGATTTCCAACAAATCTTCTTCTCAAATGGCTGAAAAGTTTTTCAAAATTGAAGGTAAAAGTTCATCTCAAATGTTGCCTGATGTATTTGATGGCATATAAGATTTTCTTCTAAATTATGGAAGTTTCTGCTAAAATTTCAATTAGGAACAGTCTCATTAACAAACTGTCAGTAGATGGCACTATTGACCCTTTACAGTAATATAAAATTCCACATTTCATAGCTATTACATTGTAACTAAAAAACTGTAAGGCTCCTGAAGGCTAGGTATTTGTGTGACCTCAGTCTGACTGACTGCCAATAATAATTTTTTTAAATTATTTATGAATACGTTCATATTTCATCCATGCACAAGTAAGACCCTCTACCCCAGGTGCTGTCTTTTAACTGAGAAACAAAGCTTTGTTCCACATTGTAATAGGGCAGTGTTCCACCAAGCTTCCCAGATAAAGCGTACATACTATGATTTATATGCCCTATAAAGTACTGTACATTTGGGGGGTAAAAAAAAAAAAAAAAAAAAAACAAAAAAAAAAAACAAAAAAACAAAAAAACAAAAAAACAAAAAAACAAAAAACCCAACCCAACAATCAAAATGAAGATAATTACAAAACTGTGAAGTTAAAGCTGACAAAATGTTTTTGCTCAATTCATAACTGAAGCCAATAAAGCACTGTAATTGAAAAGCCAACCTAAACTTGTTCAATTTACAGCTGTGGCAAATAGTATTTAGGAGCAGTTGTTCCATTTTGGAGCTACAATTTCAAAAAATTAAAATTCTGCTTTTATTGTTCATTAGAGAAGATAATGACATATCTGATCTAAAATTATACCAATGACTAGCCACTACAAATAAGCCAAAAATATTGCTGCATGTAATGAGATCAGTTACGTCTTTCACATCACATCTGAGGCTCAACTTCAATTTTACAGTGAGCAATTAATCTTATTAAATTCCAGTAAACTATATATTTGCACACGTATTCCTCTCCGCATTGTCACGCAAACAAGGGTAATTATTACATATCTTAAAAATCACTAACAAGCTACAGTGTTCTTGGGAAGTCAGTGATGTTACTCCCCTACACCACACAGTAACTGAATTCTACAAGAGACATCTTTTGAATCCTCTGAGTATTCACTTGCTATTCTTCTAAGGCTAGGTTTCATGAGTGAAAAAAATAAGGAGGAGAAACAACACCCTAAGTTGATTTAACTGCTTGCTGCTATTTAACTGTTGAATCCTACCACTCAGTTGCAAGGATGTAAGCCAGCTCCCGTCCAAACCCCACAAAGTCAAAATATAGCCACAGTTTTATGATCTCAGCAAGTCTTATGAAACAGCACTATGCTAATGAAGCTTGGAGTAGAGTGGTTCAGAGTACACAAGAGAAGAAATCTTTCTGGGTCTGCAAATCACCATAAAGGAATATCCACTAGCTACAGAAAAAATCCCATAGATATAACTACTTAAGACCTAATTTTATTACAAAAATACACACACAACTACCAAAATATTTAAGGACATTAAAATAACAAACCACATTTTACTTCTCTAAAACATTATCACACCTGTTGCACACATACTTAAATACTAGAAATATCAAACTATTTTGTAACTACTACTGCATTTTATTTAATCTTACACACTGATGTCCTGTTTTATACCCTTTTTCTGAGAAATCATGACAGTCATCATTGTCTGAATGAGTTTGTTTCTGACTCCCTATAATGTGATATTTCACTGCATGAAACTTTTTGACGCCATCAGGGAGTGAGCAACAAGAGGAAGAGAAAGGGGGCGGAGGGAATCAGATGCAACACTGAAAATTGATGTCAACGATTTTCAGATCTGAAATTCTCAGAATTTATTTTACTTTGGGGCTGGTTTCTTTCCATTAGTTGTGATTCTTCACTCAGAGGAACAATGGCAAAAAAATAATGTTTATTATCCTGAACTCTTCATTCAGTGTAACAACCAAGAAACTAACGTACTGTCAGTAAATCACCCAAGAACGATAAGTCAGTACCTGCTTGCTTTCCTTACTCAATCCATCATACTTTTGCAATTAGAGCCCCTCAAACTACAGGCATTTGTAGCAAAAAATAACAGAAAGCTTCCTCGTTGCCTCCCACACATTCACCAATCAACCCGAGTTTCAGTTCCTGTTTTTAGCAATCTACATGACAATTCTGGCTGGGACTTAAGCAAGGATTTTCCTCTGGAAAAGTATGCAGTGTTGGCTTGTACCCACTAGCCGCAAGAACTAAAGCAAACTGTATGCTTCTGCTGTCCTGCTTCTGTTGCACATATGATGACTAGTTTCTTGCCCCTCAGATGAATTTTGGAATTTCATGGGAAGTCAAACTACAAAAGCAGCTGCATTTCAGAGGAAAGCAGGTTTCCCCAATGCCATTCATCTTTAAATTCTGCATTCTGTTACATGATGGCTTCACACTCCAGCTGTAATTAACTGCCTCGGATTTATCTCAATAAGTAGGCAATCCTCACAGCCTTATGGTGTACACCTGCAGAAAGTCTCTACGTGCAGCAGGGGAAGTTTATTATTGCCAAAGTAACAAAAATGTTTTCCTTCAACTTCAGAAAGTTACTTACACCCAAGACACTTGGGTCTGCCATAACAGCACATTATTCCTTTGATATGTTCAATGTTCTTTAAAGGAAGAGTACACACCCCCCAACACTTTACATACTTTTCATCTGCCCTGAATCCAGAGTGACTTGCACATTACCGGTATGATATAACAATGCAACTTTTAGTCTTACGCTGGTTGGAAACCTTGAGTTACTTTCCATTTTGAGCACAGGGCTGAATGAAGAAATAGATCCTTTCTGCTTATTACTTCACCAGAAAACACATGATGTGCCAATACGGCTTTCTGTATGAACTTACTCTGTTTTCTGAAGCACCTTTATACTGGACACTTTACACAGAGGTATGTAGCCATCCTTGCCAAAACATTAGTTTCTAACATGAAACCAATTAATCAGAGTTATTTCTGTACTACTCACTTATTCATAGTACTAATTCATAATGTAAAATATATTTAGACATACTTACTCTTGGGCAACAAACTTAAAGATGTCCAAATGAAGCCTCACTACATTTTGCTACAAAATTTTAAGGTTTACTCTGGCAGGAACTTTCCCCTCAAATTGAAATAAACAAATAAAGGCTACCTATTTTGTTGCCTGATCCTCAAGATGTTTACACTGTTAGATTCAGCTACTTTTTAAGAGTAAGATAAAAATAAATGTAAGAATTGAGTCCACTACTGGAAGTATAGGCACAAGAAGATTATTTTCTTAGTGTTTTTGCAAAATTAACTACTAATTTTGGTCAAATGAAATAGCCAGGCAACAGAAGAGCATGTAGGTTTGGATGACATTAGCCTGCATGGACTGAACGGAATTTTAAAGCATTAAATTAATGCTACAGAAAATGCACCTACTGAGACTAGAAATTCTAGCTTCTACCACATGAAGAAACAATACTTCAAAATGTAATATTAACTTTTAAGGGATTCTGTTCTGCCACAAAATATAGTTTTCATCATGCAACACATACAAAATAGTTCTAGGGAATCAGAAGAACGATATTTCATCCTTTAAAGTTTAATACCACTGAAGAGCAGGTAAAGGTATAGTAATAAGGTATAAATGTTTTTGGAACATTTATTCTTACTTAGTATATCATTAACTCAGAAAAGGGAAACTGTCCAATTTGAACTTTCTGTGTTTAAGACATGAGTTCAAACAATTTGAAAATTACGCAACTTTTTATTATAGCAGACACTAAAATTTATCAGAAAACATAGTGTAAAGATGACCAACCATAAATACAGTTTATATAAGTAATTGTAGAATCATCTAGTAAAGATAGTTTACATCACATGATGGAACTTTTACTCTGTAAAGTCTTCCAGGTCAGATAAAAGCTGAACAATTTGCATACCTACCTTTCTTGTTTTAATGCATATTCTAACATTTTTATTCTTCTCACTAAATCTTTCTTCAAATTTTCTTGACCCTTTCTTTCCCCTTGTAAAAATGCTATCCGAGCCTGAAAACACAAAAAAACAAAAGATAATGGATTTTATTCCATTCTGTTCCCAAAACAAAGTAGTCAGGCTCAGAAGGAGGGAGAAGAAAAAAAAAAAAAAAAAAAAAGAAGAAACTGTTTTGCATTAATCGCTTCAGTCAGTCATTAACAACAAAAATATTTCTGTGCTAGAGTCCGAGTATTATTTTCTGTTCACAAATGTTGGGGGATTTGCCTTGAAATAAAAGGTATTAAAGTTAGTATAGTAACTCTAAAAGAAGGCACAAACAGCAAACACATGAAACATTTTAATATGCACAAATTTTTTTCCTTATGGCACTGTTAGCATAAATTCTGTTATACATTTTCTTCCAAACCCAAAGCCATATTAAAATAAGTACACAGCATACTTTTAAGGAATTTAGTTTTTAATGACAGTATATTGAACAGATTAAGAAATGGATACATGAATTCAAATACAGACTTTACAAAGCCATTATACAGGAAACAACTACGTTTTATGGATTCACCTTTTATTTACTAGTGAAGACAGCTGAAGGTTAGAGTATCACAGGAGAATTGGTTTTAGTGTGCTGTTCTATATGGAGAAAAACAATGCCTTTTTTTTTTTTTTTTTTAAATATCAATTATACTACCCACCTAACTTAGAAAGCAGCAAGGAAGCTTCCTACTTGCCTGCTAACCTAGTAGATAACAATAAATTCAGAACATACAAGCCATCTCAACTAGTGCAGAAGGTCTAGTGAAAAACTTTAAAGTAGTTGAAAAATAAAGGTAGCAAGTCTGTTGAGAAAAAAAGTAGTCTCTTCACTACAAAGTGAAAGAGCTTATATTTTGTCTTTTGCAAGCCAAAATCCTAGGGAAGACAAGGGAATTTGCAGATGTGAATATAAAATTTAAACAGTTAACAGTATTACTGGATTGGCCATCTTCACAGGGAACCACAAACTCATTTGTCCTCATTATGACTTTAAATTGACTGAAGCCATTGGGTAGCCAATTCAAGACAAGATTCAATATAAAATTTTCTTGGATGAGGGATTAGAAAAAATAGAATGAGTAAAGTAGAGACCACATTGCTCTACACAGCTTAAGATCAACACCACAATTTCATTATTAAAGGAGGCACAATAAAAAAAAAAAAAGCAGAGCCATAATCAGCACCTAATCTATCCTTGAAGATTTTTTTAAAGGGAGTGGTTGTACATTTTCATTACCTTCAGTGGTTAGAGCCCGAAACGGTCTAACCAGGAGGACAGCATTCTTGCATTGCTCCTTTCTCAAGGCTAAGTGATATTACCATATAATACTTCACATATCAGCCCTGATTTTAGCCCCTCTGGCCTTATGCTCAAGGCAAACCAAATTAAAATGTGTTCTTTTACCTTGCATTAGCTAACTAATGATTTAATCAATTAAAATTTAAAATCCTAGTGAGAACAAGACAGTTATGAGTATTTCAGTTAAAAGTTTGTCACGAAAGCACTCTGAACTAACCACTGCAACTTTGTGAGAAAGAGTATGCACCAAACACTGCATGGTAATAGAGAAGGAAAAAAAAAATACAGAATTTGTAATAATTGCACAGATATTTCAAGATAATGTAGAGACCAAGATCCAGAATCAGTTATTTTAAACAGTGGGCTCCCAATGGAAGGGGATGGAGGGAGTTGAGGAAACCTGACAACTATACTTAACTGCAATTATGTTGCTTAGATTCTAAAAAACACTACAAAACCGACTCTAATCCAACAGAAAGTTAACAGCCTTCTGGAAAAAACTACAGTTATACATAATTTGCAATCCTCTAGTATCTAAGGCAGCAAACAACCAGAGAATTTCACAAGCCCAACTTGTTATCCCAATTTTCACTACTCAAGGATAAGACAACAAAAAGTAAACCGTGTCCTTACACATAAATACAAAAGTACCCATAAATTAGTTATAAAAGTATTTTTTTTTAGAAAAGTAATGTTACATGCACATATGTGCAACACCATACTTCAAACATTTGGAAATTACTGCATGCACAGATTCTTTTTACAAAAATAAAACCAGAACTAAATATTTTGATAATTATCATCTAAGGAAAGTTATGAAAGCTCTTATGCTCTTTGACTTGAGTGCAGTTCTCAACTCTTTCCAAAACTCAGGTCTTCTGTAAGTGATAGTCTTCTCCCCTTCCATTAGTCTTCTTTCATTGGCCAGCACCCTTTTATAACTATTTGACAAGTCTTAGTTACCAGTTGCAACCGTTGCACCCTAATTTCATCCTCAGTTTGCTGATAAGGGAGAGGAAAATAATATAGCCATGATCACACATGGAGGCAGGCATCTGCCTCCTAAATGATCACAGCCAAACTATTTCCTTCTTCTGGAAATACTTCTGGAGTACTTGGCCAAGCAGAATCAAGTCTCCATATTTACTAGCTATTGCCTAGATCTCACATTTTCCAACCAGACAGGTTAATGAGCTAAGTGATCTTGAGAATCAATATACTACAGAAATAACATTATGAAAATAAAACCAAACAAAACCCAAAAATCCACCCTACAAAAAAAGCCCTCAAAAAAGTCTTTTACATACAACAGTATTTATATCAATCTTCACAGGGTCCAAAAGGTTGAAGAGAAAGGTTGCCACACAAGAACACACTTTGTAGCTGGGTTTTTGACATTTTTGTCAATATTAGCAGACTTCTTTTAGCATCACTTTCTGCAATTGCTTGTATACACGTTTGATTAATTTTAGGGATTTTTATTTATTTATTTATTCCTCCATTATAACCATCACATGGTAAAAACCTAACAGAAGTTATCTATGCAGAAGTTAAGAGCTTGATCTTTAGAAATACAGAAAATAATTTAGACTTTAGGAACACTTAGTCATCAAGACCCTCAATACAAAACCAAGATTAAGATCACTGCAGAATTGCTGTATAAATTACGTTAATCAACTTGCTTCCTTAAGTCTTGAATTGAGAAATGAGGGGTGTCAAAACTAGCACTTGACATAGTGCATGACTGAGCCCTAAGAATTAACACAATTTCCCAACACTGACTTTTTTGAAAAGCAGTAAATCTCAGGTTCGATAAAAACAGATAAAGTAAACAGATCGGTCTCCCTCAGGGTTGTTGTACTAACTTAGGTTCCATACACAAAGACTAAACACTTCAGAAATGCTCTCTACATAATACAACTTTCTCAATCATTAGATATTCCTTTTCTTTGAAACAATTCTCAGGAGAGCTAGATTCAACATGATTTATAACTATACTGATGATTAAAGATTGACTGGCACTAAAACTGGGAAACAAAATGGTACAGAACAATTTGGTACTTACCTTCCCTCCCTCCCAGTTACGACAGAATTCTTTCCATTGTCTTAAACCAATTTGTAAGTCCCCAGGCTGATACTAAGAGGAGCAATCCTCCTCCTCCTCGTATTTCTGTTCCCTCTACTCTGCTGACTTAGCTGCTTCTGCTGCCACACATTAAGTCTACTGAGGAAATCGTTCTATTTATTTTTTACTCAGTTCTGAATTACATCAGTTTCCTGATCCTACTCTGTATAGCCATGGGAGTACTTAGGCTGGCACAAGGGATGCAAACAGGATACCAAAGTAACAGCTCCTTTCAGTGACAACACGGTCTTAGATCAGCCTAAACTGACCATGATATCATAACCTGCATGTCCAGGGCACAAGAGTTGCAAAAACAAGAGCAGAGAGACTAAGAAAGTCAAACACAAAACAAGCACTAACTCTTTGGAATTACAAATTCAATCAGCATGTTATTTTTAAAAGTATATTAGCAAGACCATTTCTTAAAGGAGAGAAAACACGTTATTTTAGAGAACATGTATAAAACGCTAGTTTCGTAAGCAAAAACATGGCCTCCCATAGCTTTAAAAAAATTCAGCTGAATTTAGTTGTGTACAGAGTCTGTCAGAATATTTATCCCCACAAACAGGGCTATACTTCAGACTCTTCAAACAAGCTCAACCAGGAGCCTCTTTTTCAGGGCAGATTCCTCCTCTTCTACCAGCCCGTCCATTTTCATATTTACGGTATTTTCATGGATCTCTGAGATCCACTATCTTTCTACAAAATTCAGTGACACTTAAACTCCAGTCTCCCTCTACACCTTGGCCCTCAGCTGTAAATAAGAGTACCACCACATGAACTTGTCCAGTTTTATTATGAAAGCGAATTCAGGGAGCTCTGAGAAACAGAGTGACAGATAGTTTGTATTTGTGCAAGGATGCATGAAATAACGCCTGAAACTAGGCAAGAGAATACAAGGATAAAAAGAATTACTGAACAGCTACTTGAATAGTATGGCTCCCACAAAAAGGAACTGTCTGAGGTTAAATAACTACAGAATGCACCTATAGAAGGGGACAAAACAAATCTAACATCTAATATCCTGGACTTTGTAAACTTAATATTGTTTTAATGGCATGTTGCATTTCAGACATACATGCACTACATTTTGTAGCTGGAAGGGTTTTTATCTTTTAAATAGGATGTCTGACCATGTGCAAAACAGGCAATAGTCTTTCACTCAAAAAACTCCAAAATCTCAAATATGAAACCAAAGTTTTTCTTGAACAGTAGGAATAAGTAAATCACTGATTACACTGACACTCCACACCCCTAGCATGCAATTACACTGCTTGATCAAAGTGTAACAGAAGATTTAAAGTAGTTTACTAGAGAACTTCCACATAACTTTAAATTATTAAAAATACTGCATTTCACATAGAAGCTGATAAATAAAAATTGAAAGAAAAAATGTTTTCTGGGAAGAAAATTAGGATTTTTTTTTCCCTTCTTTTTAAAGAAGCTTGAAAGGTCCTAAAACTTAAGAATTACTGTGCTACATTTCATACAGCACTACCCATAAGAGCAGCACTCATATTAAAACTGCATTTTATTGTCTCAACTGCACAGAAAACCTGACTTAAAGACAATCTTTATGTTGATCAAACATATTTCTCTTAGCCAGTGAGGACAAAGGAGGGAAGTTATTAGAGCAGTTTGCGCAGGTAAAATTGCATATGCAACCTAAAGGTTATATAATAACTACATATAGGATTTCATAGTCTTATTTTATTAATAAATCCTGATATGCAGCATTTGGAATATTTGTCCAACATCTCAAACCTAGCAAAACATATCAAACGGAAAGAGGCACGAAACCTGAATGGTAAAGCACGTAAGACTGATTAAAGGACTTCTCTTATGCTGTTGAAACACTAACACTTTCCTGTACAACTCAAACAATCAAATTATAATGGATTTACCAATAAAGGAACACACTCAGTAAGTGAGTATACTTTCTTTCCATTTCAGCTGTTAACACTGTTTACTCTCAGAGCCTAGAAGTGTATTTCAAAAAAATTCAACCATGTGTAAAGCAATGCCAGCTGCAATGCAGTGCTTGTGTTTTGTTTGTCTAAAGTCCATTCAGACTTCGAGAAGGAAGGAAGGAAAGGCCTGCAGTACTTTTGAAAGAAATGCAATACATTGAAGCAGCTTGAATATACATACCCAGTGCACACATAAGTGTGAGCTTACCCTACTAGGGCATGTCACAAAACTCAAAACAATACTAAGATTATTTTTCTTAAACATTTTGTTTTAATCACAAGACTATTATCACACAAAAAGACTAACCTAATCTTCATTTTTAGATGTTTGTTATGCCAAAGATGAAGCAGAACACTGTTTTGGAAAACTAAAAAATACTGGGGAAGTGGAAGATTTGACTCATAACAGTAATTTAAGAATGGACACACCTGTGTAGCTACCAGTGTCCTAGTTCCTGTTCACAAAAGGGAAACTGAACGTAAGAGGAGAAGCCTTCACCTTCAGTTTTCAACAAATACAGTCTGAAACTTCATCTCATTCAGAACATCTAAACCATCATGCATGTAAAAGCATTAAGCATTTAGAAGAGTTTTAGCATATCCTTACAGACCTGGTTATGATGTCTATACACTTATTACAATTACAATTAATCCTTAAACTGTCAACTGACGACTGAAAGAATATACCTTGACTACTTGAAATAAATAAATAAATAAATATATATTTTAAAAAAAAACCAATCTTTATTTTGCAAATTAAAGTCTCAAGCAAGATTCTCTCTCTAGTAAGCTGTGCAGTGAGATAGTGTCACTGGTCATATCAGGATCACACATGTTTCAAAGATACACCACTTTTAAAGATCCTGTAGAATAAAAAATAATTGGAAGACTTAAAAAAATTAGAAACACCAGCTCTAGTACGTTAATAGAAAACCTTTACTTCATAAAATAAGTCCAAGTTAAAGACACAGAAAAAAAGATTTCAACAACTAGTTAATACTAGTGTACATTTGAACAATATTTGCCAATAAAGAAGGTAATTTTCTGCAGAACCTTATGAACAGTCAGTTAAACATCAAGTCAGTAACTACAGCACTTAAAATAACAATGGTATTAAGATGTTTCCTGGAGGTTCCCTTTTTTATAGATCTTTTCCATTTGAGCTGATGATCATTTCTTGCTCAACTAATACTTTTTTCAAAGGCTCATCTGATCACTTTCTGATTGCTTTTCAACAGCGATTCTTAACCACTAGAAAAGTGACATCCTTGAGCAATTGTCCCACGAGAGTGGCGGACACAAGAAAGCCAGCTAGCTCTAAGGAGCGACCTGGCAGGTTAATGCCACAACTGACAGATACAAGAGATTTACTCATCCATAAGCCCCCTTCAGTCCTGCAAAGCCTCCTTCAGTCCTGCAATGGGTACAGCAAAGACTAGGCTTGCAAAACTCTCTCCTTCCCTGAATCTGCCCTTCCTCTTTACCACCACATCACCCCCCAGTTATTCAAAGTTTGCTTCTTTTCACTACAGGGTCAAGTATTGTCAAGTTCCATCAGCTTCTCTGAACAACTTACAGAAAATCCAGCCTTCAATTTCCTCCTCTCCTATGCTAGGGTCAAACTTCTAAGCCACAACTTAAACTCAGTATAAGATTGCCTTCATTCTGTCATTATTCCTTACTAGAAATTTTTCATGGAATCATTTTTTCTTGTGCTAGGATTTTTATAGCCACTCTCCTAACCAATACAGTATTCAGGAATACTAGAGTAATGAAACTCATACAACTCATGAATGTGTTTTTAAAGAATAACACCCTCTAAATTTCATGGTCTGGAAACAAAGTAAATCAATTGTCCATAGACTTCTATTCTATATTCTATACTTATATTCTATATTCTACTTTGTGTTCAGTTTTGGGCCCCTCACTACAAGAAGGGCATCGAGGTACTAGAGCGCGTCCAAAGAAGGGCAACGAGGCTGGTGAAGGGTCTAGAGAGCAAGTCTTATGAGGAGCGGCTGAGGGAGCTGCGGTTGTTTAGTCTGGAGAAGAGGAGGTTGAGGGGAGACCTTATTGCTCTCTACAACTACCTGAAAGGAGGCTGTAGTGAGGTGGGGGTCGGTCTCATCTTCCAAGTAACAAGTGATAGGACAAGAGGAAACAGCCTCAAGCTGCGCCAGGGGAGGTTTGAAAAACTTCTTCATTCCTGAAAGAGTAGTCAGGCATTGGAACAGGCTGCCCAGGGAAGTGGTTGAGTCTCCATCCCTGGAGGTATTTAAAAGACGGGTAGACGTGGTGCTTAAGGACATGGTGTAGTGGTGGACTTGGCAGTGATAGGTTAACGGTTGGACTCGATGATCTTAAGGGTCTTTTCCAACCATGACGATTCCATGATTCTATCCAGTACACAGAAGCCAGCAGCAGGGGGGGTGGGGGGGAAAGGAAAAAAAAAAGTCAATTGAGACAAGTCCAAAAAAAGTTAGAAGCCACTAAAAATGATGGATTCAAACTCTGTTACAAAGAACATCCTCCTCAAAGACTAAAACATACGTGTCTAAGAATCAGAAACTAAATAAAATGGGTTTTTTTGCAACAACAAAAGTAAGTGCCTTATAAGTTTATAATTCATTGACCACTCTTGTACTCAAGTGTTCTTTATGCAACAACAGGCTTCTAAAATTTTGTTTCCTTTAAAAAGTTACAAAATACTGAGCACAGTTTAGTTTATAAATCTTTCTTTTCAATTTCAGTCCCAGAGGTAATCCTTCAGAAAGGTAAGTTCCTGACTAGGAATTTTTAAAAGAACTGTCATCTTCCTGGAATAAGATCCTATTCTGTAAGACTGAATGATTACTTTAACTTCAGGAAAAATGAAGTTAATCTGGTCATTATCATCAACATAGTGTACGAGAAATACTAAAATGCTCCACGCCACAGTGTCAGAATATCAGCCACTGTCCCTAATATGCCAGCTCTCCTTCTCCCCACACACCTGAATTTCTGCAGGCATTTTATTTTAGCATCATTGAAGACTCCTCCACTAGCAAACTGGCATTTGCACCTCACATGCAAATCATCAAGAACATCAGCAATCTAAGCAGACCCAAGTTCCAGCAAATTTTAGCTGAAAGCCATTAAACAGCCATAATTATTTCTTTAATCAACTGACAGTTAACAGGAATACTTGGAGGTACTAGATCACCTAACCAGACACAAATGCTCATTTTGACCTCAAAATACGCTCACTCTTTTTGGCTCCAAGTTATTCTATCTTCACCAATATCAATATAATTCTACTGAGAAATTACAGTCTTTCCATTCAAACATCATATTGAATGCCATCACTCAAGACAATTGAGTAGCCAAGTAAATAAATAGCCAAGTAAATTGCCAAGTAAAACATAAGCAGCAAAAGTATTTCTTACTACTCATAAACACTTATTATTCTATGAAGAGTCTGGATAGCATATTTCAACTGCATCCCTTTAGCAGGTCGAATAATCTATGAAACATGTTTGAGCAATAGCTCCCAAGACTCTGAGGCACTCATGTTTCTAATAATAATTTAAGAAAGCTCTGCAAACAAATGTAAATGAAACTAAGTTCTCTTTACAGTTATGACTGTTTGGAAACATAAGTATCCTTCCTCAAGATGTACTTCCTAAAGATCAAGTAATGTAAAATAAAACTAAGAATCCTACATCTATTTTCTTAGCAGACTTCCTATGAGACTTTAATTAGTTTCACATCAGTTTTTCCAATAAATAAGAATATTAGTGTTCATGTGCCTTTTACAGAAAAAAGTTAATACAGGATGTTAAATAGTTTTACATGTCAACATATGGTCACTTTCAATGGGACTACAGAAAACTGCAAGAACCCAAGTTATGCAGTTTAATTTGCCAATACATAGTTTGGTCAATGCAAAAATTTAACACAAAATACCTCCTACATTCATCTCCAGTCAGTGTTTCTTTATCAAACCACTTGGCAGGTCTCTGCCACAATATTCACAACAGGACAAACATCAAAGTTAGCTTTCTTTAATGTCCAAAATGGATTGCTGCTGAAAGCCTCTCACACACATTACCAAATGAAGGAAGAGTAAACAAGGGGAGAGTGAGGAGGAGAAAAACCTCCCAAATTTCTTTATCATTTAACACAGCAGAGTTGAGAGCATCTACCTAAGCAAACCAGTTTCCTTAACATGTCTTTCACGGGCCTAGTCCTTTCACTGCCTCAATAATTTTTATAAAGTCACACAATCTTTCACAAAATATTGGGAATAAATAGAGGACATAATAAATGTCCTCTGTTTTTGCAGAGTACATTCTTTATTGGCCACATACAGCAGCCAAAAATCAATTTTTTTCTTCTTTCACAGATGGAAAGAAATTCTTATTAGACTACTGTTTGGTAAGAAATTATTGAAGTTTTGCATTTTTAAAATCAATTAAGTCATGGTATTTTTCAAAAGTCTGTGCTGGAAAAAATCCACAACACAATTGCGACACCAATGCCAAAAGCTGAACTCCTGCCAAAAGTATCAGCTATCAACTGTAAGTATTCCCTCCCTCAATTAACAAGACTGTATATAGTATTTCCTATGTAAACTTTCTATTTTGGAACATTTTGTACGTTATTCCAGTACAAAATGCTTAACAGAAGCAAAGCTTGTGAGCAGTATCTTCTCTTTGGACAAACTACTGACCACAGATACAGACAAGCTTGTGGACAAGCCAGAGCCCAATCACCAGGTTCGATAAGCAACAGCAAAATACAGTGTAACCACAGATTAGATTGTGTTTTAACCACTTGAGAAATACTCTTGATCATCACAGCTATGACACCACAGTACAGCAAGTATTTTGAAGACATTTAGCATCATCATAGATGCCAGTTTATTCATGAAATGTTCTATGTAAACTAATGCTAAAATAATCCCTATAAGATTTTCAGTCGGCTTTGAAGTCTCTGAAGTATTTTTCTGCCCAGACCCAAACTCTCATATATATTTACCCATATAATTTACCACAATAATCAGAGATTCAATAAACTTTTGAACATGCTCGTACTATCTCTCTGCATTACTGAAACAGAGATCTAAGGGTGCCTATAGACAGGTCTGCAGTTTACACACAACGCTATGTAATGGTTCTAACTTACAGCACAAACTGATTGCAAAACACAGACTAAAGTGCAGTGCAACCAGAGCAATTTTAAGAGAACTTCTTAAAGAAAGGTCAGGATTATGTTGCAACTGGGACTCTTAGAATTTACTCTGCAAGGGTTTTTGTAAGTTTTCTTCTGATTTTAATTTTTCAAAAACAGCTTCTAGCCCTGGACAGGCATATTCAACAACCCACCAACAAACTACTAAATTACTGTACTTTGATACTGGCTATCAGTAATCTGATTAGGTCTCTATTTTAGTTAATAAATGAAAAGGTCATTGCCTTTCTTAGCAGAAACTAGCTATGTTGAGTGCATTTCACCTATAACAGTACAGATAAATGAAGAGGAAGCCAGCTCTAAGACAGCCATTCAATACTGTGAATATGTAAGATTAATCTACAGTACTCTCAGGATCAAATTCCTGCTTACTACTGCAGTTTTCTCTGTAATTGGATTAGAAAACACAAAGCCAAAGGAGTGATACTGAAAATAAACAAACTATGCATTTGTGTGGCTGTATGCACTTATACACACACACACAGATTTTACTGGAATTTAATGTGGAGAATATGCTTGTTTCCATCCAAAGTAGGCAATATATAGCACTTTTTATTTTCAATCATATAATTAAGAGATTCATGTGTGATTCAAAGTCAAGGTGCTGGAAACTTAGTTTTACACAAAACCAGTGCAGTTAACTAAAAATACATTTATAAATTCTCTATCTTCCAGAAGGAAAGCAATAGTCTTCTAGCTTCTCTAATAGGATAACTGGAGTGAGGGAACCTAGGAAAACATGTTTTTGAACTAATGAAGACGCAAATAAAATTGATTGAAAAGACAAGAAGATCAACTAAAGCAGTCTAATATTTACATAGACCATATTTCATTGTTACCTTCGTACGGAATCAAATGTTTGATTTAAGATTTAAAAAACAACAACAAAAAAACCCCACACCCCCAAAACCCAACAAAACAGAAAGAAATCCCCTAGCTCTCTCAGTAGCTTATTCCAAGGCGCCAGCTCTTCATTTAAGTACGATGCCTTAAGAAAAAGCATGGAAAGAACATACAAACTTAATAGCAGTAGATTAGACTACGGAGTAATAGATGGCTTTTTTTGAATCTATTTATATTCTGCGTCTTCATGCAGAAAGGATTCATAATTTTTCATTGTACAAAAATTATTTCAGTATATTTTACACTTGTTGCCTGATTATTTCTTTGGCTGTTCTACAAAAAAACCCAAACAAAAACACCACACACACACAAAAAAAAAGCAGTTACCCAACTGCACACGTGTATCTGTCACACCATCTACACCCCCTCATTGGGATAATTTTCTTTTTTTAAGGTCAAGTTCCAGTTTGCTGTGTCATACCCCTTAAACTAAACAATTTTCTACTTTAAATTAAAAAGCATTTGAATGTGTCTAAAACCAAGGGAGGCACCTAATAAGACTGCCTCTGAGACTTCTTTTTGATTAGCCAACAAGACTGAATTCTAAATGGATCACTCTTCGAGATGTTAGTTCCAGCCCTCAAATTGTTTTTATGTCAAATTTTCAGCATTCTTTTCAAAATTACTACTAAAGAATGGGACATTATATTGTAATGTTGACCTTGCCAGTTCTGCACAGATCACAAGACAGAAATCACTTCCCAATTTCTATATTTGTAGCTCTCACTTATAAAGCCACAGATCATTCAGGGGGTTTATGTATTTCTTTTAACAGGAAACTCACAGCAGGCCTGGAGGAAAGCAACTCAGCATGTTTATTTCAGCACAAGTTCATCTTCGGATGCAGTTTCTCATTCTGTCACTACCATCTATATTTTCTACCTCTCTCCTATATGCATGAACCTTGCAAGTAACATCTTTTAAAAACCAAAAAGTAGTTACGCACCTTCGCCTACTTCTATCTAAAAAGATTATCTAAAAGACATACAGTCTTTTAAACTGCTGGGCATTTTTTGGAACACATCTAAGCTAGTAAAAAAGTTTTCTTTCCAATAAAGTCAGCACTACAACCAGTAAGACTAATTATACACTGACAGTAACACCAAAACACAGTATTTTAATTTGATAAGATTAAAAATATCTTTACTGTCAGCACCACTATACTGGTGCATTATTCCATTAAGACGAAGTTACATTGTTAAGTTATACAGCTAACAATGAAGTGCCACAGTTAAAGCTTCGTTAAGACACTAAATAGAACTAAGAATAGTAAGCTTATTCTCTTTATTATTACTAGTAGTTGTAGTACAAGAGCACAGAAATTAGAGTGAAGTTGTACACTTTGTAGTGCAGCAGGTCCTTACAATCACTATAGAGTGGAAAGGGAAGGAAAAATCGCAGCGTGGCAAACATCCTCGAGAATGTACTCTTCCTTTCCAAAACAAGGAACATCTATTTATTCTTTAGGAATATAGAAAGGGAAAGTATAATCCACAGCAGACTGTGAACACCGTGACCTGAACTGACCTAGACTGTTCTAGTGACGAACACACATGTCAATGTTGATCAGCTGCAGGTCATTAACAAAGATTTCCAAGGAACAGACAGAAGAAAGCAAGAACTACTGAAGTGTTAGAACTAGAATATAAGAAGCCATCTATATATACATAAGAGAATACAGTATTACAGAGCTTAAAGAGCTTTGCATCAAGGCAATGGCAACGTCAACAATAACAAAATCGAATACAATCAAGTTCATGGAAATACAAGTTATGAAAAAACAAAAAAGAGTAAGACAGTTCAAATACAAGTGTATAACGTAAAGTGTTTTAAGGGGGGCATCACAGAAAGTTGACGAGGAATAGGTACTTTGCACCTCCTAAACGCTAATCTAGCTTCCTGGCACATAATAATGTCAGTGCTCTCTAATTTACACCGCTTTATCAGAGAGTTAACACAGCCAGTAGTCCTGCTTTCTACCAATTCAACTGTACAAATCTTGCTGAAGCTATGAAATAGAATAGGTCTTATGAAACATGTTTACATGTTCTCCTTGAATACTTTTGAGAGTTCTGTTTGTTCAAGTAGGATCTTTTCCTTTCCCAGGGTCTCGAGGTGTATCCCAGGATTCTGTTCCTGCACCCCAGCGTCTAGAAGTTAAAGCACCTTGTCCTCAAAGCAAGCAAACAATTTTAGTTTCACAACTCGAATCACCAATTAAAGAGTTAAACTCATCTGACTTGTTACTACTTCTTATTCTCTACTTTGATATACTGTGATATCTGACATACAAGCAAATGCACTGGAGCTGTCTGCTAGTAAACTTAGTATCAAGCAAAAGATCGTAGTATTCACCTGGAAAATTGTATCTTGAGATAAAAATTATTTTGCATAAACAAACCACAGTTTTGAGTTAAATACTAGAATCAAGCATTCTCTAGCTTCTTATAGTGGTCACCGGTATAAAGCCACGGGGTTGGTTTTTTTGTTTTGTTTTGGTTTTTATTTTTTCTTCCAGAAGGAGTATTATAGGATCATCAACCTCAAATTTGGTAGTAGTTAAGGAGTGATTGTAAGGTGAGCAAATGGAAGAAACTTTACAGCAAGCAATCCATTAAAAAAAAAATACAATCAGAAAGAACTTCAACCATCTGGAATTTCTGAAGTTCGTTCCCTATTTTAGGATGATTTCAATCAGCATTCAGAGAAGCACAGTTTTTCAGAATGTTACAGTCAACTTATGCAGGATTTTTCAACACAAATATATACATAAACATGCACAATACCTTAAAAAAGGCTAAGAATGCACTCCATATCTCAGTAACATTAAACGAAATTTATCCCGAACCCAGAAAAATGTATTTTTACCCTTAATTGCTAACAGCAGGCTACCTGTAATCAGCCATTTTTATAAAAATACTGTAGCGGCAGAAAGAACTACAGACTGCTTGAATTCACACTGTAGGTTCAGGACTGGCCCTGAAGAACAGCCAACTTCATAATTAGCTCTTAATACCTGTTGGAGTTGCACAGATGAAGGCAGAAGATATCATTAAACTCAATATCCTGCTAAGCCATTGCTTAGGATAATTCAAGAACAGTCTGAGTGACAAAAAGTAACAATCAGATATGCAAACAAAGCTCTTGCAGGTCATACGTTTGTCCTGAAGATTTGTTAAATCAGTGGAGGATCCAACTTCCCTAGCCATTCTCATCATCAATTAGGAAAAAGAGATCATTATCACTTTCTCCCACCTTCTTAAATGACAAAAGGATGAAGAACACCCACCACTATCTCAAAACCTACTTTTGATGTGAAAGAAATTATTATGCCACCAGATACTTCACTCCCCCCAAAAAACTCCCCAAAGTGAGATTCCTTAAAGAGCCATTAAATATACATAGACATGATGGCAATGAAACTAAGAAATAAAATACATGTCCAGTGTTAAAAAATAAAATACATGTCCAGTATTAAAAAAATAAAAAAGTAATTCTTCACCAAGAAGTGTTATATAATTTATCTGCCACTTACATCTAGGCTGTGTCAAAAAGAAAACCTCACCTGAGTAACTGTTATGAAATAACAGTTCCATGCACCGCTTCTGAGTGACTTTATTCCAACTATTATTTATGAAAGAGCAATCATTACACAGTAAAAACACTTTCATCCCGAGTGTTGATAGAAGGGAGTTATTTAGGAACAATATTCCAAAAAAAAATTACACAACTAATATACTGATCAGTATCTTCCCATGCATAAACCTCATTGCTACCCAGGTATTTCCTGTTCAATTTCTACATGGATCTTTATGTAACTCAATGTCCTGCATTCTTTTATTGTCTTTTGCCTCTATGAGGCGAATACTGCAAGAGAATTATATAGAAACGTTAAAGATCTAAATCAACTGTTTAAAAAATAAAATTGGAAGAATGGGGCAGAAACAGAAAAGTGAAAACACTGGGGGTTTTTTTATGATGAACACTCTAATCCTTTAGCACCACAAACAGTATCTCAATTTTATAGTGAAAGAAATGAAATATTAATGATGTACCTACCTTCTTTTTGCAGGAGAATCTCCTTATTCCTATTTACCTTGAACTATGTCAAGAAATCTCCTTACTTCAAATTTCTGTGCATATCTTTTAGGGTAAGCTCTGCTATACAGCAGCTGCCTTTTAATTTACAATCAGGTCTTCTCTATATAGGTTATTCATCCACAAAAAGGAAGCAGCTCTGCACATTTTCAATTTGGAAGTCTTGCCAAGAAGTGTATGAGGAAGGCAGGATTTACCCACACAGAGAAGAACAGACTTTCAATCTTCAGTAAACAGGCACCTAAAGTTCTACCAGAGGCTATCTGCCTCTAACGCAGTTGACTAAACAGCTTATGGAAAGCCACAGTAGGGAAACCCTTGATTATGTCTAATTGCCCTCTACCCAAAATACACAGAACTCTCAATTCAGTGCTTTAAATTGCAAAAGGGACTTAAGTCTACAAAATATGTAGCTGTTTTCACCATTAGCTTAGAAAAATAATTAATGAACAGAAGTTTCTGGTTTTTAACTTCTATACATAGCTGTTTTATATTGAAAAGAGTTTCATTATAAAACAAAGGTATTAAATACTCAAATACTTTATTATGTGAATAAACATTATTTATTTGTACGAAGAAATACTTCTGCACCCCTGCTACAGCAAGCACCTTAACAACTTGCATGAACAGAAGTTAGCCATTTCAGATGCATATATTACCCACACACCTCATGGCATTTACAAGTATCACCAATAAGAATGTTTATCAACTTTTTACAATCTACTTCATTTTTTTTTTTTTGGTCAGCGTTGATTAAGTATCCTTTGGTTTTTTTAAGGACTGCTTTAGTAGTTAGTTAGGCTTAATTTTGTAATAAATATTAAGATACACCTGTAAGACCCAGTGAAATAGCAGTTTATCAATTATCCATATTTTCCAACTATCTAGAGTACAATCGACAAACAATGCATGTGTTTAAAATACACTGTGCATTTCACAACTGCAGCACCTGCCTTTCCTGTCCACCACCTTTGTATGTTCTATCACAATTAATGTCCCTGATATCAATCAGGGTTTGTTATTTAAGCAAAACAGTATCAAAACAGCACTACGTGTATCTTCAAACAATCAAACCAAAGCATTTCAAAGCTACCTCAATGGTCATGAGAATGTAAGAATGGCTATGTCTGGTCAGGCCAACAGACCACCAACCTCAGTATGCTGCTTCTAACCACGGGCAAACAGGCAGCTCCACGGGAGTAGCATAAAAACAGAAGAATAAGCTCAGAAAACATTCCAAATCCCTGAAAACTTGTAAATCAAAAGTATCCTGAGCCAGAGGTAATATTTTTGAATTTAGACATCCCCAGGGACTTCTCTTCCATGAACTCATCCAAACACTTTTTGACCCAAGAACATGTTAGCATCTACAACAGCCCCCTGCACAAAATTCCACTAATTCCTGAAAAGCCAGGGGTTTTTTGAAAACACTTAATTTTACTTCATGCTTCCTAGCTGCTGACTGAGACACACTGATTCTTTCCTTAAGGAACTAATGACCATTCTACAACCCTCACAACTGCTTTCACTTCCAATCTATCATCACAACGAATTATTTGCTTGCCGAAAGCAAGGTGAAGTCTATGCTATCAGAAGAATTGTTCCTCCAACTTTCAGAGAAACATTCCCAACATCATCCCCCCTTCAAACCTGCAACAAAGTAAAACAAGCTACATATAGCCAAATATTTCAGCAATTGATTCTTGCTATACTTCGTAAATACCGAAGCTTTGAAAAATGCTGAAACACTGCACAAGTGTATCTACACTCTGAACGTGGTCTCATCTACTTCATGATATTAACACATTTACATATGCTTACATATTTACAATTACATCACCTCAAATCTGAAAGATTCCCAGGAAGATACACACCTTTTTTTTTTTTTTTTTTTTTTTTTAAAGAATATCCTGTTGGGATGAAATTCTGCAATATTTATGAGGTTCTCAAAGTTCAGAGAATTCCTTTAATGAGCTGCTCTCCACCCCCACCCCCCCCAGGAGAAGGGGGGGGGCAAACAGAAGAGAAGCATGCAAGTAAAATCTGAAATCTGTGGGGTTTTGTGTGTGGGTTTTTTTGGGTTTTGTGGTTTTTGGGTTTGTTTTTGTTTTTTAAAAACACTTATGTAAAGAACACAAAATGGTAGATAACAAAATGCTCCCATAATGTCACTGAATAGTTGGGGAAAAGAGCACTTGTAAAATTAGATAAACTAGGAACTTCAGGTTTATGTCACTAAAGTCACGTTATATGATAGAAAAAGTATTAACAACCATATTAACCATTATGCACATTTGAGTTACTTAAAAGGATGCATATTGTTTATACTGAAATTGTATATACTTTGAGTATTTATGTTTCTTAATTATTCTTCCTATTCATTAAAACATTTGGAAGTAGCATTCTCTCTCCACACATTCTTGTGTGATTTTGAAGTATCAGCAAGTACTCAATCTCATTTTTATCTAGTTCAGAAAACATGAAGAAACTGCATATTTAAGACCTTTGTTCCAGCCAAGCATTACCAGCCTGTAAGCCCCAAAAGAAAGTGGAACTCTCTTGATTTTCCCCAAAAAGTTTCACGTTTTCCTATGATACTCCTTTTTGACACAATGTTATCTTCCTTCTCTGAGAGTTTCTGTAGTGCATCTCCAAAGTGTTTTCCAATCCACCTTCTTTTTCTTTTCTGAGACTACGGAGCCACTTACCTCCTAAAGGAAACAATTCTTTCTAACAAATACATAACATCCAACAATATGGGCTTGCTGTAACTCCTCTAAAGCACATAAACGTCTTAGAAAACATGGACTGAATTTATCTCAGTGTAACAGCTACCAACATCAAGGTCATTACATTGACAGATCAAAGTTACAGTTACAATTACACAACATCGTTACAGTGAAAATCATTCTTTCAGTGCACAGAATAGAGAACAGATCCAGCCTATTACTTCAAGCGATCAAAACACTATGCAAGGCCAGACTATTGCCTTTCAACGCAGAGCTGAGTAAATGCTAAAAAAGGCAGCCAGTATTACAAGTGAAGGGCTAAAAGTGTGCTATGGTTCAAGTACCACACTCCAGATATTTGACATTTCTGTACTTGGTACTGATTTGCACACACAGATTTGACAAATAATTACACTACTTCACTTGTGCACACAGACAGAACAGCCATGCACCTGAATAGCTGGAAAAGATAGTGTAAAATTATTAACACTTAAGATTCAAAGTCTGATGTGAATGTAGACTTAAGTCTACTAGTACAGGACCTACTCAGATCCAAAGGGTTGAGACCCTTTGTCAGTCATTACGGCTGTGGTATAAACCCCAAGATGATGAAGTAATGTGTACTTTAAATTAATTATAAAAACGTGTCCCATAGACAGGTAGAACAATAGAAAAAGAAGTTCATTACAAGATCCAAGAAAGAATAACCTGTTACTGCAGATCATCTCTCCCTCCACCATCACCCCTGTATGCAGAGAGCACTCTTACTAGGGGTGGGCAACTCTTCCAGTCACTTGAACTATGCAGGGAAAAAAAGGGGGTGGGTGGGGAAATCACTCAGGAGTCCCATTCAATTCATACCACAGATAAGGAAGTATCTTATTTTTTGGAAGAATAAAAGTCAAATTCAGAACAGGTAAATAAAATCACACGTATTGCTAAGTCATTTGGTTTTCCACATAGTTTTTGTAAAGCATCGTTTGCCAAATTATCAAGTTAACTTAGAAAGAACTTGTAATTGAAGAAACAATGTTTAGAGAGTTTACTGTCATGTTGAAAGAAGAAGGAAATTACCTGCATGAGGAGAGCTGCATCTAAACCATCCAACTCTCATACTTCCATATTAATTATCTGTTGTCATGCTACAGAATTTTTTTTCCCTTTCAACCCAGGAGGCCTCAATCATCAAAAAACCCACACTTGTGCATAGTATCACACAGATGAATAACATTCTCAGCAGTTTCAGTGGACAAAACCGTTGTTTGGGGTCCAAACTATTAAGGCTTTATTAGTCACAAAATATACTGGGACTTTACAACTTGAGCTGCAGAACAACAAAAAAACGCTGGCCTGGTAAACACGTCTCTTCCAAAAATATTCTGAACACATTCCGCTATCGGTCTTCACCACTGTACAGGTTGACATTTAAAATCCAAAGGTAATGCCCTCCCCCTCTTCTATCCTGGGCTTCCAAAGTTATAAAAAACCCCACCCTCATGCATACGCACTGTGCGGTGACTATGCTGTCTCTGCCCCATGACCTGATGCACACACGAGGTAGAGTGAATCAACACATATATAGCCAGGGTCAGAACTACTACGGTAGCTTCAGAAATAAGCAACTGAAACGTTATGGCCATGGATGACAAACAGCAACTACAAACAGAAGCAGCAGACTTGGCAAGAACACATCACAGTGTCTAGAGGCCACATGAGTTCATAGCAGCACTGTTTCAGTCAGAGCTTTCAAAGTCTCCGAACTGAGCTTCGTATTAGAGTACAGAATGTAGTACTTCGTTATAAAGAAAGAAGCCTATACATAAAACAAATATGTCAACATGGTTTTGTTTGCTAATGAACAGCACTAAGCAACTTATTTATAAACTTAGTGCTATATTACTAAGTCACTCGAGAAAACAAGAGAAACAGTCAATTGTTCTCAGCTAAAAATGCCCACCAATGTCCACCAAACTGATTTTAAAAACAGCCGTTCCACAAGGCTTAAAATGGTAAGACAGGCAGTAAGCGAAGGAAACAACAAAACCTCTTCATTTGTTTGCCTTGGTGTTTTTTTAAAATTCTTTAATTACAGTTGTAACAAAAATAGTGCAGATTACATGCTTATTATAGAGCTGAGAAGTCCTGAAAGAATTGCCCAGGCTCAGGTATAGTTCTTGGTTCTGAAATCTGAAAGTAAATACCTCATGAACGTCGGCTGCTGTTGCAGCATACTCTTAAAAACACTAATTACAGTGCAATTTGATGGAATGCCGCTTCAAGACAGTTAACATTCACTCAATACAAAAATCACCAAAAATTCTTCGGAAGCAATAAAGTTTGTTAACTGTTATGTCTACATTTCTGTCCTATAAAGAATAATGACTCCTATACGGATACCTCATATTCAGTGGATTTTGTTATCTGTACAGAAACTTGTAACAGTCTATGCATGGCTTTATTTTTGCATGCAAAAGTAATTAGTAAAGGTATCTTTTCTATTACTAAAAGCAAACATTAATGGCAAGAGATCTATACCGGAACTCCAACACTTGTTCTCTACCCTGAGGAGTTATCCAGTTTTTGTTCCAGAGATGAAGTTCATACTTTAATGTATATTAAAACGTCCATGCTGCAGATCATCAGCTCCTCACTATTCTTCAGCGGTTGTTGTATGGGAGACCACGCGAAATCTCCAAAGAAACGAGACAGAAGGAAAGCGAGCACACGCTCGACCTGTCTCAAACCAGAGCGCCTGGCCAAGTCCTTTACTTGAGATTTACCTGAACACCCTTTCCTCGTCCTCTCCCCGCTCGGGAGGCAGGCACTCCTGCCTCTTCGCAACTCCCTCTTCTCGCCCCAAAGCAACCGCTCGGGGAGCTCCGGGGAGGCGCCAGCCCTCCCAGGCCCGGAGGCTCCTGCTCCCCATAACCCGCACCCGGGGCTGAGGCGGCCGCCGGCCCGGCGAGCCCCGGAGTCATTGTGCTGCGGGAGACGATCGCAGCTGTCAAGGCGCCGCTCGCCCTGCCGCGGGCGGGCGGGGAGCAGGGTCAGCAGCCCCGCGCCGCGGCAGCGCCCGCCCGCCCTTCCCCAGCCGTCCTCCGGGCCCCGCAACGCGGGCAGGGGCGAGAGGCCTGCGGAGCAGGGGCTGCCGCCGGAGCCAGGAGCCCAGGCGGGCGCCATGCTAAAAACCAAAATGGCTGCCCCAGGGAAAGGAGCCCAGCTCAGGCCGTGAGGGGCTGCGCCTCCGCCGGCCCCGCCGGCCGGCGACGCCGCTTCGCCCGCCGGACCTCGCCCAGGTACCGTCCCCGAGCCACAGCGACCGGCTCGGCCTCAGGGGCCCAACGGGCTTCGCTCGCCCAGGCAGCCCCGCTCCCGCACCCCGAGCGCGGCCCGGACCCCGGAGCCCACCGAGCCGGTCCCAGCCCGCGCCTCGCTCCGCAGGGAGCCCGCCCTCGCCCCCCGTACCTGAAGCTCGGCCCGCTCCACCTCCCAGTGCGCCCTCTCCATCTCGAAGCGAGCCCACTCGTGCTGGATGTAGTGCAGGATCCCCGGGATGGTGTAGTGCTGGGGCCGGGACAGCTCGGCGGGGCCCGCCGCCTCCTGACCAGCCGGGGCCGCGGGGCCCTGGGGCTGCTGCTGTTGCCCTCCTCCTCCGCCGGCTCCGGCCCCCACGCAGCCCCCACCCGACTGCAGGTTCATGTTCCCACCCGCCTGCGGCGGCGGCTGCTGCGGTCTCGGGGCGGCCGCCATCCCACCGCCTCCTCCGGCTCCGGGGTGCTCGTCCATTGTCTGCGGGGAGCCCTCCTCCTCGTCCCGCGGCGGGGGCCTGAGGCAGGGGCCAGGGAGGGGGTGAGCGGAGCTGGCTGGGGCGGGGAGGAGGGGGGCGGGCCGGGCGCGGGGAGGGGGGGCTGCGCCGAGCAGTATCCGGGTGTCAGAGCAGCGCCGAGCCGCCGCCAGCCGCCATTACCGCGCCGCCGGCCCACCCACCCGCGGCCGGGCGGGGCGGGGCGGGGCGGGGAGGGGGGAGCGGCGCATGCCGGGAAGTCGCTCCCCTCGCCCTCCGGCTTCCTCCTCCCGGACGGGCACGGCGGCGCGCTGCGCATGCGCCGGAGGGGAGGTGAGCGGCGTGCGCCGGGGGCGGGCAGCGGGCCGGGGCCGGGGCCGGGAGCCCCCGCTCGGCGCTGAGGTGGCGGAACGCTGCCCGGGGGGCAGCCGGGGGACAGCCGCCCCCGCCGCTGCCTGTCTCCCATTCTGTCGTGCCCGCCCCGGGGCAACCCGCCGTCGGCAGGGCCGCCGTGAGGAGGGGGAGGCCCCGCCCCGCCCGCGGCCCGGCCCCCGGTGGGTCGGTGGCGGGGCTGGCGGCCGCGCGGCTCCCGCCCGCTCTGAAGTGGGGAGCAGAAGCGGTGGCCTTACGCCGAGGCGGCCGAGGTTGGCTTCGCCGGGGCCGCGGCGGCTTCGCCGGGGCCGCGGCAGCTCCGCGGCTCGGGGGTGTCAGACGCCCTCGGAGGAGCCCGCGGGAGCGCCGCTGGGCCGGGCCCGGGCCTGGGCCGGGCCTGCTGCCTAAAGCGGCGTGCGAAGAGCAAATCGGGGTGTAAAACGCTTGAGCCTCTCAAACTGAGCGCGGCTTAATGGTGCGCTGAATTTGCCCCGCCAGGAGGTGATTTTAGAATAGATTTCTTAAATTTATGGTATGTCTTGTTGGCTAATCTTTTTTTAAATGAATGGTCATCTTCATGGTATCTCAACGGTAAAGGATGTGTGTAATGTATTCCCGCCTTCATGAGAAGGGAGAGTGCATGATATTTGCTATTCTAAAGTCTTTTCCACGTGAGGAAGGTTTTGCAAGAAGTTACGGGGTTATTTTGTCTGGCTCAGTTTTGTCCGTGATAGCAGTGCTGTGTTTGATGCTCTAGTTTGGATACAGTGAAATTACCTCAGTTGCACAATATTGCTCTCAAATGCAATATTTACAAACTATCATCACATCCTATTTGAAACGATCCGTAGGTCACCCCTTTTAAGTAAGGTAGGAGTTTGGTTTTGCCTCTCTTCAAAATATTTACATGCTGTACTCATTCAGTTAGAAAATGGATAGTTTCCTAAACAGGGCTCATTCTCGACAGAGCTGGAATTCTGTTAATTACTGAAAAAATAAATACCGCTTGTCTCAGTACTGGTGTTTCCTTTCTCTGCTAAATCTTTCCTCAGGTGTGTATTGATATTTCAGTTGGTTTATCCAGTCCTTCCTTTCTTCTCCATTAAATCATTTCCTGCTAAAATTTCATCCTACAGTCTTCCTGATTCCATACAGATTAGCCAATCTAAATCCAACTCCTTTCCACCTCAGCTGATTTTTTTCATTGTCTACTGACAGTATCAAATCATTACTAAAAATTAAGCCTTATGTCATAACCAGTTTAGCCTTTTGTTTAGCTCCAATCTTATGGGACATTCCTCATTCCTGAGTATATGGGAGTTACTGCAATTTAATTCCGTTACTATATTCAGCCAGCATTTTGACAACTCAACAGCAAAGGAAAACTTTTTTACTCTTTCCTTCCTCCCTGACTTCCCTAGATTAATAAGGTTGCTTTTTTAAAATTCCCGATACTGAAGTTGAACACAGTGTTTTATTTAAAGCCACATAGACATAGTTGTTTCATCTTTGGATGAATTATGATGTATACAGTAATAAGATCTAGAATACAAAAATAATTACTATTATGGATAAATATTAATGACACGGCATGTGATTTTTATTAAAGTCTTGTCCATGGTCCAAACAAAAATAGGAAGAGCAAGGGTATTGATAACGTGAGCGGTCTTCATTTGCAACATACTTCTGTACAATAAATTCACAGCCAGGAAGCTCAATAGCCTAATATATACCTCAAAAATATTTGTTCTCATGCTGTCACCTGCTTGTACCTCTACCATTTAGTAATTTTTTTTTCTTTTCATTAATGCTTTAATTCCAGTTTAACCCATTTTGTTCTACATTTAGTACACACATAAATTGCAACTAGACCTCTGCATCCAGAAAAGCAACTTGTTTAGAGTCGGACAGTGCGGCAAATTATCGACTTATAGTTCTATCTAACAACTATTTTTAATTCTTGGTCTAGCAGATCTGTAAAAATGTAGTCATGCATTTCTTGTTTGCTAGATTTGATCTCTTATTTATATTTTAGCTGAGAGCCCTAGAATGTTGCAAAACTTTGTTATAGCGCAGTAACTGAAATGCTTTATATCTGTGGACGTTGACTAGAGTGGTTTTAGCTTGAGAGACACAAATCTAATTTGAATGATAACTGTACTGCAAGAAGTCTCAAACTCAGGTGGTGTTTCTTTTTTATCATTTATGTGTCAGAGTATGTATAAATATTGGTGAAGTCTTTTACAAATTAATGTCAAGTGCTTGTATCTACTGGAGGAGTAACTAAAATGACGTTTAAAATATGTTTTATATTACTGCATATAGAATCTGCCGGGTTGGCCACACTGGAGACTTAAGACCTTTTTATCTGCAGAACAGGTATTGCAGGCTTTGCCACTCTTAAGAGGTCTCAACAGAGTATGTGAAAAGACAGCACTTAGGGGTGTGACTCACAAACAGGGACAACTTACTTTGAGGCGTCTCATGCGGTTATGCAGCCTACACAGCTGGCATGTCCTGGAAGCTGTTCCTGAACCATCATGGTTTCTGTTTCTGCATTTTGAAGCAAACCAAGCAGGTTTCAGTTTGTCTTGAAATACAAGGCTGGAGTTACCTGTACCGGCAGGGGGGCATGAGCCTGCTTGGGGGCAGTAAAATCAAGAAGCATCTCCCTTCATGAGGCCAGGTCCTCAGTCTTCTGCCTATGTGCTGGTTTAGGAGGAGTTAAAGCCATCACATTGTAAGTCATCAATGACTACATACTCCATCAATCTGCCTGTGTGAGTCACACAAGCCAATCATGATGCCAGTTTTCTCTCAGATATTTATCTGCGAGAGATACTTTAATGAGGCTGAGATCTAACACAGTGTAGCAACGCATATTTAAATCAGAGTAGTTAAATTGTATGTCGTTTGTTTGCATGCCAGATTATCCTTACAGAAGAAATATTTTGTAAAGGAGAGTGCTACTCGGGCACTCTGGAAGGTAATTTCTTTTGAAGGAAAGTTTGCAATTTCCAGACTTTATACATCTTCCCCAAGTGATACCTTCTGAGGTTTTTGTTTCTAGGGAGTCATCATTCTGTCAGAGTTTCATAGGTGTTTTGTAGATTGGGTATGCACAAAACATATACTGTAGGCTATTCTGGACAAAATTTCTAATGCATGGTTGACTGTGATGGAGAGAGCTGGACTTGACAGTCCATCAGGATGTGGATAGTCCGTTCCAGTCTTCTGTTCCTAAGCGCATTTGTGATGCAGATAGTTGTCCAGTGACCTGGAATGAGACAGCCTATTCATTTCTGACAAACAGCCTTCAGACAGTAATGTCTTTTCATTACTAAAATGAGCAAAATAATGGTAGAGTTATGAAAGGCTTGCATCTTGTCACCAATTCCCTTGAACCATTTGATTCTGTATGCATAAAAGCATCGTAATTTGTGTGTATGTGCATGGATACATACGGGCATGTGTGTGAGAATGCACAGAAAAGCACGTAAGAGTTGTATCAGAAGAAATCTTCATAAGTAGAGTACTGATTATTGATCATAAAAGGTGGCTTCTCAAATACATAGAGCTTGATGAAGGAATGGGAATTTCTCCACCCATCAACATGCACAGATACACTTTTTGTTTGTTTATTATACTTCACAGCTTTCTTTACATCTTATATATGCAAAACTAATTTTAACATGTCTGTATCTGAAAGCCAAGATCAAAGGAGAAGAAATAAACTTTGTTTGTTAGAAACAAAACTCAGTAATTTCCTTTTTTTGCCTAAATTGTGTAAGCGAATTTCTACAAGTGATTTTTTTCAGAGTTATTTTTAAAGGAAATAAAAAACCCCTTAAGATACTTTTAACACTGGTGTTGTTCTCAAAGTCAGATTCCACAGCTATGCTTGCATGCTTTTTGTAAATTTTTTAAAAATTATTATTTGTACATAGGAATTTATTCCAGTGTTTCTGTACAAAACTGTGCTTGTGCTGCCATTTATATGAGCAGAATTTCTGGATAAAATTTTGGAAGCTATCTTTGGGGCTGTTGGGAAAATACAGAACTGACTAGTGATAGTAGCGGACCTCTTTCCTACAGATGTTAATCATCTGTTCTAATACTGTGAATAATGATTGTCTCATAAATTACAGATAACGCATTTGAGTACTACTATGGTTCTACCTCTGTTACAACATGATTTGGGCTTTTTATATCTATTCTGGATAAGAGCATTTGTGAAGATTAAAAAAAAATCTAGTCTAAAGTATTTTCCTATGTAAAACAATCCAGGCCACTCATAAGAATACACGCAGATACAATAGTCATAATATCAGAAAGGGATTAACCATGTAGAAAGATTAGGTTAATAAAGGAATAATTAGGATTAGGGGCAAATCCTGCAACAGGATCCATGCATATCAATTCTTCATATATTTTTTCTGTTATATACTGCTTAACAGTAACTCAAAGTACAACAGCTCTGTCGGTGCTCCTGGGGTAGTTTTACTGTCCTCCCTTTCTCAGGTCTCACTTGAATATCTGCAGATAAGTTAAGCCGCAGGTTTTTACTCTTCTAGGATGGATTTGTGCAACTTGCTGGTTTCTGAGAACAGGACTTACGCTCCTCAGTACCATTTATGACTAAATTATTAAAATAGCTTGGAAACAACTTGTTAAAAACAGAAGACTCTTAATTCGTGCTTCAGCAGTACCAAACATGAAGATGAAGCATAAAACTAAGAAGAAAAAAGAAAAGCTGTCTATGTCGCTGTCATTATCTGTTTAGCTTGGACAGACATGTTTTGCAGCTGGTAGGAACAACATGCGTAGCTTTTGATCTCCCGTGTCTGAGCTTGCTATTTTTTTTAATTAAAACAATGGGCAGCATTTCTTAGGTTGTTCCTCTTTCAGACCACAACCCTTTTTAAGTAGCTTTAAAGCTTCAGGTTTCTTTTACTCATGAGGTTGACCCTTGCTAGAGTGCCTTATTCTGAGTTGGAAGGAGTCGTTCATTCTTATCCTTACTTCTTGGAAGGCTTGTCTCAAAAAATGACTAAGTCGTCTCACTGTTTTACCTTTCTTTATGCCTCAAAATATCAAGACATCTCTTCTTATTGCAACTGTAACTTCAAGCAGCAATACAAAATAGAACAGAGGAAAAAAAGAGCCACATATTAAGTGCAGAGAAGATTGTATAGATGGTGCTCTCCCATTTAGTCATAAACGTCAGCCTAAGCTGCCATCCAACAGTGGAGGTCCCACCATACATTTCCATATGGGCCCTTTTTTGTTTTAATTACCTGGTTCTTTCTTTCTCAGAGACTCACGTGTGCTAGTTCAGAAGCCTGGGGCACAGTGGACAAGCCACGTGCGCCACCACAGCAGCACAGACCAGCGTCCATGACTCTTCTGTTGGAGCGGATCGACAAAAGTGTGCTCCTGCTCTGGGCGTGAAGAGACTTCACCGTGCCTGGTGGAGGTGAGAAAGCTCTGAGACTGTCACAATGTCAAGTGGACTATCTTGTCCTGAGGATTCATCCTGGACTCCTGTTCCCTGGAGGTGTCACTTAGTTAAGGAATGAATTCTAGTATCAGGTCTAATTAATGAAGATACATTTAGTATAGAAATCTAAACTTCTTTGTATATGGAGTAAACCACAGTACACTGAGGAAAACACGATCGCTTTCTTGAGATCCAAGTGATGATAATAGAGGTGGCTTTTCTTTCAGAAAATAATCAGAAGTAAGCAATAATTCATGTCAGCACAATATATTGGGATTTTTTGTATCACTGTCATGAAAGATTTAGATGTTATCACCCATGAATGGTATATACCCAGTTTATTCAAGTTGCTCATAATATGAGGCAGCACCTGTGCAGCTTGCCCTGTTAGAAGAAAATCAACATATGTTTAAATGTCTATGAGGTTGCTGCCTCAGAGACCTATTTTGGTTTTTGTATTTTTCCCCTTTTGCTTTTCTTCATTAAGATACACTGTTTTTACATGAAGAGCTACACTGTATTGTTCTGTGGATTCCTGATGGGTTTTTTTCAGCTTGGACTTTCTCACAGGAGCTGTGAGACCTTAGGAGAGAATATTTGCACCAGGCAAGGAGCAACTCTTCAGAACTGGAATGAAGAAATAGCTTTTGCAGTAGTTGCTGCATTTCCAGTGCATAAACCTCAAGAGCGTTTGGGTCAGTAAATCTGTGATCCAAATAGAGAGTCAGATGGAAAACATTACAGTGACTGTTTTCTGGCATTAAAGAAAATAACCCAGAACTTCTATTTCAAAAAATTACATCTGCAGCTTACCTTTTGCTGCATGCTTTTCAAAACATGAAAGATTTCAGTTATTTAGCAAGCAGATTCTCATATATGCTGTGCTCTTTTTAATAGCCTTTTTCATTATACATTGCATGTGACGTATTCATATTCTACAACTATATTTTACTGGCATTGTGTAGATTAATATTTATTCAGACTGAGATTAAGCTGTTTCAAATAATTAACATGAACAGGTTTCTCCTTAGCTATCAAAGACCCACACTTAGTTTTCATTAAGTGCAGAATCTACCTTTCTTGTCAGTGTGGGAATTTAGATGGGAGAAAACAAATTTCAGTGGCTCCTGGTCCAGCTCAAGATGTGTGCTGATACTGCTGATAGCCAAATATTTAGGAGGCTCTCATTCTGTGTTAAAGAAATGGTCATGTGTTGTGGCCCATGCATTTCCCTTTGTCCTCTCTCCCTTCAATCTGATGTCAGGATGGTATGAATGAAATTGTTAAATACAAGTCAAGGGCGGGGGGGAGGGCGGAAAGTGCTCATAGGCCAATTTTGCTCTTATGAGCTGTGCTAATCTTATGTTTTGGTATTGGGCAAATTTCTGGTAATGTTCTCAAACCAGTTAGCATGCGGGAAGAAAACAGCAAATAGATTTATGGTTTTGAAGAAATAATTGTTTACTCCTCCAATTTCCCAAATCCTAGAAAGAAATTAAATTGCCTGATAATGTGAATGCTATAATTTATTAGATAGTTTTGTGATTATTTGTGTGGGAAGAAAATGAAGTTTTACTCATGGGATGCATGCAAAAGATTAGAGATTTTTTCCCAATATTCTATGTTTTGGCAATAAACTCAGTCTTAAATATATGCAGATCTGGGATGGCTAGCTCTTAGGAAGTCTTTTATAACTCCTATGTATACTACTTTTTTTTTTCCCCCCTCACAGAAATACTCTTCTTGATCCTCCACCCCATATTCAAATCTACTGCTGAGATCAACAAAAAAGAAATGATAAAATTTTTTCTTATGGTAAACAAACAAGGTCAAACAAGGCTCTCTAGGTATTACGAGCATGTAGAAATTAATAAACGGACAATGCTGGAAGCTGAAGTAATCAAAAACTGTCTCTCCCGTTCAAAGGATCAGGTAAGTTTTGTAGTTTTTCCCCTAGCCATTTTATTTTATCAACATCTTACATCTTTCACATCGATAATTCTGAAAACACATCAGTTTCCATTGCAGGTCATTATTTCTTTGTACCCATGAAGAAAAAGATTGTGTTTCTAGATTATGGGTTCAGTCAGTTGAACTGTTGTTCTGCATTGAATAAATATGTTTTTCTGAGGCTTACAGAGATTTTGGAGTTTTGCGTATCACTGTCATGAAGATTTCTCCTGTTTGTTTGAAGAAGCTCAGAAGTCCAGGAAGAATTTATTTTATCCTGTTATTGCTTGTCTGGTAGAGGTCGATAGAGAGATATTACGGCTGCTTTGCCAGAAAGTAGTAGGGATAGTACTGACAGCTCCAAATTTAAACAAAAAACTTATGAGAGAGGATTCCAAATCATGAAAATACTGTCTAAAACACAGAGAGTTTTGGAAACACAAATTTTTAGGCCTCTGTATTAGGTATTTTTATTCAAAAAAAGTGTTCACGCTTTCTGCAAGAAAGAAAACTCAGAAGTTGGAAAATGTCTTAGATGAAAGTTGGGATTTTCATGGCTTGCTCAATTGAGCCATTGGTTCTTTAAGAAAAGTACCAAACTTAGCAAAACTTTTGAGCGTGTTGACTTGCATTGGAGGAGAAATCTGTGACTTGGACTGTGAGTGGCGTGTTTTGGTTTCTGTTCTGAAGTCAGCTGCTTTATTTTTCATTAATTGTGTCCTTGACCAGCGGTCCTCCTATTTCATTCTCAAAAACTTCAGAAAACAACAGTAGTTTCTACGAAGTACCTTAGTTCACAGCATTGACAGTGACTAAAGAAATTAACCTCCTCCATACTGCTTGCAAGAGTGTCTCCAAACAGAAACTTCACCAAAAGAGCTAACGGTATGCTGCCATTTCAAGAACGGAGCAAATGATACTTAAGAAAAAGGAGGCGACTTGTAAAGCGGTGTATAACAGCACCATCTGCTGGCTTCTGTCTTACTGTGAAAGATGTGGGAATTTCCCCCTCAGTCTGGAAATCTAATACTCTTAATTTTTATATAAAAACATCAATCCTTTTTTAAATATGAAAATTACCTTGAGGTTGTCTCTTTTGGAAGTGCTTCCGAATGAAAACTTAGGGGATGTATTGACTGCCTTAAAACCCTGAACTTCTGTTCTGTATGTTCCCGTTTTTCCATTTAGAAAGCGGTAGGATGTTTTCTGCCAGTAGATGAAAAGTTTTGTGGAATAGTTTTCCTACTAAATTTCTTCCAAGTCAAAATTGTTTGGTGGATCTTGGGAAATCCATTGTTCTTTGTGGGCCTTACGAACATGAAAGCTTGGGCTCTTTGAGCACTTTGTGCTTAATACTGTCATATGCTTAAATGGCAGCTACTATGTTTGACTTGTTTTGCTTCTGCCTAGTGCTCTTTCATCGAGTATAAGGACTTCAAGCTGGTATACCGACAGTACGCAGCCCTTTTTGTGGTTGTTGGAATCAATGAGACAGAGGTAAGAAATTATATACACTCTTGAAATGAGAGCTTGTAGTAGTCATGGGCAAGAACTCAAGTCTTTTTCCAGCATGGAATTTTGCAACAGCAATTACAGAATTTCAAGGGGTCATTGCAAAAAGAGGGTTTTATTTGTGTGAAATGGGAAGAGGTATAAAAGAAAAGGTATGTATGTTTGACTTCATTCTATAGCTGTAGACTGAACTGTTATCATGAGGCAGTCTTCATGAGCCTTATACTGATTCTGCTTTCTAAATTTATCTTTGATTAAATAAATTTATGTAGGGTGGGGTTTCTCAACAAATGTTCGCATTACAGCCAGATCAGTTGTCTCATCTGTGGTGACTTCCCAACTGCTCACTGTTTTTAACCTCCTCGGCCAAAGAAAAAACTCCCATACTGTCAGCTAGAAAGATGCCAATTTATTGTATTTAAAAAAAAGGAAAAAAAAAAGGTACCTGACTGAAAATTGGGAAGTATTGTTATTTCATCTGTTCAAGCTGAGCCTGCGAGGCTTTAATGTTTACATTGATTCCCAGTTCTCAGAAATTAATTCCAAACTTACTATTGAAGATTTTAATTGGGTGGTGTGGAAGGTAGCTGCTGACTATCACAATGTCTTCAAGTCAGGGTTATAATGGCATGCAATTTTGGGCAAATCCTTTTGGCTTTGCTACACCCCACAAAAATTGCCCATCTATACTGCTGCAGCACAGCCTGGCTCTGTGCTGCAGCTGGCTGGCGTGACTTCAGCATGGGTAGGCATAGCCTCGTTAGCTGTATCTGTCTAGCTAACCTGGGTGATGGTGGAAGAAAGGATGCAATGGGATGGCAGCAGCCCAGGCGAGACAAATCCATTGGGTACTGCAGTGCTTACTTGTGTGGCTGGCCTGAAGCTTCTGCCCTTGAGCACTCCCCTGCTCTCAGTACCTCCGCTGGGTATCCACACCTCCTCTCGCTATGGTGGCCTGAGCTTGTGCACTTTATTGTAGGTCTTACTAGATTTTCTAGTTGCTTTTCATACACCACAAGATGAAATAATACAAAGAACATTATTACATTGTCTAGCTATTCATTTAATATTCATTTGGTTTTAATTTAATTTCAGAATGAGATGGCAGTATATGAACTAATTCATAATTTTGTGGAAGTTTTGGACAAATACTTCAGCAGAGTGGTGAGTGAGACGAATCTATTATGAAATATTTCTTCTCTTTCAAAGCTTTAGTGAATATGTCATTTCAGGGAATAAATCAAAGGAGAAAATACTTTTTTCATATTCATTTAGAATTTTGAATACTTTAGCATTAATATTACCACTGTAAAAAAAAAAAAAAAAAAGAAGGAAAAAAAGCAGTGTTAGTTGATTTTTCAGAGAAGTAAAATTATACGTGGGTTATAAATCATCAGATGAGGAATACCAGAAATATTTCTGTTAGAAAAGTGTGGTTTTATATGCTTGTACTCAGGGGTTTCTTTGGGTCATCTACTCTTAAATTAGCCACTGGTATTTTATACATTTTAAAAAATGAAGAGGTTTTTCTTTACAGTTCTTTTTTGCATTACATCCCCCAAATGCACTTAATTCATGATAAAGATGGTGTAAGCATTAAGCAGGGAGCTGACATCACTCTCACTGAACAAGATCACAGGCATGCGTGGAGCAAATGAAACCTCAAAAACCAGTCTGTACTTGTGCTCCCCGTATTGTTGCCATGCAACAGTGGATATCTGATAAAACAGCTATTATATAGATAGTCATTTTGTTCAGGATTCAGCATCAGACATGGCTCCAGTTAAAATGACACTGCTCCTTTTGGTGGGAGATTTGTTAGTTTGTTTGTTTTTACAGAGTTTGAAAATGCAGCATTATAATCCTGGTTAGAACATATGCTATTTACCATAGGATTTGTAATAATCTTGTTATAAACGAATTTGCCTGAAATCATATTGGGGCACAATTTCAGTTTGTCTATGCTGAAATGTCTTGCCTATCTCTCTCAGAAAAGAGGACTGGATAGTTTCCTCTGTAGTCCATGTGCTTGAGGGTATTACGTTGGTAATTGTACGTACAAGAGATCAGTACGCAGGGTCTGTAACTGGTTTCCCAGTACTAGTACCACAGCAGGCATGGCAGAGCTCCCTCTGTGAATTCAAGGACATGCCTGAAAAAGTCATCTGCACCCTTCACTATTCAGACGCCTGGCAAATGTTTTAGGCTATTATCTCAACTAACATCGCACCAGCCTGTTGAAACTGCCGGTACTAAGTATATCCCTTTCTGACTGTACTAAGTTCAGAATTTGTCTCTTAAAATTGTTATGATTGCAGTCCCAACCTAAGCAGTGATAACCAGGAATGGAATTTGATCCCAGCAGCACAGGAATGCACAATGACATTTAATCACATCTTATTTATCTAATTGAGCTAATAGCTGCCAACCACTTCTCAACTTTTGTTTTCTTCATTTGAGGCAGAGCAAAAATAGATGTAGTTCTTATGCATATAAATGTAGTATATATAATTCCTTGACCACGTATATAACCCAACCACTGATAGTTGTTAGAAATTTGCTGAATTCATCATACCAGAGGTTTTTGTATTTTCCGTAGCATTCAAGGTTTGAAACTAGGGGAACCGAAAAGGGGGGTGGTTAAAGAAATCTCGTGTCATTCCATGGTTCTATTTTTAATAGCATATAACACGATAAATGGCAGAGCACTGGAGAAGAGGGCTATAATTCTACTGGGGTTTCTGGCAGAAACCACAGAGCAAGAAAGTATAAGTCTGTACTATTATGGATTAATGTTTAGGATTTGCAGAATTTTAGCAGAATCCCAAATTATGATGATGACAACGGAGATGAAACTCTGGGAAAGGAAAGAACAACTGTCCTGCTCTAGAAGGACATTTTGTCATCTATTATTTTTAGGCTTGTGAGCTTTAAACATTCTCACATACTCTATTTTTATCTAATGGTGTTTACAGAGCTTGAATTCAAGTATCAGAACATTAACAGAATTAGGGAAAAAGCTTTCGAAGTTGCTTGTGAGATGTAATTCTGAGTCCCCTTCACTTTTATAATGGCTACCCAGGGAAAACTCTGCATACTGGTAAGAATACACACTGCAACATTTTCAACTACTTTTTAACGCTCAGGAAACTCAAACTGATCAGGCTCGTAAAATACAATTTTTGTGATGCATAAAAAATTTCTAATTGAAGAATGGCAGGGTCACTCAGCGGAGGCCTGTAGACTGGAACTAGTCCAGTTTAGAGCATCTTTAGACCACAGAAGTAGTAGCAATTTTACCAGTGGGAACGCTGCCGAAAATTCCAGGGTTAGACTGTGAATGGAAACCATGTTAGCGAACTAAATTCCCTCGGTAGCAGATAAAGATTCCCTCTTCCAGCAGAGGCTGGGGAAGTTGCGCCCTAACTGTGCAAGATCTTAACTGCTGAGGCTGTGATTAATTGTTTCTAAATTTAGACATTTAACTAACTGAGGCGTCTGAGTTAGAAGTTTGGTCATCCTAAGCTCCCATTACCGGCAGTGGAGACCGATGAGTATCTCGAGAAAGTGAGTCATGCCTCAAGTGTGCTGAGTCAACTGTTGAAGAAACCCATTTCTTCTGTTGACTGCAGAGAGACCACAAGGGCTTCTAACTCAGACGTTTTTGATTAAATGAATAAAACTACTTGGGGTAAATCCAGGCCAAGACTAGAAGGGAAATGATGACTGTGTGAAGAATTGTGTTGCTGGGGCTGGAGCAATAGTCAGAAGTGCTAAGGGTCCAAAGCTTGGCGTTACCTTCCCTCTCCTAATATATCCAGCCACAGCTACCACAACCATGGGTATATACAATGTGTAGATTTTGCTGTTGAAATGATCTACAGCAACATTTTTAAACGTGTTTTTATATAAATTGTAAACTTGGCATTAACATGCTGTTTTTGCAGAAGGAGGAAGAGAGAATATAGGGCTGGAGTTGCCATGATCAGAGATGCTGGTTTTCCACCCACTCATTCAGATGGCACTGTGTATATTCAAATTGTTACTTGTGGGTGACCTCAGTGGGTTTTTCTAAGGAAAAATTTCAGGATGTTTTGTTACGGAGGCAGGTAACACATAAAAGGCAAAGCAGTGTTGCAGGAAAGAGCATGTAATTGTACAGTCCAAAACAAAAATCTGAATCGCCCTAAAATTTTGTATCTATTTTTTGAAGATTTTCTTTATCCTCTAAAGGGATGTGTAAAATGTTTAATGACTATGAGATGAGAGATCAAACTGTAACTAATGGTTGTCTATCTCTTTTCCTTGCAGAGTGAATTAGATGTATCCTTTTCAGTATCAGAAATCCTTTTGTCTATCTCTTTTTGGTGTCCATTCCAGTTCATACTGTCTTCATGGCACTGACTGTCAAACTGTCAAGACAATGCAGAGGTTTCACAAATTTTGCACTTACAGTAAGTAGCGCCATTTTGGCACCTTTCTGAAAGCATGGCTGATGTTCATGAGGGTCACCTATTTAAATCCTCAGTCATTAAGATAAGCCTGGTACTATTTAAAGTAAGGCAGGGAGAGCTTGCTTAGAGAGAACTAAGTACCATTAACACCTAGACATGAAAAGTGATATTCATGGGGGAACTTTCAGGCTTAACTAATTATTACTTCAGGTTTTACTTTTTTCTTTAAGTTTACAATAAAATAGATATTGAAATGACTGCAGTAATAAGAACTGAACGTTGCAGCTCTGTCTTAAGCCAAATAGCAGTAGCATCATTGTAAGATTAGGTTTGTGCTTTGATGTTGCTTCATGAAAGTCTAGGTGAGTTTTACTTTCTGTATCAATGGAAAGAGAGAAAGGCCTGGGAAGAGGAAATTTAGGAAACCAGGCATTGCCACAGATAGATAGCTTTTTCTCCTTGCCCGCCCCCCCCCCCCCCCCAGCTGCATTTTCATGTGTATGATTTGCAGGGTATTAACAAAAATATAATCTAAAAAATTAACTAAAACCAAATACAAACAAATACTAAATGCTAAAATACAGTCCTGAATAATTAAACACAAATAGCAAGTAAATAAAATACAATACTGAATTCAAAGAAAATTAAACCAGGAAAATGTAGCACAACCAGTTGTCTTCCTCCTCAGTTCTGCCAATCCCACTGCCTGCTCACTCTACTCCAGCAATCCGTATGCCTATGTTTGTTGTTGGTTAAATGCAGATCTACTGGTACAAAGAGGTTTCAGTTATACACCTGAAATACAGTTGCCAGCCTGGAATCAAATACTTTAAAGTAATTTAGTTTATTTACTTTATTTAAGAATCAGTACATATGAAGAACATAGAAAAATTCTGTAATTTTTCTTGTAATTGTTCTCACTTCTTTACTGAAAAAAAACAAAAGGAAATAATTAATTTCACTTTTGTAAATATTTTAATGCTTGCTACATGCTGGAACTCTGTCTCATTTACCGGAGTTAAATATATATGTACGTATATGTACGTGTATATATACTGGCAATATATATCCTGGCAATGCAGCTCCTGCTGATGCAGGACTCCAGCTTTCATTTACATCCAAACACCCGAATGCACCCGCATCCTAGCTTGCATCATGGCCTGAGCCTGGAGTCCCCTGGCAGGAGGGCACCTTGGGCACAAGGCAGAGACTGGGTCCAATCTGAATCCTGCCCAAGAGGATTCATATGTAATATTTGTATGGATGTGTGACATAGGTGTGTGTGATGCTAAACAATGCACGAACAATTGCAAAGTTATCATCTCATGCATACTGCAAAAGTGAACAGCAATTAACTACTTTAGATTAGCCTTGTTTTTTACAGAAGCTTTTATGTATGAATTGTAAGGCATTTATCCATTATATGATGTCCACTTTCATTCTGAGAGACAGTCACATACTTAAGGGTACCCATGAGGGAGTGAGGTAACATTTCTAAAGTTGTTTGGTTTGTTTTTAAAATATCCGTAAGTAGTGTTGTTGGGCCGGTTCAGTGAACAAGTACTGAAATTGTGCTAGGGGTGTGGCTTCCTAATGTGTTAATAGCACTAGGTGAGCCTCACTTCTGCGTATGACGGAAGTGGGTGGGATTTTACGTAGCTCTCAAACTCCAGCTTGGACGGTGTAGGAGCTACTTTCTTGGTGTGATGATGACAGACAGACTATAAAAACGCAAGTGTTACCACAGCAGCTTTGTAGGGAACGACATGCTGGTAAGCATGGGAGTTTCTAAAATTACAAAAAGTTGATTTTTCTGTTGCTTGAACTGGTGAAGCAAAGCTTACTTGAAGACATGTTAGTAACTTACAGAAGAAACAGATACTTACATTCCCCTTGTGGGAAGGGAGGGGGAAGACAGGGTGCTCTAGGACCAAGCATTTGAAGAATGTTGTCTTGATCCAAAAAAAACATTACACTCCATTGCAACTAGCTGCCGCTGCTCCTAGGATAGATAAAAAACTTTGATATAGGGAATACTTCATGTGAATCAACTGTATTCTTCAGTCCCCCGTGGAAGAACACTTTCAGAATACAGTGCATTTAAGTAGTAAGAAAATTGAATGATGAATTTATTCTGAGAATTTGTAAGGATACACTTCAGTTTGTACTGTAAAGTAAGTGGATGAAATGGAAACCTGTAAGGATTAGCTTAAAATTGTTGTTCATTAAGGGAAAAGTTTCCCTCTAGGTCTGTGATGTAGGGGACGTACTCACACCAGGTAGATCAGCCACCTTTCAAACTTTGGCAGAAATCCACCTCAGTGTTGGAGCAAGTATTTTAGAATATCACAGAACTTGAAGGCACAGTTTGTTTCCTATTTAATGCCAGCGTAGTTCTTTGAGGAAGAAATGGTCAGAAAGCATTAAATGGGTTCCAGTGCCTAAAATTTGCCTACTATTAGATAGACTAAAAGTTACTTAAAGCAAATGTTAGCAAAGACAAACTCCGAGTTAGCAAAGACAAACTCGGAATGCGTGACTCTAGATTAAAAAAAGAAGCAACTCCAACTAATCTTTAGTTGAAGAGGAACATCCAGGATGGAAGTCAAAGTTTTGTAATGCTGTGTGTTCAGTAGTAAGCCATCTGCCCCATTAGTACTCCTGCTGTAATCTAGAAAGCTTTTGTTCGTGCTCCTGGGTGTGTTACCTGATCACAAGGTGTTGGCTGCACTTTATCATCTCTTAAACCTGTACACACCCTTAATTACTTGCCTGGAAAATCCTGAGATATCTTGAAATGTCTCTATACGAAGAAGTTATCACATGCAAGTCCTAAATGTGCCTTTTTGCTTTCCTTCCCTCCTCCTTCCCCTCTCCCCCACTTAACTATCTGCCTATATAATGTTTCGGGGAAGGAGACACGAGACTGTGTCACATTTACCTCCTCTTAGTATGTATGTGCCGTAAAGACTCTTTGTGGGAGTAGAAAGCACCATTAATGTCTTTAATAAGGGCAGCTCTTAAAGTTACCAAAAGCCAGCATAACATTTAAATACCAACTGTAGTAGGTGCCATTTACCTCTGCTGCTAGGTACGGAGCCACAACGGCATGGACTAAAATCCGTAAACCGAAGACGGTAAGGGCTCACCTTTTGCCTAGGCTGACAACTTACGAGTGTTTCCCGTCTGGGTGCTCTGAAAACCCTTATTACAGACTTTTATCTAGAAATGCACAGATTAATACAGGTTTTCTTCTGCATGCTTGTTTAAAAATGCCTGTTAGCCTCTGCACGGATCTAGTGAAAGTAAGTCCCTTAATCCTCCTTTGCGGGCAGCCAGGATTCTTACTGGAAGCAGGGCCTTAACTGACAGCTGTGGGTGGCGCACATGGCAGCGCACGCACCGAACAGAGCTTGTTCCTGTTGCCAGTTGCTCAAAGTGGTTTGCTTTGCTGCTTTTCAGCTGGGTGTGGATCTATGACTTCAGGGCTTTAAACCCTGAAATTTGGGGTCACTTGCCAAAGAAGTGACAGGTGGGGAGGATGAGCCTTGCTGAGGATCGGAGATACATATCCCTCACTGGGCAGGGCATTCAGACGTGAATGGCTAAGCAGTGTGTGTATGACGAGGTGTAACCGTAGAGGATAGTCATGAGACAGGAAGGGGAAAAAAGCCGAAAGTTGCTGCCTGTGCAATCTGTTTGCCAAGAACAGCATGGTAGAGGGAGGTGGGAAGGGAACTGAAAAAGGAAGCCCAGATGTTAGGTTGAGGGTAAAGAATGCTTTCAGACCTTCCAAAAATCAAGATGAAAGATCTTTCCAGAATGGTATTAGTATCCCCATTCAAACTACAGGTGAAATCACTGTTTCTGGACTGATGGCTGAGAGATTAACAGGTTACAGATAGACAGAAATCATACCACTAAGTTTTCTGTAATGGAGTAGGCAGATTTTGAAATAACCTGGAATGGCCCTGCAGGCGAATTGACGTTTCCTTTAACCATACTGGGTTGAGTGGAGCAGCTGCAAGATACTTACTGGTATGTGTGCAGTTTTCCTTTGATGTGGTATCAGCTCTTTAGGAAATGCAGCAGGGGAGAGAGCAGTGCTAAGTGTTTTAAACGTTTTCTCAAGCAAGGTGATGCAGAAAAATAAGGCAGGATCATCACTGATCCTGGTTGGTCCAGTCTTCTGTGTTTTAAATCCTTGGGACTCTCAAAGGAGAGGAAGGCCTGGAGAGACGGGAGCTCTTGCTCTGCTGTGGGAACTGGAGCACTGTGAATCAGTGTTAAAGTGTAAAAATTAAAAGCCAGGAGGAGCTGGCTTTATCACTTGTTGAAACCTGAATGGAACGTTACCTACCTTTGTTAACAGATCCTCTTGCCCTGTGTACAGCAGTGCCAGAGGTGAACTAAGGAGCAACAGAGGAGCTGTCTTCCTAAAAATTCTCACATTACTGGAATAAAGAAATCCTAACTTCTTAGATTAAAATATTTGTATAAATACTGACTTGAAAAGTATACCATAGGAAGAAATTTGTCTTGTGTCTTTAATCTGCCAAGCAAAGTACAACAACTGCCTTTGTCTCCAGAACGTGGTAACTGAGACTGTTGAAGGTTTAAGGACAGTACTGCTCCTCAGTATTGAAAGGCCCAAGGCTGATTTTTAGAAGCAATTTCGGCCCACGGTCAGACTCAAGAAGTCTGGTATTTAAAATACAACTTAGAATTAAATTAGGTGGTTAAGTTTAGGCCAGCAAATTAGAAGCTATCTGATGAACCATGGACATATCCAAGATGCTGTTGACAGCTGTAGTTTCTCTTCCTCACATAACAGTAGCTAGTAGTAAAGTTAGTTGTGGACCTGTATTGTGCTGCTACACATACCTGACATGCTGTGCTCTTGGTCAAGCACAACGCCTTTGTTGGAGCAGCGATACAATTGCTTACCCTTCTGCACATATACACAGTAGCACTGAGCTCAGCCCAGAGCACTCAAGGCAATTTGAAACGGCAGAGGAAGGTGACAGCCTGCTACCTGAATTCTTATCAGCTTGAACATACAGGTTCACCCAACAGTTCAGCCTGAATGAATTCAAGCTTCTGCTTTTCATCTCTTAGAAGAGCGGTCACACACAAGGCTGACATGAGATATTCTGTACCCCTCTTCTTGCTTTAACACACACAGCAGAAGCAAGCACCGAGACAGGGACAAAAACTGAAGCTTCTCTCATCGCCAGGCTAGACCGTCATACTCAACAACTTTTACAGACAGCAGGAGGACCTTAAGCAGAAGGCAGCAAGTGCAGCTGCTACCAACTCAGGGGAGCTTGCCCACAGAGAAAGGTGGGTTTGGAATCCCCCAGGCTGAGGACAGGCTCAGCCTCCGTCCTCTACAGGTTTCGGGCAGGCAACATCTCTACTGTGACATTGTAAGAGACCAAGCCAGTCATCGTTACCTGAAGTAATGACTTGGGCTTCTGAATCTGAGAGAGGATCACAGAAAAATCCTTCTCTGCATTCCCAAGTACTGCCTTCAGCTCTGGTTCTCTAGAACCTGTGAATTGCTTGATGGGTCTGGCTTTCACCACTCATTGCAGGGAAAATAAGGCACCTAACTCAGATCAAGGAATTCCCTTCTCAAAGCCAGGTGCTAAAAAACTAGGCATGGGGATGTTCAACGTTTCTGAACTTAAAGCCATTCCTTGAATTCAGACCTGAGACGGTTCACTTTCATGAGCTCCTGTCATTGCAGCTCTGGTGGTTTAAGGCAGTGTCTCCCCACCACTTGCATTTACCACCTAGGAGGACCAAATACATACAAATAGGCGTCTCCTCAGCTGTTTTCCTATACAGCTCCGTACTCCCACTGTTCCTGCGCTTTGGCAGAGCAGTAGGGCAGACTGCTATCGATAGACCCACTAGAACTTGATGGAGTAGTCCTCTTAACCATCTAAGTCATGTTCAAAAAATGAGACTTAAGCTTTATCATGCTGAGCAGAGGAAAACGTTGATGCCTTCAAAAACCTGGCTCTTGCAGCTCCAGTGATTAGAATGGAAGTCCACTAACATCAATAGAAGGACTAGAGCAAAACCCGACCATCTTCCCGAGTGTCAGAAATAGCATAATGGGCAGAGAAGGCACTCAAGACTTATTTCAAGGTTGGAAAAAAACGTTGAAAGATGTATTTAGAAGTTCCTGTGATGTACCTTGCTGGCTCCGCTGTGGTAGTCCTCAATACACAGGCAAGAACTAGGAGGAGGAGGATGAAGGCAAAGCTGATCTGCCGCGCGCAGGGCAGAACACATTTACAGAGCAGCAGCAGGTGGAGAGCACAGCAGATGAAGGGTTATCCACGCCCCTCTGTATGTACATGCAGGGCCCTTAGGCGTAACAGATGTACCCAGCAGGCTTTTTTGCTATGCCTATTTCCCTTTCTCGTTGGGGTGATGAATGGCAACATAAGAGTCTTTTTTCACTAAGTAACCCTTTGCAGTTGTTCGGTGGATACAAAACCCACTAATGTCTGTGCAGAAGAATGCCCACCGCTTAATACCAGAGTAAGGCCTGTCATCGTTTTTTTTTTTTTTTGAGACAGATGCTGTCAGGTAATGTTAAGGAAAGACAGACATAGTTATGGACAAATTTCAGGTATCACAACAGTACAAATTGATACTGTTTCAGATTATTTTCCTTTAGGTGAACATTAGAGATTATAAATAACTTTTAGAAAGTATTTAAAATATGAACCATTTATTTACTTTTGCTCTTCTTTATGAGATTTATTACTAGATCAACGACTCAGCTTTACATATCAGCATATTCCTCTTAAGCCGTTTTCCATCAGATCAAATAGTGTTAGTAACTTAGAGTAAGGAAAATTTGAGGATCAAATTGTAAGAATTCGACTGACAATTACTTTTCTATGAAGAAATGCTGAATAATTTGCATTTTCACATTCAAGGTTGTTATCCCTTGGTAACATTTTATATTCAAGCCATTTATGGTATTTGGGCAGACAGTAAAATTAACCTACGTCCAAGTTCAAGTTTACCTCGCTTTTTCTACTATGTGGTCATCTTCCAGGACGGGATACTGCTGGGGCTTCAACTTCGCTACTACAAGCTTTTGACACCTCTGTGGTCAGAAAAAAGTGTCAGTTGAACGGTTTCCCTAGCTCTATTAAAATAAACAGCCAAATAAACTAGAATAAATTAAGAAATACCTATTTTTGTAAACTTTGATTAAAGACTAAGGTGCCTAAGATCTTCTCTGCATTATCTTCGTGGTGTTCAAACTGTACTTAACCTGAAATGTTTCTAGATCATGTTCAATTTGGACAGAGTGCACATCATTTTGGATGAAATGGTGCTAAATGGTTGCATCGTGGAAACAAACAGGAACCGAATTCTTGCCCCTCTGTTTGTGCTTGACAAAGTGGGAGAAAGCTAGGCAGATGCAAGACTGACTACAGCATTTTCCAAAAGACGGCGAAACCATCGCGAGCGTACCGACAGCAGTTTTCTGATGTCGTAAGATCGACTCACGCAATATTCAGATTAGTTGGAAAATGCTTCCTCTTTCTCCCGTACCCTACGTACCCAATGGTACAGCTAAACATAAAAGTGGAACCTTCAACTTCAGGTGCAGCTTTATTGACACAGCAGAAATCTTTCTAGAACAGTCAACGTTTTTTAAAATTGACTGGGGATAAAGTAATAGAAACTTACAGTCACCATCTAGGTTATCACTGAATTACGTAGCATTGTGCCAGACCTATGAGAAGACAGAAAACACAGAAATATAAATTCAAACTGAGTTTCAGTGCTTCCTTTAAGCACCAACTTGATTTTTTTATTTTCATACAAATGTACTGTAAATTAAAGTTCTGTAACTTTTATGACCACTTTTAAACTAGATTTCAGCTTTCATCAAAAAGCTGGTTTCACTCCCTTTTCCATGCAAGTCATGGTTACAAAAGAAATGTAAATAACAGAAGTACAGATATATTTAGTATTCCCGCATACTGTGTAAGTTTAACTAGAAATATTTGCCACTTAATGTTACATTAATAAATGATAATTAAAATAAAAAGTTTGATCATCTTTTATCATGTTGGCTTCATAAATTACACAGAATCTTTCCTATTTTGGCACACCAGTGTATTTTTTTCTCTTGTATATTCTGTCCATGCAGCATGATTAAAACATTTACCAAAGATGAATAACAAAAGATCTGCAAGTTTCTCAGTACCAGCTAGGCACCAAATCAAACCTTCCTTCTGGAGTAGGAGGACGTAGCTACCTACGCCAACTTGTATTCACAGGCATACGACACACTGATTCGTACCTCTGTACTACACTGGCAGTCGCTGAAGAGTCAGCAATCCAAACCGACTTTCGCTTCCCTTTCCAGAATGAAGGCATCCGGCTCCTTCTGCATAGCCGCCACGCCAACACCAGGCATCGCCTGACACTGAAAGAGCACACGGTGCGTGAAAGCACGCAACAGTCCCGTCTGAACCGCACCTAGAAAGCGGGGTCTAAGGAGCAGGGAGTGAAGTGGTGCGCGGGACAGCAGTCCGCATAGCTTTAAAATAGTAACACATTCAGCAAAACAAGTTGACATTGCATCTGGAGCAGCTACTTGTACCCAAGGTTTATGCAACTGCTTTGTTGAAGCACAGTAGTCCCAGGAGTGGGGGGGGAAGATTCCCCTTCAGTTTTGCACTGGGGAAAATTTCAAAGAAGATGCCTGTAAAGCCTTATGAATAACGCTAGGAAAAGAAATCCACCTGATTTATGCTTAATAAATTTAATTTAATTTAATTCTGAGAGGCAGAATCTTTTGGCAAGCCCACCCTCAGCAGTGGTCCAAGCAAAGTTTGTTTGGCCAAAGAGCACTGGCACAGAACAAAACTTACCACACAGATTCAACGAAAATAATAATTTTCTGGTATCGAGTACTTCAATATCTTTAAAGACATATTGGCATCTCGCTTTATCTTACTGTAAGCCACTTTGTACCAATAAATACCTCACCCCATGCTGAAACCAAGCCAGGCACTCCATCTCAAGTAAAGCTGAATCAGCTGCATCACCTGACCCCGTTTTTATTCCAACGTAGTGAAGAACTATAACCTCATGCCCCATGGGCCCGCTGAAGAGCACCAAAACCTGCCACGCGCAGTGTTGGCGCTGCCAGACTAGTCCTTAGAAAGCTGCACTGTGTAATTTTGAAAAGATTTGAGCAGAGAGATGAGTTCGTGAGATCAATTATTGCCATGTAGTTCTTTTAAACCTTGAAAAAAGTATGGCAGATGATCGTTCAGAACACGTACGGAGATTTAACAACAGAAGAAGTATTAATGAAGTATTCAGAGGAGACAGTTTAATATGTTGCAAACATTTTAATGATTACTTTTGAGCTTACACATTGGGTGTTTTATTTAAACTTCAAACTGCAACAAGTTAAATAAATGTTTATAATATACAAAGAAAATACAACCAAAAGTAAAACTTGCTTTAAGTGTGCCTTGCACTAGGAACCAGTGTTTTTTAATAGCTTTATTGTTGAGCTGCACAAACACACTTAAGGATTTGATCTTTATAGCAGGGCATTTGAGAAATCAAAATATATTCCCACTTGAAAGAAAAAAGAAAAAAAAAAAAAAAGGTTGTGCATGATTATATGCAAAATCCCACTAAAATACTCCAATAGTGCAGGCACCATTAAAAAAGAAAAAGCTGGAGATGCCCGTTAACTCTAAGTTTTAAGGAAGCAAGTTTCTGACCAGTTAGCTTAAAGCCAGCAAAACAGGAATCGGTGATGGCAACTGTAGTGTACAAGGTATTAAATGACAAACTTTACACGAATACACTGTTAGAAATTTGTATCGGTGAACACTGAAAATCTGATGATCTGTTCTTTGGAACAGTCAAACAGAACCACCTTAATTTCCAGTTGTGCAAGCCCTTGAAGCATCACACAGTGTTCTGTGCCAATTTCTCGCTGGCTGTGTAGTTACAAGGATTTATTTTGTCATTAGCAGCTAACAAACTTATTCCACATGTTCCTAAAGCCTCACAGGTGAAAAAAAAGGCAAGTCTCATCAGAGCACAGCGTGGAGATCATATTTTTTGCACACAAACACAAGAGGCTTTGCTAGTATCAAAAACCACTTTCTCCTGTCCCATACTGCAGTCAGCGGCTCAGTTGAGATGGAAGCCTTTCTCCATTGTAGCAGCTAGCAGACGCTCTCTCATAATCTCCTCAGAAGAATACTCAGGTAACTTTAGATAATGCACACAGGTATTCACAGATGGGTAACTTGCATCTGTAGCATCAACCTGAGGAAAAGAACCAACAGTTTTTACTGCAGTCGTTCACAGCACTCGATATGGAAGTTAAAAGTTGTTAAGTCCCCTAATTCATGGCATTTACTGCATACGTAACACCAGTTGTCAAGAAACAGTAGCATCAGGAAAGCTACAGACCAACTTAAATATATTTACTTTATATGTACGTTAATTCTTTTATATTCAAATATAAAGTCAGAGAACAGACCTGAAACAGAGGTTAGTACTGAAAGCTTAGCACAGTGTCATAAATTAAAAACAAAACAAAAAACCCCACCCACAAACCAAACAAAAAAAGTCAGTGTTATTTCTTAACATAGCAATGATCACATTCAAAAGCCAGAACAGCCGCTTTGGAGGGCAACCCAAAGAAGCCATACCTTGCGTACAACAGTGAGCCGGGGATGTAGGTTTGCCAGTCCTCCTGGTGGGAGTGTGGAACAACCAGTGGTGAACTGGAGAAAAGCCTTCCTTTCATCCGAAGACATACCACACAAGACTCTCACAAATCGAAGGAATCCAGGGCTTAAAATAAATTACAATAATTAGTTATGATAACATTCCAAGAGCGTTTTTTTAATTTCCCTTACGACAATACAGTTATGATCTTTAGTCACGTCTCAGCAGTCACTGTAAGATTCTAGTGCCTGTTCAGTATTGAGTTAAGAATAAAACATCATAAAACCAAAAATACTTCCTTTATCTCCTTGCTTTCTACACAGAAAAATGTAGGTGAATAAGAACTTTTCTCCATACTTGGAGCGTTATTCAGGTATGTTGCATATGAGTGGGTAGAGAAGTAGACAGAGCTCAAACCTATTCTATGAGAAGACTCCAACTGACTATAATCTTAAGACTTTTTCTGTACCACTTCTGCAGTATAAAGCCCCTTCCATTTATATATGATTTCATTTCTGTCCTGTTAAAGACCTTCAAGCAAAAAAATAGGAGAAATGTAACAGACTACAACAGATCTTCAAGGAATCCTCCAGATACCACTGCTTTCATCCATACCAGCCCAGGGAATGAGGGGGAGGAGAGGGCATGAAGAAAGCACAGCCTGCTGAAACAGGCCCTCGGCTATCAGGCACTGTAATCTCCGTTGCGTCACTGCACACAGGGCAGGGTCAATAGACGAATCGCTCCACACAGCATCTTGGACCGATTAGGATCCTTCAGCATGCTTATACCAACACAGTTCCAGAAGCAGTTTGTATGTTATTGCTACCAAACATGACAAGGCAGCAACAAACCCCAAAACATCGAGACCACCTCCTGACAGCGAATCACCAGTATATTTGTTCCCTGCACAGTACATTTTCTTTTTTAACTAGACTTGATGAGAAAGAAATAAGGGACAAATAACAACAATACCCAACCAAACAGAAATTATAACTACCACCAAAGATGAAAGTAAAAACTCTAAAATGCTACTTTTAATAGCCTGTATTAGTTAGCTGCCATTAATTTCCACTCATTGTTCACATTTTAGTATTTATCCTCTCTCATCACAAAAACAGCAAGTATCTTCTAACCTATCTGTTGTAATACACACGGTTATTTCATGTCGTTTTACACAATCACTTGCTGTTCAGTGAGCACTAATGCCATCCAATTCGGCATCTTCATCTAACGAACATTCTGGACATTTTGTTACTTAACATATATTTAGCTATTTTCAAGTCACTCAGAATGTAAGTACCTGTCTCGTGTATATCCCAGTTTAGGTTCAGTATAATTGATGATATCCTCAGCTGCCCAAGAAGGTGACTGATTTCCACAAAGAATCATCTGAACTTCTTCATGGCTGAAGGAACTCAGCTTCTCCATTGGGAAGACTCTATTGAAGCCATCTTTAATTTACACAAGATACAGTTATAAACATAAGTAAAAAGATTGTTTATAAAATAATGTCAGCATTTCAATTATATTTTAATCAAACCAGAATCAACGAACAGTTTCTTCATTAAGGTAAATGGAACCTCTTCAAGATTAAAAATGGCATAACTAATGCAAAGGTGTTATGAAATTAATATCTTATCTATTGCACTCTTAATTTAAAAGTTTGGTTTTGAAAGCCATTCTACGCCACCACTTTAAACAAGCAGACCCTGAACACCAATTAGGCCACCTAACTGCATATATATTCTGCCATATTTAAAATTACCTCTGAATGCCTCCATCTGTTTCTGTATACCAGTATGCATGCAGAAGTCAAACATCAGATCTACATATTCCTCTGCATTATCCATTGTTATAGTCTGCAAAGACAACAGATAAACACTGTAAGAACTCACTTTGCATTAGAGTTACTGCTGAGACAGTAAAAATTGAACCACTGTTTAAATTGTAAAGGTAGGTTGTTTCCTTACCTCATCTTCCCCACCTGGCTTGAGATCCACAGCTGTAAACCCATATACTTTGGATGAAGGGCAGAACTGAAAATTTAGACTTCAAAATACAAAGATAATTAGTAATTGCAAACAAGTCTGCTACTGCTTTTGCAAATACACTAGATTTATAAACTGCACCCCACACACCCGAAAGCATCTCACTACATTTCAAACCATTGTTTGTGGATCATTCTCTACATACATGAACAGTGGACCACAGTACAGAACTGCAATTAGTAATGGACTACTCAGATAATACACATTTCAAATCTACGGTATGCACATGCGTGTACTCACCCGCTATTTATTTGGATTTGATAACCCTTGAAAATTTCATAGAGTTTGATATCTTTAGGTTATCAGCTTCAAAACTCTAACTGCTTCATTCAGTTCACAAACTCAAAAAATCCTTTACGTTAATTTCCTGCACTAACAGTTATAGAGCCACTTCACATATTAGATATGGAGGCCCTTCAATGGTGCTACCTGCTTTCTCTCGATAACAAGCCCTGCTGCAGTCCACAGGGCCATAAGCAATTACTGAACTCTGACTATGCAATCCTTGTGGCACAACACAATTTTAACAAATAACCCATAATATTAATGGTAGAAAAGCTACTGTTGTTTCAAAAGAAATAATTTAAAACTACAAAAGATGACATCCTGACACAAGTTTACCCATGTATGAGCACTTTTAGGTCTTTAACATTTGCTAAAAGTTAGCAAATGTTCTGTTTGACAGGGATTCAAACACTGCACTGCGTGTCAATTAACACAATCTGAAATTTCAATCTGTCCTCTTTTAAAAGCTCTCCAAAAAATTTGATAGATTTCAGTAGTTATCATAGCAAAGAAATTACCAATTCACACTTTTCTAAAGGTCTTCACAAGTATCTGGGTGTTTGTAGAGAGTCATACAGCATTGCAGTGCAGCCGCGTTTAAGTTTAAACATTAGGAAACTGAGCAAGTGAGAACAGAAAATCCTCAAACTAAGAAACAAGAATATAGCTACAGATGGCAAACTGGATCTTGCTGCATCTCTAATGATTCCCCCTTGCAACGGTACTATTTAAAATGAAGACATCTTCATTTTTAATTATACATGTTGACATTTGTCTCTAACACAACACTGTTCGCATATTTATAAATAAATATGAACACTCTTACCCCAAATCTTCTATGCTAAGTGGAGGCCCAGAGCCTGATGGATTCTTCAGCATTAATTCCTGTAGTTTTGTGTTCTTTTCATCTTCTGACAGACTTTTGTTGCTTAAAATTTGACGCCTTTTAATTGCAAGGTCCTTAATTTCTTTTAGAAACCTAGCTCTATGTGGATTTACTAACTCAAAGTCTTCCCATGTTAAAATTCCATTAAACCAGGCAGGAGGTTTAGGTTTTGGTGGATCAAGAATAAATTCTGATTTGGAGTCTTCTTCCAGACTTCCTACTGACAAGGAATCATGCCCTTCTTCTGTAGAAGCCTCCGACTGACTTTCAGTACAGTGCAAGTCTCTGTCACCCCGTGATTCATATATCAACTTACTCATGTTACTTTTAATATCCCCCATACACATGAGCTTAAAAAAAGGCTTAGAAATGGGTAAATCCACAAGTCTATTGTCCTGAATGCATTTAGCCAAGAAAATCCCAAGGAAATGAAAGAGTTTGGTTATTCTTTCAAGGTCATCACTATCTTGTGGGAATGGTGCTGTGAAGAGTCCACATGATCTCTGTACATAGTAGCCAGGGGGTTTCAATCCACCACCAATATCAACCTGAGACACACAAAAAAAAGTTGACATTGTTAAACTCAATTATGTATCTGTGCTGTTTTAACTTACTGTACTCTACTTTTCTGTTAAAAAGAGAACAGGTAAGAACGGAAGCTGTAGAGCAGAGTGGTCATTCTTGACCATGATGAGTGGCTGCTCACTGATCATGTGTTCTTCCCTTCCTGGATATCTAGCTCATTTTTCTTTTATACAAGTCCTCAGTTTAGAATGCAAATTGAAATATACCTGGCGAGACTCATCATCTGGGAAGTCATCATCGCAAAGCCAAGCTCCCAAATCTGTCCTCTGAAATTCTGCTGCCACCAGTGCATAAAATTCCAAGGTAGGACCCAGGCCTGTTCCTTCCTCCCCTAAAAACTCAACCTAGAAAAACAAGGAATGTTAACAATAAAAGAAAATCCTAGTGAAATGTTCAGTGTTGGTTATGGAACAGGATATTCAATATCCCGGCCAGTACATTAGAAACAGCTATCTAACCTCGCTCTGCTAAGCAGATAGGCTTTACCTCTAGAACAGATTTTCTGTCTGCATGAATCTGCATGACATTTTCTGCCCATTCCATCAAGGATTCACCTCGCGGAACTTTCACTCTTTCGTGTTTGAGGCGTCCAACTCTGAACTCTCCTGGATCATCACGTCGCACGGTGCTTGTGGTCCTTGTCCGTTCAACAGTGGCTTCACGTCTGTTCTGTAGCCATACAATTGCTCTGGAAAAAAACAAAACCCAGTTGTTTAAAACTTCGAAGTCTACCAGCACGAAAACCTAAAAGTAGCCCCTAAGAAAAAGTTACCTTGCTAAGTACTAATTACCTCCTCCTAATTTTTTTTTTCTGAAGTTATATACTGAAGTATTTCTCAGAAGTATCCAAAATGCCCAAATATGGGCTGCTTCGTATCTTGAGTTTAGCAAACTAAGTTTTTAGTTACTATGAAGGTCCAGCCATAACTTCTGATGTAATAGATTGCACCAATGAAAACACACAATTCTTGATCTGAATTACTATAATTTTCATATTACAGTGGAATGAACAGAGGGTGGCATTTACTTTTTAATCACAGATGCTCAAAACTGTTTATAGACACTTATTACAACTTCCATTATATACTGCAAGGCAGTTGTACATCACCCCATTGATACTGACCAAGGTTTTATGGCAAGATTTACTTACTCACGCACTTATTAGAGAAACACAGAACCAAAGCTGAAGTGCAATCACACACATAGAGACCCATGTCAGTGAAGGAAGAACAGCCGCCTCTACTAGCAGTACTTACATGAAGTCAAGTTCAAAATTCTTGTTTATATAGTCATCTATGCAGCAATAAACTATCTATAATGCTGTTTTGCAAGTATGGTCAAGCGTCATGACAGACACCGACAGAGAGTGTACACGCCCGGGTGTGTCTACACACAGAGAGTTCATATACAGTATATGAGTTTTAAGAACTATTTCCAGTATTTTAAGAGCTTAAGCTAGCTCTTTACTTAGCAAGTAAATACCATGCAATGTTTCCTGAAGGATCTCTTTAAAACGCCGTTTTTCTAAAAATACTACCTTTTTCAAAACAAAACAAAACCCAAACACACATGGTCCAGTTTTCTGGACCATTTTTCCATAGAAGTTCAATTTTTCCACATTGAGAAGATTTAAATTGATGTCTTGCAAGAGAACACCTTTTCTTCTCTGCCTTTTCCTTTCTTTTTAAAGGCCTAATTTTACACTCTTCATGAGGCATTTCTACTGTGTATTAAACACAACAGTAATTTTTGCAACTCACTGTCCACAGTTTTCTTCCTCTTCGGAAAAACAAACAAAAAAACCCAGCCAAGAAAACCCACAAAAACTAATTCTTCCTTCTCATTACATAAAAGTAAGCTGGCAAAAAGGTTTACACTGTCTACATACTCTCAAGGTAATCACTGCTGCAATCAAAATATTAAGGATTCCTAGGTAACAAAACACTTTAGAGGGTACACTTAAATGTTTTAATGTCTGGTTTTGATACAGTTTCATTATGCAGCTAGTACTAACTTTTGAAATAGCATCTATTAGTTAGATTTTGTCTATTTTGTTAAGACTTTAGTGAATTAAAAATAAACAAACCAAACCAAACAATCACCAAACCACTGCAGGAACTAAAAAATAAAAGATAGGTGCTTTGGTGTATGTTTTCAACAAACATTTAATTCACATTTATTTTCAGAATTTTTTTATTTTGTTTCTTACTTCTTCATGCAATGAACTGCAACCCAGTCGAATTACTGCCTGATATGATAACATAGCTAGAGGTACACAAGCAAGTCTTCAGCTGAAGTTGAAAAATGAAATTTCTTCAAAGGCATTTCCTGAATAATATCAAACAGAAGGCAGGCTGCTCATCATAAACCTCTAAGACAATGAACAAGAAACGTTTCAAGTGTCCAAAAGTCTTTCTGAAGTTTTCTATCTTATTCCCCTTTTTTCTACTATCTAAAATGCTTTACATTTGGCAAGCAAAATCTATCTTGTTAGGATAACGTCCTTCTGTGACTTAGCAATTAAAAAACCTATTATATATAAAAACAAAAAAGGCAGTCTTAGTTTTCTTAATTTTTTTTTTTTTTACCTTGATGCTCCAAATGCTGTGCATGTGAAGTACAACTGTCTTGTTTCAAATGGAATTAAGAAAGGACACTTGCTTGTTAGCTGCTCACACCAGTCTGGCAAAGCTCCGCTTGCTAGTGCCAAGGGTTCCTGTAGTTTAATGCAAGATAAGAACAACAACAACAAAATGTTTCTAATATTAGACTCAGGTTGTTCTAACAAGTTTGTAACTAAGTACACAGACACCCAATACATCCAAGTACAGAGTTTTCACCTATGCTTGAGCAAGTTCCTTCCGTCTCAGCAACTGCTACTTTTTTTTTTCCTTTTCAATGCTATGCATGAGAAGTTCACAGAGTTTCTAGGACTCAAGGGTGGACACAGGGTGCTTTGGCACAAACACACTAAAAGCTGTAGTACATCTCTGGGATACATACTACTCAAAGCACTGTGGGGAGACCCAAGTATATAATTACCTGGAGAGAATTACTGCTGAGTGTTGCCCAAAAGTGATTAGATACTACCTCCTCAATACCAGAAGACACAAAGAAACTTGGTGGTAGTAAAGATGATCCCCACTGAAATATTACTATACTCCCTTCTAAAATACAAGTATAATAATAAAAGACTGCAGAAAATATTACTACAAAGATATTCAGGGTGCCTGAAAAGCCTTTAAAAGAACATGAAAAACTGAACTTTTTTTTTAAATGAATAATTAGGACAACTTAACTGTAGTAAAAAAAAAAAAACCACCTCAAAAAGCACACAAGAGCAGAGCAAGTCAAGAATCTTCATCATCTTTAAATCTCTGTTAAAGAAAGTGTAGTTCTACTCAAGTAGAAGTTTTCCTTTCAACGCAGCTAACTGACCTAGTACCAAGAATATGTTTTCTAAATGCGATTTTTGAAAGCTTTATGTGGAATGTATAAACAATAAAACGTTTATGAATCCTGACACAATTAATTGCCTTTGTTACAATATCATCAGGCAGAGATAAATACACATGGTAACATCGACGTTTGGTGCAGAAAAATTATTCTTCATAACCAAAAGATACAATTGTATTACAACTTTTTTCTTGGTATGTTTTTAATCAGACTAGCCTGTTCTTACAGAATTTATTCATTCAGAATATAAGGAAGTAAATATCGTATGACACAATTCAAAAGTCAAAATGGCAAAAAAGCTAGTAATTTCAAACAGTCAAAGTAAGGAAGAGCATAATAGTCTTAAAAACAATATTACATACATACATTGTGCATAATACATTAATGTAATACCTCAATCTGTTGCAGAATCTTTGTAGTAATTTTTTTGCTTGTGAATTCATCTGGTGGAAAGTTAAACTGAGGATGCTCATCTCCTTCTGAAAATATCAAAGAGAAAATTTTTCCTTTATTTTGTTTTCATTAAAACATTTAAGAAGCTCTGCTAGATAACTAACTTACCTTCTTGAGAAGTTCGTGCTGTGTAAGGGTCACTGGCAACTATATACAAAATGCGAAGTAACTGCAGAACATCTTCTACTCCACAGGAGTTCTGCCCACTGCCAGCTTTGGCCTGAGGTTGTTCCTTTGCCAAACTAAGGATATCAGAGTTTTGAAGAGTAGAAATGGCCCCTTGACTTAATCCAGATTTTGATCCATGTTCACAAAAATCCTGTAATAAAGAATTGTCAAGAATGAAAACTGTGTGTGTTACCATCTTTAGGACTGCGCACTCCAAGTTAATGATTTGAAAAATCAGAATGGTTACTGTGTTTAACCTCAACACTTAGTTAAATTGTGGATGGTTCAAATCATGATTCAAATGCATTTTAACACGACTATATTCAACAGAAGTCATTAAAAAAAAAAAAAAAAGAAAGAGCAGCAACAACTAAACTTGATATTGGCATGTGGACAGTCAACTTTCTGATCCATGTCATATCACTCCTCCGCAAGACTCTTTAAAGCTGCAAAACAAAGCACACAGCCATACATAATAAAAAAAGTTTGGATGCAGACATATACCTTGTATGCAGCTATGAGCTGGGAACAATTTCTGTTTTTCCTAATACTTTTATTAGTGCCGGTTAATTTCCAGTGGCGCAGGAAAGCTGAGTCTGCATTCTTCTGCAGGTAGGTTATCAAGTCATTCTTTGGTAATTCGTCAGTGCCAAGGTACTGCTCCACATGCTCTACTGACCAGCAACCCTACAACAGGAACCACCAAATGTTGGTTTTTCCTGATTGTAAAGTCTTTAAGATTTCACATGCATTACATATTGTCTTTTTTTAAAGGAGCATGCATTTACAAATATACTCACTCATATCCTTTAAGTAACTGAAAACTGTTAGTTTTTTTTTAATATAGCATTTCAAAAACTGCAATAAGATTTGTTTTGCTGTTGTTTAAACGGCCATAAGAACATACACAAAGGCACAGAAGTCTTACCATTTTTCCACTTTCTTTCTCCTTATCAGAATCCTTCATTTCTCTGTACATGATTCTAGATATCAAAACAATGAGTTAATATTTCATACTCATAGCACGTCCTCTAAATTCTGAAGTTATACATCGACTTGTTAGACATCAATAACATTTAGATAACATGATGTAAGCCAGCAATAGCAGCTGCTCATTGCTGCACAGAACATCTGGGATACCCTGATGCAGCAAAGTTCTTAAACTCGTATTTAATTTTCATGATGTTGATATTTATCTTGCCAAGTATTTAATTTATGGTTCCTTAAGTGAGGTCTGAGTAATCAAAACAACCTTCATTGTGGAAATTTCCCAAACCAACTTTAGGTTCTTCACTACACATGCACCAGCTCTTTGAAATTTTTAAGTTCTAGGGTAGTTTGCTGTGTATTAACTTAGGAGATATACACATTTACAACTATTTCTCATGCTTTTTAACTAGAAAACAGTTTTGTTACAGCAGACAATTTTTGACACAAGGCAACTCAGAAAATAGGTGGAACACACAAGCACTGCAGAAATCTGAAATACAAAGTTAAAAAAACTGCGACCACCTTACTGCAGTTCTTGCTTTTGTATAGGCTAGTTTTCTAGTATGACAGAAGTTACATTAGTGTAGTAAATGGAAAATACACACAATCATACAGTCTTATAATGTCTGTCTATTACTATAGAGCAAGTAAGGTCAAATTAGGGTAAAGAGAATAGCTGAGGTTGGAAGGGACCTCTGGAGTCCTAGTCCAGTACCTCTACTCAAATGTTATGTTTAAATGGAATTTCCCATATTTCAATTTGAGCCATTTTCTTCTTGTCCTTTCACTTGTCGCAACAAGGAAGAGTCTATGCTCTGTCTTCCTTACTTTCTCCCATCAGGTATTCATACACATTGGTAAGATCCCAGAAGCCTTTTTTCCCCCCAGGCTAGACAGTCCCAGACCTCTCAGACTCTCTTTGTATGACAGATGCTTTAAACCCTTTAATCATCCTAGCAGCCCTTTGCTAGACTCACTCCAGTGTCCATGTCTCTCTTGTCCTGAAGAGCCCTGAACTGGACATAGCACTCCAGATGTGTCTCGCCACTGCCGAGCAGAGGGGGAAGATCACCTCCCTCAACCTTCCTAATGCAGCCTAGGATGCTGCTGGCCGTCTTTGCTGCCAGGGTGCATAGCTGGCTTACATTCAACTTTACATCCACCAGGACCCTCAGGGCCTTTTCTGCCAAGCTGTTTTCAAGCCAGTTGGCCCCCAGCCTGTACCAGCAGTTATTTCTCCCCAGCTGCTAGACTTTGCATTTCCCTTTGTGGAACTTCATGAAGTTCCTGTCTCCCCATTTCTCCAGCCTGATGAGGTCTCTCAGAATGGCAGCACAAACATCTGGTACAACAATGACTCCTCCCAGTCTTGTTTTGTCTGCAAGCTTGCTGAGGGTCTGCTCTGTCCCATCATACAGTTCATTAATGTAGATGTTAAACAGTACTGGACCCAGTATCGACCCTTGGGGTACACCACTAATGACTGGCCTCCAGCTGGACTTCATACCAATGATCACAACCATTTGAGCCTGGCAGTTCAGGCAGTTTTCAGACACTAGCTAGTCCATACTTTATTATTTTGTCAATGAGGGAGAAAGTGTTGAAAGCCTTGCTAAAGTCAAAGAAAATAACATCTGCTGCTTTCTCCTCATCCATTGAGCTAGTCATCTTATCATAGAATGCTATTAGATTGGTTAAGAATTATTTCCTCTTCATAAATCCATACCACCTACTCCCAATCACCTTCTTGGCCTTCATTGTTTGAAAATGGTTTCCAGGACTATTTCCATCGCCTTTCTAGGGATGAAGGAGAAGGTGACCCATCTGTAGTTCCCTAGATCTTTCTTGCCCTTCTGGGGGACAGGAGTGACACTTGCTTTCCTCCAGTCCTCAGAAATGTCTCCCAACCACCATGACCTTTCAAAGATGAGCAAGAGTGCCCAGCTCTTGTGAGTGCATCCCATTGAGTCCCATGGACTTGTATGTCCTACTTCTTCAAGTGTTCCCTAACCTTTTGTCCTTCACATCCCTCACCAGATTCAACTCCAGATGGACTTTGGCTTTCTTAACTCCATACCTTCACGCTGGGACAATGTCTCTAATATTCCCCCTGGGTCACTTGACCCTTCTTACACCTCTTGCGTGCTTCCTTTTTATGTTTTGAGTTCTGTTGAGAGTTTCTTGTTCATCCACACAGGTCTCCTACTCCTTCTGCCTGATTTCCCACATATTGGGACAGATTGTTCTTGAGCCTGGAGGAAGTGATCCTTGAAAAATCAATCCTCTCTCCTGGACCTCCCTTCTCTCTAGGACTATATCTCCATGGGATTCTTCCAAGCAGATCCCTAAGCAGACCAAATTCTGCTCTCTCGGTCAATTGCTTGACTTGCGAAATATTATTAACAAGTCACAGTTGAGGATTAGAAGTTATGACTTTTTTTGTTCCGTAGTCACAGCACTAGCTTTAAAACCAGTAGGAAGATCCTGACATAAATGCAAGAAAAACTAATTCTAGCATTGCTTCCTATAGAGGAGGAAAAAAACCTTAACACTGTTTCACACCCGTTTCCTAATCGGTCACAGTGTTCTCTACAGAGAATAAAAAACTTGTGAGCTTACGTGTATGTTGGCTCCCAAATACGTCTAAGTTTGTCAGATTTCACATTGCCATTACAGGAAAGCTGTAACAATTTCTGTACGTAGTAAAAGATGGTAGATCGAAAGTTTGTTAAGGGCAGTTCTACTTCTCGAGTTGTTCCAAGACCTGAAACTTTCAAGGTAAGTGCTAAACGTGGCGATGGCATGCACTCAACCTCTTCCAAGAGTTCTGAATGAGGTGTACCTGCATGTGAAAAATCATTGAGAAGCCGTTAATACAAAGCATATAACGCATGACAAGTTGGCTTAAACATTAACAAAGTGGCTCAATAAGGAAGCGTGAGGACTGCACATATGCCAAAGAGATGATACTGAGTTGTAACTATGAACTATATCCATGGGCTGTAACTACAGCACTTCTTTATGCGAGTAAAGCTAACACGCATTTCTGAAATCCCTATTGATCCTTATGTCTTGATAACACCCCCTTTAATATTATCACAGCACATGCATTCTTCTTTTCATATCCAGTATCTTCCTGTTGTATTAACTCGTTTCAGTTCATCAAAATCAACAACAGCTCGTTTCCACATAAGCTAAACCTATGTATTCTTTTCTGTAACGAACATTGACTACACCCACACTGCTGAACAAGAATGAACGAAGGAGCAAGATCAGGTGCTGTGCTGCTGGTCGTACAGACTGCTCAATTACTGTATTAGCTTTCCCCTGCCTCTGCTTTGGACTGTTTCAACAAGCCCCCTCCAATCAAAGCTATTCTAGGTAGCTCAGCACACAGATTATTCCCTGCAGGTGGAACCAGACATAGCAAGAGATTTACCACTAATCCAAGTAAAATTCATGATTATGCTTATTTTACAGAGCATTTAATTTACTTTTCCCTCAATAATGCTTGGACCTGCAGAGGTAGGTGAAACTCTTATTCAAACAGAGAAAAGCCACACAGCCACAGAAGCATGTTGCACTGGTTAATAGTGATATCATCCCCAGAGCACAAAGGGCCCTTAACAGTGAATCTCCATCCTAAAGCCGGGTCAAGTATCACGAATGTCTTGTCAGCATACCCGGTGGAGGGATTTCCAGGTCAGTTGTCTGCTGAACATTAGTACGACCAGGTCTTGGGTCAAAAGCAGGAACCAGAGCAGAAAACTGCCGTTTCAATACATAATCATCATCCCATGTTCTTCTACGGCCTCCTTTGGTTTCATACTCCTCCTCTTCCTAAAAAAAAAGTAGTTGTTTTTTAGATTCTGCTACAACGAATCATTTGATCAAAAATTTAATAGTTACCTAGGGAATAGAGCAGTCGTGTAAACTAAAATTGACACAAAAAATATCAAAGCTGGCACATAACCATTTTAGTTCCATTTACTAGTCAAGCAGGAATCCAGAGAATTATCAAAACCACAGACATACAGAGACCAACATAAATGGGCTAACCTTACAACAGGTGTATTTACAATTTCTGGAAAGAATGAAACTTCCATGAAGCACCAGAACATAGGGAAATACAGAGTATTGTAGACCAGCAAACTCGGTGTAGTTATTTTGTGTATTCCACAAACTTTGGAATATGAAAGATTCAAATAAATCAATGGTGTCAAAATAAACACATTAACTTTTCTGAAACCAAGAAGTATTTTTTTGAAAGTGTATACATATATTGATATATAATGTATACACGTTTTTCCACAAATTAAATCAAATACCAAAATACTGGAACTATGATGGTCGGGAGAAATCTAATTTTCAATAAGCCTTAGCAAGTATTAATTGCTTATGACTTTTCTACAAGTTTTTAATCTGTTCAACTCCTCATTGAGAAGAATTACATAGTATATCAGAGGGAACAGGACTGGAACCCAATTTTCTTTTCCAGATCCGATTCTTGCTGTGTAATCTTAAGCAAGGACTAATTTAGCTATTTCTGCTTCTTCCCATGGACAATAAGAGTAACTCCGTTTACTAATTTCTGAAAAGTGATCAACAATCTACAAACTAAAGGTTGTTGTTTGCATTGTAGATCCATTTAAGCAGTACTGGTTTTTCCATTCCTAACTTCATATCTTTGTGCAGAAGGTGAAATAATGAAATATTTAGCAATGTATTTGAGTTTCTCTTAAAAGCATAATCACAGTAGGTGAAAGTGCTAAATATTTTGGTTCAAATGACTGAAAGTTGTGCATATAAATTACAAGAGGGAGTTTCTATAAATGTAAATATTGTTTTATGGAATTATGTAATAAACATTAAGCTGTCACTAGTGAAGTCTTATCTTTTTCCTCTTAGACCTTGCAATATCCATTCTGATCACTCCAACGGTGGTAGAAGACCAAGCATTCATCATATCACTAAAGAAGAACCAAATGAAAAGCCAGAACTCACAATAATGTAGGCAAGACCCACCCATGTGGACTAATCTGCTGGGTTTTGCCTTTTTTTTTTTTTTTTTTTTTTTAAAAGAGATACTTCCTCTGGCATACTTAAATTATTACAGTTTGCTTCACACAGGCCTACAGTTAAACACATCCCAGAACCATATCATTACAAAATTCAGCAGCCTACCCACAAAGTTATACCATTTCATCAGCCCATGAACTAGATCACTAGATCCATCATTTCTACTGTCTGTCAACTTGTTCCCAGGTTGTTTTTAAGATGTTAATTCTGACCTATAAGGTCTCAGGGCGTGCCGCTGTTCAAAAACACTTTTCTCTGGAATAAATGTTGAAGGTGGTACAATCAAATTTGTACAGAAAGAGGACTGCCCTGTTAGCTGTCCTGTCTAGTGAGGTCTTGCAATTTTATCACACCCATTTGAATGTATGAGAAAACAGCTTTCTTAATACTCAAAATATGCGCAAGAGTGGGGAAAAGGGACAACGAACTGCCTTTGTAAAGTAGTATTCATTTTGCAGCCCCTGAAAAGTATAACATGATTTTAACTTTGGCATTATCATTTAGAGTCTTAATGGATAGGTACTCCAAACCAGTAGTCCTAAATCTCAATACATTTAATTAATGGAAAGATTATAGCTAGGACCCCATATTGAAGAAAAAAAAAAAAAAAATCCGTGGACTTTTAATGCATCTCTTAGTCAATTAAGATATCATCTATGCTAACTATACAGTACCATAACTTCCTCATATTCTTGATCTTCTTGGTTATCATCTTCATTTTCATCATCTTCTTCATCTGGTTCAGGCAGATCCTCATCATCATCTAGCTCTGCCAACAGAGTACTAGCTCGGCAGCTATCAAGAAAATCTATAATACATATATATATATATATTTACATACAGAACAAAAAAGACATGAATAACTTTTAAAGCAAAATTTCAAAAATTAAAAGAACAGGAGCATTGGGAAGAGTGAAAAAACAAATCTCACTTAAGCAAGAAAAAGAGAGAACAAAAACATTGCTTACGGCATAAGAAGTTTAAAAGCCGTAATAAAAGCATACACCTGACAAAAAGTCCAAGGGTCTAGTCAACAGCATAACTAACAAAAGAAGCACTTAACATTTGTATAATTAAGAGCTATCAGCAAGATTGATCAGTTTCTCATTTGCTTATATCAAACATTTTATAATTACACTTATTTTAAATTACAAAAGATGGCAAAAAAATGGTACACAAGTGTATACTGTCTGATTCTATGTTTAATTAATTTAATTTCCACTTAGAATGTGTGGCTTAGACCTCAAATTACAATGTAAAGGACATTTAAAATAAACATTTAAGACTGATATTTTTTAAGATCCAATTGCTAATTAATTTCTGTAACAAGAAGCTGAAGACAGATGTAAAGTTCAATTTCACCCACCTAGTACTAAGACTTAAAAACCAACCCCTCAAAACCAGAAAAGTTCACAGCAATCCAAGGTGGACTGGGATGAATCTCCGAACTTTTACATTTTTCTATACACATATAAACTATGTATACCACCCAAACACCCTTTGAATTGCAGAAACTTCAAGGTAACTCTCTTTCCCCAGTTCTTTATGATATATTTTAAGACTTGTCACTCAAACAAAATATCAAAATGAGACTTAAAAATTAAAAGAATAAAGGGAGATGGCATACGCAGCTATCTCAATCGACTGCCTCCAAGCACCTCAATTCCAATATCCATTGAAATTACCAGATATTTTTCAAGCAATTTCAATAGGCTATAGGAGAGGCAAAATCGAACACAATCTTAATTCAATCAAGTTTTAAACAAATCAAGTAACTTTTCTTTCAAGAACATCACACAATCCAATAAACTTTACATTAGGAAGCATTTTCCCATATCTAGCCCAGGTTTTTCTTGACTTCATTTCATCAACTTAATTCCTAGATATTATCAACATAGTTAACTTCTTGCACAGTATTCATGTCCTGCAAATAACTTCTGTCCTAATGTTTGTTTCTAGTGTATAGTGCCCACGTAACTCTGGATTTTGTTCCTCAAATCATATAATTCCATTCTCCGTGTCATTTTCATTTCTGTGTTCTTTCCAATTTTTTTGCAATTTGTATTATAGTATTGAGATACCTGGAACCTTATATACTATTTTAAGTGTATACTCTGCCTAATGGCGGATGTTTTTCAGTCACTGAGTAATACAAGGTACCTCACACTGAGCATGTAGCATGCCTATACAACACAATGAGAAATAACATTTTGATTTTAATTAGAGGTTCATATGCAGACTATATTAGATAGTAAACTCATTTGATTAAGGAAAAGATGAAGTGCCTAAATAAACTATACCATAAATAATAATAATAATAATAATAATAATAATAATAATAATAATAATAATAATAATGTGGGATAGAAACTGCTGAAAATAAAGACTTGAAAACATAAGGAAATACTACTATGTTAACGTTATTTTACCTACTGCCTTACAGAACCAGTAACATACGAACAACTCAACTTTCAAATACTTTTCAGTAAATAAACTACTACATGAGAAAATCATAACAACGGGAAAAAAGGAAAAGTCATTAATGGGAAGTCTGCTTATGTTCATTTAAAAATGAAACTTACCATATAAAGAATATTCTGCCTCCTGACCTGTATCGCTCTCACTAGATGTTGATGTTAGGCTAGTAGTTAGAGTATTACTAAGCGACTGACCAACAGATAAAACTGTAGTTGCTGTAGCTACATTGCTGCTGCTAGTAACACTGGATGTAGACATGGTCACTGTTGATGTGGTACCAGTTGTAGTCAGATTAGGAAAACTTTGGGCACCCATAAGAGGAGAAGCTATAGATAAAGATATGGTAAGATAAAATAAATGATTTGATGACTTGAAGAATACAATTTACATGCATGAGCCCTGTGTTGAAAAATATATTTGGTGTTGAAAACTTATCAGATGTAATGTGTTACTTTACAATAAAGAATAACAGATTAAAGGGGAAGGGTTTCCCAGTGCAAAAGTGCACCCTACAATGCAGATGCTCACTTCTGAGCATATTCCCTTGCATACATTTAAAACAAATAATTTTATTACATAAATCCCCAAATCCCACTGTAAATCTGAAATTACTTCATTTCATTTTCAACATATGAAAAGTATATCTGAAATCTATTATTCCAATACGGTGTCTGTCTTTAAGCCTAAAATGTAACTTAATCTCTAAACAGCAATATAATTAAAATTATACAGGGAAAACAGTTTAACTATATATAAATGAATTGAGAACAGAACATAACAAGACAAATGTGAAACTTGTGATTTTTGTGCATTTTTCTGATGTTCTCAAAGCAGCTCTGACTTGTTATCTTTCACATAACTATTGGCACATATGTTCATGATGGGCAACAAGCCTGAGTTGGCAGTACTGTGAAACATGTGACTGTATACCTTATGTTGGATGATTTATATAAATAATTTTCAGAATAAGCAAGCAACAAGTAAGAAGTTACCTTACTGCACATTCAAATAAAACACAATAAATGCATTTTAGTTAACAACTGAAACAAGACTGAATTCACTGTAAACTCAATATAAAGAATTTCAGGTAGTGTACATAACTGAGCATAAGTTATACTTATGTGCAACTACACATTCACATCCCAATCTTCAAAACATTTTCTCACATGCTTATCTTCAAACACAGGAGGTTAATCACATGTTTGCACTTGCAAATTTGAGGGGTCACCTACACTTAAATTTAAACCTTATGTTTTTCTATCTACCTTTTCTAAAATTTATCAAATACAAGTTTTGCAGTTTTAAAGTAAACATTTTCATTATTGCAGCTTATGTAAACTGAGGCACTGCTTTCTTAAAAAAAAATTAATCTAAATTCTGAATTTCAGACTATTATTACTGAGGTTTGCAATAGTTACTACCCTTGAAGATGGACACAATACAACAAAGATTCTTCCCCTAAGTGCATTTGGTAGCTTTCTGAGAAAAGGAAATGTTTTTTATCAGAAAAATCAGAAAACGTCCTTTCTTTTTTTTTTTTTTCCTCAGGAACATAAGTAACAGTTTGTAAATAAAAATACAAAAATGCAAACAAAAAAAAAAAATCAGCAAAGGTAACCTACGTAGGTATAGTGCTTGAAATAATTTCTACATGTGGGGAGGGAGAGAGTGAAATTCAAATTTAGGGTTGTTAATAAGCCTATGCTCATCTCTGTGAAAGCATGGACACCTTCCAATCCAAAGGGTTTTCTTTTGTTGTTTAAGAACTTGAAAATAAGGTGTTCCATATTTGTATCTTCCACCCACTTCTAATTAATAACAGTAAACTCTGCTGCTACAATAAACTGAAAAAGCCATTAAGTGTCAGCATTTCATTTGCTCTGAATTCAAGAACAAATTGAAACTGGTGACCCTAGACACCACTTAACTCCTGGCAAATACTGATGTTTTTAAATGCAACCACTACAGCAAATCCAAAGAGACTTATATTGCTAATCATGGTTTCAGACTTGACTTCTTTGTGGAGGTTTTGGTTTTTTGGTTGTTGTTGGTTTTGTGTGGTGTGGTTTTTTTGTTGTTGTTGTTGTTTTGGTTTTTTTTGGGGGGTGGGGTGTGTTTAAACCTGGACAGACCAAAGGAAAAAAAAAAAAAAAAGTCCAAGCTTTTTACAATGCTCTAATGTAACTTTGGTGAGATTGCTCAAATTTATTCTCTGATTTCTTTTTGGGGCACAAGTTCCCATTCACAGTTTCTATTTGTATAAAATGTATAAAACGAAGTAATTCTTACATGAGGGATAATTTTAACGTATGAATCTATTTTAATATTAAATCCAATTTTTAATTGCACATTCTTATTTTCAACCTTAGCACCATATGATATCAAACATTCATGAAATCTGTTAAACATGCTATTGAAGTAGCTATGTTTTTCAAAGGCGCTCTCTCTCTCTCCCCCCAGCACAAAACTGCTTCAGAACCAGAGGCATTACTATCTGCCTAAAAGGGGATCAATTACTGGAAATCTTCCCTTGAGTATCTTATTTACATTTTTAACGCAGGCTGCAAACATTCCCCCCCCCCCCCCCCCCCCGTATCACAATATGAATGTAAGAATACATAAAAAAAAAAATCTCCCCAACAAAAAAGAAAACACTCACTATTAAAAAAAACTAGAAATGCTGAAGGCAAACACCACATTTTTAAATAAGGAAGCACAGAAGTCCTAGAAAAGCATGAAAGCTTAACAAGAAACTGAGTGCTTCTTTCTGGTTTGGATAACCTTACTTTTTCTAACTTTCCTACCTCGTGAAATGCAGCTCTCCGGTTAAAATACTATCACCATCACTGAACAAAATACTAACAAGGCTGGTTGAGTACCAACTCTGATGGGAGCATGCTGAAAATTCAGAAGAGCAAACTCGCTTACAACAAGCAGGTTTACAACTTACCTGCTAATACCTTGATCCTACATATAATCTGAGAACATGCAAATATTAAAGCATGTACATAATCCCATTTACATCATTGTTAACAACAAACTTCCTTACACTTAATATGCCTGAAGAGTTTGCCAAATCTAAGCCTTAACAACCATACCATCTTTACAAAACATACACAGTATTAGAGTACATTCAGTGATTCAGCCTGATCAAATGCAGGAATCTACTGAAATTTCATCATATTGCAGCTGACTTTTTTTTCTTTCTACTGTGTTCTTAGTTCCTAATATCAGAGACTTCACAATACGCACAAACTGCCTTTCCTGAGGAAAATAGAAAAATAACAGAAATAGGCAGATACAAGGTGAGTATACAAAATCGACACAGATCAGAAAACAAGAGTATCCCACATTAGCTACCATTGCCAGTCTTCCAGCCTCTTGCTCTAAACCATACTCTCTCTCTTCCTAAGCATGCAATAGACATTAAATTAAAATTATTTTCTATTTGATGGGTACCACAGGGCATATTTGATCTGACACCACAGGGCAATGTAACACTTTCCAGCTGACGTGAACTCTCTGAGCTCTTCATGAGTTCTACAGGTACACACAACATCGAGGCTGCGCTAAGTTAATTTCTCTATTAGGTCAACAGAATCCAAACTTCTTTAAGTCTAATGAAAACCAAAGAAACAACAAAAGCTTCAACTAAAAATAAACATAGCTTACTTACTTGCAGTACTCATGACATTTCTTCCCAAAGTATTAGTATTGTTATCACTGCTACTTCGGCTTAAATTCATGTTGTTTGTGGCATTGGTGCGTGCTATGTTTGCCACTCTTCGTACAAAGGACTCCAGGCTGGAAGTTTCTCGAGATGATAAGTTAGGAACGCTCGCACTAGAGCTCATTGGTGCCCCAGCAGCCAACAAAGAACTGACTGAGAGTCTGTTACTTGCTGAAGAGCTTAGAGGTCGTTGGGAAGCTGCTTCTTTATTAGTCAGTTCGGAGACTGAACTCACGTCAGGAGAGCTTACACTAACAATTCCCATGGATATAGCACTGGACTCCCCAGAAGTACGTATTGAGTTATCAGGACCTAACTTCCTCTCTGCATTTTCGTTTCCCATGTCCGCTGTTAAGGTGCTGGTGCTTGCACTGGAAGATGACCCTACTTCAGCCTGAGGCACACTATCAGCGGAAGACAGAACAACAATTGGTTCATGGACGTCAGTGCCTGAAACTATATTTTGCTCCATTACACTTTCTGATCTCCGCTCCATTTTGGTCGAACCCAAGCTGATGTCGCTGCTACTGGCCACGCTACACACAGAACTGCTGCTTCCTTTTCTACTTGAGGAGCCTGCAGCAGCAGTCGTCTTGTCTGGACAGTTGTTTTTCACCAAGCTGCTCCATGACTGCGTTGTGCCTGAAACAGTGGATGAAACAGGTTTGGGTGATGCCGCTGAATCAGGGTCGTACCCTGGTGCAAGCTTGAGGTCAAACTTTCCTTCTGCGCCCATACGGTAAGAGTTAGAGCCACCAGCATCCCAGGTGACATCAATCCAGCCTGGAAAGGGACAGGAGTTTGTGAGATCCAGCAGAAAGCAGACAGGAGCGTGTCAGACAGTAGCTCCACAACGTGGGATCAGCTTCTCATAAGGGCTGCATGTCTGAATTAATAAAATCACTAAATAACCCTTAATGCCAATTAAAAATGAAGTGTTTAAATCTAAGCGATTTGGTATTTTAAAATGTTGTTAGCATTGAGGCAATGAGCATGATCAGCCTCTATCTTCAGGGTCCCAGAATCCAGCCAAAATTAAGTTTCCTTCAGGAAGGAACCTGACCTACCAGGATCTCTCAACATTTTAATATTAGATTCTCTAGTAAGAGAAGTGTATATTAAAATGTATCATCATAACTTTATTAATATCTGTCAAGAAATTATAATTTTTGCAAGGACATTCTATAATGTTTTTCTTTATTGGATGCTTGTAGATAAGCATATTTGACAGAAGACATTTTATGAAACTGATTAGTTTGGGCTTTCTTATTCTTGCCCTATGAAGTGAAAAAATTAATTTACTGATACTCAGCTTTTTAGTTCCATAATTTACACAAACTCAAACATTTCTTATTCATAGGAAAAGTCTTATGGCAGTCAGGTAAGGACTACTTCAAGTACGATTTCAGGGTTGCAAAAAGAGTATGTTTCATAGAATGAAACTTTATACTGGGACCAAAACAACACTGAAAAGAGATGCTACTCTTCAATTCCTTTATTAAATGATTACTTAGAGTACCAGTATTTTTTAAACAGCTAAATGTAATAAATCTGCAATAACGAGGGTAATATGCAAAATTTAGCGAACTAGGACAGAAATAGGGGCAAAACAATTTATTTTTGCTTGTCTGAGTATGCACCACAATCTCAGAGTCACCTAAAAAAAATTCCTTGTAGTATTTCTTATTCTATGTTAACTGTAACAAAACTTGGTGTCACTATTTTAATTGATACATATTTTCTTTGAAAATAAAATCTCTAAAGCTCAGTCATCTTCTGTAACCTTAGACAGAAATTCAAAGCAAGATGTCAGGTCCAGATGTACACATATCTTTTTCTTTAATAAAATAGAAGAGAGCTAATTTGAAGTAAAATATTCTTTTTAATACTGTCAGGTGCACTTTTACCTTATAACTATCCAAAAGTCATCACTTCTAGACCAAAACAGAAGATCACAGGCAATTTTCTATTTAGAAATATCACTCTGGAGGAAGAGTACTTAAAAAATGGATAATTTTCAGATCTGATAGACAGACATTTCATCCCCACATGAGCAGGTTTAGATCACGTTATTCTTGTACGATTTTATTCCATCTTCATGAGCTATATCTGAGTAGTTTCATGTCACTAAACCTTTGAAGGATAAAGTTGTGAAGCAAGTCTGATTTTTTTCCTTTCTACAGTTTATTTGCCTTTCTTATCAAATAAAAAAAAAAAAAAGAAGAAAGTTCCATACTGTAGTTAAACAGTATCATTCTTCCCCTTTATGAATATCTGAACAGGGTATTTTGTAAAAGCTTAACTAACTGTTCTTGTTTTGTATAGTTCCTTTTCCTAAAAATATTATTTACAGACAGTTTTAAATCTGCATAATTTTTAATACATATTATTTACTTGGAGTCTTACTGCTCCATCATTACAGCCCTAAAACAGCTCAAGATTTGTCTAAACTTGTGAATAATGACAAAAAAGTCAATGAGATACTATTTTCAAAATTCTGTTTGAAATACAACTGTGGCAGGAATAGGAGTCTGCTGATACACGTTTCACATTGTTTGGCATGACCATTTGATAAATGAACCTCAATTTCACCTATGCTTAAATGGGAAAGTTTTACTGGAACATAGGAACAAAACCACTGATTTAAGCAGAATACTACTCACCGATAATACCTAAAGTCTTCAAAGTGAGAATGTAGCTATGGATACTGTTGCATCTGATAAGAACAATATACAGATGATGGAAGAATTCCCTACCAGCTATACTGAATGGCTTAAATAAGATTCAAAGTTTCAAAACATTTTACAACATTGTACTTTGGACATTTTTCCATGTTTGAGAGCTGACAACTCAACAAACTAGAAAAAAAATTTAACATCTGGCTAAGAACGAGTCTAAAAGTGTCTTAAGATGCTTCAGAAACAAGGCAAGTCTTATATACCCCAAAATAGGGGGGTGGGGGGGGAAGACTGTGGAAAGCATGTTCAGCTGACTAAATCATCACCTCTTCTGGAGCCCCTTCAATACTTTAGCTTCCTGAGCACTGACTTCCCTGGCTGTTGCCGGTTTTTAATTTTCCTTCATAAGTTAACTACTTTTCATGCTTTTAATTTAAAAAACAACAACTTGATCCCAACGAAGCCAGCAAGGTAGGAAAGGTACAGGATACAACAAAAGTAAAGAAAAATATTGCAAATGCTAAGCTAGAAGAAACAAAGAAGGTAATTATAGATTTTGCAGGCCCAAAGCTTAACTGATCAGTTTCCATCAATCAACTTCATATACTTTTTCTTCTTTGTAACAGATATCTAGTAACAATTTGGTATTTTAATTAAGCAAAGCTCTACAAAAGTTTCATTTACAGCAAGAATTTTTTTCATGCATTATAATGGAATTTCACAAACGGACCACAACAGTTGTAGTATTTGAGTTCCTTCTCCCCAAAATATTTTAAATGTTATCAACTTCTTTAAGACACTACAAAGGAAATACTTTAATGCTACCCATTACACATGAATCAATCATGCTACAGACTTTTACAAATCCAGGCAATTTATGCTCACCGTTATGCAATTCTCCTGTAACAGTGCCTTCACCCTGTGGGCTTCCATCCTGATCTCTCCATTTCCAATCAATTCCTCTGATTACACGAGCTCCTGGAACCATATATTTCAACACCTGAGAACGGACCAGACGTCGCTGCCTTCGCAGATTTGCTTCAGCTTCTTTAGCAGCTTTTCCTACAAGAAATACAAATTGAAAAGAAAAGACTTCAAAGTATTGAATGGGGAATAATTTTGAGCTTAAGCTTCTAAGCAAGTTCCACTGCGAAAGTTAACCTGCTTTTTCAAACTTATTGAAAATATTGTGTGTTCATTAGCATTTTAAGAGAACAAATAGGATGCACACATTCTTTTTCTTACCCAGCTGATCTTCACATACTCCATTCACAGTGCCATAAAGTTCAAATCCAGACAGGGAGAGGTAGTGTGTTTGCCCACTGGCATTCTTTCCCATCTGTTTTATTCTAACATGTCTCCAACCTTGTTTCTCATCTTTTGGAGGATCTAAAGGCCATGTTGCTGTAGACCTTTAAATTTATTAGAAAGAGGGTGTGGGTGGGGGACCAAAAGAAAAAAAAAAAAAAAAGCAAAACCAAAAAGCCTTAGTACCAAAGCAAACAAAACCATAATGCTGATCATGTATGGATAAAATCAGAAAACTGCAAAGAATACAAGACACATAAAACATATTAACTTTAGTGAAAAACTCTGGATGAGTGCTGGTGTTACTATTTTCTCAAAAAAATATCAAATGGAAAATTTACAATGATGGAAAAGCACAAATGCTATTATGTGAACCATACTGAGAACTTACGAATCACTTATTTTCCAGCCCATCCTTGATAATTTAGGTCACCTACCATTTATTTATATAGTTGCATTATTATACCTACAGTACACATTAAATTAGTCTACAGCCAAGTACATTTTTAACTGAGCTTGGTTTTATAAGAAGTGACAAAATACACTGACATACCCTGGTTCGTTGAGACTACAGTCATCAACATGAGTATACAAAGTAGTCCAGTTCTGTCCATCCTTAGATACCTGGAAAACCCAATTTCTGAGAGCAGATCGTCCGTAACCTCGAGCATGGCGTAATGTGTAAGCTGATGGTATAACCCAAAGGCCAAGATCTATCGCAAACCAAGCATTCTTATCATCATTAGTATGACAATTGAGAGCTGAACTGTCACGGCTTAGGATGTCTTCTAAACGGCCATAAGGCAGATTTCTTCCTTCTGAGGACGTAACCACTACTAACCCATAGGCTGCTGGATTTACCCACTCATATGCAGTTCTATATTAAAAAGAGAAATGTACTGTTCAATTATTACTTACATTAAAAAAAAAAAGTATCAGTAACATTTGACATTTACTGTAAATTGTATATTACAGCTGAGTTTAATACAAACCAAAATGACTGATATAATTTTAGATAATTAAATAACTTTAGAGATGTTCCACACATCCCTTTACTAGTGTTTAAAAAACAAAAAATCAAACCAAACACCCCCCCAAACAACAAAAAATACCCCAGAAAACCAAACACCCACAAAACAAAACCAAACAAACAGAAAGACCCAAACTTCCCCACCCCTTCATTCCCTAGCTAAGCATACAAATTCTCAACACAACTTCAGAAATTCGTATTTTTCTATTATTTAAATAGAGCAAAAAGAAATGTAAATCTGTTGATCAACAGTAAAAGCAAAAGATACCTCCCACTCCTAAAAAATTATAACAGATTTAATTTCATTATGAATTCTCTCTCCCCACCCTGCCCCACGGATCACAGCTTATTGTGTCTGACTTCATAATATTTAGCTTTGAAGAAACTCACTTTGCATTTGTTCCAATCCAGTAAATAATTCCATTTTCATCAAAATCATGTTGATGCCTGAACACAAATGTTTGGCCTTCACGTAGTTTTCGTACAAAAACAAATGAAGCCCTATCAAAGTCGTACCATTGCTTTGCTACCTACATATGAATGTAAAAAAATCAAATATTAGAGATGCAGAATGCAACCATTCCTTGTGAACTCTGTGTGTGGTATGTTGCTCACCATTTTCAGGAGATACTGTTCCAGAGATTCAACGGTTGCCAACGGCTCCATCTTTAGCATTCTACCAGTTCGATCTATTAAAGATGTCTCCCCTGAGGCACGTTCCAAACGAAACCTCAAGCGCCTTGTTAATATCTGAAAGAGCAGCTAAACATTAATATAGGCTTTTCTGTTTAGGTTTCATAATTTTAAGAAAAGCAATCCATTTACTACAACAGTTTTAGTGGCGTATCAAGCATTTTTGAAGCGCAACTTAAGCAAACTATATTCTAATTCAATGCTTTAAAAAGTAATTCCCTAGTACTCCATTTTTTCAACTAACCAAACACTTCTTTAATATGACAGTCAATGTATAAGTCAATTACACATTTAAGCTAATATTTTCTCACTTTTTGTGCGTTTTCAGTTTTTATTTCCAAATCTTGTAGACTAGCAACTACAATAATATAAAAACTGAAAATGCTTTTTCAAAATATTCAATAGCAGCAGTGTTTTTGCAACTTTCTGCAACATCAAAACAGAAATATTCAGACTTCACTGCCATCTTGCAAAATCCTGAAGTGTGCTTTCAAATAGAAAAAATTAAGACTCCATACAAACTGGACAAAAACAAGTACTATTTTTAGCCCAATTGCAGCTTTCCTTTATAAGAAGCTGCTGATCCTGCAGGTGTCTTGTATTACCAAATGAGCACACAGGTCTGGAAGGGACCCTTTTAACTATTATAGCCCATCCCTCGTCATCACAAATAAACATGTCTTATAATTGTCTTCAACAAAATGCTTGTTCAAGCAGCAAGGATACTTACTAGGGGGCATATTCCCATATAAAGAGAACAATACTTGAAGACGAAAGAACAAACACATTATCTTTTCAATCAAAATTTGCTTTCATGTCACAGTGTAAAAGTGGCAGTAGAGGAACACCCAAACGTTTAGGCTAAGTGTTAGAGAAAATAAATGCCAAAAAGTTTGTTGTTCCTTACCTAATTCTATCCACCTTTACAAGAATATGCTTCATACAGACTTAGCATGTGTAACTTTTCCTGAAATTCACATCATACAACATTCAGTCATGTATCACTCAGTATGATATACCGTTATCACTGTACATTTACCTGAAGATTATACGTAGATCCTGGTGTATCATACAAGTGAAGAGGTAGACGTTCGATAGATTCTAACACTGCTATCAATTTCCGAATTAATGCAACTGCTGGACGACTGTGAAAATGAACAGTTACTATGTTACCAAACAACAAAGAGGGGAAAAAAAAAAAAAATCTGCAGTGTCTCAGGGAATAGTACCCAGCTGTAGCAAATATCCCAGCATGCTATTTCTACTGATATAATCTGTTCTATTCACATGGTTACAGCACAGTAAGAGAAAATATGAATCTGCGCAGCGATGAACAAAAGTCACCTTTATATTTGTCAACAGATGTACATTCAGTATAGTTGACTCTTATAGATAGAAGTAATTCAGTAAAATTTTCAATTGCTGCTTCAATAGCAGATGCTCTTTTAAGACCATTTTTCTATTCCAGAGAAAGACAAATTGAAATGGAAAAAATAGTTCCTTTCTCTTTAAATTATTTTAAACATACCATACTGCTTCACAGATGCAAAGGTTTTTCTGGTTTGGTTTTGTTTTTACCTTTCGTCGTCTTCATTTTCACTGAATGCTGTTTTGAAAACGTTTATTCTCTCTACCAGTTGACTACAGTCTTGTTTCACATCTAAATCGACATTCTAAGAGAAAAAAAAAAAAAACAAAACAATATGTTACTTCCAATACAGAGCAATATATTCATTTTTAATACTGGCAAAAATATCTGTTTAGTCTCACTGAATTCCCTATTTAAAATCTGTATGTGAAAAGCTAAATGGTATCAGCCATTAGAACTGACCAGTGTTGATTTAAAGATTTTTAATGGCTTATTCGAACTAGTCATCTATTGTGATAGCATATATTAAACAGATAGACTACTAACTGGAGCAAGTCTGCCTGATTTTCATCAAGATGGGAAAAAGCCATAACAGATTTTTTTCAATTAAGGCACATGCCTACATAATTTGTTTTTTAGGAAGTTTTCTTCAGAGACTTATGTTCTATAAACTCACATTATTTAAAACTGTAAGCAACGATTGAACTAAGCCACTACTGCACATTTCATATGGAGAAATAGTATTCTCGTCCTTCAATAGTACGATTAAGTTTTCCAGAGCAGTCTTCATTAAATCTCTCCAAGTATTTTCTCCCTCAATACACTGGAAGACAAAAAGACAATTATGGTGAAACAGGGTAACAGTTTTTCCACTTGCTTTATTTGAAAAATAACGTCCCAGTAAAGTACATAACTAGGAATTACATGCACTAAAAAACCCCACGTTTCAGACATATTGCAACATTCCTTTATACCATGACAGACTAGTCTGAACACAGAATCATAGAATCGTTTAGGTTGGAGAAGACCTTTAAGATCATCGAGTCCAACCATTAACCTAGCACTGCCAAGTCCACCCCTAAACCATGTCTCTAAGCACCACATCTACCCATCTTTTAAATACCTCCAGGGATGGGAGACTCAACCACTTCCCTGGGCAGCCTGTTCCAATGCCTGACTGCCCTTTCGGTGAAGAAATTTTTTCTAATATCCAACCTAAACCTCCCCTGGCGCAGCTTGAGGCCGTTTCCTCTTCTCCTATCACTTGTTACTTGGGAGAAGAGACCAATCCCCACCTCGCTACAACCTCCTTTCAGGTAGTTGTAGAGAGCAATAAGGTCTCCCCTCAGCCTCCTCTTCTCCAGGCTAAATAACCCCAGCTCCCTCAGCCACTCCTCAGAAGACTTGTGTTCTAGACCCTTCACCAGCCTCGTTGCCCTTCTTTGGACATGCAAATTTATGGACAAGCACATTATTATGTGATTTCCACTGACATTACACGTTATAAATTAAAGGAGGTACACTTACTTGTCTGTTTGTATGAAGTTCCCATGCAGACTCTAACTGCGTTGCTATGTTCCTCAGTGTTACAACTACTCCTCGAGGCATGCTTTCAACAGCTTTAAAGTGATCATCATATAGATCTCTCGCCATAGTGCGTACCTACAAATGGGTTTTGTTAATCAGAAGTCATACCTTACTGTAACGAGAATATTATTATTCTCCAAGATACTAGTAACTTGGTCATCTACTTTAAAGAAGTCCATGACAGACACAAACAAATAGGGAAGAACTGAAACCTATCATACATCATGAAATGCAAAGGTTGTGAAAGGATAAAGTACAGGAGAAACACATGGAAATACACAGAATCTTATTGAAACTTACAGAAACTAAGCTTATTATCCTGTATTAAATTCCAGCACAAAGGTAGGAGAAAAGACAGGACTTTCAACCTGTAAATATATTTCTTTAGACCTACATCATGGATCTGCTAATCTTTTTAGAGGTAAGATTAAGTGGGTTTTATATGGTTTCTGAATGCTCTATTCACATTCCTTAAACCAATTCACACAAAAAGTCCTTATGAGACCTTACACTAAGAATTACTTTTTCTACAAAGTATGGATCACACAAGATACAGATTTGATTAAATAAGTCCTTATTAAACAACATATTGTTTGTAAGGAATTTCCCCCAAAATCTGTCCTTTTTATTATCACCACGTGTCCTAGAGTAATATGTTTCACAAGCTTTGGAGCTACACAGTGTAATCTCAGGTACAAAAGAGCCCTGCCTTCCTTTTGTCATTCCACCTATCCTCATTCACACAGTACTTTAATTTTCAATTTAGTGTCACATTTCCTCAGACATAGGTGTCCCTACATGCTGCAGATTTTTGATACAGAACGTATCAGCTGCACCGTTAGAAACTGCAAGAGAGGTCAAGACTGAAGATTAGCTTGAGCCCTTGGCATCAGCTGGCCACAGAACATAGTGTTACCTTGTGGTTTTGTAAAAACCTTAATGCTTGATTTCTTAGTTCCTCTTTTTTTCCCCTCAGTTTGAAAAGAGAAAGAAGAATTTTAGAGAAGTCTAAAATGAGGGCGTTTACACATTTTGCTTCACTACCACAACTCTTACAATACAGACTGTTCACTTCCATCCCCCTATCTGTCACATTATCCAGTCTAAAATTAGTATTGGAATGCAGTGAATAGAAGCAACATATGCCTCTGAAAAAAACAGTAGTATTGATCATTAACATCTTTTCTTTTTGCATAAAAAAAAGAAAAACCTACAGAATTATACAAATATAGGTCAGGAGGACTGGATTTCCTTACATTTTTAAAAGAAAATGTGTTTTCCTCTAGAAGAGCACAGAGTTTACTAGGACTGTTGGACAAAAGCACCTGCAAAAGTCCTTTGTTCTCAGTGAAGTTTTCCCCTTCAAGCTTAGCATAAAATTGTGTCTAGTTGCAAGCAGAAATTTTAATCCTCTAAGAGGAAACTACAACTCCATAAGCATGTTATAAAATAAAACAAACTCAATTAAATTCTAAGTATTAAATTCACGTATGCTCACCAACCTTTTGCTTTGTCTTCTCCAGTTTAGATTTCAGCTTTCTTCCTCTTTTGCCTGTCCAGCCAGTCACAAATTCTGACCCTGCAACATATTTTTAGAAAAGTCACAATTGCTCACAGGTACAAAACACAACAAACAGAAAAACTACCTCACACTTGCTCCTACCTGCACATTAACACATACCTACATACTTACCCAAAGAGGTTTCAGCTGTAAACGAATGCTTTGTTCCTCTGTTAGATTCAAACACAAAGCCTGGCAGATCTTCTTTCAGTATTGTAGCTTGCTGACCATCAGAATTGTGAATAGCAATTTCTCCTTCTTTTAAACAGGTGAGTGACCAGTTTCCCACAGTAAGTTTCGTTGGCCCTGGTGCCGATAAAATTGGCTGGCTTGTGGTAGATGGTTTTACTTGGCTTCGAGCTCTTTGCAACTTCTCAAGGAACTCACTCCTACTTTCTATTTAAAAAGAAACAAAAAAATTTTTTTCTTCCGACAATTGATTCTACCATCATATATCCCAAACAGTTTTTTTTTTTTGCAAGAGCAAAACAACGGAGTATATTCAATGCAAAATTAAGTTTGAAATTAAGGGTCTCAGTGTGTTCTAAATTTATTCCCAGTATATTTCTGTGCTTCAACACTGATTTATTCCATGATCTCACCAAAGTGGACAATGCAACTCTTTCTGAATGGTGCTACTGACAGATGTAATAATTTATCTTTACAATTATAACAGGAAGATCAAAGAAATCCATGATAAACTTTTAGTCTTGCAAAAGTAATTTATCTCATTATGGCCAGCATGAACTATTCTCAAAAGTGAGTTTGTAGAAATAGGAAATTAAATGAATCCTCCAACAGGAAAACAGCAATCAACTTCATAGCTTAAAGCAAGTGGAGAAAAGTTGTTGAAGTCATATAAAAACCAGGAAAAAAAATTCACAGAAGTTATATAGAGTCTAATATTCAACATGGGCTAAAAGCAAATTTGAGCTAACAGCTATTTGCTCAGATTAAGTGTCACAAAGGCACCCAAAAAATTGTTTTATAAGCTATACTAAAATTTTTATTAATCTCCTTTGTAGAACCTCTACATTCACCTCAGAGAAAGTAAGAAAGCCACAATTACGTTACTTAATACAGTGACATCATGTTAATTCAAGTTATAATGCAGATGCTCCTATTCCTTTTTTAGTAATTACAAAAATTTTGAGGACCTCTATATCTCTGAGAAAAACATGATAATAATAATAATAATAATAATAATAATCATCATCATCATCATCATCATCATCATCTAATGGCACCACATGAAACTTGATTAAAAGCTAATACTAATATATGGAGATATTTAATAGATGACAAACAGGATCATATCTTACTTTTAGGATATGTAGGTAATCTAGCCTGAAATTATTCCAAACAACTATGTCAGTTTTAATTAAATTATATTTTGATATTATAGTAATTAAAAGGCTGTACACTACACCTGAAGTGTTACTTAGCAAATTCCAGAAAATTTGATGAGTTCATAATTTAAAAAATAAAAATTCCATATAAAATAAAAATGCAGTAACCTATTAATGTAAAGATTACATCTCAACTTCAAAGTTAACAAGTATCCTCATCTTTCAGCATACTGATTTGATAAATACAACTTTTGAAGTCCATGCACTTGTAAAATTGCTGTTTTCCTTTTGCTTCAGTGACTTATGCTCTAGGTTTTTAAAATTTTCCATTTTTTTGTTGTATAATACAAAAATAAATCTCTATGCAAAAATAAATGTGCACTCTTGAGGGATAACATTCTTTATTGCTTAAAATTCATAGCAGCCAGAGAGAAGGTTTATAAGAAGAATTTTGAAATTCCATATGCAAAATTAATATTCTGTTAATGAAACCTTTCCAAATCTCCATAATTACATTTTAACAAATTTATTATATAGCATATCACACTGGAAGTGCAGTGATTATACACTGCTGGGAATAATTTCGGGTTCCCTTAGACAGAATTTTGAGACTCACTTAAAGCTTCAGGATTACCATTAAATTTCAATTTTTTGCATTGAACTTTATTTTTTCTAAAAATTCAAACAAAATGAGTATTAAGCTAGTGTGGAGAGGGGTGAGCACAGACCTTCCAGAAATGTTCATAGTATATGTATTTCCCCCTCCCACTCCAACTTTCATCATGCGATACACACTAGCAAATTCCATTACTCAACCCTCTATATTCTTGCCAGTCATGAAGTTACTAAACAGTATATTATGAGATTAATCAGTAATGGTTTAGGACAGCAGAACATATAGTATAGTTCAGGACTTAAAGATACTATTCTGAGTCTATACTGTACTGTAGTAATTGTACTTAAACTTAACAAATACTAGTTTCTTATCTCTTAAGTAAAAGAGGCTGCTGCACATGCTTAGAGCTAATGGTTGAAGTTGAGGCAAATTACACTGCAATGTCAGCACTCTTAGTAGATGTCTATTTAACAAAAAGTTGCAAGAAGCCTCACTTAATCCTAGTTCAGCTCCTTCCCTTCCATAATATCCATACTAGGTATCTTGTTCAAAAACCTGGGATTTATTCAATCTTTTTGAAAAAACTGATATGAAAAGACACATCTTCTTAAATTCTCAAGCTGACTTCTTTGGTTTTAAGTTCTCTTCACTCCAAATTCATCTGAGCTGTCCCCATTCCACTCATCTAGTACAGAAATAGTAAAGTCTCATCCCCACACCCACATCATTTGGAAGGAAGAAAGCAGAATTAGCATCCAGGGGCTATGAGGATTTAAGAAGTTAACCTCATGGATCTTCTTAAAATTGTAGCACATGATAAAAAAGTATCTCAACACACAAATTGTCTACCTTTTAAGGTATTAACCTTGTTAAAAAGGATGCAAGGATACATTTTCTGACAAAAAAAAAAAATCTAGAAGTGGTTTTCAGCTGTGTTATAATCTAAAAACACACTATATCACATTTTGTCTTCGTGCCCCCAAACTGATGGATAAAGTCATTAGCACTTCATTTCTATCCTGAATCATAATATGTTCTGTTATTTCACTCAATGGCTTGTTGAAAACATAATATTGCAAAGCATTTTATGTCTGCTGGTTCATAAATGCATGAACTGCTGCAAAAAAGATGAAACAATAAAGGAGGGTTGTTTCTGCATCCAGAACAAGTTGTGTATTCTGTACAGAAAATTAAAACCACCTGTACATTGCCAGTGCATAAGGTCTGTTCCCTTCTCCTCTCTCCAACAAACAATTAAGACACTGTAATTTGTTTCCCAATCTCGATGAGAAACTTTCCATTACTTTGTCTTCAAACACATGCAATTTCATTCTGCTAGCTAGAAGCAAACAACAAGTCGCCATTTCAACCTGCTTTTCCTGGGACGGCCACTACAAAGTGCTTTTAATGACTGGGGTGAAAAAATTAAGTATGCATGGAGAAGAATCAAAACAAAACAAAGTTAATACACTTTTACTGGCAAGATGTTCACTTAACACAATTCACCAAAGAAGTAAAGTTATGGTCACATGCTATCTGATAAAAAACATCACAATTAACTGACCACCTTCCACCTGTTTACATCCTTTACTATTTAGTAAGCCAATTCCTGCAAAACAAAATAGCTCCAATCAAATTATATAAACAAATATAACAGCCTGAAAACTTAACTTGGACTTGAATTATAAAGAAACTACCTGAACTATCAGATCCTCCTTCAGGGCTGCCACTCGAATACATTGTGGCCAGTTTTCCATCCAAGATAAATCTGAACCATCCATTACTACCATTAGATAGCTCCAGGGCTGCAGCATCGCTCCAGATATACAGGCAGTCCCTTCCCCTAATGATTGACCAGTCTCTCCAGTGATACGGTTTACCCTGTTGCAGTTCTTTGGCATCCTCCTGTGGTTCATCCTCCTGTAACAAAATTGTATTAAAACAAAATCCCCAACCCATTAAAAAACACCAAAGCCAACAAAAAAACAACACACAAAACACAGACATTTTAAAAAGGCTTGAGGAGAAAAAGAATTACTCAAACTGGAAGTACAGGAACTATACTACTTCTGTCTGTAAAATGTATCTTTAAAAATATTCTTTAATACAGAAAGATACTTTTAAGAAGTTTCCTTTCAGATACAGATTTATGTACTCAACAATAACAGCAGCCTACTGACTGGGACATCCAACTCTGTTCAAAACTTGTATTGTGAGAAAAGAATCACAAAATGGTTGAGGCTGGAAGGGACCTCTGGAGGCCATCTAGTCCAAACCCCTGCTCAGGCAGGGCCACCTAGAGCCAGTTGCCTAGGACCATGTCCAGGTGGTTTTTTAGTATCTAAACACAAAAAAAAAAACCAACTAAAAAAACCAACAACAATAAAAAAAAAAACAACAACAACAAAACCCAAAACTACAACCCCAAAAAAGCCCCCAAACAAGCCAAAACCCACACTAAAAAAAGCTTAACTATACACTTAAGGCTTAACTATAAATCTTAACTGAATGGATCACAGAAGTGGTCTGTTATCCATTCAGTTCATCTGAGCAGTCAGTAATATGACTGTTGGAAATTGGTAAATAACTTTAACATGCACTTATGGTTTTCATTATGTAGAAAATTATTTTCTTTTTTATATTTTAATATATTCCATAACTGCTTAAAATACCTGCAATTATTTGATACATATATTTCATTATTTGATATACTGAGAGATGCACTCTGTTCAGAAAGAATTCATTTCGTTTAGCAGCCATTTTCAAAACACCAGACAAAAACAAGTGTCAATCAACTTGACCACAAGTAAGTATGAATAGGAAAACTCAGCAAATAATAACGTGCTAATAGAAAATGAAATTACAGAAAACAACAACAAAACAAAAACAATTGAAACAAGTGGTGTACAAGAAGCATTAGTTTAATAACCTAACTACCTTCCCCTGGACATTTTCATAATAATGAAAATTCTACTAGTAGCGTTGGTTTTACAGGAACAAAAAAAGCTATCAATTCTGTACTTACTTTCTCAGGTTTAGACTCCTCTTCATTTTCATCATCAGATGACGGCCCCGCCAAAGTTGACACTTTACTAATTACACCAAGTCTAGCCAGTTGGTCTAGAAAAAGATCACCACCTTTATCCACCAAATCCCTTATGATTTGCAACGCTAGCAAATGGCCATCATCATCATCCTGTAACACATTGGGATGGAAAGGAAATAATAAAGGAGATCTCTTTGCTTAAAAATATCTTTACATGCTGAACAAGCAGTCACAGGTGGATGCTATAAACACTTTAGGGTTAGTTATTAATAAGTAGGTGGAATCAATGAGCTTAACCCCCTTTTTTGCACTGGTTTCATACAAGGACAATGTTTTCTTTCTTCCTACCTCTTGATCAAGAACTGTAGCTGTTATCTCGACCAGTATCGTGGGCAGATTGTGGCCAGCATCAGAGTCACAAACCTCCTTCAGCAGCGCCTCAGAACAAAAATGTATCATTTTTCTAATAAGGGCAAGACTTGCTTTCCTTTAAAAAAAGATCATAAGGAAAAGAAAGATTCTTAAAAAGATAAAACAAGCAGTAATCAAAACAACAAAAAGGTTCAAGATAAAACTGCTTTTGCACTACATTTATGCATGCTTTCAAAACAAAAGATTTCTTTCTTTAAACAAGTTCCAGTTCTCATTACTGGAACTAAAATTGGTTATTAAGTCCTAGATTATCTCCAAGAATAATTCACCTACTGATCTTTTTTGACTCTACAGCACTTTGAGTCTAACATTTTTCTCTCCTCAACCCTTCTCCAGGTAAACCTATTTACATTCTGTCTTTATTCACTTTAGTGATGGCAATTCACTTCTGCACACTTCATCTTACTCCCAGGTATCCGGCCTTCCATTTCTGTCACATACTTCCCATGTTTTTGTGAGACCCCTAGAGTTTTAAAGTCTAAAATTACCATTAGATCATGCAGCTTTCCATATTAAGAACTACAATTAATTTGGAAGCCAATCAGTTCTGTATGGGTAAAGCTGAATTTTTATTTGACTGACTTTTAAAAACATGATTTACCTAATGCATAAAGAAAACTTTAAAATACAGAGAGCCAACTATTTCTTTCCACAATCTGCAACAACAGTTAATCATGCACAGATTGTTAACATAGTTTCTTCTTTCCTTCATTTAAAGTGACCTAGTTTAAGCTTCCTATCATCAGTTCATGTAGAGTCTCTCTCCACTAGAGTCCCTTTTTATCTTGTATTTTCACCCCTCAAAGTACTTATAAACACTGGGAACACAAATAAGAGATTAAGCAAATCTCATATTTGTAGTGTAAAAGGCTGAGAGGTTATGGTCAGAGCAATTTATCACAACCATTATGCCACCCACAGTATTCCTTTTTAAGTACTAAATTAGATTATGTTCTTTAGTTCTCTCAGTTAGAGGCATCTTCTCCAGTTGATTAATGCTTAAGCTGTTAAGAAGCCTTCTAAAACCTTATAAAACAGCTTTTTCCAGTCTTTCTAGTTTTCCAATGAATGTATCTTGATACCACTTCATTAGTTTTCCTCTCCTAAATTAGTACTTTCATTATAGTGGCTACAAACAGCTGTAACCAAATACACAGTATATGCGTCTGTACGAGGTACCATATGAACACAGTATTCTTTCATCATGCTACTATAGTCAAGAGTATGCTTCTCTCTCCCACTTGTGACTAACTAACCATATTTTTTCCAAGACATCACTTCCCCAGAAAGGAAAAATTGCTACTTAACATACTACGTAAAAATTAGACTTGCAACACTTTTCAAACCACCACTTCCATTCAAACAGACTATTTTTACATGTCACTTGCATTATTTAAGCTTTTAGGTGTTATAATTTTTACTGAAAAAAAATCCACCTTGGCTGTTTTAACAGAGTGTATTAAGAAATTCAAAATATGCAGGGAAATTGTCTATCATGTCTACTACCTTATTGAAGGCAACATAGTTTGTTGAAATGTTTGTGCAAACACAGGCAGTAATCTTTTCAAGTATATGGGTGCCATTTCTGGATCTCCTTTGGGTTCATTACATTCTTCCTCATCCTTGTTTGCATCTTTCTTTTTCTTCTCATCTCCTTTGTTAACAGGACACATCCAGTCCCCTAGAAAATATTTTTTTCCCCAAAACGTTTAATGGCAAAAACCAACCAACCAAAAAACCCCTTCAAATAAATGTAAGAGTTTTCTTTACTAACATCTAAGTACCTGAACTGGAATATGCATTCCTAAAAAATATAAAAAAAATTTACACGTACAAGACTTCTTGAAGAAAGCTTTGATAACAAGTACCACCAAAGACCACTAATAGGCCAAACTCAAAGTCGTTAAAGTGAACTAAATATGAACGCATAACCACCTGTGGCTCCAGTGCTACAAAAGCCTCATGAACAGGTAAAGTGCAGTCCCCTTGTAGAAAGAAAGGATGGACAGAGAAGCTGCCAAGGCTGACATCCTCTGAACCCACAGCAAAATCCCAGTCTAGCCCCTTTCCACAGCTGAAGAACTGGACCATTGGCACTGCTCGTGCCCAGTCAGCAGTTTCTTCAGTAATCCCCATTGCTTAAGAACATGAAAACGTTAAGGTTTTCATACGTCCTTTGCAGGTTAAGGAAGGTTGGTTACAAAATACTATTTTTTTAAATGAATCTTAATAGAGTAAAATTCTAAAATTGAAGTACTTAACATATATAAGCATTCCCGCTAGCAAGGGTATAGGATTAAAAACCGCACTCACCTGGAGACTGAAGAATAGCTACTACTTCACTGTGCCCCCTTTCACGAGCTTTGTCTAAAGGAGTTTTCCCATCTTCATCTCTCAAATCAGGGTTTGCACCATGTCGTAAGAGAGTCTGAAAACAAATATTTTTAAACATAAAAAAACATTAAGATTTGTTCTTCCAAAGTAGTAAACATGTTTTTCCATACATCTTTCCTACAGTTTTCTCATGTTTGTAAGCAAAGTTAGAACATTACGTGCCTTTTATATCTGTAGAGCTAATATAAAACTACTTTTATTCATTACTGTCCTGTCATAAGAAAAAATTTGCATTTTGATAAACACTGGAAAGAACATGTAAATATTTGACAGTGAACATGTTAAACATATTGCAAAGACATTTTGTACAGAACAAGGCAAAAAGTCAGTATGTAAGACTTCCTAACACTGTCAGTTTAAATCATACCTTTGCTACCTGAGGTCTTCCAAAACACGCTGCATAATGTAGTGAGGATGACCTCTGACCTCTGTTAACATCAGCACCCCTTTCACAGAGAAATTCTACCTGTTAAACAAGAAAAAGAAAACTAGGTTTTTTTCATCTCCTTCTTTACATAAATAACCTAAGTTTTTAAGATTCTGTAAAATACTTTACCATTTCCTGAGTTCCAAAAGCTGAGGCCCAGTTTAAAAGAGTTTGTCCTACATCATCCATAAAATTTACCTCAAAAGCTGAAAGATACAGTTAAATAAAATAATTAAAGCTCACAGAATTATAAATTAAACTTCATCAGTGTTCTTTAAATAAATGGTAGGTCTTAAAAAAAATTAAGCATCCTCAAAAATTCTAGGGAAGCATTTATGCCCTTAATTGCCATAATAATAATAATAATAAAGCATAGGAATTATTACTATCAAGACCTGTTGTGTATTTAACAACATACATGAACTTGTATATGAAGAATTTCAAAGTACTACCGAAGTATTTGTTATGACACAATAGATTATAAAAATAAAAAGTTACTTTATCTCATTCTCTTTTTCAGAGTATTTTTGCTTACCTCCTGTGTCAATAGCATCTATTAGTGCATCAGTATCCTTACTGCGGATGCAATCTATCAGCTGCCGATGAGAACGTTCCCCAGAACTATCCAGTCTTCGCAATCCTGGGATTCTGCCTGTAGATCCAGCGCTGGATTTTGGCAGGGCTTTTCTCCCTTCGAACAGTAGCACCAAAAGAAGATCTACTAACCGCATGGTATCCAGTACACATCTCTCATCACCCTGCAACGCACTTTCTATAGAATCTGGAAGTTCAGATCTTAGGAGATCCTGGAAATAATTAAAAGTCTGAACAATAAAAAATATACAGGGCTTTAGAAAATACTATCAGAACTGGGTTTCATTTCCATGTGAAATGTTTCCTTTTTTCCCCTCTTTATAAATAACCTACGTGTATGTGTGTATATATACAAAAAATAAAATCTATAAATCTATGTATCTATAGATAAAATAGCAACAAAAATCTTGCATATACTGAAGTACATGAAGGGAAAAACCCTACGAGAACAAATAGCTGTAGCGTAAAAGGATTTCTTACATGTGTTACTACTGGAGAGCCTCTACACAGGGTTGACAACAGGCTTACAATGGTTGACACCTGATTACTTAATTTAGAATCTGCAGCTGTAGATGGTGCTCCAGTGCTACTCCGTCCAGGTTTGCAAGCTGAAGATGGTCCTAATGCTGTCCCACCAGCAGCTGCCATGCGAGATAACAACTCCTCAGTTAATCCATGCTTAGCTAATGGAGCTGGGTCAACTCCACGCCGTGTGAATCTGTCAGCTAATGAAGCAAAGCATCTCAGAGCTCCATCTGAAACCTAAGAAAGAAGTGCAAGAGAAAAGATGAAACATCTGTTACTTAAGATGAGAAGGTGTTAAGGGGATATTCACAAGAATACAGGACACACAGAAGAAGCCGATTTCCCCAGATTCCCTTCAAAGTCAATGGATGAAGGAGATAGGCTTTTTAAGCCAGAAACCTACAGTTGGAACTCAACAGTACTCTGAAATGCTCACTGAAGGATTGTATCATGTTGGGGTTCCCCCCCCCCCCCCCCCCGATGATATACAGAAATCAAGGAAACTATTTTCTTTGTCTGAAGTTCAGCATTGTCAGCATCTCCTTAACCATATGAGCAAAACCCCAAACCAATCTAGAAAAACACATTTAATAATCAAATTGCCAAATTAATAGATGTTGGAAGTGTATTTTTACAACAGCTTTTAGTTACAGATGTTGTTCTTACAGGAAACCAAACTATTTATAATCCCCACTAGCAATTGTCCATTCTGACAATACAGTTTGGAAAAAACCAAAACCAACCCATGGCTTGGTATTGAAATACAGAGTGCTTAACCTTCTGGTTGTTCTGATATCAGAAACTGTTAAAGCAGCTTTCTCATAATAATAATAATAATAATAATAAAAAAAAAAACCAACACAACACACACACACCACCACACCAAAACAAAAAACCAAAACACCAAGAAAATGCCTTATGAGGTTTTACTTTCTAACTTTCACACATTTACTGAATGTCAAATTTGTTCCTCAAAGGACAATGAAGATAATTTAAAAATTTCTTTACAGTTTTATCTTCTTTATCCATAGAATATATAACATTCTAATATGTCATAATTTTATATTTATAATTAATATTATGCTAATGTTACAATATGTTATATTAATTTGGTGCTTTCTATTAAAAGAAATACTATCAAACAAGCCATTAGCTGAGGCACTAACTCAGATCTCCCAAAGTATTAAACTGACAGTGAAGTTTGATAGTTAAAGGTTTTATTTAAAGGTCTACATACTTCTCATAAGTAAAAAATTTTTCAGTTGGACCAAGCCTAAAAATAGAACAAACTGGGAAAACCAAATTTTACCCTTAGATAATCCATATTGTCCACTGAGCACCTGACCCAGGGATATGCAAGTATTTTTGTGACAATAAAATACAAACTCCCAAATTTAGGTTTGTCACTAAAGGGAGAGGGAAGAAAAAAGAAAAGAAAAAAAAAAAAAAAAAGAACCAAAACAATGACTCTTAACAATCTGTCAAAAAAATACTGCTGGCCAACTGCCCAGGAAAGGATCCAACTTCTTTTCATGTCGGTGTTGAAAAGAAAAGGAGGTTTTGCCTTTAACATTTCTCTCATCTATACACTAAAAGTGACTCCATCTTTCAGATCAGGAGGTTTGCACAGGGATATCAAGATGAGCTGCTTCTGGCACATTTGCCTTCATAGATGTGCAGTAGCAAACCAGACTGGTGTCAAGAAATAGTAAAAAAAACCACCCCCACAAACCAAAAACCCAGCAATACCTCTTCTTTACCAAACTCTAAATTACTACAGTTCTTACTCCATGAAATGTCATCAACTTCTAGTACAGCCCATTTTCAAAATGATTGTCAGCTGTCACATACCAAGGGCTTAAATACAGTTACTCATCAACACACAGAACAAGATTACAGTATCAGCCAGACTTCATGAAGTTAAATCTCCATTAAGTTTGCAAGGACTTGAAAAACAAAGTTTCTCCTGAATAAATGCAAAGCATGTTAAACTTCTGGCATGGTCCCTGCGTGCCGAGCATTCTGATTTATCAGTACTCTTTTGCAAGGGATTTTTCCTTTAACTTGTAACGGTTGCTACTCATGTCCTCTGGCACTTTGCTCCAGTTCTTTGACAGCACGATGGGTAAACAATTCTGCCAATCTTTATGTAATCTGTATATACTTTATGGATTTTTACCAGAACAGCTCTGTCAGAAATACACAAGGAAGGTTCATCTTATTTAACACACCGCATTAGTGGCATCAGTTTACAATGCAAGAGAGTACTGTGGAAGGTATTTACATTTCTTCTCACAAACTGCAAGTTTAGTAGAAAGGTTAAAAAAACCAAACCTATAGATAAGCTGTTCTTGGGCCACATTCATCTGGTATGAACTCTTCCCTCAAGTGGTGTTACTAACTAGTGGCCCACACAAAAAGTGACCAAATCCAATAGTGTAAACGGATGGGCGAGGGGGACGACAACAAAACTTTACAAAAGAAGTTACTGCGCAAATCCATAATACACATCAACATTCATTGTAAATCCTGAGGTTTGTTTCACACAAAACACATTTCTGAAGGATACAGATTTACTTTCTACATTTTACAAGGACTACTTCATCTCAAGTTAATAAAAGTACAATAAAGAAGTAGTGCTACATCTATAGTAGTACCATTTAAGCTGGCTTCCAATGTAATATTTTAGCATTGATTGTGGATGTTTTTATTGCTTCTCTTAGCTTGGCAAAAGTAAAACAAACCAAATTGATTTTTGTCTCTTATTTATGCTCAGTTTAACAGTGACTGAGGTGCAGACATAGAACAATAATTACTTCAGAAAGTATTTTAAAATGCGCTGAAAAAAATTACAGGATATTTTTCGATAGTTTTCAGAGGTTAAATAAGATCGTATTCACACAATAGTGCTTGAAGTCAAATGCTAAGCAGTATTTTTATCCTCTTGTCATCACAAATGTAAAGGAAACTACCATAACATCCAAATATAACAACTACTATGTAAACATATAGTTGTGGAGGCTATATAAAAATATGTAGCTGTTCGTTTAATAAACATAATGGAAGTTAAATTCACAGCATACTGAGCCAACTATTACATTACCTGATGGTCTTCATGTTTTAATAAACTAGACAATGATTCCACACAGATCTCTAATGAGGAATCCTGAGGCTCCATTTTGCCACAGAGTCTGGATACTACAGCCATAGCTGAATGCAAAGTATCTTTATGAACAAGGTGTCCGCTGTCACGAATGAATGTCAGAACACAATTCAACCCTCCAGCTTCAAACACAGCTCCTGACTCACGGGTACAGATTAATTCTAACACCTATGACAAAAAGAAATTTAATCAGAATGATGTACACATAAAAAGTCAGTTATTTGTTTATACCCATCTACAGAACTGGTTAAGAAAATGAAGCAACAGAACAAAAAAAAAAAAAGCCCTTCTCTTCCTCAACACCCAGAAGGGGCCAAAGCTTCCAGTAAGCTAGTAGTTACAGTTTTCTTCAAAAATACAGGAGCAAATACAAGAATATCCCCTAATAGCATGGTCATAACAGATGTTCGTGAGAGACAGCTACATAACAGTATCTTTTCCTGGGAGAATTAGGTCTTTGGATAACACACAACGGAAAGCCTGAAACGTCCAAGAGTACTGTTACTCCAGTACTTCAATAATGTACTTTGGAGTAGGCTAGAACTAGTACATAGAATATACATGCATGAAGTCTGATGCCATGGTAATCAATGACTCAAACTATATGCTATCACATGGCCATGAGTTATACTTTAAACAAGACGTTGTAAAATCTTGTACATTGTTGTAAATCTTGTAAATTTTTCTAAAAAATTTCACAGGGGTGCAGAGGAGCTGTGTCTCATGCTACTGAAGAGACAGCAGACTTTTTTTTTACAGCAGCTAATTTATCTGTATCTGGAGCAATTCTTCCTTCCCTTTTTAGCATAAAACTAGCCCTTAGCATTCTAGTCATGCAAGATAAACAGGAAAACTTTCTTCTAGTATTTTTTTGTTTCTTTTTCTATACTTTTTCTTTTAAAGGAATCTCAGCTTTGAAGAGCACCAGACTAACAGTAAAGATAAGCAGCATCACTGGCATGTACACTTTTATCATACTCTATGTTTCTGCTTCACATATTAATAAAATAAATAAGATTAGAATATGAGGAAGCTTTTCAGAAACAGCAAATTTTCCAACTCCTTCTTAGAAACAGAAGGTTCTTCAGTACACATACCTTCACACACTGCTCAGCCAAATCTCTGCTCGTTCTGTTGTTAAGTTCAACAACTACTAAACGATTACAAAGTGCCTTGATAGCGCCATCAACTCCCACAATCCTACGGGTGCATTCGGCTGATACATCCAGATAATACGTTATGGCACGAGCTGTTACTTCCAATACATTGTCTGGAGCACTTTCATCGAGAAAAATTTTGCACAGTGCTGGTAAAAAAGTTCGAGGAGGGCATCTGCAGGAAAAAAAAAATGCAACACATTACTAAGTTGTGCAAGTTTCTCTACGTTAAGTAATTTCATACACTTTCCCACTAACAGATCAATGCTTTTCATGCTGACACGATTTGCTTGATTAGTTGGTTCAGAGTATTGATATAGTTGGTTCAGAGTATTCATTTAGAATGCTAAGATGCGGGCATCTCATACACACCCCAAAATTCAAATCAGCTATCTGAAGAGATGCTGTATTAGGGAAGGAAACCAGCAGAAGAAAAAATTCTTTAAATTTTACAATCATACATGGGAAAATTTATCCTCTTGGGAAATTATGTTAGGAATTAACCTCACATCATGAAACAGAATGCATTTTTTCTTAATAGAGCTTCAAGGTTATAAACATTCTCACTTGTCTTTTTATCCTATTTCAGCTTACACCCACCCCACCCCCCCCGCCTCACTCTTTTTCTCTAACCACACTGAGAACATATTTAATTCATTTAGCTTGCTTCTATTGCATTTTCTCTTCGTATCCATGCCTCAGTAGCCTCTGGCTCTCCTCCTTATTGTTAGCTTCATTTCCATATGCAAGGTCAGTCAAGAACATCCCCACAACTTCAAAACAAAATAAGCAAGCTGCAACAGTCCTCTTCTATCCCTCTGACATAATAGGATACAAACCAGAATGGATGGTCATAACAATGCTTTTCACTATTATGGCAGCTATGGTTAAGACTGATTCGGATCAAAAGTGCTAAGACATGGAGCTATACTTTAAGACAATTTGTCTTCCAATAGCATACTTACTCAGCAAAAAATAACATAATGATTGTTCACTGCAGTAGTAGAAGACTTCCAATGTGGTAGTGAGGAATAAACTGAAGGGCATATATGCTATGAGAGTAGTCAAAATAACCAGATACCTCATCCTTAGATGTAGGAGATCAGACTGAATCTACAGGAGGCAAATATTGCAACTTTTTTTAAAACTAGCGTTTTGGTCTGCAAAAGAAGACCTAAAACTTTTCTAAATCCAAAAGAGAAAGAACAAAACCAATAGCACACTTTTTGGTCTGGAAGACAGGTGAAGTACACGTTGATGAATCATTCTGAAGACCAACCCAGAGGTCATTCAGTATCCCGTCTGGTGCATGCAGTGACTCATACAAAGGCACCAAATCCTGGGACAGCAAAATGCTAATAGTTTCCTTGAAGATCTGGCCATGGTCTATGAAGTAATTAAATAATACTGCCTGACAAATAAATACATTACCCAATGATTCTTAATTACGTAAGTTAATAACTGAAGCTTTGATAAAGCTAAATCGCATATTTAATACTTGTATTAACCTATCCAGCCTATACTGTCTGTTGTTCTTAAGAAATCTGCTATTTAACTCCACATCTTTCTTAAGTAGAGTTTACACAGTAACTTTGCATTTTAAGGACATTATCCACTGAAAAAAAAAGTCTGAAATTTGTACTCATTATTAGATGACTACCATACAATGACACAAGAAGCATTTCAGTACATAAAATTTAAAGCAGACAGTGCTAACTGTTCTAGTGGTTTGGTGTTGGATCTTTTACACTGAATTTTATGCAACAGCAGACAGATCACTAAAACATAGCTATGAACAGTGTTCTTCAAATATTATATTGCAAGAAAAAAAAATATACCGATAAACACAAATCTTAAAAAACCAACCAACCAAACAAAAAAAACCCCACCAAAGCCACACACATATAACCAAGTAGAAGGTAAGGAGCTCCACTGTCTCTGTTGTAATACTAGCAAGTAGCAGTAAAACATTCTTCTCAGTTTTCCAAAGACAGCAGCAGCAGCAAAAACCCTGTAGATTTTTGCAAGGAGTTAAAAGCAATAGTTAGCAAATCTAACATTTACATTTTTTTCTATGATTTAACAGTTTACAAAAAGACAGAGCACAAATGGAACTTGGATGTATTTTTTGAAAATGGAAATTTAAAAATCTGGAAGAAATCCATTCCTGTCCTTAAAACACCTGTCCACGTGAGCCAGTTACCCAGCAGATACAGCAAAAATACAAAGTTACTAAGAGCCTATCATTTATATTGAATTCTTTGCCAGCACACAAATGCCAGTGCACTGTATCAGCAATGCTCTTCTTATAAGAACACAGCTCACTGGCAAAAACTTAAGGTTTTAGTTTTTTTTTTTTTTTAAATTACTTTTTGCCAGAACCTCTAGCTACATTAGTCAGAGACCATACTTTTTCAATTAGGAGGCAAATAACAACCTCCACTTGCTGTCAGGACATTTGTTTTCTGACTTAGGGGAATGATTTCCAGTCCTCCAATAAGGAAACCAAGTTACATCATAAGGTTTCAGGAAAAAAATAGAGGTTTGTCACACACTTAACCTGTGGGAATTACTTGGTTCTCAAAATAATAAGCTACCCAGACTTCAACTAATTTTGTAGATTATGGTAATGCATGTGGAATTCCTATAAAAGCAGTAATAACAAGAACTTTGCTTGTTCTGAAAAAATAAAATTATTTACCCTTTCTGAAAATAGCAACTGATCTAATTTTAACAACAGCTTTCACAGAAAATTCTTTCAAGCTACTTCAGCCTCTGAGCTCTCTGTACTTTGTGCTTGTTTCTTTTCACAGTTCGGTTTTGGTTTTTTGTTTTGGTTTTGCTGGGTTTTTTTTAGTTTTGTTGGATATTGCTAGTGAACGGGAAGTTGAGAGCTAGACCACACCATGCAGAAGAGACAGCAGAAATATTTTATAAAGATTTATTAAGGACAATAATGAAGACTGAAGAGAAAAAAAGAGGGGGAATAAGCAATGCTTAAGCTTTAATTTAATGCTAAGGAATCAGTTCTTTTTCCCCTCCTTCTTCCTGCAGCAAATCAAGAATCAATATACACAAAAATCACAGGCTTGAAAGTAAAACATAACAAAACACACCGGCTTTGTGGCATGAAATTTTATGCACTACCCACTCCAGTACACACAAATTTACTGCAAACTAAAATTTGTGATGCATATTATCTTTAATATTTTTTTCTTTTAAAAAGTTAATTCATCATATTTCAATGCAGAATTCATTCAATAGTTTTAAACAGTTGCCTGTTCCCTAACAACAAAAGAAAGTCTAGCCTTCTAATTCAATGCTCTGGACCAACTATAAACTAATCTAACAAATCACATAGCCAATGCATAGTAAAAAGATGAAAACCAAGACGGTTTATGAAGAAGCATCAGTCATACAGCGATGCATATAAAGATAATATAAAGCTTGATTGTTATTACAGCTCATGCAAATTTAGAAGTAATAGAAGTGTAAACTTCATTTTTCTCAGACACTGTTACCAGGAACATGGAAGAAAAAAAAAAAAAAAAAAGAATCAAACCAGAATTTTTGTGTTTGTCTCCAAAACAGCAAATCACAGTTTCTTATTATTTTAGCACACAAGATGTACAGTTGTGTTATCTTCTTCCCCTCACTTCTCTCTCAACTCAATTTGGTTCAAGTTCTACACAGTACAGTAATACAAATTAAGTTATTATCCCGAAAGTCATACCAGGCAATAAAATGCATGCAGAAGTCCAAAGTATTTCTGAGGAAAGCAAAACAGACAGACCTGGATTCTATCAGCCCTGAGTCTCTGCCAGTGAGACTGTCAAAAAGTATTTTTATTATTGTTTTATGAACATTGCCTTAACAATCTTTTATATACAGCTACTACTTTTCCAGAGAGGTCACAGCTGGCAAGAGATCCAACCTGTTTTTTCAAGCCCCAAAGGATGATAGCAACACTGACACTGACTTTGAAAATAACGTCATCAGCTGTATTCTCAGATACAAAAGACACATTTGGCCAACGCAGTCCACCATGCGCCAATTTGCCTAGGTAGGACCTCTACGCTATCTTGTCCACTGCTCTCTAATATTATTTCAGGCCAATACATTGCTATACTTTGTTCTAAGCAGCACAGTTCCTTAACACTTTGAACTTCTAATGTTATTACCAGCAGAAAAAAAATATGTTTACTATGCTAGCCAAGTATACAAGGTTATTCATTACTCATACATAACAGCTTTTCTGGTCAGCTACAGACCTTTTATAATTCTATGAAAACACAATTATCAAGTTGTATTTGTATGCGCTTCTGAAATGCATCTTCAAGAAGCCGTGCCCAAGCCTCTTCAGACAGTTTTTTACTCCGTGGGCGTTAAGAGTTTGAGACAACACAAAAAACATATTAGTACATGTAAATTTTTTCCCAGAATTTAAACAGTATTCCAATTGTGGAGATTTTGATGAATAAGATGGTAAATTTCTATGCTGAACTAAGTGAAACAATCCAGTAGCAGGAGCTTCTTGTGGACAAATGTAATTGACTGTCCTTCATTCATATCACATAAGCAAGCAGGCAGGAATGCATACACACACGCATACCCTGCAAGTTTAAAATATTGCCTTCTTCCCACCTTAATTTACTGCAGTCCTGTGATTATTAGACACAGTAGATAAAGACTGAGCCTCACTCAATGACTAGCTCTGAACTTCTCATTGCACTGTCTTCTCCTACCCAGAAAAGTTCCTAATAATGTTTAGCACCTCCTTCTCCTTATCTATTGCCTGTGACATACAAGTCATTAGCATTTGTCATACTGTAGCATCTGAGGGCCTGTCACAGATGAGGATCTCCCTGCACCACCAGAACAAAACAACAAATTCCATCCTAAAGTATAATTGTACAATAGGACAGATACAGACAAGAGAATGCAAACTAATCATCCCACATTATTACATCTTATCTTGATATCTCAGCAGTTTTGACAACTGCAATTTAGTGTTTAGCATATCACATCATTACATTGGGTTTCCTAATTTCACTTCCTCACAGCTTTTAAAAAGCATGGTACTACCAGTTTACTGTCAGTTAACCCATCACCAGCATTTTCTGCTATTTTAATAGAGAGGTTCTAGTAAAGACAATTTTTTATTCTGGCTTCTCCAAAAGGTATCAAAAGAATGAATTGCACTGCTGCTGTTATGCCCCCAATTGCTGCCTAAATTGCCATTCTGAACGTGCATGCAAAATGACCAGGTAAGAATGATGCTCTACTTTGCTTTACTTGGAGCAGTAATACTCAAAACAAGAGGAAGACGTACAACCTATGCGCGAAGAGGTACTCTTACTGAAGGTTGCAAAAGAACTTTGACCTTCGTTCTGTAATAATTAGAGATACATCCTTTGCAAAGATATTTGGTCCAGGCATTGGAAGATTTGATAGAATCAAGAGCAGGAGATGAATAAAGGGAGAGCAAATTTACTACACTAGATAAACCACATGGACTGCTAGAGTTTTAAACAGAGGAATTAACATACTTATGAAACATCCTCAATACAAAGAAAAAAACCAAACAAACTTCAATATTCTGTAGTAAAACATCACTGTATTTATTTCATGGTGAAAACCACAAACTAGCATTCCAGTAGACAGCCATCAGTTACACAGGAACTCTTAAAAGATGCACACAGGTTATGTTCATAAGCACACACATGCCATACAGATAAGTTCAGATTCTTTTTGCCTCCTGAAGTCCACTCGAGCCTTAGCAGTCCCTAAAGTTCCTGCTAGCGAGGTGACAGAAAGTACCAGTTCTGTCATTCACACACAGTCTAGACCAATGATTAAGCCTGTAGTAGCAGAGAAGGGCGTACCAACACATTCCCAGTGCTCCAGCCACAGTCTTCTCAAACAGGTGGCTGGAATAATTACAGCATAAAATTGTACAGCTGTCATTTTGAAGAACTTTAGTCATTATGCTGTAGGTAACTTTTCTATGAATAACTGTTACAACCAGAAGAACACAGGTCAGCTTTATAGGGATCACCCTCTAATCCTAAAATCCGCCCGAAGCTATTACATAGGTCTCTCATGGTTGAGACTAGAAGTATCTGCTCTACATGTCTCAGGGACAAGAACACGCATGTGAGCAGTGCCAGAGAAAGGACTGGAAGGGGTAGACAGGAGCACCAGCATATGATGGGAGATGTCACAGCCACATAGCAGGTGTCCAAAGTACATCCCTCTCTTCTGTCACACAGCCCCACTGAGGATTTCTGTGTGCTGGCACTTGACCCCTAAGAAAAAGGGAAAGTCTTGCCCTTACTCAGTGGATGGTCCCTACGTCTCAAAATTGTGCAAACGGGCTTTCAAAGTAGTCCTTGAGTTTTCACTCGATCCAATCCTCAGTAAAGGCACCTTGGCACTGAAGTCTAAGCAAAGGCAGCACAGGGAAGAGAAATCCACTGCTCACCTGGAATTAATTCTAGCAACCAGGTCCCGAGAAGAGTACTTTGGGAGGACCAGCCTCTCTCTTTAACGAAGCACCAGGTAAGCAAATATAGTCAACGCCAGCAGGAACCAAAGAGTGAGTCGGAGAAGCCGTGTTATCTATGTGTCACTATTACACCTTAAGTCCAAGGTAAGTCCCTACTGGCTTCCTCAGGCAGGCCAAAAGAGACCAAAGGGACCTAAAACTGTCCCAAATATTTGCTGTAGAAGATCAGGTCCCATCAGTAATATAGATCCTAATGCCGTTCCAACTAAGACTATGCTTAGAACGAAAATATACTTTGACAGGTAGCAAAGAAAAGCATTTCAGGAGTGTCTGTACCACAGTGGCTGCACGTTGGACTCGCCTTTACAAAACTGTCTACATGGGAAAAACAATGCTGCCAAAACTTCCCAGGGCAGCAGGGAGGCTGCGGGCAGAACTACGGCACTGAATGAACTCATATGACAGGACAGCAACTGATGTTCAGCTTTTAGTACACTTCCATCTACTGACAGATGATGCTTTTGATTCCCAAGAGGAAAGAACACAAATAAACCTTTCATCACTGCAGGCCTTGACTCCCACCAAGGGGAAAAAAGGCAAAGTGCATCATTTCTAAACTTAAAACATCCCAATACCAAAACCAGTTTCACCATGCTGCTTTTATCTAGACCATATACTAACTAAAAGAAGTAATATATCTCAGAAAAAAGAAATTACAACAGCAAAAAAAAAAATTTGTTGCTGTATCCTCAAAGTTCGTGAGGTGGGAATCACTCTGTTCACGATGACCTGCTTGTAGTGGAACAAACAAGATAGTGGTGAGTTTGTTTTAATACAGAAAAAAAAAATTTTTTTTTATTAGTTTTTATTCTTTCAAATTAGAAAATAATGGCTAACAGGAGCTAATAGGTAGCTCCAAAGTTTAGATTTCTATTTAGGCAGTACTCCTAATGAATATGAAAATTAAAGGAAAATATTTTCAGATTTTCATTTTGGAGAAGCTATATTAACATCACATTGGGCACTTCCTAAAGTACTTTAAAAGAGTCCTCTCAAGAAGAGTGATTAGGGACCAATTTAGTGAATTAATGAGGTTACTCTGTGTTACTCCTTAGTGAAGGCCGACTTCCAGTGAGTTAATGAGGTTACTTTGCAACCAATGCTACAGCTCTTGCTAATTACTTTAAGTCTCTCAGTTCTGGATGTCCACCCGTCTTTACTCCTGTGCTCCCAGGATAAGCACTTCTGCTACTTCTTATCTTGCAAGTCTTCCACCCACCATGTTTCAAAGATCTTATTGGAAGACAGGTTTGTAAATAACAGTTTTTAAAAGGTCTGACGTAAGTACTATTCAGTATCAATATTTACCCTTTATACTCCAATCCATTAAGATTAGGGTAGTAGAGCATTCTCTGTTCCCTGTACTGACCCCAAGAAAACAACTAGCCCACATAAAAAAGTGCTGATTCTGTATAATTTCTATTAAAAAAAATAATCATGCTTTCAATGTTAAAATTAGTTCATTAACTTGTAAAGACCATGATACACAAATTCTTTAATACACATTCTTCCTCTGCAGAAAATTTAATTGATTTAAGAACATTTTCTAAACATCACAATCATATTGATAAGATGTCAAGAAAGGCTAGGGAAATTTATCAAAATAATTACATTACTACAGCATTTACAGCATTATACTCAGCATAACTCCACATGCTGACACACTTCTGAGTTTTTCCTTCCCCACCCTCCCTTTAGGAACAGCCGTATCCATAGGGATGCAAAATTCTTAAATAGCTACAGCAGTAAGCTCCTGCCAGTGCTAAGCCCTTAAACTCAAAGTGACTCAGCTGATTTTACAGCTGGCCAGTGTAAAAAGATACCAAGGAAGTAAAAATAGGCACTGTAAACTCATTTCTGTAATTACATTTAAATGTAATTACAACAATAATGGTCGTTTAAAGACTACTGTTGTGTTTAAACAAAACCCAAAATAAGGAAAAAAAGACAACCCCACTTCATCCCCAAAATGGTTAACACAACCACTGCTAGCATGAGGGTGTGTCACTCAATTCCAGAGCAACCGCTGGATTCCCTTGACGGGAGCCCCTGCCATGTGACAAAGCCTTCGGCTTCAGGCGCCTGGCCCAAGGCATGTGACTTGTGGCGGAAAACCAAGCTCAGCTGCCTGCCAGCACTCGTGCGGGATCTGTAATGCATACCATCTGCCCAGACCAGTTAAAAGTGGGGAAATAAGGAATTACGTGTGCCTACACTACTGAATAATTATTTACCACGTAATAATTTCAAGTAACTACAAATTAAAATACTGAATTTAAACCTCATTAGTTAGAAAAATATACCAGTTAAATATTTACAACGGGTCACACAACTTTAATGTTTCGAAGAACATACATCCTGCACAACTGATTTGTTGTTAAAGCAATAGTAATTCCAACTTACTTTTGATTAATGATTGTTTTCCCTTTCTGTAGTTCTTTCTATGGAAGGAAATATCAGACCTCAGACTCTCCCTGTTTCTTTTGCTGAAATACCGTTTTGTTTCCACATATGAACCAAAAGCAGCAGCAGAGCAATCACGATCATCCACAAGAGGACTGCCCGCACACCTGTGTCGCCTACATTTATTCTTCTGGACCCATTTCCAAAACATATCGTACACTGTTTTCTTACAATGCTGTTACAGAACAAATAAAGGCCAGAAAATGTCCACCTATGTGTAAGACTTCAGAGCTACCATGCTATATTTTAAAGGTACAAGGAAGAAGCAACTAAAAATTAACTGCTAATTTAGGAACTCTCACCACAATTATGAAATATTAAACTTCCACAACACTCAACCTCTGTAGTCTTAACTGCAATCACAGCTCAGGCCAACAAAATCAAGCTAGAGAATTAACAACTCCATCCTGTATCTATTCCAGCAGAAACTCTGCATTATTAGAAATTAAAAGAAATGAATTTAGAATTCAAATTTGACATTTAGAAACACTTTCAAACTTCCTTTTAGCAAAATAAAGGACAGACAGTTGAACCCTCTTCTGAGAGTTCACTATTAGGAAGGAATACATCATCTAAGTACTCAACTACACATTCAATAAATATCAGATGTGTAAAATGAAACAAAAGAAAAAAATGCACCACAAGAAACAGCTTCTGCAGGATAGGTAATTTCTATATTTCTAAATAAATTATTGTTAGCTTTGCTCTTGAATTTACAAAGGATGTGTTGGGCTGCCTTTTGCATTTTTCAGCATCTTTATAGAAAAGATATGCCATGCGTCAGGGTAGTAATTCTACATGTTTGTTCTCCTGTCTCCAGCACTTTGTAAATATTTTGCAGAAACTTGGTCCACAATAGCTGAATAAATTAAAGAACTTGAAACTACAGATAGTTCTGCCTATGATTTCCACTAGTTGCAACCTCAATTGTGCAAACAGATAATGGTTGGAGTACACACTACATTTGCTAACATTTCAAAATGAAATAAGCAATCAAAACAAAAAGTATGATTTTGTAAACATGCTTAAATATGCACATCTCCCCACTGGCTTCTGCTGGATTTCCAGGTGCTCAAAAAGAGAACCACCTTAAATAAGAAAACTTCTGTTTCCCCATTACCAATCTACTGACCACCTACGCTCCCTACGCCTCGTACATAGCCCCTTTGTAAGGGGCCGACATTTAAAATAACTTGACTAGTACAGTCATTCAAGAAAAGGAAGCCCACTATTCGAAATTTGTGTAACACCTCTTTTATTGGTCTGATCCAACCTGTTAGGAGACGGGAACTTTCAAAAGGTCATTAACTCGCTGCCGTAAAATTCTGCGCCCATCTTTTGTCTGGTACTTGCAAGAATCACTTCAATTTTATCTCACACACAAAGCCCTGAACAAAACAAAGGGTACTTGATGATACTACTGATACTTTAATGGAAAAAATGACAGACTAGTAAGTAGTGGCAAAGACAGTGTGATGAGTTATGCAGAACTGTCTGGACTACTCAGAGGCGTGGGCTCATTAAAACAAAATGTGTTCTAACACACATAAATGCCAAGTTACAGATCTTAGTCTAGGTAATACATTAAGCCATGACTAAGAAACGAGCAATCATATCCTAGAAAGCAACTCTGAAGATAAATAACTAAAACTGCGCTTCCTGTGCAATGTTTTGGAAACATCTTAACTAAATTTGGGATATATAACTGGTAACAGTTAAGTTAAATGTACTACTATAAACAGCATGAATGAAGCCAACACTGGAAAATATTTCCAAAAAACTTGGAAATTGAAGAATTGGAGAGGGGGCAGAAGATCAGGAGCTGACAAGATACTTGTGTGCAAGTACACACACAGTAACAACAGTATTGGCTTTTAATTCAATTGGAAAAGGTGCACTGACTGCCCACCGCAGAAGTCCGTCCAATTCAAATACAAAAGGACAAGCCAATTCCAACAACAAAGGCAACCAGGCAGCAGATTAAATAGCGAACCAGGGGGTAAAGTTAGGTAGGATGGCCTATTGGAAGCATTAACTACACATTACGCTTGTATCAAACAAGATGCTCAATTCAGTAATAACCAGGTAAAATACAGGGGCCTACGACAGAAGAGAGGATGTCAATTTAGATGACCTAATCTTCCCTTCCGGCCTTTGCAACCATTAAGATTCTCAAAATGACGAGACAAGGCTAATTAATCTCCATAATACCCGTGACAATGAGGCCATAATTCCCATTTTACAAAGAGCAACCAGAAAGATGTTAGCATGCTAAAACTCTAACCATTGCAAAAAACCCAACCACCCACCAACAACAACAAACAGCTTTAAAAATCAGAAACAGTTCTAAACATTATTCCGTAACAAGATGATAGCTCCCTGAAAAATACAGCACACCCCGCTACTTCCATCTCAGAAAAGCACTCTATAGGATGCTGAAGATCCCACTATATTGGAGTCCACAGATGACTCCAGTGCTCGCATTTCACTGCTGCCACACTCTCTGCCTTCATTAAAAGACAAAAAAAGTTAGTAGGAATCACATGAGTCTTGCCATTGCAAAGCTTACAAAATTTCATTTATTAAGACGTCTGCATTAGCCCAAACCAATAATGCACTAAGAACATATGCTTTGCATGGTTTAAAATAATGAAAACTGTAGCCTATTGTTGACAGCAATACTTATCCTAATTTACTCATGGCTGCACTCCCGCACAAAACTGTAATAATGGACTGCCTTCCCCCCCCCCCCCCCCCTTAAAATAACAAAATGAGCAGATCTGTAGGACACACAACATGTAACCACCTTGATACGGATAAAGCTGCCCTCACAGCCTGTCAGTTTTATCACGATTGTTAGATCTGTTAAAGGGCACTTTACCGCTGTCTGAATTACAAAGACACTTTTAAAGCCAGCCCAAACTTTAAAAATAGGCCTGAAAACCACTACTTTGGATTTCTATCCCCATCTCTACAAGAAAAATTGTTTTCCTCTCTACATCTAATTTTGATTTACTGGAGTTACACAATCCTGATAAACACAGGAGCCTGTAGTTTTAAGCAATCGGGTGGAGGCAAAGCTAAACTGTTCCATATTATTCTACTAAAGTCTCACTAGCTCACATCAACACAGTCTTTGGTTCACTAGAATTTCTTCTCATGCTTGTTATTACATGTTAGCAAATACAAGGTAGAGATACATCTTTTCTCTGGTGAATACATACTTCGGAAAGAACAAGGTTTAATGTAAATTAACAAACTTATTTGATCTAAAAAATAAACTGAAAGGATTTCTATTTTACACATTAGAACCCTAAATTCTGATCCTTTGTATAATTTTTGTTTTTATTTGTCAAATAAGATGATAACTCTTGATAATTCTTTGCTGACCCAATCTGTTAATGCTAAGTTACACAGGTGACTTAGGGCACAGCCAAAGGGGAAGACATGCTTTCTCTTTCTGAGCATTAATAAGGCTTATTTCATCTGTTCTGTGTAGCAAAGATTTTACTCGGGTTTTACTTTACGTGTTATACTACTGCTTTGTTCCACAAGTTTTCTTTGTAATTAAGGAAAATAATTAAATAAAATCTTCCTTGCTAAATACTGTTACTCTGGCAGATAGGGAAAGAAAATAGCAACACAAAGCCCAGATCTGAGTTGTTCTCATTTATTTCACCAAAAAGAACGTGAAACAATCAGACAGGGCGAAAAAGATAAATTGAAACACTTATGTGGAAAAGTGCTATATTAATAACATGAGATTGTAACTAACAGCCTCTACATTGTCTTTGAAATTATCTGTAACAATTTAAACACTAAAAATACCATTTCAGTTACGCTTATATAAAATGCATACTTAAAACTCCTGTTAAAGTTGACTTAATAGTATACAGTTTCACTACAATTTGGGACTAGCACTTATAATCACAATGAGTTTAGCTATTTTACTCCAATTCAACTACTTAACAGATCCACTTCTATTCACTCATTAAGTTTCTGCAGTTTAAGCTACTGGCTTTTGCTGCTGGTAAAATGTTAGCCATTCTTCATGCTAAGTGACTAACAGTGTCTGTGACTCATTATCACCAGAAGATGAATATGCCGCTGATTTTTGTAATGCTAACATATGAGTAACACTAAAAATAATTTAATCAGCTGTAATATGTAAATCTGGGGAGAAGTAAAGAAACGTCAATTATTTGGCACCACTACCTGTTATTGGCTGCATACCCCGCAATCTGTTGTGATACTGCTAGAAGTAGCACACTAGGAAATACACCACCATGCATTTGTGCCTACTTTCATTTTTCTGATTTGATCTGAAACACTAGTTTCAATATCCATTACTCTTGTACAGAAACAAATTATTAGCTTTAAAATATACCATTTCCTTGAGACTATGTTTGCAAAGTAACGCTATTACTTTACTACAATAATGAAGCACAAGATTTTGAATCCATTATTTCAATACCATCCCCCCCCCCCAAGTTTGTGATCTTTCTTTGCTAAGTGAGACTGTGTATTGCTCTTAACTCCTTAAGAAATCAGTCCGGAAACAGTGTTGTGCTTTAGTGAAAATGCATAGCATTCACATCAATATTTTTCATGTATCTTTGTTTCATAGCTTTGCCAGTCCTCACCATATGCAGCTTTTAATCACCAGATGTACTTCACTAAAATGATGATCTTTTTCTTCATTTACGTCATAAGAGCAAATCGTTTCTTATGTAAAAGTGGACTAATACTTAATATTCAAAGTCACTCTAACTGATCCCTGAAAAACATCACATATCATTCTCCAAGAAATTGACTGTTTTAAGATTCCATCTTCCAATTTTTGAATTCCACAGATGAAAAATTTTCTTAAAGTTTTGTTAATCAACATAATAGCAATAAACAATTCCAAGATCTTGAAATAACATCTGCACAGCACACAAATATTTGTGAATGCTCTTCTTGCTTAACAGATGAAAAAAATGTTGTAGAGTCTAGAAGTTGGTTTTCTTACCAACAGAAAAATATGTCCACATTATAAATCAGGCATACACTGAAACCATTTTCAAAATTAGTTCCTGAAATATGTGATTGGCAACCCTTTTGTCACATAGTAAATCTCCTGTTCAGACAAGCAATAATTCCTTTAAAAACATAGCTGAAAAGCAACTTTAAAATATAATCAAGGATTATTTATTTACACTTTCTCAGCACATGACTGTTTTGGCTACTTGAACTGTCATTTGGAAAGATTTCAAAAATACTTTTCAAGACATCATCTATTTCTTACAGAGCATTTCAAAATAAAGTAAGTCACCTTGAAATACATGCTGTAATACTGCAGACACCCGAGACAATCCACTGAGAAGTTCTCCACTGAGGAGTTTGTACCTTTCACTGCTTCTCCCATATTTCAGGTTATGCAGTTCTACCTCCAGTGCTCATCAGACACCTCTATGATCTGCTGTAATTCACTGTAACAGCAGAAAACTAGGCATCTCCTTCAGTGAGTTTAAAAAGCAGCTTGCTCTTTGAGTGAATTAGAGGGGTCCAGTAAGGCCTGACACTGGCATGAAGCAAGAATATGGCTGGGAGGAACAAAAACAGTGAGTGATAAAAACGAGAAGTAGCAGCTCTCCCTTTTGAAGGTAAGGAGCTACTATGTCAGCTCACCAAATACCATGGAACCACATCTTCAGTGTATTCACAGTATCAATTAAAAGTAGCAGTTTTAACTTCATTGTAACACCACTTGAACAGGTAGAGAACCCCGATAACTTTTTCCCAATTTACACCTTATTCTCTTCTGTTTGTCTTTGAGTGAAGCCTACAACACCAAAAGAGATCAACAATTTAGAAGACCAGCAAAATTAAATTATACCCAGGCTCAAAACAAAAATTAAAATGCCAAATGGTATTTTAAATGTTTCTTCCTTCAGACATAAAAACTAATTTTAAAACCACAATGCTGCAATAATAGAGCATTCATTACCTATGCTTTAAGGAAAAAAAGGCACTTGGACTATTTATTTCATTTGTATTGAGATGAAAGTCTGTTCTAAATAAAATGTATAAAACCCACAACCGGTTTATATTTTAGAAGTTGACATTTCATTCCTGGTCCTCAAACACCCAGAAGGTATCCTTACAAATACTTATGCCCAAACTTCTACTTCTGTTCTATACTGAATATACTGAAGTAGCAAGTTCACCTACATTTGTCAGAAAAATTCATTCTTAACTATCAAATTCTTTTCTACAGCAGCAAATTAAGAAGTCAGTAAATCAGCTTTTCTGAGGCTGAAAACATAGTGCTCCACCAGTATCCGTACTACAAGGGACAGACAGGGAAGTCAAATGCATCTCCCTACAGTTAAGTCTCTTTCAAGCCAGAATTTTATCTGTAAGCTTGTCAAGGCCAAGATCAGGCAATTTGAAATTCTAAAGCAGTGTACAAAACTGTGCTCACTGTTATGTAAGTACTACAAATCCACATTTTAGAGATGTATGAATTTTACTCTTCCTGTAATAAAAGCAATCGTGAAAGATGAACAGCTTTTAAGAGATAAGCCTGAAAACTGTTCTCTTCTTCTATCAGAAAGACACTAGCCCTGCTCTGAGATGGAAAAGTAAAGTAAAGTGAGAGTAATGAAAAAAGATGGAAAATAGGAGAGATGCAAGAGTGCCAAAACAAGAACTGGGGAAACAAACAAACAAACACACCAAAAAATGTAAGCGATATCAGATTTAAAAGTTGTGATTGTTTATGCTTTTGCTACCTCCCTTCCATACTACTCACGGGCCCTCACAGGAAGTACTGTGACACAGGCACGGCAACACTTAAGTAACAGAAGTGGTGACATCAGCATTTTGTGCTGTGTGAAATATGAAAAGGAGTGAGAGCAGGGACTGTGCTACATGAAGTGTACAAATGCAGTTGAGAAGGAGGGTGGCATGAACAGCAACATTCTTTAAAGAAGGGGCAGAATACTTGTGTGAACAGTAGTTAACATTTGTGATTTTTGTTTGGATTTACAGAGCTCAGAAAAAGCTACTGTACCTCTTGAGAAAAGTGTTGCAAGATTATGGATGCTTAAATATATCTAGGTGATCATTGTAATTTTAATGCAAAAAAAAAAAAAAGAAGTTTTTCTCTACCATTAAAAACAAAACAAAACAAACCCCAACACTTCCACAGTGCAACTCTGAATACATTTCTTTAAATTAAACAATCAGATTATGTGTCAGAACGGGCACCGCGGATCACTCACACAACCTTACGTTTTTAATCAGACAACTGTACTTCAAGCACCACTAACAGAAACTCTTCATTTCAGTGACCTACATTTGAGTTCAGTCTGTAAAAACATTTCTGAGGCTGAAAGTTTCTAGGAATGTCAAATGTTATATACAGCTACAGAGAGAGAGAAAAATAACATTCCATAAATGAAAGCCAAAACTACTTACGTTTCAAAACAGCGATCCACGTTGTCTGACATCAGAAGTAGCATGCATAGCTGTTCCAGTGCTATTAGCTGCATATCCCTTTCATCTCCCTGCCCCATCTGCAGCCACTCCAGCAACGTGTCTGGGTCCACATCTGCCATGTTGTTTTTTTCTCTTTAAAAAAAAAAAAAAAAAAAAAAAAAAAAAGGCTGCCTCCACTTAAATTAAAAAGTACCAAAAATATCCTTTTATTGTTCAAGCCACACTAGCTTGAGCACAATGTCTCTCTTCAGCCAGCCCCAGCTTTTTGCAGCTTTCACCTGCAAAGAAAAAAAAAAAAAAAAAAAATTATGATCACAATCTTGTCTTTAAACTTTTTGGATTTGCTACTCTCTAAAGCGTAGAGCATATTTTTGGGCTGACATTAAGAAAAATTCCACATATTTGACCAGCAATTTTTTTTTCCCAAGCTTTATACATGAGTAAACAGTAATGAGTTTGTTCTGTTTCACTGGAAATAAATCTCTAGTTCCAGCTGACAATCAAGCAAGACTTAGAACCTACTCTTATTTATAGGATAGTTCAAAATTAAAACTTAAGTAGAAAAACTGTGCTTAACCCTTTTGTATATTCTCAAAGCTAATATAAAGACAAATAGTGCTGTCTCGCCTGTCTCCTTTCCTTTAATATCACTTTATAATAAAGTGTCCAACTTTCTGAAAGATGGATTACCTCCTCACTAACATATTCAAATGTAGAGAAACATCAAATGTCACATTTTAAATACAAACCCACAAAGCAAAAAAATTGAGATGTACAACTAAAGACTTGGAAAATCTTTGCAAAAGTTTTAATTAAGCCTTCATCTTTTAAAACAGCATTCAAACATAAGGAAAACAAGCTTTTTAAGTCAAAGGATGAAAAAGACAATTTAAGAATCACTTCCATTTTCAAGAGTTAGAGGTTTGTTGCTTTGTTTGGCATTTATTTTAGAAAAAATGTATCTAATTCATAGCTTTTAAAAAATGCAGTGAATAATTCAAATAATTCATGTACATATAAGGAAAACAACATTATTTGTTGGCCCAATGCCATAGTTGTACATGCATGCTGAAGACCAAAAAAGTCCCTTTAAAATGTTAAGAGATATTTTTGACCTATGTGCTTGCTTTTCACTTTGTGTTTTACTAAAAAATAATCAAATTCACCTCCCATGCCTAAGAACACAGCAAACATGACTTTTCATATAAAAACTAACACAAAGGTTACAAACCAATCTCTCCAAATTAAACATGCAAGAAAAAAATTTACTAATTTTTAAATACAGCCTACAGAAAAAGAATTACTTTACCAAACTCTCATATAAATATGAAATGTTGGACAGTGTCCCTACAGACTGGGGGCCAGAGGGGGAGAGAGACGCTCGATCCGGACAAAGTCTGCCTACTTGTTTACTTGCTCCTAACGAGTTAATAGTTAAAAAATAACTCCACCAAGGGCACATCTCCAAACGGGAATCAGAAATTGGTATTATACGGAGAAACGTACACTGAATGAGCAGTGCTGTTTCACAATAGCTTTGAACTCAAAGATGTGACAGATATAAAAAAGATAAGAAAGTACAACAGATATGATTTTTTTTTATAATTTAGGACCACAGTGACATCACAGATGACACAATTACTGCTTGCCGCTTATATATTTTTGTTATTGTTGCAGTCTTGCTGTAAAAAGTAATTCAAGTGTTACTAAATTCATATTCTGTGCTTTAAACAACGCCTATGACCCTCCGAGATGTTTACGGACTGTTATTTCCTGTTCCAAGACTAAATAAAACTACTTTCAGCCAGTACAAGTGGGATCGTATTGTAAGTATAGTATGTCTCCTTAACGCGACTAAATTATTAACTTCAGGTGGGGGGGGAAGCGGGGGTAAAGAAAGGGTAAAGGCAACAGAAACAAGAAAATTAAGAGAGACAGTGAAAGTGGGGTAAGTTCAACACAGGCACCTGCTGTTCTTCCACCCAGACGAGCTCTAACCAGACGGAAACGAGCCGCCGAGCAGAAAACAGAGCAGGGCGAGCGGCCGGGGCTCCCAGGAGAGCCGCGCCAGAAAAGGGGCCAGGCCGCAGCTGAACTCATCCCCCGCCGCCCGGGCCTACCCACACGGACACACCAGGCGGGCCCAGGCCCGCGCGGGGCTCGGGGCCCCCTCCCCACGCCCGGCCTCCCGGGGAAGGGAGGCCCCCGCACCGCCTCCCCCCTCCGCGCCGCCCCCGCGCACAGGCGAGCCGGCGGCGTGAGGGGCTCCCCGGCAGCGCCGCCCCGCTCGGCCCCTCAGCCCCCACGCAGAGATTTTCCGGCACCCGCCGCCGCCCCCGTCCAGGGCCCCGGCCCGCAGCCGGGCCTCCCGCCCCGCTCCCTCCGGGCCTGCCGACACCGACCCGCCAGGCCCGGGCAGCGACGCTCGAGTTCCCGGCGAGCCGCAGGCCGCGCAGGGTGACCCGGCCTGGCGGCTCAGGCAAGGCACCGTCTCCCCAGCACCAGCAGAAGCGGCCCCGCACCCTCCCCGCCCCCGCCGCTCACCTCGGCCTCCCGGAGCCTCTTCGCCGGAGCAGACCCCTCCTCAGCGCCGCGGGGAGACAGGGGGAGAGGCGAGGAGGCGGCGGCGGCAGCCCGAGCCCCACAGCAGGCGGCAGCCAGCGGCATCCATGGCGCTCCGCCCGGCACGGGATTGGGTGGGAGGAGGGGGAAGGGAGCCGCGCCGTGGCCGCGGGGGGAGGAGCCGGCGCCGGCGCCGGTCGAGCGGCCGCTGGAGGCGCTGCCGGGGCGGCCCGGCTGCCTCCCGCCCCCCCGGCGACGGCCCGGCTCGCACAAGCGGCGGAGGGCTGCCGGCACGGCAGGGCGCGGGGCGCGGCGCGGCTGGCGGTCCCGCTCCCCCCCGTCTTGCTGCTGGCGGAGCCGCCGCCGCGCCCCGGCCTGCGCCTGCGGCGGCCTCCCGGGTCCGGCGGCCTCCCGGGCCGAGAGGGGGCCCGCGCTTCCGCACCCGCCTCTGGAGGGGCCGCGGGGGCCGCGCTCCCCTCGGGCACGCCGCGCCCGGCCCCAGCTCAGCTCCCTCCGCCTGAGGGGAGCCCCGATCGGGCCCGGCTCCCCCGCCCCGGCCCCGCAAGGGCCTTCTCGGCCAGGCGCCGGCCTTGGGGGGGGGGGGGGGCGGTCCTGGTCCCCCAGGGAGCCCGGCCACCCGCGGAGTCGAGGCTTGGCCATCTTGTCGGCCGCCTCGCCCCAGGCTTGGGTGGCCCTTCCCTGCCTGCGTGGGGATTTTTTTTTTGTGATTACAGGTCATTTTATTTCATGCCATATTCTGTTTATTCAATATAGTAGTCTCTATATTTATGGAGGGCGGGCTTATACCTTGGAGGGCCCACTCTTGAAAACACTGATCCAGTTCCAGCACCTCCATTAAAGGGGCGATGGTGAACAGATCTAAACGTCGCAGTAATGGGTCTTTAAGAGCAGAGGTTTTAACTTGCCCTTATCCTGTAGTGAATTTGAGGTGCTGCCCCTGTGCTGTGTAGCTTGAGGCAAGTTTCGCAGCAGAGTAGCCCCCTGCCACACGTGCTGCAAAATGCTGTGCGCATTGCATGTGATCAAAAAATAAAGGAAGCAAACTGCTAGAAATTTAAAATGAAGGACTAAAAGGGCTTTATAGCAAACTAGTATAAATTTAATGAAGGACTAAAAGCGAAGGTCTTCAAAATAATTTCCTTCTTTGTAGGATGACATGCATTTTTCTAAGGAATTTAAGCCTATTAATATAAGTACAGTAAATAAGATTATTGTACATTTGAATGTCAGTCCTACCTACCTCATAGACATTTCCTGTAATTAGGAGGCTAAAACTACACACTGAACAAAAAGGCAGTAGCAGTCATGCTCAGTTAAAACTTGTGAATGCAGAAACTTTTATTGTTTGGTGTTGTAATAACACCTCTAGAAAGTGTTGCCTTTATTGCTGTAGTTTTTTTCAGAATACAAGAACAGTATTTCCTTTGTCTCTATTTCTGATTTCTAAGGCAGCTTAGCCTTTCTGTCTTAACCGTATTATGCCTCTCTTAACTGCCACTTGTTCGAGGCCTGCCGAGATTTACATGTATATCCTTTGCATATGCTTGTCCTTCAGAGGTCAGCAAGACTTCTTATATGCTTAAAGTTAAGGACATGAGGCAGTAGGAGGACTGAGTCTGCAGTCTTTAAATTTAGAAGCTTGATCTTCTTTCACTTTCACTGGTACAGAAGCAGCAGCAGAATTAGGCCAAACTTACAAGAACCCGATCTGCTAAGTGACCTCGCTCCTGTTGCATGGTGCTAGAACAGTTTTCTTTGCTTATTATTGTGAAGAGAGGTTTCAGTTAAAGCAACGTTATGAGTTTCTTCTGAAGACCAAAAACAAATGCTAATTTTCAATTGTAAAGACCAAAAACTTTGAAATCAAACAAATGTTTCACTCTTTGTACATAGGCTGCACTCTCTGCTTCAGGTATCTCTGCACAGATACGTGGTTATCCATGGAGAAGATGAGGTTATCAAAATAGAGATCAACTTAGGAACAAAATCGAAAGTTTAAATATTGTACATGCAAAGACTACAAATTGTCGATTTTAAATACTATTAAATAGGAGTGCAACATTTTAAAATACTGGAAATAGCTTTCAGTGCTGTACATCTTTATTTCTAAATGAATAAACATAAATACTTCCATGTCCTGTGGCGTTAATTGTCCAAATTGATACATCCTTTTTTTTTGTATTAAAGGAAGTATATCAAGTAATGTATTACAGCTTTAGTAATGAATCAGGCTTTTTTTTCATTGTGATACGTTTGTAATATTTAAGAGTTTGCTGGTGATTTTTGTTCCTCATTACAAGATTTCTTGTCCCCAGAATGAATCTGAAAAAGAAGAAATGATCTGCTGACTAGATAATCGCTGCTTTATTGATTATATACTTCTTACAACATATATGTTCGTGGACTGATTAATACTTTTTCCACTTCTTGTGCTGACTGGGCATTCAAATTATTTTCGGCAGTTGTCGGAGAGTACTCTGTTGAAATACATCACAGCAAGCGATACCCCTCAAGTTACTCTTTCAGGCTCCCTCTGTGTACACCACTGATACAGACTAAGACTACCTCTTCAAAAGTGACTGCTCTCTAATATTTAATGAGAAGGAAATCACTAGGAAATAAGAGTACAGTTAGCGGATAAGACAGACATAAGAATTGCATCAGTCATTTTTCCAGAATTACTTGCTTTCATGTGAATTTTCATATGAACAAAGTTTTGTTCAGACCCCCAAATTTCCAGCCTGTGGCTATCATTTGGTTAGTGCTAGGCCTAAGCGTATTGAGGAGGGAGGATTTTACATGGATTAGTGCAGCCAGACAAGGAAGGCAGGTAATGCCATGTACCGAAGTGACGAGTAATGGCTCTTGACTGTCATAGTTGCTTTGAAGAAAATCACGCTAAGCATTGTGTGAAACTTGCAAAAAGAGCTACAGTTCCCCACACTTGTGCAATGTACGTATTATTCATTCAGTTAGAAAATGACCTAGATTCTAACACCAGCTGACACACACTTCATGTATGACCTTGGCCTAATCCCTTAATCACTGCATGTCTCTGTTTCCTCCTTTATAAGAAAACAAGATAGTAATGCTGGAGTCAGAAACGTCTTAGCACTTATGGAACTGCGAGTTGCTGAGGCATGTTACTATATTAAGTCTTAAATAATACAACAGAATTCCCCTTTATGACTACACTTGAGCAGACCGCAGGTGGAAGTGACTGAGGATGCTTTTGGAAATTAGGTCACATAGGGTCAACGTGGATTGGCCTTTGTAGAGCGTGATACTGATCAATGACCAGCATTTTTTATGTGTATTTACCTGAAAATTAAAACTCGGCTTTAAAAGAGAAAACGTCAGTACAATTACTGGCCTAATATTATGTCAGGGACATATGAACCACAGAGAAATATCTGCCATGGAGGCAGCAAGGGTCAGGGACTGGAGGGCTGCGGATGCGGAGAGCTTCTGAGCCATGCGATAAAGGACACCCCACCTGAGACAGCTGCGTGACAAGAAGACATTGCAGGTGTTCTCAAAAGGATTTGATTCTGTTTGAAAAGAAGTCATGTTTGGCTAGAATTTTGCAAAATCTTCTCGGGAGGGAAAAAAACCCCAAATGTTTTTTCACTTCTAGCTCAAAGAAAAATAACATCTATTACTGCTTTTATATTGCATTCAGGCTGGTGTTTTCTCTATGGTTTTAGCTGATCGCAGAAGGAAAAATCTGTCATGGATGCTGTTGATGTCACAGCGTGATAGTAAGGATTGTAAGCTTCAGATAGGAATGATTGGGCTTTTGTTACAGAAAATACAAAACTCTGGCCAAAAACCGAACTGAAATATACCTACAATTTAAGCAAAGCAAGAAGTCTCAGATTCCTCTGTATATTTTTAATAGATACAGAAGCTAGAACCTAGTATAATTGATGAGTTTGTTAGCTGTACTGCCCACCTCTGTACACATGCCAAGTTGATGTTTCCAAAAATATCCCTCCTCTAGAGTAAATAGGTCAGCGGGTGACATAAACGGACCCTGAACACCTCCACAAATTTAATTGAGTAGTTTATGCTAAAGGCCAGTGCTGTGCCCAGCCAAATAAAACAGTTAGGGTATTTATGGATTATTTATCCTTTTGCTTTAACACTTTTTTCTCTGCCACCCACACAATAATGTAGTAGAAAACACTGAAAGTTCCTACTCCTCCAGAAACAAAACATGAATAATTCCATACACATTTCATTTTCTTGATGAATGTTATACTTTTAAAGAAAAAGTTAATAAATGTCGACTATGCATTTCAAAGCAAGGAGGTCAGATATTACAGAAACTTGCTTGCTGTATCAGGCAAGGTTTAGTTTTACGGAATTTGGCTATTTAAACTTATTTACTTCTTAAGCACATTGTTAAAACGATTGTCTTCTAGAAAACTTATTTTTTTTTCGTACATAAAATGCAGTTGGTAAAAGCTTTTTTATTTAAATCCTCCTGTCTTATCATGGTCTCTTCTTAGCCACTTTACTGTTGCACAAGCCTGGGGAGCGCAGACACAGTGTCAGCATCTTGACTTTCCAAAAGTACGTGCCAGTTTTTGCAGGGCTGGCGGCCACCGAACAATTCTGCGCCAGCTGCAGAGCGCGGCGCGCTCGCGATGTGCGGTCGTAGGCAAGCTGCTCTAGCAGGCGCCGTGGGAGAGGCTGCCCCTCTGGGAGTCCAAGTGTCGCAATGACACGTGTTGAGGTGGCGAGCGCATGACTAACGTTGACGTGATAAATGTGTGAGTGACATGCTGGCGGCTGGTGTTTATGGAGGTACAGGGCTGAGTCATTGCTCTTCTTGTTGGACTCCTCCTCGGGAGAGTGTCAGCTCCCTGGGAGGTTCTTATCCTCAGAGCCGAGTGAATGAACATGCAGATGTACGGAAGAGCATGGTTTTCAGAAAACTGCAAATACTCCAAAATTACCTTTTCTTCTTTCTGAAATTATTGTTCAAAATCATATACATTATAGTGCTTTTTCCTAAGTAAAGTCACCTATGTGGTTTTTTTTTTGTTTGTGTTTCTAAAGCATAAGTTTACTTTTTTGGTGTTCCAGGCTGCGGCCTGAGAAGTAGGAAGACTTTATATCACTTAATTCCTTTTATCTCAGTTTACCTTCAGCTATATCACTTACTCGGACATAAAACAGAAAGTAACCTGTCCTCACAGCCTGCCCTCACTCACGTCTCTTCCACCTCTGGTTGCCAAAGGAAAAGCGAGGCAGAAATTAGGCAACAGTTATCTGTTTCAGGCTGTTCGCTGTACCCTGTCCACCGGTAACGCAGGCAACAGCAATAAATATCAATCAAAGACAAGTGCAAGGAAAGATCAGTGACTCAGATCACAGTATTTCTTACTGGTTTTAATGGCACAGATTAGGTTATAACTTTCTGAATCAGAAGATTAATCAAGATTTGGGATTTGTTCCTCCTAGTTTTACTCCCTTGTTATGGGAGTAAAGCACATGTAATCCTACCAAGCATCTGATGTGGCTCCCAAAATGTCAATGAAGTATTATAAATGAATTTCAGTGATCTGTGCTGATGAGAAGACTTACAATAAGAAGAAAGTGTCTTAATCACCAAATGATTCTTCTATATTCTGGGATTAAAAAACCCCAGCTACTTAGTTTTATTGTAAAGAGTGTAATTTTTACAGACTTGAAAGCTTACTAATGCCTTTTACTATTCTTGTCATGAAATTATGCCCTATTCACCACCGTTCAATGTCTTGACATGCAAAAAGAAGAAACAGTCTCAAGCTCCTAAAACCTGAATTTCTGGATTAGTTGCTAACTGGAAAGAGCTACATCCTTCATTCAAACCGGGAAAAATCAACAGAGCATTATGGTGGAGCATGGGAGAGTTCAATGCTAGCACTGTCCTAGGGCACATGAGACAGATATACCAAAAAATTGTATCATCATTTACTAATGAAACAGGAAAACTTTCTTAGGCTCTTAGGGAAAATGGGAATTTTCCCATTTTCATTCATGGTTTGTTCGTTCAGAAAGGTAATCTGTGCACCCTGCAAGGTCAATTAAGCCTTGGGTTGTTTGGTTTCTAGGAAAGGTGCCATTCAAACAACTTAAATCCTTGTCAGAAGTGATGAAATGACTTTATTTAGAATTGTAGTAGTGAGATGAAACCAGGTTTCTGCAGATCCTCAAGTCTATATTCCTGCAAGGAAAGAATACGCATTCCTTAAGGAATATATTACAGATAGTAAACTGTGTACCTGATTTTCTCTTAATTAGGTTTATTAATAAATGAAGATCGCATTGTGCATGTATTGGGATTTATCCTTCACTGGAACTTTTGGACTTATTCCCAGGCTACAAACTGTATTAAGTAGAACTGGTTGAAAATGGGAAGGTGATTTTGCAAAGAGAGATGAAGGACTTTTAATTGCGACAGGGTTGATTTTCATTCTTTGCCCATTGCTAGTGAATGCAGTAAATTATTCGGGGGGGATTCCTACTGTTTTCTTAACTTTGGTTTTCCTTTTGCTACTCTACTTTTTTTGAACTTCCTTAACAGAAATATTTTTTTAAAAGAGCAAAAATAACTCCCAAAGCTCAGAGCCCTGAAGTTCCTTCTGTTATGTTGAATGTAAGGAAAAGGATGAGAAACACAACCCTTCCCAGGACATTAAAACCAATTAATACATTCCAGTTTAGAAAACATCTTAGAAGAAGCAAATTTTGAATGAGAAACTCAGAGGTCTCAGATGTACTTATACTAGGCTGCATTGGATTAAACAGCACCTCTGGCAGAAGAAAAAAGTGGCTATACAGTGATGAAGGCTCAAAACATTACCCTTGCTCATTACATTTCAAACTGTCACCCAGGCCAATTAAGGAAAATCTTTTTGATCTGATAGTAGAGAGCTTTGTTGCAAAGCTACATGTTTGTAGGAGAATAAGTGGCCATGGGAGAAAATTGATATAAATACCAGATTATTTGCCTAAGCCTTCGGCTGGGGCTGCACGGCTAGAAGGCGCGTCCCCTGGGTGGTGGATAGGGGATCCCTCTCTGGAGCGTGCACCGGATAAAATTGAAGAAGGTGCCGCGAACCAACGCAGCCTAAGGGAAGGCCACCCTGACAGAAAAACCACTGGCCCTCCAAGTCATGGGGGTTGGGCAGGAGACCAACTACCTCCTCCCGGAAAAAAAAAAAAAAAAAAGTTGCAGAAACGACGAGCATCAACTCGGAGATGGAGAAAATCAGTAATGAAGTGAGGAGGAGGAGATGGAGCTGGATCGGTCATGTCTTGAGGAAAAAACCAACAGAAGACTGCGCTGTGGCCCTTGGACTCCAGAGCACGCAGCCGCAGACCGATCGAAGTGGAAGAACGATGTTTGCGCCTTGTGTGCCTCCTGGCACTGAGAGAATTCAGATTCAGATTTGCCTAAGAGCTTTCAGTTAACTAACACAAACATAAGGAAAATGGTAAGTATACTTACTTCTTAAGGCATGTAATGCATGGTTATTGCCCCATTTTTTTAAAGTTTCATCACCTGTGTTTTAACTCCATAGGAGTTCAGAGATCCACATGATGAGTGAGTGAGTAGCACAGGACAAATGATTCATACCCATTTTTCTTGTTGTACGCTACATTTTACCTTTTGGACACCCATTGTCTTATGCTGGTGGGATGGGATTTTCATGAACAGGTCACAAATTACTCCAACTACTGCACAGGATTTTGTCTTTCAGTTCTTGTGTACTTGGTATCAATACCTTAAAAAATGAGGCTAGCTGTGAAGTTGTTACAATCTGATTCCAGCCCAGGTTGCTGCAGCTAAGCTTTTAATATCGGTGTCCTGTTTGCGTTGACTCTTATATATGGTAAGACACCAGCATTATTTTGTTATGCAAGCATATTGTACATGCTTTTACCATCAGTTCTGTGTTACAGGGTTATATTTTTATACTGTAAAACATTAGCTCGTTGGGGTTTTGCTGTCTGTATAAATTTCTGTGTAAACACTGATCTCAGTGGACACAGGTAACTTATTAAAATGACTAAGTATTGTGTGTCTGAGCCTGCATCAAAGCAAGAATGTACTCTACCCAGTTTTTTCATACGGTGCCAGCCTTAAAATCAGCAGGCCAAATCATCTTTGTAAAGAAATGCCGTTCTACTGAAGTCAATAAGGCCTCACCAGTTTGGGCCAGCAGGCAATCTGGCTCAAATACTAGCACCTATTATAAGAGTTTAGCTAAACTGAGTCTCCAGAAATGTAAAGTTTTGTACAAGATTCTTAGCTGGCTTGACATTTTAAGGTGAGACCCAGACACTGAAGCACTTGAATTAGATATTTTGTTTCTAGTCTATATCTCCAACAAAAGATTAATCCACTAGAGTCCGTGTCATATGATAAGTCTTGAATCAAGAATACAGTTCCCTTCTGTAGAATTAACAGATCCAGATCTCGTCTCTTCATTTAAGGAGCAGCAAGTTGCAGATTTAAAGAGTACAAAGAGCTGATAGAGCATTTGTAGACTTTCTGCTTGTATTTCAATGAGAAGCAGCATTGAGATTGCCTCTTGCAAGCTAATTTTTAGGGAGCATCAAACAGAGTTATTTTGATAGAGAAATGTTACCTGCTTACAATGTGTTGTCGTAGTAAGTGGTGTGCTGCATGGATGTTGGTAGAAATATCTGTGTCATTTTTGCAGTATCATTTCATGTACAATTATGTTTGTATGTAATTATAGCTCCTTGACTACAACAATTAGTCTCTGTCCCAGTCCCTGTTCTGACCCTGATGAGAGAAGCAATAGCCTGGGGCTGCTGAATCTTATGCTAGTGATTCCCAAGTATTTCAATGGAGGGTCAGTGTCATTGGTAGGAGTTTTTAATGTTGAAATATTGAAAGGCCCCGACTGAGATTCAGGCCTTGCTGTACCTGTGTGATAAAAGACATCTCCACCCCAGAGTTTACAGTCAATTGAAAATTCAGACAAAGGCTCCAGAGCAGATCGGCGAGTAACATAGTCCATGCTGATAAGCTGCTTAGTAGTTTAACTCTGAAGTCCCATATCCCCACTTCTGTATATTAGTGGTCTCCCAACTATATTGAGCTAACTCTTTTCCTTGTGCAAAGAAAGCCAAGAGGAAACCAGAAGCTGTTCGGCACCTGCAGTCCGTATGGATCATGGCTGCAAGCTAGCCTGCATCTCCTGGCCCGGGGGTGACCCACCGAGACAGGGAAGATGCACCCAGAGGGAAGGATTCTGTCCCGGCGCTGGAAAGAACGGGAGCACAGCTAGAAGGGAGCTGGCCTTCCCAGCGTCGCCCCAACCCAGAGCTGCTTTCCCTATTGGGAAACCTAGATAACAAATCAAAGCCAGAATCCAGTCCCGTCTCACAGGCAGAGCTGGTACCTCTGCCTAGTAAGATTGCCCAACATTTAGCATTACTAATAATTCGATGGGAAAGTAATAAGCAATGTTTTGAGAAAAACAATCAATTACTGGCCACAGAAGTCATATGCAAATAGACTTGCAAGTTATCTCAAGCAGGTAATCTCAGGAAGCAGGCTTAAGACAGACATTTAGAGGTCAATTGTGCCCTCCATCACAATATTGTACCCCACCGATGTATGAAATTCAGGATGAAATCAGTAGGTGTTTGTGCATGTAACTGTGGGCAGAAATCAGCGCAAAAGCACATCTGAAAGTCCGAGACTTCCTCCCATGGTGTTAGGCAAGAAAGATGAGACTTCTGTGTTCAGGGTCAGGCACCTTATGTATCCTTTAGCAAGAACTATGCTGTAGCAACAGGATATCCTGTTTTAAATAATAAAGATAATGAAAGACTTCAAGATTGTAGCCCCATCTGCTTTTCTTCTTTACCTTGATTAACAATTATGGTAGGAAACAGGATCCTGGGACTGATACCCTGATGTCTCCTAAAACTCTTAGAAGAAGCAAGCGTGAAAACATTCTTAGCTGTAAAGTGATACACAACTTTGCCTGACCTATAAGCTAAATGTCTGCCTCGTTACTGTCTTCCAGTATTAACCCGTACCTATTGTAGGATGATTTGCTCTGACACAGCAGCTTTAGAAAGCCCACGTGGCTGCTTTAGTTGTGCAGCAGAATTTGGAATATAAAGAGAGTTTGTGTAGTTATCAACTCTAATCTCTAAATCATAGTTGACTATTTGTAGGGACATTCCAAAAGAAGAGAATTTGAAAACACCGTCACCATTACCAGACATGTGCGCATTGCTTTTAATGAAAAGGTAGCTCATTAGAATGGTACCGTGAGGTACATTACACGTGTCTTAAAAAAAAAAAAATGGCACCCTAGGTTAGTACGTCGTTAATATGGCTGAATTCTATATAAGGTGGTGCTGACTCTGTGTTCACTCCAGGTTTGCTTCATTCCCCACCCCCCATCTGTAGCAAATTTAAGCAGCTTTTTGCAGCTGGCAGCAGCCGGCGCAGCGCTGGTGCATACTGACGCTTCCTGGCTTAGCTCAGTGATGCTTGCTGCTTTACGCTCTTAGAGCAAGCACAAATCACAGAAGAGGACTAAAAGCAAACCTAATCATTAATATTAAAAGCGGTCCTGTCAGTACAAGTCGTGATTTAGAAAAACATAGAATAGCAGACTATAAAATCATGCAAAACATATATCTTGGACTACTGAGCTTGAAATATGTAGTTGCATTGGAGAAGGGCATTGAGGATTCTCTTGTCTGATGGCCTTAGACATAGTTATAGATAAGCCTGGCAAGTGAAATTAAATATTTGAATTAATTTTATTAGTACAAATTCTATAAATAAGAAGAACAATACTTTCAGTATCACTTCACAGGGATGCTGCTGGGTTTCCTTTCAGGCAGCCTCTATTGGTAGAGTTACTTGGCACAGCTGCTCTTAAGACCAATCCTGACTGATAAAATGCCTTTTTTCCTCAGGCCCTTTCACGTCAGATGTGGAGCATTTCTGGGACTGTAGCGATACCTACCCCCCCACTCCCATGAAAGAGCTTCCCATTCTCTTTGCACGTACCTGATACCACTAACACCAGCTCTCCTTTTGGTGCAGAGTTTTCACAGGAATTTAAAAGATTTTTAAGGAAACACATTTTGGTCTCTGCAGTGCCGTAAATAGTTCTTCTCCAAAATTATAACTTACATAGAGAAAATAGTTCGTTGCATTTTCCATCCCTCAAACAAATCTCTCCCACATCATCCGTCAAATGACAGACACATCCTACGTGTAAACCTCTTTTATTAAGATCAAGCAGAACTGGTAGGAGGAAGGCAGGAGTACCGCAGTACGCCCTCCGTCTCACAGGCACACCTAGGTACAAGGTTTCCTCTCCCACCAAACCCAGATGCTTCTGCTTCCGCTCCTCTCCCAGCAGGATAACGGCTCAGCGGGTCCCTGCCCTACCCTCAGGCCTGGGGTGGGGGTTGCAGTGCAGGCTGCGTCTCCCTGCTAGGCCATTGCAAACACTTCGCCAAAAAAAGGAAACCACTTAAATACCAATGATACAACATTTCTGAAAATGAGCCCCCTCTACCACTTTTTTTTCTTCCCAGAAACCATGCCATGCCTAAATCCAATTTGCACTAAGTTCAAAATTTTCCTTCGCAGTCTGTCCAATCTTTTTTCTTTCCTTTCTCCCATTTTCACTCCAGACTAAGGTTTACATGCAAAGTAAATTGAAATTCCAGGAAATTCAAAGTTTGGCTACCAAAATGTTTGGATTTTATTTAAATCGTGCTGAAGTGTTGCTCAGGCTGTTGCTTTCAGAGCCATTGGATCAGAATGCTCTTTGTAGGATAACCTTATGCTCAGCATCATGGTAAAGTTCAGATCAGACCAGAAGATGTCTGAAGAGAGCAATAAGTGGTGGACCTACATGGAAAAAAAAAAAAAAAAGGATAACACATTTTTGTCTTTCAGTACTTAAACCAGTTCCACAAACTGCAGCTTGAAAACCAAAGAATATCAGTGACTGATCAGATATGACAAATACTTGAGAAAATGTAAAAAGATGAAGTTAATCTCATTACCACCCTTTCACGAAAGTATCCCATCTGTCTTTTTGATTCTAATCTATTTTGAACAAGAAGTGGAGTAGCGTGATTTTAGACCAGAAACAACCCAGGAAAAAAAGCTTCCCTACACTTAGCTTCTCTAAACACTTTACCAGAGAGTGATAAATAGTCAAATTTCTCAAATTGACAAGTAGTGTTGTCAAATTGTTATTAAATTTTTGGTGGTTTGCAGTGATGATTTTGTTTTCAGAATACTGTTTTCCTTGTTACAGCGTTAATTACTGAGAATTTATTCACCAGTTGTAGTGGTCTAGTTAGTAGGAGTCAACAGTGGATGAATTGTAGTTCAGCTAAGAAATGGGATAATCTTGGATTTATACGTGGGAAAAGTTTAAAAGCTCAACGGCTTCATAATCATCATTCTGCAGTGGAACAACTCTGTTATCAAGGTCCATTCATCAGCATTGCTGTAGCTGTGAATGAATTCAGAGGCTTTGATCTCTAGAGAGCATTTGCTACCGAGCAACTGTTAGGACTTCTTAACCAGATAACCTGCCCTACAAGTATCTTATTTGCATGCCAGTAGTCCATGTGGCCTCAATATATGTCTATAAAGGTCGATAAAGATGGCACTTTGCAAATAATTAGACCCTCTCAGGTGGGGTTGGGATGGGGGGCACAAACAAGGGCACAGCAATATTCAGGTTTCACAGAATGTTTTCTCTGGCACCTCCACGATTTGTTTCCATTTCCCCTCTCTCCCCAAAAGGGTGACAAACGCATTTATTTGTGCTTTTGAAAATCAGTTCCCTTCTTAGGCCCTACTTTATGCAGACTGTGTTATCAGCAGCTTCCATTTCTTCAGAACTGGGAGTAAGAACACGTTGTAATTAAAGGCTGAAGGTATTTACCCTCTCTTCCTTGCCCTGAAGGAAATGAGCTGTTGCCAGCAATTACAGGCAGTTGGCCATTCCCTGGGATCACGATAACCAGGAACCAGTAGACGCACTCGGGTCCCATCTACCTGCCCTAGAAAAAGTCCTCTGCCGCTGGACAGTGGCAAACACTTCCCAACTCTCTCTGCATTCTTTCTGGCCTCCAAACGCCCCCCAAAGAAAGGTCATCATTTCCAAAGGCTACCCACTGGTTTAGGTCAAAATCCTAATCGAAGAACAGTGGTGACAATTTTGCAACTCAAGTTACTCCTTATAAGTAATTTCAAAATCTTTTAGTGAAAACATATGAAGTGTGCATGCACGGATGTTGTAACCACTACTCAAAAGGCAATGGAAACTGGAGCGCACGGCTGCTCTTGCAGTTGATGAGTTACATCATTTCAAACTTGTCTTCCTACTTTACATACTATTTAATTATTTTCTTTTTTTTCTGTGGAACAAACAGTGCTTTCTGATGAAGTTTCTGTCACTGTGGTGACTGTTTTCAGGGTTTACTTATAGACGATATAGAATGTGATGCAATTGTGGCTGCTTGGCATGTTTTGTTAACAGGTATAGATTCGCAGTATTGCATGCAAGTAACTTTGCATTACTTTTTATAGTAATGTCATTAACTTGTCTCGTCCTGTGCTGCTAGTACAAAGTGTTTTGCTTTGATTTACATGGATGGTTGGCAATCTCTTTTTTTCCTGATGATAAAAAATGGGCAGAGCAAAACAGAACAAGCAAAGCTAATGTATCATAAAATTATGTGACCTTTACAAATCAGAGTAGTTTCATTTGTAATGTATTTTATAGGGTTCCAGTCAACTGTTAAGCTATGATATCTCACACCGGCTGTTTTGAAGCAATGAGTCAACCAGGTAACTGATTTAATTATTATTTTCTCTTCCTTCTCTTACTACCCATTTTGTAGCATTTGTTTGATTTGAAAAATAATCCTTCAAGAATGTTGCTGCTTCCTCTGCAGCCTTTGTATTTGCTCCTTTCTTGCTGCTTTTCCCTCTGGCCTGCCCCGTCTTCCCTGCAGTCTCTCTTGGTTCACTGTCTGGAGCGTATTGCCCTCTAGCACACGTACCCAGCAGAAGTCACTCAGCAAGTCGCGGCTGGGTGTTGGCTACCTGAAGGTAAGGAAGACAACCAGAAAAGATCTCTGACAGTGAGTTGCACATAGTTCTGGGATACTAGCAGGAACAGGAACTGGATTCTAAATACTTGCTTGTCTGCCTCCGTTCTTGCACTTACTAGAAATACACAGATATGAAAAAGTAAAAAAGACTCGGTTGTTTTGGGGGCATCCTGTGTAGTCTAGGTACAGCTTCAAAAGCTAGAAAGTCAGGGGAGGATCCCTGACAGTTAATATATTCATTACCTCCTGAAGGAGAAAATTACGGCACTGAAAACTATTCCTTTAGTTAATGTCCAGAACAAGCCAGTGAAGAATACAGTTTCAAATCCTCACCACCAGCTGTAAAGTTGATCCAGCCGAGATGCACCGCAGCCTGGAACAGCCGGTGTCCGCAGGCAGTAGCAGGCACTTTGTGAGCTGCTCTCTCTCCTCTCACTGATGTATCAAAGCCAATGGAAGTTTTTGGCAAATTTTGTATAACGGAAAAAAATAATCACATAACTACACAAAAGTGGTTGTCACATGCAGAGGTGTTGCAGCCATGCTTGTCACTTCAAGCTTGACAAAGAAGGTAAGTCCCTGCTCCCTCTCCCCTTTCCTGCTCACAGAAGCTTTGCGGTAGTCATCTCGTCTTCCAAATCTGCATCCGTGGTCTCTCTGCTCTATAGCCACTACATCCAACAGCTTTTCCTCCTCTGTCTTGGCCAGAAAAGCTCCAGGAGTCTTTATGAATGACTGCTGCTTATCCTAAATCATTTCGGTTCCTGGTTCTGAATGTTGCTGCAAGTGCACAGAACTGAGCAGGACACTGCGTGGACAAGTACGCAGGCGATGACAGGCTTCAGCAACTGCTGCTCTGAAGGACGTCAAGGAGAGAGACGCTTGCGTTACGGCACAGACCAACGTGAAGGAGAGCTCGCTTCTGCGTATGGTTTGGATTTATCCACTAAGTCTAGTTGCATTTGACTACCAACAGTCTCAGCATGGATCCAGGCCACCGGCAGTTGCTGAGGAACACGCATACACACAACTTAGCGTTCCTGAGTGGTGGTAGCTGCGTGGTCCACTGTGATCCCAGGACAGGTGCCTGTGTGAGCAGGTACTTAAAGAAACCTACTAGAAAGGTAGGAAATTGCCTACTTGGGAAAAAAAAGATATTCACTCATAGCTTCCCCAGGTTTAGCTGCCCTCAGACATAGAGAAAACTACTTTGGTAGTTCATACCGTGCCCACTGACTGTCTTTGCTCCCCAGATCTACAGGGTAGGGCTATGGCCTTTTTGCCATGTCTCCAAGGCTATGTAGGAAACTCAGGATAGAAGGCGGCAAGCCTTTAAGCCCCGAGGGTCCATATGTATCTGTATTTACTGTATGGTTCAGAGGGTGCCTAGCACTACAGATGGGTTGTGGCTCCTACTCGAGACCGCTCGTTCTTGAGTACTTCTCTCCAACCAGCCTGAGAATTCTCATTTTACAAAAGTAAATTATTCCCAGATTAGTTGGCCTCAAAATGGAAGGAGGAGGAATACGGACTAAAAAGCCCATCTCTCACCCTCTCCCTGACCACATTACTCTGTCACTTGACTCCCTGGCAGCTAACTCAGATGGGAGGTGAAAAAACATTCATTGTCTCTTGTGTTACCCCTTTTCATCCCATCCTTGCTCATTTAATAAATATAGTTGATGAAGTATCATAAAGAAAACCTGATTTTTTCCTGTAGGCAAACTCTTTTATTCCTTTAACTGAATTTCAGGTAGATTCGGTGGCAACAGCTTGAACCAGTTATCCTTGTATCTGTTTCCTGTAAAACATGCATACATCTGTGACAATTTTTTCTTGGTGTTTGCCATGAACCTTACATGAGAGAGGATGAGGTTAAGAGCATTTGCCTTCATAATGATAGGTTGTATTTTCAAATTGCATAATATTTCTATTTTTAGATATAAATCACAATTGTTTCCAGAATCCCTGAGGCCTGTACTTCCACTAAAAATGGCTCATACAAAACCTTCTTCTTTCCTTGTAGAAAAGGATACTGAGAACTGAGGCACTAGGCAGAAAAAAAAAAGCTACAAAAATCAAATCAAATAAAGTCAAATCAAATCAAAATCTTCCCCAGAGAAGGTTTTAATAAAAAAAAAAAATCCCACTAGTAGCAACAGGGAATCTCAGCAATTCTATACTGCATTTCATTGGCAGTGAGATAATTCACATAAATTTTAATACATGAATATTAACGTTGGTTTAAAAAAAATCCAATTTTAGGCTAGACAATCGCAATTCATAAGGCAGTAGCTTAGAATAGGATTTTATCAATCTATCTCTGCCATTACTAAATTTAGCTTCTTACCAGCAACTTTTAGAAACAGACTTTCCTCATCTGCAAACTTCCTTACAGGTCTAAACAACACATTTTTCTGTGCAATAACCGGACAAATTGGCACAGGTCCTAACATGCACCCCGCGAGCAGGCTCTGCTGTGGCTGGTGCCCATCAGCCCAATTGGTTTTCCCCTGTGAGTGCTGCCATTAAGCAGCTGGAGTGCAAGCACGGAGGAAGGGGATTTGGTGCCACGTTCTACCTTCTACAACCTGATTCTGCACTTCAGATGATGGGGACTATGGAAGTGGGATTGGACCGTAAAGCAAAATTGATATTTGGCTGCAGAGTGAGTGAATTTGGGTTAATATACCACAGATGATTACTTCAGGAGCTTTTGGAAGCCTGCTTGTGCTTTGGCCTGTTTCTCAAACAAAATCTTCAGCCCTACTTTTGCTATATTTAGATGTCACTTCCCCTTTCATTGTTATATGTAATAAACCATGAATTCTCCAGAGAATCTAGAGAACATTTTAGGGCGGGAAAAAAAAAATCTACACCTGTACATCAAAAGCGAAATAAGAACCACACAACATTTTGGAGAGGTTGGTGGTGTAGCACTGGCATCTTTAGTGTTCCCTTGCACAGACAATATAATGTATCAAATCCATTTGCTTTATTTTATTCTACATAATCAGACTCATTATCTAACAAAATGTTAGGGGCAGAAAAGCATGTCTTATCTGGCCAAATATGCTTTTTAATTTTTGTATCTTTGAAGCTATACCCCACTGTCATTAAATAGTTTGAGCAGTATATGTAAAAATGAACTGCTTGTTACACACTTCAGCTAACTGAATTGGAGTCCTGTGTGAAATGTCATCTACAGCAACAGCTGCAATGTTGCTCAGATGAGAACGCTATGGACAAATCTGAGCACTTCTTTTAACGCTTGGCTGCATGAAATTACAGTTTATTTTATTGGCCATTTCTAAAGATCGGAGGTTGCAACTCAACAACCGCTTCCTTATGTCTTTATTTTACGAGAAACTTCACTTGTCACCGTGCGATCAAGCCCCACAGGTTTCTCGTGTGCAAAAAGCAGGGTCGAGGAATGCCCACGGGATCAGGGCTGCTGAGCGCTGGCCAAGTAGCCCTACTTTGAAGACACAAGGGAGTGACTCTTCCTCGGGATTTTGACACCACGGTGCAGAGAAGCAGAAGAATAATCTACCTTGCTCTATGTTCTTTTATGCAAAAACTGAACAAATTGTGTTAATTTTCTAAGGATTTTTCCCCTTGCTTGAAGTCTCATTGGCCGAATTTTGCAACTGGAAGAAGACATGAGCAGTATAATAATTGAGGCCTTGACTGATGTAAACTACTGTTGGTTAGGAAACCATATGCTCTTGTAGGAAAAAGCTTCTGACTTGCTGTTTACTGATAAAATACAGTTACATTTCAAGAAGCTGAAAATAAAAAAGTTTATACAAAGCAGTGAGATTAGGATGAACCTTTAGAGGAGACTGTCACAGTGACCCCTCATAGTTACTACCACAGATACGTCCACCTTCATTCAACTTAAAACTGTATTGAAATTCCATTGAATCTATTTTCCATTGAAATTCCATTCCATTGATCCCTATTAGGTAGTATTACCATTACTTCTGGTAAACCAGCAAACTATCCTAGGTCACTCCACCCCTCCTGCAATTGCAATGACTCACATTGTTACTGCTGTGGCAGTTTTGGGGTAAAAAAATCCCTTTAGAAATTCCAGTTATTAACCAACTTTTATTAATAAAACCCTGCTCTGCTTCCTGTGCATTTGGTAATCCTGTTTTGTGGTGACACGTGCATTGTTTGATGCATCTCTCAGCCTGAAGGTGCCTGCTGCACCTTGGAACATACCAGAGCAGTCTCAGCCTAAGCAAGACTATTAGAAATGCTGTTTATTCAGCTGGAGTGCTACAGACTCGTATCCGATTAAAAACAACCACATCTCGGCTGTGTGATGCTTTTGCATGATTTTGACTAATTCTGTTTTGTTGCAGTCAACAGAAATTTGCCTCCAAATAATTTTTGCATGGCAGTTAAATATTACATTCTGTGATGTACCCATATTTTTCTATATATACACTTAAGGCTAGGCATAGGCAGGACATTTTGTCACGCAAAACAATTAAACTTTTAAAATAAACAGTGGAAACATGCAAAGTAAATATGCATGCAGGCCACATGCTTCATTGCAAAGACAATTTACTGGAACAAAATTTGCTGGTGCTTGTAGAGAAATGGCAAGAAAAACAATCAGCGAGGAGGCACGGGACACAGGGAGCAGCAGCAGTAAAAGCGAGACTTTGGTTTGTGGCTAAACGTATGTTTGGCTTTTCTTGTTTGGCTAAACATTAAGAGCTTGAATGCCAAGCAATGCCTTAAAAAAGCAGCATGGCATTAAAACAAAAACTGCTCTGTGGTCTTCAGGAAAAATGAAATTGATGCAAGTTCCTTGTAAATAAACAAGACTGCATCAAAGATATCTGATATCTAAAAGCCAAATTCTTTTTATAACTGAAACAAGATTATATCTGTAAGACCCATTTATAAAATCTTAAATGAGTAGATTTATTCACATGATCCAACTTCTTACGTGTACATAATAAAGCACAACTCAGGGCACAGGTATTATTACTATGTGGATAAATTAATTATCTGGATAAATTAAGCTCACACACATGTCCTAATTTACAGTAGACATTAAGAATTAGCAATAGTTCTCTTTATTGAATCTATTTTTTGTTTCTGCATTTAGAATACACATATGTTGAAAATGGTGCTTTTCCACATATGGCTAAAAGACTTCACCACGAAACATCAAATCCCATAATTACGGCACTTCTCAGTGACTCAGATGCGAGCTACAATGAGATCCTCTAAGAAATCTAGGACTAAGCTCTTCTAAACTTTAATTTTGGGCTTTTAACAGCTTTGCTGGGTGCTCTTGCAACTTGTGCATGCTTCTTAAAAGTAGCCACATAAACTTACTGTGGCAGCTAACTTTCTCAGCAATATTTTTGGCCACTTTGATAGAATCTCTATGATTTTCCAGAAGCGGCCCTGGGGAGAAAAAAAAAGGGGTGGGGGAAATGTACCCAGTAAACTTTGAAGGGAAAAATAACGAGATAAAAAATGACTAATGAGATAAAGATGAGTAACTGTCAAAGTTAATGTAACTCCCTTTCAACACAGCCAACAACTCCAGATCAGACTGCAGTGAAGAGGTGGAATGAAGAAAGAACTTCTGGCTCTCCAGGGAAAGATGGAAGGCATCTCAACCATCTTCCCATCGTTCATACATGTCAGCATTTGGCACAGAACAGGTATTTACACAGAAAAAGTCTTATCTCCCCGATCGTACTTATTTACCCATTGCACTAGACAGAACAGAAAAAGACCTGCAATGTCAAGTCACAGACCTTGGTGCATCCAGCCCAAACATTTCTTATTAGTTTCCTTGTGGCAGCATACAAACATTTTCTTTCTGTTACAGAAGCCCTTGGAGCTCCTCTGCTATTGGGTAAAATGACTAAGACAAATCTTAAGTGAAGAAAATTAGCTTTATTTATGTAAATTAGAAAAATGAATTGTTAGAACTTTGGTCAAATGGTTAATTCTGTACAATTTACAATTATATTTATATACAAGACTTCTAATAAAATACAGTACATCACACTTTTCCTGAGTCACAGTGTGTTTCTCAGTTCTGTATATATTTTTTTCTTCCTTTTTTTTCTTTTTTTCTTTTTTTTTTCTTTTTTTTTTTTTTTTTAAAGTAATTGGATTCAAGAAGGAAATACTATCCTCAGTTTGATAGTGTTTGGTTTAGATAACACTGGTATAAAGAAAGAAGTCAATCACTATATGTAGAAAATACTTTATAGGTATTGCAATTTTGATAGTTATTTTTCTATATTAAAATATGTTGCTTGATAAAAATGTTAATTAAATACTCCTTATTATGAGTTTGTTGCACTTTATTTGACACAAGACAAGATGACTTCAAATATGTCCATCTCTCATTGCAGAGATACATAAATTTAGGTGAGTTACACGTATATATAACCGATCATTTAAAGATCAGGAAACATACATCCAGATAGAGTAGATGTCTGAATCGAGGCACAGTATATTAAAATTGCTGTCCTATCCTGGACAAGATACGTAAGCTTCAATTGCCTGGCTAGCCGAATACAAAATTAACAGAAGTATACATCCTGAAAAGTGAGACTGTGTCAAGCAGCGAGGCACCAAGCCTGCAAATACTTACATATGCATAACAGCCCCACTGTGTAAAGCACTACGGAGTTCTTGGTGAAGAAGCATTGCAGAGCTGTATTTAACAGCATTTGTTAAATCTCAGCCAGCTCAAGAACTTATTAGGATTAAAGCTATCAATATTACCTTTATTGAGTTGAAGTTTTTGAGATCAACAATAATCTATTGTAAGGCTTACAAGGATATTTAATCTGTTTACTTAATGATGCAGTGTGTTAAATTAGTAATTAAGATAGATTACAACCTGCAAGTGAATTTATGTCCCAGTTAAATCCAAAACCCAATCAGGGTAACTTATTTTTGACAAACATTGATTTAAAACAAAATTAATATTACTTAATGGCTAGGTGTGGACTGCTCCTAAATATATCTATGGTAAAGTTCACTATACTTTTTTAATATAGGCATGTGCATTTCCGTTATTTTAGTCCAAAATAATCCAAAAATACAGGTTAGATGACCTCTGATAGATTTATTCATAGTGTTTAGAGATGTTTAAGAAGTCTTACAGTAACAGAAAGTTATCTAGAGATTTGCTTTCTCTAAAAGCTTTCTGCAATATTTCAGTGCAAACTGAAATATGAGACTCATAGCGGTCCTACTCTGATTAGAAATGCAAAGGTACATTTTTTGCTGTTGATATCCAAGTGTGTAAAATGACAGTATAAGACTTTAAAGAAAGTTGGTCTTTAGCTGAATGCTTGAACTTTTCCCAGGATTCTTTGCATGTTTAGCAGTCTTCACTTTGATGCTTTCTTGATTGCCTTTTACAGCTGACTCAAGCCTGGCTTTCATAGTTGGAGAGGAAGCCATTAGTTTTTTAAAAACTGATGAGTACTGTGGACCAATCTGCATCAGATTTTGCAAAGCAAACTCATGTAGATTTTTTGCTGAGTTTGTAGCAGAAACCAGGGCATTTTCATCCAAAAGAAAGGAAATAAGGATGGGAAGAAGGCAGGCCACCAAATGAGCACCTATAAACATTGAAAACACAACTTAAACATATACTTTTTAAAAACAGCTTCAAATTCTAACTAGAAGTCTTTGTCTAAATTAACAATTAACACAAACTATAAAGCTGCAAATGTTATTTGAACTGTATGGTAAAAAGAACCAACATTCTTGTTAGCAATTTTGTTAGCAATTAGTGTTCAAGACTGGATTCCTAGTGGTCGTTTTGTTTTAATTTGTTACTTATGGCAACTTGCAGCATGTCTAATGCTTTGGATACTAGTAATGGAAGTAACTTACGGTGCTCTTCCTCAGCAGTGGCTGTAAGAGCTGTAACCACCTTTATTCCCTCCTGAATGACTTGAAGTTCAGCAGCATTTTCAGGTTTTGCTTTTTCTGTTTCCTGCAGTTTTCCCACAATGGATGGTGCTAAAGAATGAATATAAGGATATGACACAGTTTTGTTTGGATGCTGAAAGATGGAGTGCAGCAGCTGGTAGCACTTACACTGTACCTAAAGGGAAAATCAAATTTGCAGTTACAAAGTGTTGTACTTAAAAATACATCTCAGAGTGTTTTAAAACTCACAGCTTGTCAGATAAAATTTTAGGGAGGGGGAAAAATGTGCCTCACAGCGTGAAAATTCATCAGGTTGCAGGCTGCTAATGCCTAATACTTTATAGGAGCATTATAAGTTGTAATCAAATTGTTAAGAGAAACTAGATCCTGCTTCCTGTTTCTTTCCACCGAGTCCTACATCTCCCTACATTTTTGAGTAAAGGAAAAAATATTTTTGTATGAAGATTACGTCTTGGTACTCTTTTGAAACTATACTCTTTTTTGCAAAAATACAGCTGACTGAAAATAGGTGCTTAAAATGTAAGCATTACCTCTGTCAAACTGTAGGCACAATTTTAAAAAGCCTCAAATGGTGCAGTAGCTTGCATGTCACTGGAAGTCAACAGGACTGAAACTGTCAAGTTCCTACTTAATTTCTGAAAGGCTCAAACAACTAAACACTTGGATAAAATTTGCAAATGCATACTACCATTTTCTTGCAGTCATATTTGGCATCTCCAGTTTCCTATCAGTGGAAACCAATGTTTCTAATACTAAAAATGTATTAATATATAAAAAAGTACCTTCTTACAGCTGTTTCTCAAGTAAAGATAACTTTAATTTTTTGTTACTACATGAATATATACAGAGAAGATGCAAGAAAACCAGTTTACAGTGAATTCTCATAGTCAAACATGAAATCTAATGCATGTTATTTTCAGAGCTGGACTTTCAGAGTGGGGAAGTCTGATGCAATAAAAAAAAAGAAATCATAGGAATACAGAATTGTATACAGAATAAAAAATGATAAAATGCACTGCTGGACGTGTTCTCGCTAACTTGTTCAAACTGTATTTTAAAATACAACAGATATAGTCAGGACAGAATTAACTGGAATCAACACACAGGACAAGTGATACAATTGAAAAGAAAATAAGCTAAAATCCATTTAAAATGATACTGATATTCTTACAACTTAACCAGTACTTACAAGAGGATCTTTTGAGTCAAGTGTTATTCTAAACTTCTCAATACAACGCTTTTGAAGGCACTCTACAGTAGTAACTTCTGGACTGGTAGACATAACAAATACTGTAATAGCAGTAAGCAGGCTAACTTCATCAAGTTCTTGGAGAAGCCCATCTACTATCAACAAAGTAAGCAGTCTGTTAGATTTGCATTAGAAAGTAATTCTATGAATTCAAGTGTTACAAAGAGGTGGAACAGAAATACCAATGTCTATGTTTCTTTAGGAATCTCTTTTATCAAATACATGACATACTCTGATGCACTGATATGGACATTTACTTTAATAAAAGCCAAGGCCAAAATGGGAATTCAGGGGTGGTTATATGCGTATTTAGAAATAACAGCATACTCCTATTCCATTGTTCCCATGTATAAAATACAATAAATATCTTTGAAGAGCTGGTATGACATATTAGGGTACAACCTATTTTGAGAATAATACAAAATTTGCATTAAGAACATATATTCTTTTGCGATGACTTAAAAACCCAGCACTATAAACAAAAGTTCCAACAACAAATTACAACTTAGAGATTAAACATAAGGAATGATAAAAGTACTACAAACGTGGGAAGCTGAAGAAGCAGCACACAGAAAACTAACTTTACGACAAAAATATTTTTTCTTGAACTACTGTTTTAATACCCTTTGCTTCAACACAGACACTAATTCTTTGTGGAGAACCTGCATGCAGTACAGCTGTCTTTTATGCTCAACTGTACACTGAAGCCGTAACACCTGTTTATTCCATCGTACCATGTAACTACATTGTGGCACTACATAATACAGGGGTAAACCTGCAATTCTGCATTTATACTTTTACAGATGATGACTTCTCATATGAACTGTAGGGACAAGATTGCGCTACAGTTTCAACAGTATTGTAGCCAACTAATGCTCCTGTGACTAAGATATTAGTCTTTTTTTAAGATGTGCATGAATTTAATTTAAATAAAACCAAACCACCTTTCACTCAAACATTTTTGTTTCGTTTTTTAAGCACACAAACCCCAAATTTGTGCTTACCTTGATCCCAACAGTCAAGCACTGTGACCAAAGCACTACGCAGAAGATCAGTCCAAGCAGTCCGACTCTTCTCTGCTCGAGCCATCGGAGAAGACAAGAGTCCTTTAAGAGCTTGTAGAGATACAGCAACCGTCAAAGGTAACTGGCCATCTTGCAATTTCACAGCAGTTTCTTTAAGTACTCCAATAATTAGGTACAAGATAGTAGGAAGAACTGAAACACTTCCTGTAAACCAAAGCAAATTAATTTCACAAAAGTTAAAAAAATTCAGGTACTTTTTACATTAAAATAAATTGAAGCAGTTTTCTTGGATTCTCTTTTTTATTTGTAATTTCTCATTTTTAATCAGCTATGTGAATGGAGGCACTGGTAATTTGAAGAAAGATTTGAAATATCATGTGACTTGCAAACAGGGAGTCAGACTGCTTAGGTGAAGTTAAACCTTTTCCCCTTTAAAATTAGCATTGTATATCTTTTCCTAGATGATTTTATTATATGAAGTGTGGAATTACGTCATGTTCAGAGAAAAGCAAGAACAGAGTGATCAGAAACACTGAGGAGCAGAAGAGACACTATGGACGTACACAGAGTACTGAATAGTAGAAAACAAATTATGAGCATCTAAGCATATTTTGCAATGAAGACAACACAGTGAAGGAAATTAACAGGTGGTAATTTCAAAACTGGTACGAGGAAATACTTCTCCCACATGATGCGTAGGTAGCCAAGGATGTCATTGCTCCAGGAAAACACTAAAGTCAAGAATTTAGTAAGATTAATAAGAAGAGGATCTCAGACTAAAAATGCTTAACAAAAATTCCTAGAATTATAATAAAAAACTCTAACAAATATTTTGGAAAAGAGGAGACCTAAGGAGAGCAGCAGATTGTCCCACAGCCTACTGAACAGATCTTCATCTCTCCCTCAGAATCTGATAGCTGACCTGTCAGAATAAGAGACTATTAAAAAAAAAAAAAAATGACAGGAATAACTTGGCATAGCAGTTTTGCATATTCTTATGTCTTTGAATCTAATAGTAATACAGAATTCTGCACATATTGGAGACAACCTAGAAACCTGCATAATTATGCGTTGCTCCAATCTTAAGTTTTGATTCAGCAAAGCACAGGGTTAAGCATATAGCTTAATATGCTTATGTCCTTCCCTAATCAGCAAAATGCTTATGTTTTGTCCTTCCCTAATCAGCAAAATGCTTATGTTTTTAAGATTTTAATATACTGATGTTCGTGAGAGACCTGTTGAATAATAAGGTCCTCTGACATATGCATAAGTATTTTCTGAACCTGAGGACATCTACCTTCTATTTTTAAACAGTCAAGTCTCTGAAAATTGACTGTTGGAACTCAGTAGGAAATGCAGTTCGTGAGCATCATTTATTTGAAAATTTTATTTTGCATACGTATCATGACAGATGCCTGAAGTAAGAAACATGGTAGTCACAGGACTACAACTTCTGTTACCTACTAAAGGGGAAAAAATGATGCAATTCCACATAGGAATTCGCTTCTATTTGATTATATGAGTTGACTTTTGGAGATGCTGCCTTATTCAACTGACTGTATAAGCAAGCTTAAGCTCGTCATTTTAGTCACCTGACTTAAATGCTTAAGTTCTCTAGGGTAAACATCCCATCTGGTCTGATCCTGCAAGCTGTTAGTTTGTGGAATAACTTGAACAGCTAAAGGCAAGAAGAACTGCAGTGAGCAAAGAAAAATCACAAATTATTTTTCATACAAGATAGTTGCCCTCAGATCTAAGTGATACTACGTTTGTTTCCTTTTGCTTTGAACTGATAAATAATGAGTTGCAGATGGAAAAGAGCAATCATATCATCACCCTACAATGATAGCAAGAACTGCCTACTATTCCATTTGGAGCATGCTATCCACCAAAGAAGAATCTTGTAACAGAGAACAACTTAAGAAACAAGACGACATTTCCAGGGCTAGGAAATGCAAAAATTTGCACAAGGTGTAACACAGATACCTAAGGTGGGAACAGAAGAGTAGGGCAGAAACGGTTTATGTGGTGGCTGTAACAGTACTGAAAGATCATACATATGAATACGATATTGGGGGATGGCAGCGGGGAACCATCTTAAAGTTTGGAGTGAATCCAAAATGAATCATGGGTAAAAGCCAACTAATCAGAGAAATGAGCCATAACTCCTTACAGTGGTTTCCTAATGTTCAAATGATGGCTTTTAGTGAAAGGTAGCATGATACATTTCCCTTTTAAATGTAATTTATGTCTGTATTATAAATTCCAGAATAGACAATTCAAGTAGAATATAATCATGTAGCTATCGTATACTTCCCTGTACAAAATGAATCTATTAATTGCAGTGCTACATGTGGGAGGAAAAGAAAAACTACTCCTTTAATTGCTTCAGTTTTGTAACTTGTTTTGTAATCTGACAGCCAAAAAAATAATTAGAACAGGAAATTGTCACAAGCAAATCAACAAAACTTGCTGCCAGATTTATCCAGCTGAGAAAATTAGGTAATAACAAGGGGGCTCAGAAGAGCCCAATATTCCTTCATTAATCTTTTCTTGTGATGAAACAGCATACCTTCAGGAGAGCAGATTGCAGGAACATCAGAGAGAATAACTAATGCTGCTGCTACCAGTCTACTTCCATCTTCTGACAATAGCAGATGTTTTCCAGATTGAAGGGCAGGGCTACAAGTTAATTTAGGGTTGAGCTGGGGAAGCTGTCTGACAAGAATACAAACACACAACTCCAGTGTTGCGAACACTAATGATTTCCCAGGCACCAGTCCTCCTGTATCTTTGCCTTCTCCAAATTCTGGTAACGTTTCCTTTTCTGCAGCACCATCATCAACTAAAACAAAAAGAAGAAATACGGTAGAAATCTGCAGGCTGTACCTTATTTCCAGAAAGTTTACTTCTTAAGACTGTTTCATCACCAAGTGACAATCTTGATACATATATATGTGCATGCACATGTATTCAAAGTTCTGCTGGCAAACATCCATCCTTCTGAATCAGCAAACTATGCACTGATTGTCAAAAGGCAAAAGTGTGTGCAGTAGATTTAGACGTACAACATGCTGAGGCACCAGCCATGCCAATATGATGTCACCTGATATAAGTGCTTTGATTTTTCTCCCAGTTTTTTTCTTTTAGAAAATGAACTTTAGGAAGTTACAATCAGAGTAACTAGCGGAGTCTGGCTTGTAACAGCTGTGTCTGCTGAGTCCCTCCGTTGCTCTACTGCAGCTGATCCCAGCGTTTCACTAAGAGTCCTCCCTCCACGACACCACACAAGGCTATGCCAACTGCAGTTTCTCCAGCTTTCCTCCTCACTTCATGCCCTCTAGTCACCACCAAAAGCACCTGCTATCTATCACACCACCCCAATTTCTTATGTCAGGCACCTGGACTGACTTAAGTAAACCAGGATTAGTCACCAACTGTGAAACATTTCAATTAAGATGCATCTTGGAATACCACCTTCAAGAATCCAGTTTTCCAAGAAATAATTGCTTTAACCCTGATAATATGTATTCAACATCTCGTACATTACTGTACCTTCTGCACTTCTCCGCTTTTCCTTCACGTGTTCTTGAGCTGCAAAAAGAATCAGCCGAACCACTTCAAGGGCAGCAAGCTGAATATCAGGTGATTCTCTAGTCAGTATCAGTCGGTGCAAAACATTCAGCAGCTCTACACCCAACTCCTACGGTAAGAAAAATACTTACTATATCCCTATTTTAATGCAGGAATTTTAGAAACTTGTTAATACTTGTTAAAGCCAACAGTATTACTCTTATTAATCTCACTAAGGAACACAGTATAATTGATACAATCACAGGAGTTAGAATTTTCTTCAAGATCTAGCTCCTAGCTCCCATTAGCAGCAGTCCTGCTCAATTCTCCCAACAAAATAGTAATCACAGTAATTTAGAGATAAAGCACTTAAAACTACTAAAAAAATCCCAAGTAATCTTTATCTTATGGCTTTTTAACTCTTGAAGGTGGGGATAATACATTGCATCCCTCCTACAGTATATGCATTTTCTTGGAGAGAGCACCAAGTCAGCAGAACTTGGACATGTCCACAGGCTTTATCACTTTTGCTGTGTTAGACAATTGCATGGCACACAGGATGGTATAAAGCTTAATTTAAAGAAAAAGAAAAAAAAGGAATTTTGAAGTTACTACTTCTTTCTCGGTTCACTGGTGTGTTGTGGTTTTTTTTGGTTTTGCCTTTTTTTTTTTTTTTTTTTAATACCACTACTTTTGTCCAGTTTCCTTTTATCATCTTCAGCATTTATAACAGAATTAATTGAACTATCCCTTGATAGGGAGTAAGAGAACTTTTTTTTCTGAAATTCTGTCTTTACCTGGCTCTCATCCTACTCATCTAATGACTCCTTCCTGACAAAATGTCCTCTAGTTCTCTGCCCCTCAGTGTCTTCTTACAGGTTGCATGTTGTGCTCTTTTCCTCTCCTCCCTCTAGAGCTTGGGATTTTGGTAAAGCATATAATTCACCTACTACTTATGTGTCGAAGATTCCTGGATATACAATAGAGAGTAGAGATACTGTTCAAACTAAAATTATGCCTTAATTCTGGGGGGCTTTTGATCATTAAGACGTTACCTGATCACCACCTATTTTAGACCTCGGCCACGGAACATCCAAGAGTGCCTGTAGGGCACGTAAGCAGGCAATAATGTTCTCCATTGCTGCATCTGATCGAGGAGAGCAGAGAAATTCCACACTAATTCCTGTAAGCATCAGAAAAAAAATCCCATATGTGCTTGAAACTTTAAGAAGTAATTTTGTCAATTACTAAGTAACCTAACAGTAGGTTGAGCAGACATAGAAATAGCATTTGCATTTTACAGTAAGTGATTTCATCTTCTATTGCTAATATCTTGGGGCAAGAACTCTATTTCCCTCAAAACAATGAAAGAACTTCAGCTTCTAGACAGTGTAAGACATGGTTATAACTGGCTATTAACATAAATAAATAAAAAAATAGAGCAATTTCTGACTAAAACACTGAACTCCAGGTCCAGTGAATAGGCAGACAATTCATAATGAGTATATAGCAGAATATTTGCCTAATCACACTGATTTATGTAATAGAAGGAAATAATGAAGAAAGTAATAATAGTTCACAAACTCAAAGGCTGAGGCTTTATCTTCCCATTTTACCAAAATGCTAAAGATCGCAGCTACCATAATTGGAACACCAGCAATAAGTAAATTACATGAAGCCTAAGCTTGCAAATCCTAGAGCAGATAAAAACAATCACTATTTTCTGAGCTTTCAGGACTCTTTAGATGACATTTTATGACATTGGAGATAAACTTCATATAAACTGTGATCCATATTCTCATCTCAGTTGTACAGCTGTAATTCCAAAATGTGCAATGACTTGGGAAACGGATCAACGTACACTAAAGAACAGCTGTGCAACAGAAAGTGTCCATGTTTTAAATTGCTTTCACTTTCCCTGTAGGAAGTGAAAATGAACAAGTGGAATATGTTCAGAAGCAGAATAAACAAGCCAGGTGTCCATGGTAAAGTATATGAAATTTGAAGCACTAATGCAGTAGCATAGGAAGCTGGGGAAATGAGCAGCTTTTGTATCAGAGGTCCCACTTCTAACTGAGGGAGCAATGGAGTTCAAAAGGCAGCTGGCTCTGTGCAGGAAGACTGGGATTCAAAAGAAGCCATATGCACCTGGGTCATACAAACCCACTCCAAAAAGGGATTACAAAAGAATGATAGAAAAGAGAGACCAAAGGAAAAAAAAAAAAACAAACAACCATAAATGCCCAATTGTGTAAGTTTAGAGAACTGAGACCAAATTCAGTGGCCTGATCAGCCTCTGTAGTAGCGGAAGCTTAAACAGAGCTTTATGTGAACTTAAGAAAACACTTTTTTACTGTGAGAGGGACCGAGCACTGGCACAGGTTGCCCAGAGAGGCTGTGGAGTCTCCATCCATGGAGATATTCAAAAGCTGTCTGGACACGGTCCTGGGGAACTGGCTTCAGGTGACCCTGCTTGAGCAAGGGGTGGTGGACAAGATGACCTCCACAAGTCCCTTCCAACCTACACACTATTCAGTGATGTAAAACTGTACTTCAGTGATGCTAAACTGTACACTCTGTAATTGTAGTGCTACAACCATGATAAAAATCCACCTCTGAACTTGCATGTTTACAAGCAGAGCAGTAAGCACTTGTTTAGGACTTGTTTAGCTCACACTGAGTGTTTTTTCTACCACATTTGGGAAAACACTCTACAATTTTCTCACTAGGACTTAAAATTCTCCTGACTCTGTATTTTTCAAAGAGATGCAATATTCAACGATGCAGTTAAATGTGAATGATTAAATATTTGTTTGCTAGCAGTTTTATCTATTAAAAATTATGTTTTGGGTTATAGCATCTAGACAGATTATGCACTCACTAACCCAAGATAAGATGAAATCTATCAGTATTCACGTCTTCAGGAGATTTCACCAAGGGCCTGGTAGAAGAATCTTGACACATTGTAGTTGGGGTGACAGGTCTAGAGAGATTAGTAACTCCTTCATCTGGATCAACAACAATGAAACCTGTGCTAGTAAGCCATAATGCTGTAGCATAAAGTATCAGTGCCCAGGAGCTGTAGTAATGAGGTCTGGCATTTTCAATTGTCTCTGCCGTATAAAACGTGCCACCTACAAGAAGACAAGTTACAGTTTTAAGGATGTCATTTATTTTCAACTACCATATTTTCTCATTCTTATAAAATGGGATTCTTGTTTTTATTGAAATTATACTTATCATATTTTATGTGTGTCTTTTTTTTTTAATGTTCAATATTAAAATTCAGGCTAACAAGAGCTCTTCATTTAGATTTATTTGGATAGAATCCAATACAATTACCTTTTTCTTCTTTCAACCATAAAATTACCCAACAAACAAGAATACCAAACAAGCTACTTTCCACATCAGTGCAACCTCTGTTCTCAAAAGCAGTCTTTATCTTTAGATAGGTACACAAGTATACGTATTCTCTATACAGTTTAATCTTACTGTGACTTTAACACAAGTCAGCTAGGACATTAATGATGTGCACTTACAAGTGACCAATGAAAATACAATTGATTTGCCACCTTACCTTCAGCCGGTAGTTGCGATGCATATTCTGAAGGCAAAGTTAAGAGAGCAAAATCCTGAAGTGCAGCAAGCCAGAGCTTGCTCAGTGTTCCAAGATCTGCCTGTACTAAATCCAGAAGTCCACTGGCTGAAGATGTTACATCTCTGTAGCTTTCTTCTGCAGAGTTCACAATTTTTAAACAGTGATTGTGTGCATCACTTTGCTTTTTCTGCTTTTCAACTGCAACTATGTACACCTGTTTATATATTTGGAGAGAGATTTACAAATATTAGAACTTGGAAAACTACTGTGATCATTAGCATGACTGCCTGTTGAACAGGCATGAGGTTTCCTAGAATCTATTCCTGCTTCAAGTCCAGTAGGCATGGGTGAACAAGCACTTATTTTCTAAACCTTCTGAATCCACTCCCCTAGCTGATCTTGATGCAAGAGTCCCAATAAAGGGAAACCTATTAAAATTCCTAAACATAGCTGCATTTAACTTCCCTGCTCAAAAAAATGAATATACTACTTGTCCAGCTTTCAGCTTCCAACCATCAAACCCTGTTATAGTTATAGCTACAAGACTGAAGAACTTATTATTAAATAATATACCTATAATCATGATCCTGAAACTACACACAAATCATTCCTAAATCTTCTTTTAACTGAAATGACATATTGCACTTCCTACCAACTTCTCAAAACTATGTATTACTCTGTGTTAGCAGTAAAGAATGAAGAGTACAGTCTTGTATCATTTGCAAACTTTGGGTGTTACCATCAATAGTTAACTTCAATGTGAGAAGGTTAATTGCCCTAGATGCCTCTCTAGTTATTGAAAAAGATAGGCTTGAGAATGTTTCAGACCAGCAGCTCTCTTTAGTCTTTCCAAAACACCCCTGGAGGGAAGCTCTTCTCCTCAACTATAAAGGAGACATAGGAGACCAGTTAAAGTAATATGAAGTTAGCTTTTGTGAGTATCTATCTCCTGCAATTATGATTTCTATACCTTTTTCAAGTTTGCTAGTTGTAGTGGGTTGACCCAAACCAGCAACTAAGCACCCACCAAGCCCCTCTCTCACTCTTCCCCGCAACAGTGTGGGGGAATTCCTTCAAATTCTGGAGACAAGAAATAGGTAAGATCCTCAGTGAGAAGGAACCGCCTAGGGCTTAAGTGAAATATTTGTAAATTATAGGTCACAAAAGCTTATCCCCAGTTTACTTTGTCATAGTTTCTCATATCCGAGATCCAGTAGAAAGTTATACAGAGTTTGCTTTGAAGACTTCTAGTGATCTTATAGACTGGAACAATCTACAGATCTTCACTTCTTACAGTTGAGCCTCACATTTAGTCTGAATTTTGCCTCAGCTTCTGATCAGTGACAGGTTATTGTTATATGCCATTAAAAACCTTTTCTCCATATAATAATTTTAAATTGATCACAATACCTTATCTTTTCCTGAATAGATTAAATAGACTGATCTACTTAAATCTCTCAGTGTAAGCATGTTTCAAGATTTTTATTCCGACTTGCTAGCTTTTCTCCAATGGCTTTCCTATTCTGCCAATGTCCTTTCTCTAGTATGGACACCAGAGGTTGGTATGTTTTTATACAAATGTTCACATAAAAGCTATCTATTGCCTGCTTTCTCCTTCAAAATAGCTCCCTGGTTATACACAGAAATATAATATTAACTACATAACATGTTCATCTTTATCTGGTTATCAGCTGTCAGCATTCAGGGTCATTATCAGAGCTTTCTAAGACATATGTTCTAGAGATTACATACATTGTTCACATTTTTGATTTTTAAATATCTAACCTTGCATTTACATGTATTAAAACAGGCATTCACCTGAGCTGACTTTAAGGCAGTTAAACCAATGCAGTACTGAACTGACATTGTTAACTTACAAGAACTGCCTGTAAGAAATTAAATGCCAATAGACAATGAGAAAAATAACACCTGTTTAAAATGGTACATTCAGTGGACCATCACCATAGCCATTTATACCATGCCAATTTAAAATGAATATTGAAATATTGGAACACATTAAGAAATTAATATTTCTTAAGTACTAGACATTATTTCTTAATGTATAGTATAATATAAGCAGTTTAATTAGCAGTGCTTTTGTCAAGTTTACGAAGTTCATGTGCTGTTTAGAGGTATCAAAGCAAAGCAAAGGACCAGCAACTTCTATTTAAGGAAGCATGTAAGAAATTCCTGAAACCATTCTGTTTGAAAGGTTCTAACTCACCTACCAGATATCAAGACTATCATTACAGAACTGTTACACTAACCTCTGCCCAAGCCTTAAGCACAGCCAGTGTCTCCATAGTAGAGGTGCTTTCATTATATTGTTGACTTTGTGCTTCTTTCCCAGCCTGCACCTTTACCAAAGAGGATACGAGCAACTGGTGAACCCTTCGAAGGTCATTAAGATCACTTACTACACCACTTGCTATCCAGGCACTGCATACCTAGTGTTGTAAAACAGAAATAATGAGAAACAAGAGCCAAACACCACTGGATACTCTTTTTTCTATCTGTAAAATCATGAAAACCAGATTTAATTTCTACTGAGATATGGTTACTCTTGAATAATAATCAATGTTAAACGATATTACAGTTTGGTATACATAAGTAACGAAAGCCAAAAATGTTAGAGGGATGTCATAAATAACAGCCAAAGTATCAACTACTACAAAGGTTCTCAAAAGATTTTAAAGTGGATAAAATCTTTGAGTTGTTACAATATAGAGGTAACATGGGTGATGTTATTTTGTGTGCATTGAGGATTTGAGGCTAGACGATTTATTTCCTTATTCTTGTGTGGCGTATCAAGCAAAAAGAAAATTTCAGAGGGTCTATTACCTAAGACTTCTGACTTTCAACACTTGCCTGACATGCTTTTGCTGTGACATCAGGAGGAGTTTCGGGAGCAAAGGCAGGCCTAAGTGCTGCTCCAACCTAAAGAGAAGTTATACAACATTTAATAGGTAGTGAACAGTTAACTAAATAATTACTTTTCATAAGCAGGCTTTGTTGCAGTTTTCCTTTATAAAGCATAGTTTCCTTTTCATTTTTCCATAAACCACTTCAGTGAGGTTAAAGAGCAGGGAGACAGTTGCAGTCATACTTTTACTGTTCTGTTTGGCTTACACTGGAGACATGGTTCTCTTTGAGAGGGGTCTTCAAAGTTGATTCTATTTTTTGCACAGTCTAAAACTGAAACAGAAACCTCTTCCTTCCTGAACTCTTGACTTGATGAGATGCCCTCAAAAGAAAAAACAATGTTCCAAACCATGGAAGATTTGCAAGACACTTAATGAGTGACATTTCCTTACTTGTTCCTTACTTAGAAAGAATACAGATTTAAGGAAACAAACAGCTGAAGTTGGTCAACTTTGCAAAGTGAAAGAACTGGAGAGGACAAGCCCCATTTGCCTAATAAAGAACACACAAACATATACGTACCAGGTTGCAGAGATTTCACCTCCTCTCACTGTTGAAAGCTATTTCACTAAAGGCTGTTGAAAATTTCCCTTGCTGCTTTAGCTGGTATCTGAAAACTCACACTTAAGTCTGATGCTCTTTGGGATGAAAGTACAAAGCGTAGTACAAGTACTACAACTACAAGTTAGTGAAAATAAGTGAAAAGGAGTTGTTTTTAATGACAATTAATGACAGTTTCTTAAGACCTAAAGCTCAGACTTCATTTAAGGAACCTCTGATTTCAGGAAGTAATTACTTAAGTCTGGAAAATCTACATCCATCTACTTCTGATTATTGATATGGAAAAAAAATTGACAAGAAAAAGACTAGATATTTAACTGCTTCATGTCTCTTCAACTTCTATGAAACAGTTGATGAGAAGATATATGCACAGTATTAGCAGAAAAACTTTAAGGGTAGTGGAAGTTAAAAGGAGAATTATTAGTTCTACTTGTAACCTGCTTCATGGTTTTGGACAGCAAGGAAAAATAGTGTATTTTTTTCCCTTGGTAGTTCCAGACTAGATCAAGGCACTTCTCCTTTCCCACAAAGAAGTGCCAGTAGAACAGAATTCTAATGGCAAAAGCAAGATCAAAGTGGGTTAGGATGTCTTCAGTGTCAGGATCTCTCCATTTCTATGAGAGAAAGTGGTCTGACTTATTCAATGCCTGCTAGAAATTGAAGAATGGGAGCCAGATGAGGCGCAACAAAGCTGCCTGTCATATTTAACACAAGTGCAGTCTGGGATGCAAAATGATCAGGACATCTTTTCTGTAACTCTCAACCAAGACTTAACCAAAATAGACCTTGTGAGAACAATCCATGTCTTCACCTCCTCTAGTTTATTTATTGACCAGGATCTCCTAGTGTGATCTCTGGTGTGCAAAGGCTACTTATTTTTAAGCAGAGTTTTAAATGATAGTTGTTCCTAATATTTCTTGCAATACTTCTGCACTTTGAAACCAATGCTTTCCAAAAAAACCCCAATGTTCTATTTTCTTTTTGCAGTACTCAAATAGGGAAGAGGGAAAAATGCTGAAACTTGAAAAACTTTGGGGCTAAAATATATACCAACTGAAAACATGCTTTCTAAGGAAGTTAAGTCTGAAGAAATTAATAGTTTCAGTTACAAACTCACTGAAACCCAACTCTAGCACTATGCCCTGCAAAAAGCAAATTTCTTTTAGTAACTCTAAATTCTTTTAGTAACTCTTTAGACTGTAACTCTAAACTTTTCTAAGTTATTAGCAATAGTTCTTACATTGGCTTGATATTGCTCCAGAATTACATGACCTGGAAACTCTGGTTCTGGAACAGCCGCAAACTTCCGAACAACAATTAGCAATGTCTGAAGCCCAGAAAGACGAAGTTGATCGCTGTGATCTGTGGCAGCCATAAAAGCCATACGGATCAAGTCAGCTAAATGCAATACCAAAAAGTCATCTGAAGAGAAAACAGAAATTAAAAAAAGAAAACAGTTTTATTAGATTTAGCTTTAGACATAATATATTTTATAATACTGCTCCCAACATTTTCAAAATGTATATTTTACATTTTATCTTACCATGTATCAAGGATTCACTTAAGGCAGCTTACACATACAACAATCTTACTTGGACATCTTATGTTAGCTGATCTAAGCTCCTTTCCACTTGAATTTAAAAAAAGGACTTAGAATAAAGCATAAATATCTTTATGTATGAGGCAGATTTTCTAAAAACGGATTTTCAGGAAAACAACTCCAGACAAACAGATAGAGGTACTGAAAATTGGCACTGTGTTTCTACTGGTAATTATGCAAATTATGGAAAAAAGTGGAGTTTTTAGTCGTACTCCCAAATACTAAACTGTGATGTTGTAAGCTGGTGCCAGCTATCACTTCTGATTGCCAATGCTTATGCAGAAACAATGGCTTCCTACGCATATGCCATGGTACTATAACTAGGAAAGTGAGTGTAAATGCTGCACTGATATGCCAATATTTTGGCAAATAAAAATTGCTCTACACCTTAATAAATACAGGCTTCTAATCAGAGTAATTAAAGGTTTCAACAGTTACAAACAACAAATTTATGATGAATTTCATTAAGATGCAAACAGCTAACATTTATTTTAAGCATACTTTGCATTCTGTGAAATTCTGTCAGTGCTTAACACATACCTCTTGAATCACGTTGTTTTCTTTCCTGAGCCAAAGTTATGTCAAAATGTGCACTGTCTGCATTTTCACACTGGCTTATGATTTTACAAACACAGTCTGCAGCAAAAACTCTGGTAGACCATCGTGGATTACTGAAAGGATGGAACTTCTCATCGCTGTCAAATGTTAATACAGATGCATCATCCGCTTTGGCAGTTTCCTCTTCTTGAGTGGTATCTACTGAAGCTACTGTATTAAAATCTGTATTTAGGACACGAGGGGGGGGGGGGGGGGGAGAAATGTAATATTCTTTCTTACTGTAACTGAAAACTACAGAAGGATTCATAAGAAAATCTCTTCAAAGTCCTTCTCTAGCCTCCAACTCACTATGACTCCCTTCAACCTTGGTGTCTTAAAGTAAATCCTATAATTAAAAGTAAAACGTAACAAAACTGTCTGCATTTGGTTGATATTACTTGCTGGAAGACAAGGTCAATACCACAAAAATAAATTAAGAACTGCAGTGAAAGAAGTGAAAGGAAAAAAGAAAACAACACACTTTTAAAAAGGTGTGACACATTAGAAGCTGGAACCTTTCCAAATGAAAAAAATCTAAATTCAAGAAGTTTTCCTCCTGCACTGCAGGTAAAAGAAAAAAAATCCTCCTCCTCCCCCCAGTATTCAGCACAGTAATTAATTTTATCTGCTCAGGAGTTTCATTATGATATAGTAGGTCTGCATCATTCCTATTACTAATAGAAGAGAGGGTCTGAATATTTTTCTTGTAGGTACTTGCACAGGATGCACAAGCTGAAATATATTCTGAATTTCCATTTCTGATATGGAAATAAGTTAACATTAGGACTATAAATCAACAAGAATATGAACAGGCAAAACATACTAAAATGTTTACAAAAACTTGTTCAATAGGGAAAAGGCAATCAGAAGGGAGAAAGTCATATTCCTTCCGAAAGAACTAAGTTAAAGGGTCCAGTGTTTCCATGTGAAGGACAATAATACACTTCATAAATGTCAAACATTCAAGAAACAAGAATACTTTCCCGCAGTGACATAATGTACTGCTGCAGGCCTTATTTTCATTGTGTTCTCAAATACAGTGTATTAGGACTTACCAGCTGAGGCAGCAAGAACATCTTTACAAAGTTTCAGCCAGAAAGAGAGCTTTTCAACTGCCATTGAAGTAAGCATATGAGTCAGAGTCTCTTTGATATCTTGGCACAATCTTTGATCCAATTCTTTGTCCAACAAGCCCAGCAATGCCCCCTCCAGGCCTATTTCTCTGATGTTAACATCTGCTAAGAAGAAAGTCTGTGAGCTGAACGCTGCGCATCACAAAACTGCAGTAACGACCACAGAAACCCCCCTGAAGGTTGCACACAGAGCATCTTGTGAACAACAAGTACCTAGCCCTGAAATACTTTTGGAATAATACTATTAATTGCTTTAATACCATGTCTAAATCATCTGAGTACAAAACTTTGAACTTTTACAGAAACATACTAACAACAGGAAGAAAGTTACCCCAAGGAAAAAAAAAGAATCCTACTCTGAATTTCAACAGCATTACCATCACCATAGCATCTGAGCTATTTAGCCAAAATTATCTTTGGTCATCTGATTCCTCAGACTGACTCATAAGGTAATACTAAAACAATGTTTTAACTTGAAGGGGAAGTTAAAATTATTCTCCAACAAAGCTCAAAACCAGACACATGGAAATGAGTTGTTAAATGAATATAACCAATTTTTATTTGCCCAATATTACCAATTTTAAAAATCAGCAGTTTTACAAAATGACTATAGTGTATCTTTTCTGAAAATTTCTAAATGAGCTTGAATTGAAACCCAAAGTTTTTATTACCACTGTCCCCTCACAGGAAGGCACATGAGGATGAACCAGTGATCATTCTCAGGCCTTTTAGCAAAAAACCCAAACCTTTAGGAAGTTAAAAATTCTAGGGACCCCAGCTGATCATTACTTAACTAGTTCTCCAAAAAGGTCAACAGAAACTTTCTTCAACAGGTTTTCTGCATCTTCCCTCAATGACAGATTTTTAATTTAAGAAGAGATTTATGTGGGAAAATAAAATTATGAATATGCATGTAAAATGCAGGACTATGAAGCGGTTACTACAACAGCTACTGGCTAGACAGGCTTAGGTTTCTCTGGAACTCCACTTGCATTTTCTCGTTTAGTGACCCTTGCTATCTACAGTATAAGAAAAGCAATAGTATCTTCATTTTATCACTAAGAAAGGGTTTGGATGCTTCCATAATTTGCTACTATATAGAAAACGGAAGCAGAAAACCTTTTTGAGTTAAAGATTTCAAGAACGTAGAGAAGTTTTCATACCCATAGCAGAGTGTGTTGAAAAGTCACTATCAATGTGTCAAGCTCTTTGATCCCAAAACTTCAATACGTTACCTGGAGTAAAATCTTCTCTGCTCTCTTTAACTAATGCAACAGCATACTCTGATACCTCAGCAGCTTCTCTTTGCACAAGCTGACGTAAGCAAGCTATCACTGCACGTCTCAATAATAAGTATGAGCTACAGAGATTCACCTGAAACATGCAAGAAGAAACAGTAAGATGGCTAACAAACCTTTATAGCAATACCTCGGTAAGGCTGGTATTTTGTTAACAATTGCAGTTACGACAAATCTGTGAAGTCAGTAAGCATGTAATTGATGCTATTTTTCCTCAGCTTTTTTTTTTTTCTTTTTAACCCCAAATGGAAGATTGTGCAACTCCTGTAATCAATTTAACATATCAGTACTTTTAACATTTTCTCTCCAAAGGTAACTTATAAGACTGGTTTGGGGCTGGATCCAACTCCCACCGATATCGGTAGAAAGACCCCCATTAACTTCAATGACAGTTGAATCGTGGTCTCAATGAACAATTAACTCTATTCTTTGACTACAGGATATATATAATGGACTTGAAAACTCAGTGCAAGAGAAAATTACTCAAATCATCCTCAGATCTAACTAGAGAAATGCCAGTGTAACCAAGGGTGAGACAGTCAATCACGCTTTAGTAAATCTGAACTCCATGCATGAAAGGAAGTTTATAAGAAAGGGCAAAGAGAACACTGCTGCAATTTCATTGCAAAAAATATTATATACTCAGATTACATTAAATTACTTTTTAGAGAAGGTGAGAGGAAAGGTGAGAGTTACTGGTGAATGTATCACACTGAGACAAGTCAGCTCTCCTGAACAGTTTCTAGCAAAAAAGTTTATAGCATCACCATATTTTAACACTACCAGGCCAGTGTTTGTTTTTTATACTGACAAATACACAGTAACAGATTCATTATTACAGGAACAAGGAAAAACACTTAAAAAACCCAAGACATAGCCTCAAGGTTGTTTTGTTAGAGTGGAGCTTTCTGATTTTCATTTGCTTGCTTTCAATTTTAAGAACATTCTGAAGGGGATCGCAAAGATACAATGAACCAGCTGTGTGGCCAGGCAAGATGGCTACATCAATATTTATGCGGCTTCTTTTAAATTAAGCTTAGGTTATCATCAAAAAAGTTATTCTCTACAACTAAGCAATTGTGTACCCTTAGCTGTCACCATCCTTAAAACAGACAGAGCTGAGTGTCTGCTGCAGGGAAACCTTGCAGTAAGGTCACGCTCCTCATTTGTCAGCAACAAGTCAATATATGTTAGTCAAAATGACTAACATATATTAGTTAATATACAGTTAAGAAGAACAACTTAAGGACAAAAAGAATAAGTGATACAGAATTTCAGCTTTATTACATTAACAAAACTAAGCTTCATCTTCTGAATTTCTATGCATGCTCATGAACCTATAATACTCAGAATTACATATTTAGTACACACACAGATACACTCTCTGCATCATTCTTCTAACAGAAAAGAAACCTGACTCATTAAGTTGTCTGTAAGATACTTTAATTGAAAGTTTAAAAACAAGTGAGGCTTTTAATGCAACATTTATGCAAGCAGGCTACACATTCTACTTCAAGTTGGACATGCATAAATTGCGTGCTCATTTTTAATGGGGAAAAAACAGAGGATCCAATTCAGGCTACTGAATAAGGCAAGATGCACATTTTTCATCTCTCTCATTCTCTCACATTCTAAGCAGGGGACAGGACTAAATATCAGACACAAAATGCAAGCATCACATACAAACTTAAATGAACACACAGTTCCCTTTCTGTGCTTAACACGTTAAAAACAAAATTATGCCTCACTAAGCACATAAATGAAATGTATGTCTGCCATCTGCAGAAAGTTAGGGTCTGGTTAGGATGACAATCAAATGTCACTTGACATGCTAAAAGAAATTACATTAAAATGGTTAAAAGGAAAAGATAAAAGACGAAATAAAAAACACCACTGCAAACTGCAAAAGTTTAGGATTAACAAGGCACAGGGACCTACCAACACAGAATTATCCAACAAGATTTCCTGCACAAAAACAAATGACAAACCAGTCATGACAAAACCAAAATATAGATATCACAGTGGTACCAACCACACATAGAGACCATTACATGTAAATTCAGCATATATTAAAACTCAGAATCTTATCTCAAACATACCAAAACCCTAATTTGCTTAGTTAATTTCTTATATTTAATGTTGAAAACACTAAAATTGTAAGCCAGCTGCTCCTAAAATTAGTACTTAAACAGTACCAAGACAACAGCACAGCACAGTTATTGACATTGTATACTTATCGTGTTTCAAAATATCTTTAATGGCTTGCAGCTGAAAACTGGTGTTGACTATATCATAAGCTTACACAGATAAGCTTTTTAGAAGTCTGTGCTCACCTAAGTTAGCTTTAAAGCTAATGTTAGACATGATTAAAATCATGTTAGACATGATTTCTATTCTGCCGGAGCCAAGAATTTAACTGACAGGATAAGAATTACTGTTAGATGCAAAGCCCCGTGAAAAAAGATCCAATTGACAAACAAGGAATACTTTCAGAAGCTGAAGAAGTGAAGCTAGATTATGCCAGGCACATGTACACAATTAAAAAAAAAAAAAAAAAACACCAAAGAAAAACCCCAAAAAACTGAGCCAGTGAAGCTGTGTATCCACTGCCTGAGTCATGTTTTGTTAGTGCTAGCATAGTCACAAACCGAACAGTCTAAATACTTTGGGGACCTGAACCATATCATGCTCTAGGGGGTGGGAAGACAGGTGGAGGAGGCAGCTTGCAGCTGCTCACAGCAATTGTGTTGGCATGCTTAATGCTACATTTATTAGGAAAAGGAAAGAAAAGATAAAAGAGAAGAAAGAAGAGAAAAAAGAAGAGACAATGTCTATTTCAGAATTTTAAAAAGGCAAGTTCAAATGCTACTAAAAAAAAAACCAAAACAAACTTCTTTGCACGTTTGTTTTCAAGATTTTATGAGTGAGAATTTGTGTTTCTACGGACAGAAGGGGAAAAGATCACTTATCTGACCACAGATTCTTTGCCTCTCCAGTTTTTCTGCCTTAAAGAATGCAGCGGTGAAAATCCACAGTATCTAGCACTCAGCTTTTATACTCTACTTCCTCTTAAGACTTCAAAATGTATTGCAAAGGAGGACAGTCACACCTTGTTCTCCACTTGCAGAAGTTTAAACTCATGGAGAATGACTTGCTGAAGGCCACCTTGCAAGCCAACAACAGAGTCAAGAGCAGATTTCAGGTCCAGTCCAATAGTTTATTCTGCTTCCCTAGCAAGATGGCGATTTAGTGGGTGGAAACTACACAGATGGATGGCAAGTTTTACAAATGCAGAAGTCCGCTTGTGCAATGATATCACAGACCTGCAAAGCACACACTCAAACGTTGTTTGTTTATGACACTCTTGAGAGACATATTGACGTTTACTGAATTGTCAGTATTAGCAACATTGGCCATAGTCTGTAACAAGTTCGTGAGAATGAGAAAAGTTCATCCATGTAACGCCATTGACTTTGGTGGACTCCTGCCCCATAAAGCTCACAATCGTTTCTGGGGTAGAGGTGAACACACACGTGTACAGATACACGAACACACACACTCGAGCCATGAACCATGCTGCTTCTTAATTGAGTAATTTAATATTATAAAGTTCATGAAGTACTGTATGAGGTACTTTGATGCAATTTGCAAAAACAATAAAAATCAGTAATAGACAAGACAACTTTATCACGACATCCTCTTTATTAGTAGGTACTTGCTATTAGTTAGAGAGATCATAGTGTACATGGAAGTGGACTGTACATGGACTTACATATGATCCCAAATGCTAATACACCCTCTGAGCAAGATAGTGACTTACATGATTTGTTGTGATTTTATCAATGTAAGAAAAACTGTGTTTTACCCAGAGAAGAGAAAATCATAGCTAGTATATGTTAAAAGAAAGAACATTTCAGATGAGCTCCCATGCTTCTGCAACTAGTATATCCATGCCTAACACAACGTGGGGCTGAAAGATCTTCTCCTTCAATTTTTTCCTGGCTCCCACAATCATGTTTCTAGTCCAACTGAATAAAGATGAATGGAAGGAATCTAAACTTTATACTAAATCAATATATGGTTACTATTGATATACAAGTGCTACCCAGGGGAAGATGTGAATAAGAACGGTGTTAAGATAGACAAGAGATTAAAAACTAAAACCAAAACAAAAATTAAAAAAAACCTAGCTAGCCCCTGAAAACCCACCAAGGCTAATAACTACCAGAAAATTATTTTTGCTTTCTTCATAGAACAAAGTGTTTCAGAACAGCAGCTATTCAAAGACAGAGAGACTTTGGGGGAAAAAAACAAAACAAAAAACCCCCCAGCAAACACACAAAACCCCCACCTTGTTGTCAAACAGGGCTGAAAAAGAGTTTTGTTTATTTTTTTCCAAAGACCTAGTTTGACTACTACTTAGGTGTGTCACAAATTTTTATACTGACTGCCAAGAAGTCAGTACACCGAAGCATTAGTGCTACAGAAATTAAAAAACAGAGAAATCTACAATTTTTCACCATCGTGCAAAAAACAAACACAAACAAAACAATTCTCCATAATCAGTACGCACAAATTTTTTTAATCAATCCTTCACCTAAGACATAAAAAGCAGCAGAGGAAAAAAAACTGGCCAACATAAAATAGCTGGTAAAAATCCAGCACAAAGTTGTAATGGATGGTATATCCTGCCAGACAACTGGCCTTAATAAGAGCACCAGAATGCAGCTGCAAGCAGTGCAGAAGGCCAAGATTTCTACAGAATGTGCTCATCTTGTAAAGGGGAAGCAGAAACTGGGGAAAAAAAAATGAAAAAATAGAGAATACTCGCCTGTAGGAGGATATGAAACACCTCACCCCTACACAATGATCAGTTTCTCTAGTTAAAGAAGCATCTGCATTTTTTAAGTGTTTCTGAACAAAATGTTTTACAATACAAGGATATAGACTAGTAAACGTATACTCACACATAGGCAGCTTACAAGGCTAGACAAGTTGACATGACGAGGAGCAAACATGTGAAGCTGCTGAAGGCAAGAGATGGCTTGAGCCTGAACCAGGCAGTCAGGATTATCCTGCATCACTGCGCAGCCCAGGAGGCAGGAAGTTCTTAAGGCTGAAAATGTCGTACTGCTGCCTATATTCGGAAGAAAAAAGGTTTTTAAAACATCAAGTTTTTTTTTCAAAACATGATAACCTGTCTTTTTCCCAAGCCACCCATAACTCTTATCCTCTTGAAGGATACTTTCTATATCTGTGTTATACTCTGATATCAATGAGTAACAGTCATATTGCTCTCTGGAAATTTCAGTGTCCAGCTATCTAAAAGTTGATTTAGATGCAAATTTGAAATGTCTGCATCATAACTAAGACGTAGACTGGCTCCTAACACTTGAAATATGAATACCTTCTGTTTTCATGCTAAATGTAAGAATTTTCAGCCCAAAGCAAAGCTTGGAAAACCAGTTCAAAGGAAAAGATGTCAAAAAGAGACACTATTTTTGGAAAACTAGCAGTCACGTCATCGTGATTGCATAAACTCATGGCCTGTGAAATACTGTCTTAAAACGAGGAAAAAAAAAAACTTAGCATGCACTTATTTGTTGATACAATTTGAATTACACATTCAAACAATGTTTAGAAATTTCTTGCTAAACCAAACAAAGCTGACGCTATTGTATGTTGCATACCTTGCAACTCAGGGCCCAGTGTGGTAATAAGTGCATTTAAACAGCGACCAAGGCTTTGGTGAACTTCAGCGTAAGCAGGAGGCACAGTCAACAACAACATGAGAACAAGAGATAAGGTAGGTTCCACATGCACATGGTACAAGGGGCCAGCTAAATCTACTATCAGTGACAGAGAGTGTAGTGCCCATGCCTGTAAAATAAAAGAACCAGCCATGTAATGTCTACTTGATAGAATAAACATAAGATCTTTTTAAAATTTGATAGTTCAAGTGAAATCCAGTAATTAAGTGTAATAGAAATTGCACTTTTAAGTTCCAAAGGGACAAATGGAGAGGTTATAGAAAGAAACTTTAAGAACCTGATAAGCCATTTTGAATATTTTACAAGGAACTGTATGTGCCACAACAAAAGAACCATTTTACATCTGTCATTGCTAATTAAAAAAAAAAATTAATCTAATAGTAATTAATTTAATAGTGATTATTATTCCTCAAATACATTCTACTCTTTGTAAAATTTCTTAGTTTCATGTGCGAGAACAAGACAATTATGAAAAAATATAACAATTGCTGAAACAATATATTGTTTTAGTCTCAGTTACTTTGCACCAATAGCCACATCTGTTTCAAATCAACATGCAGTTCTTCTCTGTGTGAAGATATTGTAGATAAAGCTTAAAAAAATTCCTTAACTGAGATTTAGACAATTACATGGAATACATTCATCAATGTCTCTTAAAGCTATTCTGATAGATAACAGTTTTAGCCATAGAGAAATAATTTGAATTAGTCTTCAAAACATCTTGCCTTATTCAAGGAAGTATATTGACCAAGTTCTACAGCGTTCAGGCTACAAATCCCTAGTATTTACTACATAACCCTTCAACAAAAAATGCTGTGAGGTAAACATCATAGCAGAGACAAAAACTGACACGAACAAAAAAACCTAGGTACTATGCAGTCAAGGTCAAGACACAGGTGAGTGTGAAATTAATCAATTCCTAAAACATCAGATAGTGTTTTTGAAGCCAGCATATCTTAGCCTTATCAGCCTCATTGATCATTAACAAGAACCTCCCATATCTCATCATAGTTCTTTCTTGGAAGGTGGGTTTCGAGCAGGGGCTATGGTTTTCACTGCCTTTGTGGTCCAGCCATCACCTGTGAGGTATGCCTAAAAGGTTGTGAGGTGTTATTCTTACAAGAAAAAAACTCTTATACTCCACAATATAAATCAGTTCATCTGTAACATAACATTTTTAGATAAGTGACAAGTACCTGTACGTCAGGAGAAGTACTGTCCTGAGATAAAGTATAAAGGATTCCAACACATGCATTCAGGTGCTGAGTAGAGCCTATTCCTCCTAGGTACCTATACAGACATCCCAAAGCCAAAGAATGACCTGTTCTTGATACCACATCCCTAGCAGATCGTAGCCTATTGATTATAAGGAAAGAAAGCTGTTAGTGTAATCACCAAGACTGATACTATGTAATAACCACATCTACAAATGTAATTTCTAGTATGTAATCAGCAAAATATTTTATTAGTCATTGTTATATTTCCAAAATTCTAAGTTCATTTATCATCTCTTATCTGAAGAAAGTACCAAAAATATTTTAGATATACTTAAATGATGTTGCTAGAACAGCAACCAATTTAATTTATTTGAAAATCTACATGATTACTTAGACAATCTTCTTAAAGATCAGCAAAACTAAGAAATACATGGAGAAGGCAGGCAGTGCTTTTTCCTGTTAATTTCTGAAGTGACATCAAATCCATGAAGGAAACGAGCTATTAAAATTATTATCATAATAGGGGCCAGGTAGATTTCTCAAACATTTTTATGAACTCAACCAGTAACTTACCACATTTTTTTTTTAACTTACTTGTCAAAACTGACTTGTGCTAATCCAGCAGTGAAGGCACTGTCAGAAACCACCTGTGCCAATCTGGCCAAACACTCAGCAGCAGCACATCTTAGGAGTGGATTATTGCTTTCCAAGGCACCCATTACCAATGTCAGGGCAGACCTTCTAACTTCTTCTGAACCTAAACTTCCCTTGCAGTTAGCCATGTGCTAAAAACAGATATCAAATATATTAAACAGCAAGTAATCAGAATGTGTTTTTCCGTCAGTCATGCAAAAATTACAAGACCTGCGGAAGGAATTTTATTTTCTTCCCCTTTTATCTGAGGAATTCTTCTATTTTTATTTGCTGTTTTGTGAGTTAGAATTCTAACTCCAGATAAGTGTACATCATAGCACAACATTATAATATCAACATTCTGATTTTAAGAAATACTGGGTAGATTGCAGTAGAACACAATAAACCAACACACTAGCATAAAATTCAGGAAATATCAAGAAGAAAAGCAGTGAAAACGGAATAGTGACACAAAGAAAAATTCCAGCTACAGCAGTTATCTGGATTGCATATTAAATATGCTCCAAATTCAAATATTGTACAATGAAAGGTGAAAACATTTTGCCTTAGTTTGAAGAAAGCCTAAGAAGGGAAGAATGAAAATTGCACATGAACAGAGGAAAATACAAATAAATCATCAGGGAAAAGCAACAAACTGCAGATAGTTATGAGATTATTTTACCAATTGTTACTTTTTTATTTATACAGTAAGAAATATGAAAGAGACAGTGATAAAGACAGAAATTATACAGAGTTTTTCCATCTCTCTCCTATTTGAATGACACTAGTATGGATGATAGTATACTACAGTGTACTAGAATAGGTTTCTCTAACCCTTAACATAAAAAAAAAAAAAAAAAAAAGGAAAAATTAAACTGAGACTCTTCAGCACTTAAGAAAAGTGTGACATCACAAAAAAAATATATTATCACAGAAAACAGGACTGATCTTCACCTTGACTGTTAATCAAAATAAGAACTTCTGTGTAGACACATTTGAACCAACAGAGGCCATGTTTTAGTAACAGAGAGAGAGACAGAAACAAAAGGAGAGAAACAAAAGGAGAGAGGAGATTTACCTTTAATGAAGTAGAAAAGGCTGACACAACATTGAGCTGTACTATTTGTTGCCGTGATCCTTTTGTTTGCTTTATGGAATTCAACAACTGTTCTAACACCTGAAGCCTTACACAAAAACAGAAAAGAAACCACAGAATTAAAAATTAAGGAAACAAATCAAGCTTTTTAATTTAATTTTATTTTATTCTAAAACACTAACAAAGCCTATATATTATAGAAACAGAGGTGGAAAAAATCTATTACCCTAACTCTTGACCATTTTCCTTCAACTGGCAACCCTGTCTACTACAAAAAATTTTTGTATTCCATATTAGACTAGGTAATTACGAACACGACCTTTTTGCCTTTGTTTCCTTATAACATATGTATTCACGGATAATCACTTATATCTAAGTAGCATTAGACAGATGTTATTAAAAGGAACTTTGTATGGGAATGATGCATTTTGGCTTACAATTGAGAAAGGAGGAGGGAAAAGAAAAAGAAAAGCAAAATGCAGTTATCTGCAGCAATTAGTTCAGGTCTTGAGAAGCAGCTAAAGAAAACCAGCCAGCAACCTGGTGACAGCAGGGGCAAAAAGTCCACACAAACAGAAAAAAAACTCACAAAAAAAAGCAGTCAGGGAAGACAGAATAAGGAAGGAAATGCAAGTCAGAAGAACATATCATAAAGCATTTGGCAATTTTATTGGCAGGTATGCTCATATACAAACATCTGCCTCAGAATTACACTAAATCCTGAGCATTCTAAGCAGTGAAGACATCAAGACTCAGGACTCGCATGCTAAGCACTCATCCCTTACAGAGAATTACAAAACCATCACCACATATAATGATCATGATCTGAGGTCTAACTACAGGTGGCTTTGAAAATATAAAGCTGTTTAAATTAAAAATAATTTATTTCCTCTAATGCTGCATTCAAGAAAATTACCAGCCGCATGCAGAATAAGCAACAGCATGCAAAACTCTTGAGGAATGCTTCAGCAATCGGTGTGCTTACAAATGTGAAACAAAGCAAAACGCCTTGCGTGCAGTAGGAAGATACATACACACACAAAAAGCCAAGAGAAGTCTGCGATCCCTTTCAAACATTCTGTGTTAAGACACAAACTCTTGTTTCTTCCCATCCACTTTTTATAAAGAATGAGGCAGGATAAGGGTTAAATTTTACTACAGCTTCCTACCCCTTTTGTCCCTCTTTGGTTCTAAGGCATTTAGTAATCACGTATTAAGCATTATAATAATTGTGTAATATCTCTTAAAATAACTTCTATTTTGATCTGGCTATTGAAACAAAACATTATTTTTCTTGGTCAACAGAATTTATTATAATGACAGTAACCTCTTACTGGATGTGCCTTTTCATTGTGAGTAACTTTAAACAGAAAGCCTAGTAATTTGTTAGTCTGAATTATATTATTCAGATGGTTTACAGAATCCACTTATACAACTCATTATTTTTCCAGAATCATTTTCTTCTGTGTTCAATCTCAAACACTGTGACCATCTTTTAGCATCTCCCAAATTCCCCAACAGTTACAGTTACCACTTTACCTGTGAGATTCTGCTACATGGGAAAACATAACTCCAAAAAGACGAGTTGCTGCACTGATAACAGACAATACAGGAGGTAGTGGTTTAGGTACTGAATCGCCTTTCGCAACTTTCTCATAAATTGAGTAAGGGTCATACTCCAGGCTGCCGCCAGCTATGCTGTTACCTAAAAGGAGCTATAAGAAGGAAAAAAAGTGATAGCCGTATTTTTGACCAAGTCAAAACCAGCACTGACCCAAATAACTAGAACTGCATGAAAATATAATACCACCATTGTACTAGATCAAAAAGTACCTGCTCTTCGATAAATCGGTGGTCAGTCTCCTGCAGTAAGGGACCAAGTAAAAGGAGATCATTCTCATGACAAAGGGGTGGAAGCAAGAACGTAGAGGCATCAATCTGGCTATCTGGGACAGTTAAGTCAGCCACTAACTCTTTTAGAACAGCACAGAAGCTTCCTTTAAATAAAAAAAAAAAAAAACATTCAAAATTTTCAGTTAATCACTTGCCACAAGCAACTTTGGGAGCAAGATGTTTATACTTAAATAGCAACATCCATCTAACATTTTTCTTAAGTCTTCAACCAGTTAATTGGAGAACACTCGGTACAAGGGAAACAACAGAACACTGCCTAAGATAAGCAAACTAAGCACATAGAGCAATCTAGAAGCTGAAAAACAGAGACCTTTACCTTTACAGAAGGCAGAATGCCACACAAATGCTAATCCAGTAAGTTAGTTACATTTACAGTTAAAGGAGAGGAAAAAAAGGCATTTACAAGCACAGACATGTTTCTACTACAAATTTCCTGAAAATTAATGCTGTAGAATGTATTACATAACCATACAGGAATACTCAGACTTGGCAAGGAGACGTAATTTAAAACATCCATAGGTTTGATAAATAACCAAAAGCTGCAGAATGTACTTGCTTATTTCAGGAGTTTGCACTCAAAAAGAAAAGCATGAGGAATTTACTGTAGGTTACATTATGATAATTTACACTGGTAGTTAAAACTTTCACATATTTTCGTACATAATATTTCAGACAAGATTGTGCATTATACATAAACAACAACATTAGGCATTCTGAGTCAGACTATTTTAGGTTATTAAAATAGTCCCTGCAGTGAGAGAACATTTCCAGTGCTGAACCACATGTGATGAAAAAGGTCTGGCTTATCTGATAAGTAAATTGTGTTGAAAAACATTGCAGAACAGATCTTAAAGAATATACACACACTCTTTATGCAAATATTACATCAGAATTTACCTCCAGAGCATTAAGATTGCAAAGTCAAGTCCTCATGAATTGGGAAATATCAGCACTAAGGGGGGCTTAACTCCACATATCCAGTTCTTTGTATTCAGTTTTGTTGTTAGCTGATCACACAATTACCCGTTTGCACTAAAGCTGCTTATAATTTTTCAACACAGGGCAGTTCCAAAAAGTGGGACAACACAGTTATCAGCACCTCATGAGCACAAGCAGAACTATTTGGATAGTTGGAGCTGGTAGCTGCAACCAGTTGTTTTACCCTTCCTGAATCTCGAATCTGTTCTGAGAAAGCTGGCTTCCTCCCCCCTGTCCCCCCAAACTCCTGTCCCTATCGGCCTCTCTCCCCTGCAGGCATCTGTTGCTTTGCCTGCCTCCCTGACTAATTAGCAAGTACATAATTTTTCCCAAAACGCTTACCTCAGATCTAAATGTAGAAGGTTAAGACTGTCAAATATATTCCAAGATGCACAGATAGTGTGTGAAACGGACAGAAATTGAGTCTTTTTTAAAAACAAAATAATTAAAAACAACAACTAGAAACTGCTCTTTCATGAATTATTACAGTACACAATAAAAAAAAAATTGAAAAATCCCCTTTCTATGAAAACAGCTTTTCAAATAAAATTTAATGGAGATACTCAGCAATTTTTAACCAAATTAACATTTATTTTAGTCCCAGACACATTATGTCAAATAGTATTATCCCAATGTAAAGCACTTCAAAATTTTGAGCCAGAACACTGTTCCAGCATTCTAGCTATTCATCTCATCCTATTAAGAAAGAGAAGTGAATGCTTGTATTCAATTTTATGGTTTAGACAGTGGAACATAACAAGCACAAAAAGCTGAAGAATGAAAAGAACCCTAACGAGTTGTCTGAAAAAACACATTAATTTCAGACCACAGAAAACATCAACAAATCTAATAATCAAAATTCAAACTACTGAAATGATTTGTGTGAAATTATCAAATTGGACATTATAATAATTAAAATTTTTATATTAACAGGAAATAAATGTTTTAGCCTCAAAAACATGACCACCTCAGCATCCAAAACTAATGACATGTGAAAAGGATCAAGAATATGAATAATCATCTTAGAAATGGAACCTGCATTTCCCAGCTTAACAAGTTCATACTTTGTATCAGCTAAATTGCAAAGTCTTAACCGTTCACACATGACAGAAGACAGCACGTAAAACATGCTAAATATTTTTCACTGATGTTCAAGTTAACCCAATACATTCTTCTCATATCTGTCATTTCTAAAATAATGCAAAAAATAGTCTACTACTCATGCACACTCACTGTAAGCCTTCATAATTCTGCTGTTTGAGCAGATAACGATTTTTATTGATTACAGAAAGCAGTAAGAGAAACATCAGAGAGGCTGAAAGAGAGCAGGAAAGGACCAAGCAGAGCCTAAACAAGTCCTAGTATCTCCGCCCTCAGAAATCTAAAGGTTTGAGTTGAGAAAGAGGCTGTTTTCAACTTTCAAGAAAAAGAAGCTGTTTTCAACTGCTTATTTTGCTGGGTATTTTGTTTTGTTCCTCTTCTGCTAAAGAAAAAAAGCTTTGCACATTATTTGCAAATACTAAAAGCTTGAGTTACAACTCCTAGTATGTGTCCCCATCACTGATTTTCTCAAAAAGAAACAACTTGCACATTTCTAGCCTGTGGCTAACTACCCAGATCAAAGAAATTGAAAAGAAAAGAAATAAAACCATGAACTGCTGAAAGCTTCCCATTCAGTGTGTCACTCTGAGCCATGCAAAATGTGCCAGGCTGTGCAACACAAGAGTACATCTACTGTTCTTCCTAGTGATAATGACTAAAATTACATATCAAAAAACCACCCTGCATTCCATATTATATTGTTTTCCCAAATAATTTATTTTAAAACGTCCTAGTATTTGCAAAGACGCAGTTTCTGCATGAAGCTCTCATACTGGAAATAATATGGAAAGAAAAGTATTTGTTTCAAGCTTTACCTTAACTTTTTTTGCATTCCTAAATGATACATACTTACATGTTAAAATATATAACAGACCTTGAAAATAAGGTCCAGCAATATATGCATTTCCGTTCTTTCCCCAGTCTCATATTGCTGTATTACAAACAGGTGAACAACTCTGAGACTACATCTGTCAAAGTACTGTTTTGATTCTAAGGCTATTTACAAAGCTTTCAGCAGGGTGCCCACTTATTTATAACAAACTTTTTAAGCTTTTTCTTTATTTATTGGTTCTAGATTGCAGCATCCTCAGCTAGGATGCTCTCTCACAAGATTCAGACTTTACAGGTCACACTGTCTATTTTTAAATAAAGTTAGACCATATGCAAAAATCGCCCAAAACCCAGAAAATTGCCAAAACCACTCACACCCAAATATCCATATTCTATAAAATATTGTCCCTGTAATAAAAGAACAACAAAAAAAACTTGCTGTAAGGGATGGAGGTATCATTTTCAGTCTTTTAAGTTCAAGTCACAAATGAATATTATACACTATGCTTCGAGTGTTATATACAGACTTCTAATGTGACGACAGCTTTGAGGCAAAGGTCAGGGATTTGTCCTTATGAAGATTCACTTAGCAGTTACCACTAGATGGAGCAGATTGAGTACAGATTCCCTCCATGATACAGAGGACGCAGCCAATTCAGTGGCTGGCTGGCCCATATCCTCTCTGTCCTGATGAAATACCCTGTACTTCTTTTTACAACTGGTTACGCTCTGGTTCCTTATTTCAGTCCATACAGTACTCTATGGCAAACTATATTCACATGACAATTTAAAGATGACAAAAGGTATTTAATGTTTTACTTGAACTGTTAGACCTGTCTACAGTGCATAGTTATTGAATTAGCGGATTAGATTTTAAATACTGCTAGTTATGTTCTGCTACAGAAAAGTAAGCCTATCCCCAGATTTTTTTTAAAATTTGTCTTTAAATACAAATTTTTTTATGCACTATCTGCACAGGATCAGAGGAATATATCTGTAATACATAAGTCTATTTGAAGCAATTAAATTCTTTTAATGGACTATATTCAATTGGTTCATGCTAAGATTATACATTTTGGATTTAGGATTCAATGGAAAGTACAACAGGCATCAAAGTAAGTTAATTCTTCAAGTAGTTTAAAATTGCAAGGTTCTATACCTTCAAGTTTCAACTAAAAACAGGACAAAAGTCTGTATTTGCAATAGGAGAGGGGAAAAAAAAAGATCAGGAACACTAGCTTTTCAAAACCGTAGTGACTTCACTACAATTTCATCAAATCTAAACAGAGGGAATAAAATTTATTAGAAGAGGTGGAACTATTCCTTACTAGCTGAATATAGGTTGAACAAAAACTTAAAAATAAGCCCATGGTATTTTTAACAAATATTTCTTTGTAAGGAAATACGCACCTTCATAGGTCTTTGGAGGCAATACTGCTAGTAATTCATAAAGTTTATGTCTGTAAACTGTTGATGATGTTTTTAAAGAATTTCCATATGATTTATATATTGAAGAAAGCCTTAAAATATAAAAAGCACATCAGAGATGTTAAAGACTTTAAGCATTATGCAACAGTCTGGTTTCATTTGTACCATTCTACTGAATACTTTTAAAATCTATACATATTGTAAGTACAGTTTTGATTTGCATTACCAATAGTAGAAGCAAAACAATTTATTTCACATGTTCTGACAGAACCTCTCTGTTCTCCATTTCCAGTCATTACTTTTATTTAATAATAGAGAAATAAATAAGGCTTTCTGTTGCCTTTGATTGTACCTATGTTTATTACAAATTAATTTTTTGTGGATATATCTCTGTAAGTTTGAGTTCAGAGCCCAAATACATTAAATCACTACCTATTCTGAAGGCAAAAATTTTAAAATTTTAAACCCCTTTTCCAGCTTAGCTCTGAATCTAAATATAAAAAATACCCATATCTAAAACTTTTTGTCCAAGAGTATTCTTGAACTTTTATTTTATAAAAAATGATCATGCTTAAACACGAATGTGTATGCTTGTTTAAAAAAGTAGAATAAAAACAATAACTTAACAAAAGCATGCAATAATTTCTTCCCTAGCCTTTTTACATGATGCTGGACTCTGCAAGATACATTATGTCAGCTAAGAGTCTTCAGCTACACAGCTGAATTCTATACTCTAATTTTTATACTTTGAAAAGAAAGTTCTTTAGGAAGCACAGTAAATCAAATACAAGAAGATTACTCTGTAGCTTTTCAAAAACAGAATCTCATTTAACAGTTTGATACACACACTTACTGTGTCAATAAATCAACAGCACTTGGGAGTGGAGGAAGAAGTCTCTGAACAACTTCATCCGTAAGAAGACCAGCACAGTGGGAAACAAAGCTTTTGATAGCTAGAAAAGGAATTAGATTTTAATTTACTTAGTGTGAGAAGAAAAATAAAATCACATTAGTGCAGTAATCACATTATTACCTCACTAATAATTTAAAAGTAGAAGAAAGCATGCAAAAAAAAGTATTTTGACCAATAATTTAAGAAACTGACAAAAATCTCAAATGAAAGAAGTCATATTTACAGATGCACTGTTTTGGTGTCTCAGCTTGGACGTTCATACCCTGACTTTTAATCGCATATATAAATGCAAGCATTTTTTGCTCTTTGTTATGTATTATGGAATATAACTCAACTTCATGATAATTCCATGATAATAATTAAAAAAAAAAGAAAAAAATGGGAGAAGGATGATAATCAGATGACTTACTGCTTAGTTTGCTAGTTTTCTATTTAAATTTAATTACTGTACTTTAAGAAACAACTTATATGTACACAAGTATTTTTCATTATTTACAGAAAATTAATCTTGAGTTAGTAGTTCAGAAAGCATCTAGAGAATATACAGTATTAAAGACCTCTTTCCAAAAGGAAAAGAAAATATTTGAAGGTTGATTGTTTAGGTTACTTCTAAAATGAAATTACTATTGAATTCCACACTTTCCGATAGATTTTAATAGTGCGAGAGAGGGGCAATCACTATACTAGAGTTCACCTTTCTGCAACGCAAAGGACCCTTTAGTATTCTAGAATATATGACTGAAACACATTAAGTATTTAAAGGTCACTGGAGTCATCTCTTGGAAACCCAAATTCACAATATTTCATGATGGAAAACTGCAACCTACCAGACAGCAGCCAAATACATATTACTCTTTACTGTCTGAGGATTGCAACTTCCTTATTGTAATTTTTACCTGAGTCTTCCCACTCTCACAAATGTGTTTGACTGACTCACCAATTCTATTTTGCTTACAGTAAGTCAGCTATTAGGAAACAGAACTGCTATTTACTAAATATAAAAGACTGTATAAACAACAGAACATACCCTGGTTTAGGTCCTCATTCATTACAGTGATATGTATGTCAAACAAGAGAAGAGAAGCAACCTTCCTGATATCATTTACTGCTTGGAAATCAACTGATCAGAAGAACAAGAGGAAGAACGCTCTTGGATTTTTTCTTTGTTTGTTTTTTACAAAAATGAAACACATGTATATAGACATATAGGTAAATATATATATATATACACACACACAAGCAGGTATGTTGAGGAGTGAATACATCCTTTACCATCCAGTGAAAAAAAAAAAAATCAATATGAAGTATCGTTGTTCTTTCAGAAGGAAAACCAAACACACAGCCAAACTATAAATATGGAGAGAAAGACACAGTAAATCGCACTTACCACAGAGAGCACCAGCACGACCTTCCAGTGTTACTTGCCAGGTAAATGAATCTCCTCGTGTCTTCTCTGTTTCTAGGTCTTTAGGAGATGATGGAAAGATGCACTTCCACAGTAACAGCATTCGTGGCAGATGGTGTTGGACAACTGCAGGACCTGTAAGCATTGATAGTTGTCATGCCATTGTAAGGATTAATAAAATTAATTTTTCTCTTTGGTTCTTTTATCTATGTTCACAAAATCATTACAGCTGTGAACAAAACTTTATGCTACTTTCCCAGCAGTCTCATATATAATCTCTCAAATGTTTACTATCTTGGTACTCTATTTTCATACATAGCTGCATACCCACTGACGCATTTATAAGTATGTCACCAAGCCAACTATAATCTCTGTTTTACTAAGTACAGACCCTGTGGATCACTAGCATAAAAGAGATGTAATAAGCAATAGTGATATTCAGAAAAGCAAACATTTGTTACAGGTTAATGTACAAGGTGTGTTTTCCCTAATCTAAGGAAAAACTAGGAGCTGTTGGGCAGAAGTAATAGCTGAAAACATGAAAGGTGCCTTAAAAATAATAACAAAACATATATAATACATTCTTCATGAGTAATTTAGTGATCACAATCAATAACTTAACCACTAATAAATATCAGAAATTTCTGTAAGATTTCAAATGCCTGAGAAGAGGGAAATACAAATGATTAGCTCATTTTTTTATAGGATAAATCTTAAAAAAATATCAGTGTAATTCTTCATGACTACAAAGATGTTTGATTAGATTGACTTTAAAATTTATCTTCTACATTTAATTAATAGCGGTCCCACACAGTCACTGTTATTCTGACATTGCTCCCAATGAACTAATAGAAAATTTGGAAGAAATGACATTTTTATTTTACAAAGTGTTTCTAAAGATTCTGATTTACATTTTTTTAAGAATTACTTCACAGTGCTAAATTAAATGAAACATCAAAAGAACTAAAGTCAGAGAAAGAACACAGAACAGCTTAATTTAGTTTAAGAAAAATTTTAGCAAGCTACTACCTAATGTCATGAGGGCCGCTATCAACAGCCATCCAGCCTGTGTTCGCTGCAGTGAAATGCGGCTGTTCTGAGAAGCAGAACACAACAACTCCTCTGCTACTGTCATGATTACCTTCAAAGTTAAAGAGAAAAACAGAGCATCAGCATCTTAGTAAGTACCAAATGATTTTTCAATACTATTTGCTGTGATACTTAATCCCATTTCAGCGTCCCCAAATAGAATGCCATCTTCCTCTCACACTATAGCAAGAAACTCAGGCTCACGAAGCTGCAATGACCAGCTTCAGTACTAGTCTGGGACGGCTTCAACAGCTCCTGTGGGGTACTAGGTCAGTTACTTTGCTGCTTGGTCCCCTTCTTTTATCAGCAGTAAAATGAGAGCTGATAATTCTCACAGGAATGTGTGTGGCAAGGATAAAAGTGTTCTGATATTCTGTTTATGCCACTGTGTAGAAAAAGGATAGCATTAGACCTACAAATTAGAGCTCAGAAGAAGTGATGAAAGGGGTAGCAATCTTTTGATTCCTGTTTTAGAATAAGGTCTATCATTCTCTCTGACAGTTTTTAATCAACAAATGGTATGACTAAACAAACAAGTTAGAATAGTATGGTACAGTTAGAATTAATCCTATCTTAGCTTCTCCACAATAACTGCATGTGCCTACTATTATATGCTAAATGCAAGGTGACAATCTGCGCTTGTTACCAAAGCTGAGTTACCGAGAATTTACGTGGAGGAACAGACACTGTGTCCATGGACAATTACCACAGAATGGCTACAACTTCAAAAAGTATTCTGCAAATGGTTTGCTTCAATTATGTTTCACATATACCAAAAAATTATTTCTTACATCTTGCATTATGTCTGGTTGCCAAAACAAACTGCTGTAAATTAGTATTACAAGTAAGAAGTGTCATTATCAATAATATCTTTAAAAGCCTCAGTATAGCCAATTTCCTCCTATAATTTTTTTGCACACTATCATTTGTTTGGACAGTATAGACAGCATCCTTCTATAATTTATTTGAAAAATTATAAAACTTCATGAAAGTTTGCACATGAAAGTTTGAAATTTGTACACTTCCAAAACTTAATGAAATATTAACAGTCTGAAAACATTAGTTTCCCCAATTCCATAATATCAGATAGTTGCAAATGAAGACATTTATTTTGACAGATTCTTGATAGATTTAAAATATTTGATTCTAAAATTAAAACAGCACCCTTGTTAAATTATATTATTAAAAATTACTAACAGCTTAGTATACTTAAATTACCTGATAAACAAGCATCCTAAAAGGATTTCATTTAATGATTTCTGACAATTTTTCTCTCTATGTACTAGGAGAAATGTCTTATTTTCGAATGATTTTTTGAACTGAAGTATAAGCACTTGTACGGAATGCTAAACATATACAAACCCACAAACTATTTTGTTCTCTTGAACAGGTTCCACCTGCAACTCTAACCACTCTCTCAAAGGAAAATGCATTAATATAGAACAGCTTCTGTCCAGGTCACCACTGTCTACGTTTGATATTTCCTTTTCAAAACTGCTCTATTTAACACTGGTCTCTTTCAGCTCCTCAGAAGAGGAGCTAGTCTGGAATCTGGCAGTGTTCCTAGGAGAGAATGGAAAAGGGCTTTTGTCAGCTCCTCTGTTCTCCCCCCTGCCAGCTTAGTACAGAATACAGTGTTTCTCCCACACTTTTCTGTGCCCTCCCATACCTCCTCCTGGCTCTATTTCATCCTATTCTATTCCTCTAGAAGAAATCCTTATTAAGAATTATGTTTCTCTGTTAAATAGAAAATTTAGCTAGGCTTAGGTATATAGTATTTGAATGGCACATCTTATCTATATAACTGCGCAAACGATACTCATTTTGTTCTCTCCCCATGGTCTTTCAGTACTCATGAGGAAAAGTTTTTAAAAGGTAAGAAAAACAGGCTTTTTTTTTTACATTTATAAATTGTTTCATCAGCAGTTGGTACTTTGAATATTGAGAACTGTAGCTAGCAGTGTCTGTTAAGGAGTGGCGTGGAACTGTTAGTACTCCACAACGCTGAAAGGGTGGGCTGGAATCACTGCAAGGGACATTTTTCATAATGTACTAAAGCATTCCTTTCTTCTTACAGTGATGTAATAACAAGAAAAAACCCACAATCCTTGTTTCAAAGTGTGCCACTTCTTCAATGCTCACTGGCTCCAAAAGAGGTATTTTCAGAAGTGAGTTTCTACATTATTTACAGAATTAGCATGTACTGCTGATATTTGTGCGGCACCATGGTTTTCCAACTGGGGGTAACTCCATGGATAAAGTTCACACTGAGATGGAAACAGCTTCTTCTCCTGGTCTGTATTTCTACAACTGTATATGCCTAAAACTTCAGAGCACAGTATATCCTATCTGCACTAGTAGAGAGACTCGTACGAGCATCTTAGACTATGTTAATGCAAGAAATTGGTTTCTGTTAAATTATGTAAAACAAAATGAAAGCATGTTATCTGTTGGACTTGTTTAAAGATTTTGTTGGACTTGACCAAAGATTTTCAAGATAATACATAATTGCTGTTATTGGTGTAAGCACTGACTAAACCATACACTGGAGAGTCATTGATTGGCCTGGGAAATATTAATTTGGCTTAATCTGTGCTTGAATGAGTTTCCTTCCAGGAAACTTATTTCTAACATCACAGCATGCAATAGATCTGTATGCATACTTCTATTTATTTTTTTATAAAAGAAAGATCTTTTCTTTTGGCAAAGTCTGATACATTTCATCTGTGTGTACTCCAGCCTTTTCTCACCATTAAGACTGCTGAAATGTCAGCTTTCTAATTTAAGCCAGTGTCAAACTGGGCCAGAGTTGCAGAAGGTTTGATCTTGCTGTAAAGAATTTAGTTTGAAATTCTGAAAAATGTAACTCTACTCAAGAAATGTTTTCTCCAGGTAAACCTTTTCTTAGACTGTTCAATTTAAGTCCTTACAGCTCCACAGAATTGACCTCTGTCCCAAAACAACAAACAAACTTCCCCCCTAACAAACTTCTCCATTAGAAAAAGGTAGCAGTATGAGTGGTTAATAAAGTCATTAGTGACATTTCCTGGAAAATTCACAATCCTGACTCATGTGAGAAAAATGCTTGCTTATTTGAGTTATGGTACGCTTCAAAATCCCCTTCTTGAGGAAAGAAAATATCTCATCAGTATGCTGGGTTATGTGATCACGTCAAAGAATACATGCAAATACTACTGCAAAAACATCAAAGAACTGCCCAGAAATAAAGTATTCAGACCGTACCTTCCCTTTTCCATGTGGAATTCCTAAAGGACTGTGTTTTACTGCACCCAGCAAAGCAGCAACAGCAAAACTGTAGCCAGTTACTGCTTCTGGGGAGGATTTCAATACACTAAGACGTTCAATACAACGATCCAACAGTAGGGACACATAGGAGGGCAATGCTACTGCAATACAGCGTAAACACCAAGCTGCTGTTAGTCTAACTGAAATGCTGGGATGAAGAATGACAGAAATTACTGCTTCCAGAACTCCTGAAAAATAAAATGCATAAACATACATAAGAAATAGGCAAGCAGATTGTCAAACAAGCAAAAATGTATACAGAGGATTGGTGAACATACCACTATCCAGTTTCTGTACTTCTCTTTAAAAAGTACTATTGATTTTTATTGTGAAATATTTCTTGTCAAATTTAAATACTTTAATACTTTTCAAAAAAAGTTACCCTGAATGAAAAGTAACAATATAGACAAAACCTAACACACTATGCAGTTATTCATCAACATGCATCGAAAATATCTGTAAGTATTCTCAAGGAAGCAGAAATCCATGCAGTGGAAACAGATGTCCACTTGAATCTACCCAGATAAAAAAAATTCTCACTGCAGCTAAATAAAAACAATAAAGGAAGATGAAGATACCCAGCTCAATCAAACTGCTTTACTATAAACATTACAAAGTGTTGGACTTTAAATACAACCCTTAATGGAGTTAAATTTGATACTGACTTTTTTATTTTTTTTTTTTATTAACATAATAGTACAGGCCGGAGAAGACAAAGGATCCCAACAGATTTGAAAGAATTGACAGTCTAGCCATAAGAAATCAGAGAAGATCACAGTGAACAAAGGAATATATTTTGTACTCTGGTTCACAAAATAGTTCAGGGCTGGTACCTGTACTGGAGTCTTGTAGTAATGGTGCTGCTGTAGTTCCTAAGCCATGGATGAGACTTCCGAGTTCCTGAAGTGCACACACAAGCACATGCTGACTTGCTGTTACATCTGTTGTACTAACTCTTGTTTCCAAGTTATTGTCACTCATTGCAGCATCTGATAACACCATATAGGAAGATCCCCATGAAATCATTACCAAAATGAAACAAACAGATCGTAAAAAGGATTTTCCTATGATAAGTTGTTTATATTACCAAATGAGCTTTTATCATTACCATTTTTATTATTGACAAAACTGTTTTCACAAAGGTTTACCTTCACTGAGACAAGTACATTCCTATTACTCAAATGGATAGCGTAGTAATGTCTGTGAGGGAAAGAGGGTAGATAAAATGGAAACTACCAAATTGCTTATCTTTAAGTGATGGGGAACAGTGGCTAGTGAGAAGCATGCTATTCTCAGCCTCACCGAAAGTGACTTGAAGAGGTCATGCTTTGATGTAACTTGCCAGATTTCACTACACAGTAGGAAAAAAGAAAGGGAAGGAAAGAGTGAAATAGTGCGAGAACAAGTGAGGGAGATGGTGGGGGCAGGGAATAAAGAGGGAGGGAAAAATCTGGAGTTTTTTTGAAAGTTCATCTTTTGAGACACAAATGATTACACCAGGTTAGACATTTAACATTTAGGTATTTAACTGGGATACAATATGCAGCTGTACACCAGGGGACAACTGGTTATGCCCAGCATTCTCTTTCTTTTCCCCTACAAGGATGATGGTGGGAGATCAGCAGCTTTTTTTGGAAGCTGTGTACAAGACTATCATGTCAGAGATCTGTTTTCTCCAGGAGAAATGCACATTTTGTCAATTAGGAACAAATGCTTCTTATTTGAACCATCAGTAGTGTCAGCTGCTCTGAACAGGAAAGCAGAATCTGGCTAGACAGGTATTAACTGCCAATTTAACTTATTTTACAATACTGTCTATATTTTATTACTGCATGTATTTATTATTTTAATATATTTGTAATTAATTAAAATTATATTTGCCAGGGAAGAAGTGTTAAAAAAGATGTTTACCCTTGTGTGGGTACACACATGCAGAAATACAGACACACACAAACAAATAACCAGCCCAAGTTAAAAACAAAGCAGTCCATCAAAAGCCCTCTACATTATTATGGTAATAAATCAGCACTATATATTCTGTTTCTGCAGTCTCTGGATTAGGAAGTTGGACAATCACTTAAAAAAAGGAAAAACAGAGGCTCAGATGGATAATCTTGTTAGACTCATACCCACAACTTTCTTCAGTTTCCAGATGGCCTGACAAATCTCCTTGGCAGCTGCAATTTGAGCTTTTTCCCCAAGAAGGCCTCCTACTGTAGCCCGAAGGATAAATGAAACACAGCGGCGACAGCCGATAGCATCCATCTGACTCTGAATAGCCTTAGGGTGAGACTGAGACACGAGATCTAGAACATGGGAAAGGAAGGCAGAGAAGTTCCTTTCAAGCCATTGTGCTCCTAGTGTAGAGACAAATACCACATATGCCTGGAAGAGATTTGAAAAGAAGCCATATTTTAGAGCAAAATCGTTTGGAAAACCACTGCCAGCTATCCCACATACATATTTTTTTTTATCTCTGCACATCGCCACAACTAGAACATCACTAAACTGAGATTATTTTTACATTTATGCATCCATAAATCACGTACGTTCTCACTTCAGGTAGCTTCAGGTTTTTTGGATCTATTTAAATCATTTAAATTACTACCAAAACTGTACAAGCAATATTGCAGCCTGCTTTGACTGTAAGTTAATTCACACCGCTGCCCATGTTATTTCATTCCAGAGTGTGAGAAATGGCAGTTTACCCTGCACAGGCACTTGTTATGTAAAACATTGTGTTTGGTCTCACTGAACAACAGCTTCCAGCTATTTAACATTCTGCACATGGAACCCAAATTTAATGTATGAATGCATTTTAAGAACTACTATGTTACAAAACTATAACCCATAACCCTGAGAGAATTTTGTTATTATAGGCTTTGAATTAGGGAATATTTGCAGCCCCCAAGCACTGCTCTTCATCTCAATGAATTTTAATTGTTTGCCTTGCAATGGAGGTACCATAAAAAGACTATGTTTGTCACAACAAAGAGAAAGAATGCAGAGTCACTTTACAAATCTAATCACCACAAGACCATTTATTTTGCCACATAATACGCTCCCTTACAAACGTCTTCCATGTGCCTGTGTTAGATTTTTTTTTTTAATGAATAGATGTGCTACCATCAAGAAGAGGGAATACAAAAAATGATAATTGTCAAAGGAACACACAAAATTCCTCATAAGAAAGTTCACAAATACTACCCATATCAATGAACTTCTCTATTTGCCTCATACATACTTTGTCTCGTGTCTAATATTAACAACTACATTATTCACGTGAAAGAAAGCGAAGTACTGTAGACAGAGAAACTGTACTGTTAGATCCTGTCAGCATCTAATAGCTCTTGAAAAATACTACTTAGGCTTCATAACGTACCAGTACATTACCCCTGTTTTACAGATTTGAAAACTGAGGAATTTAGCAGGATAAATAGACTTCTGAAGAGTCATATTGCCATGGCTACATCTTGAACTAATCTAAATTCTTCTTCCATATGTAAGAAGTCATCTTCAGTGTTTTTCTTATTTTTTAATTTATAATAAGCTGCAATTCACATAATAATTAATACATTTTATAACTGCAAGCATTTTCTACTTGCGGGCACTGATATACACACAGTTTCACAAGTTTTTCTTATAGAAACATTGCACTATTTTAACTGTTCTGGTACAGTTAAAAGTGTATCATCTAGCACAGGTACTACTGTGTTAACATAGAAATGCATGAAAAGGAGACAGCCTCCAAAAACCAGTACAATACATATATAGAACACCTTAGGAGTCTGGCATGCATTTTCTAGGCAAACAGCTGTCAAGGTAGTATTGTTCCCCAGCTTTTCAGTCTCTCTGCCACAAGTTAATGCGTCCACCCAGCATGATCTGAGCAAAGACGACAATTTGTGAGCATCTTCTAGCTGTTTCAGTGCAAAGTCTGGCAGCTTCTATCAGTAACTGAGGCTAATTTACAGATTTTTTACACTACAGAAGTCGAAATGCACTGAAAAATTCCCTTACTGGCAAAGGGGACATATAAAATAGCTGTGGGGACTGTAACATTAAAATAATCACAGCTGTTTGATATGTAAATGTTCACCATGACCTTTAGTCGCATCGTGGAACACAGCAAACCAGGTATTTGTTTTTTCCCCACTAAATTCTGTTTTCCTTATTTATCACACACTTATTCAAAGCAGAACCATTCTTTCAGAATGGGACTGGGAATGTCCCTATATAGGAGGAAACTGCTCCAAGTTCAAAGAATTCTTTTAAGTTCCCCCTTTCATTTTTAGATGTAAGGTATTAAGTTTTAAATTAAAAATTTGAGGAAAGTACTTATTTATATCACTTACTTGAAATTCCTATCACGTGAAGCTTCCACAAGTAATACATACTTAATTTGGAAAATTTCAAACTATCAGGTAAACAATAGCCAACATCAGAAATCTTTTTTCCTTTTCTTTCTAGCATAACTCAAGATGTAAATCCTTATTTTAAATTACATACAATTCATCACAGATACAAAAAAAGGGGGAAATAAGAGATACATGGAGAGCAAAACCATTATTATAGGAATGCTTAGCGATCTCAGAAAATTATAAATAACATAATCCAAACCTGGGTGACTCCAACTCTAACATCTCTGCTGACTGAACTGGTCCCTTTCAACATATCGCCACTGGCTCGTAGAAATCCACAACTTCCGCGCAGAAATCCAGTTCCCAATAGCTCCATCACTTCTTCCAAAGAGATTCTGCGTAAGTTATGCCTAGTGGATGCTAAGAATAGATGTAAATCTTTAGAGGAATAGCTCTGTAAAACTTGTTATATTTTAAAAGAAAAGTTTCAACTCTAATTTAAAAAAAACGATTTGCACAAATTCAGTAGCACAACCAAATCCAAATGCTGTTTGAGTATAATTTCACAACAGAAACTAAGACATTTTAGGACTCAGTGCTCCAGCGAACCACAACATTTCTCAAGTTTTTCTGCTTCAGCTATCTTTAGAGAGCTTAGGCCATCACCTAATATGTAGACATATATTTACCCTCCCTCAGTGTTTACCATCTAATCTAAGCTCCCTTTGCAAAAAGGTCTGTATGACCTATTCCTACCATCCTAAGTTTCATGAAAGCCCTGACTCTAACTCATTCCAGCGTACTGCCACGGACAACCCTCTATTCCAAACTCCAGACAGGGCAGATTACCATTTTGCTATGCTTAGCCGGATAAGGACACAGCAACAGCAAACAAAAGCATCCCACCTTAGTATTAAATTAGCTCTCCAATATAATGAGAATAATACAATATGTTTACAATCTTCTAGGAAAATTATTTATCCCTAGTTCCTATTCTATTGTTTTATTTCTTGATAGAGAGTTCATTTAAAATACATGCTGGGACATGTGTATGCGAACATAGCACGTGACTGCATAGTGTGCAAACTAAGTGACCTAAAATTTTCACTGCATTTTTCATTCTCTTTGAAGTACTGTATTGGGAAAAGAAGTGAGAGGATTTAAGATAGTCATGTTCAAAAAAATAAAAAAAACAACCTAACATCAGCAGGTTATCAGATACAAAGCAGAAACTTCAGGACTACACAATTCATGCATTGCTCCCTCCACTTCTCCCCCAGCCCCTTCTAGCCTCCACCTAGCTTCTGCCTCACTTAGCTCTAACTTGTTTTTAACCTAGTGCTTCCCCACTAAAAATAACCAGCCAAACAGCTGATGAGCTGCTTGTATTTCTAAAGTGCTACGGTGAGATTATATAACTACATTGCTTACAAAGATTAAAGAAAACTGCTGAGTTTATAAAGAAGCCAGAGTAATTTTTTTTTAACTTTTAATGGGAAAAGATAAGTGCTGATTGTTTTCTGTAACACAATAATTGTCTCCAAAGAGATTCTTAGAAAAATACTTTATAAATCAAGACTTCAGAGTCTCCAATGCAAATACACAGCCTCAAGAATTTTGCAAGGCAGCAAGTCGAGCTTAAAGGCACGTACTTTTGTCATTTGCAGCTTCTTGCAGTGAAAGTCTTCTCTGATGCCATTAAAAGCAGAACGAACAGTCTGAATCACTCTTACTCGGCATCTGTTGTATTTCTTTTAGATTACAGTTAAATATTTAGCTTTGGACTCCTAAGATTGGGCTGAAAATGTCCAGTCTGAATGACACCAAAGATTCGAGATCTTAACTTTGAGCCAGGATGCTTCAGTTGGATCAAGTACTCTCTCTCAGCAAAAACTGTTACACACACTGTTGAGTGAAGAAAACTGCACGCTCATTTCTGCTTCTGATCACATTTGTACTGCTAGACAATCCAGATGTGGTACTGATGATTGTGGAAAACAGCTTGAAAAGATATCCTTAACTCTTCAGTTTGACAAAGAGACAACCCCTCAACTTTTATTATTTTCTACACTGTTGAAGTCAATCTTACTTTTAAATTCTTGAGGCTACTAATTTCTCTCCATACGACAATCATCTTGTAACAGAGCCAACTAGTTTTATCAAATATTTTTCCCTGTTTATGATTTTATTAATATATATATATGGGTTAACACAACAAAAAAACCCACAGCACTTCATAAGAAAAATGTTACAAAAAAGACCAAACCAGAGATACGCACAGCCAGATGGAGTTTACATTGTGATTTTACTTTGGGCTTTAGAGTACTGACAGAACTTGAGAGTTCTGATCATCTGACAGATTTTTACAGATGAGGAATCAGTAAACAACATACATACTTTACCTATTTTCTGTTTAGACGTTAGAGCTCTAGCCAATACTGTGCCTAAAAGTTTTGAAACTGCTAATCGTACATCATAATTGGAACCTTCAAAGGATTTAAAACACAAGGTCACAACACTATCCAGGTCTGTGCTCCACATAAATACTGCTTCGTTCTGAAGTTCAAGAAGACACTAGACAAAAAAGGGAAATAAAAATGTTTTGATGTGGAAAAGCACTCTACAAATTTTAGCTTGCTACATAACACACAGAGCTCTCCCGAACAAAATAAGCACGTTGCTTCATACTAAAATGACTTGAATTTTTGCTGCCAAGGCAATATCAAAGAAATAAAGATAAGCAAACAATGTATTTACTGCTGTGTTCATCATCCATTAAAACAGGATTTTATTTAGGGAGCTTACTTAATAAAAACAGCTATTAGAGCATTTTACCTTTGCAGCAGCACAGCGGACTGCCATGGATCGATCTGTCAAACATGATCGCGCAGCTTTGTAAATATCTCTATGACAGGGGATAGCAGCAGCTCCTAAACCATTTAATATATTTTGCAAACTAAGCATGATTTCGTAACGACCTTGAGACTGAAAAATGAAAAAGAGAAATGTTAAATTTTTGTAACCCTAAGCTCCTTGGAAATACAAAACGCCAAATACTGCAACAGGTAAACAATGGTTTGGGTCTTTTGGACTTTTGGAGATCTTTTTTTGCAGAAGTGAGTTAGAGTAGATAACTTGCTCTGTAACACTGTAAGCAAGTGAAAACAGTAATTCTATGTTCTACTGGAAAGTACTCACTAGCAGTTTAAAACTCAAAACTTGAAGTACAAGCTGGAGCAAAAATGTTCTCATTAATAAGGCAATTAGATTTTCTAGTTTATCAAGTTCTTTCATGAAATCAGCTTGAGAATAACTATGATCCATCCTTTTATAGTCATAATCCATTAACTCTCTACTCATTCTTTGGAATTTAGACATTGATTTTTATCTTATGACTTTCCACAATTTTTTCATATTTTGGTATCATGCACTTTCTCCTGTTCATTGGTCCAGCTACCAACAGTAAACATCCTATTATTTTTCCAATCATTTTTTAAACATGCTGTTCCAATACCTCTGCATTCTTCATTGCTTTAAGCACATTCCCAACGGTGTCAGTAAAACTGTTTCCCAAAATTCTTCCCAATTTTTTGTATAAATAGCCCAAGCATACCACCGCAGCACTAAAACAAAAGCAAATCCAAAGACGCGTGAAAATGGATGCAGTAATAGATGAAAGGGATTAAGACGACTAACATAATCAATGGGCAAACAACAAAATAACTAAATAGAATGTCCCAAAAATGTAAGTGGATTATCAAAAGAAAAAAAAAAATAAATGGTCTGTGTGTGGCACATACTCACGCTCTAGGAGAAATGTGGATACAAGGGTTGGGAAAATAACTTGGATAATACAAGAATTCAGGTAATACAATCTTCCAATAAATTTTACAATAGGAATACAATTTTCATATCCACCTTTAAACCTTAACATTAATTTCTAACTAAGCATGCCTTGCATCATGTAGTCTATGGCACTGTGCTATGTCAGATGCTGCTAGAAGTAGCCCGGGAAAGGTTTATTTACAACTCGATGGTCAACAGTAGAATGCAAATGGTCTAGTAATTAAAATTATAGCATTTATGTATAACAATACATAATGAGGAGACACCTTGAAAGAAATTGAAGTATAAGTCCATGTCCTTTTCACGGCACACAGATTCTGAATCTAGTTTCCAAGTGAAATACCTGACAACTGGAGTCTGTGTGCTCATCAGCATCTCCTTTAGCAAAAGTAAAAATTGCTAAATATTGAGAAAAAAAAAAAGAAATAAAGAGTTGCTTAATTAAAGAGTGTTTTCCTTTGAATAATTAATTGAGGAAAGCACTTTGGTTTTGTATTGACAGATCTATAATTAAACCAATTAATTTTATGAATACAAGGAAAAAAGAAATTATATCTTTAATCAGCTTTCAGCTTTTTGGCCAGACCTACTTAAATATGCAGTGACGCTGCTCAGCACCCCCTTCAAGAAAACAACATTTTACTTATTCCCCAACTGAACTCAAGTTTCACATAAAGAATTCTGAAATCTCATACTGAACACATTCTTAATTAGAAAAATGCATTTAATACTAACAGTAATTCCCTAAATGACAAAGCACAGCAAGAAAAACAAAACTGACATTCTTTATCTCTTATCACCCAAAATTCTATTTTTGTTAAAGCAATATTTTTCATTATTGCTTTTATCCAACTCAGTACACACCAACAGTTTGGATTTTAATTTTGTTCATGGTGTGGCTGGGCATAAAATTACAATTACACCATCTTAATACTAAATTGATCATCTGATGGTCACAGATACTCTCTTTAATTAGCCTCAAGACTAAATAATATATATTTCACATCACAATGCAAAGAAGCAATATTTAACAAATATATACGAAAAAACCACCAAACCAGAACTACCTTATTACATGATGGTATAACCCGCAAACACTCTTACATGGTTGGCTATACTGCCATGTGCTTAAGTGTTGTATAAAAGAGTCAATCAGTGTTGAACAGTGATTTCTAGCAACAAAGTGGCAATATTTGTTGATGAGTAAAGTCTAGCCAACTAAAGATGAGAATCCAGCTACTTCTGCACATCAATATTTAAGTTTCTATAAAAGTTCAAAGCATAGGACTTAGCAAGCCTTCTGACTGCCTTCTAGAATTGTATCACAGCTCTAGTTGTCTATTTTTTCCCCACAAACATTTCTTCACTAAGTCCAAACTGTATTGAGTCCCTTTATCTGTCAAATCACAAGCAACAGCCACAAGTTTCCAACGAAGCCTGTAAATTTATACAAGTTTTGCAGTGAAAAGCCTCTGTGTCTGTGTTTTTTCCTTCCTGGCAGCACACCTCCATTTTGATATACAACTCTCTCTCTAACATACATTTAAGTTGTTTTCTCTCAAATTTTGCCGTAACAATTGTACTTGGAGAGGTAGCAACAAAAATGCAGAACTAAGATACTTAAACATGTAGCAAAATAGCACCGAGATCAGCTGTGAAAGTTTGCTGACCAGCCAAATGCTTTCAAAATGCTTATGGTTTAAAAACAGCCCTAGTAGATATTTTAAAAACTTTGAAGTAATAAGCTGTATTCACACTACACGACCTGTTTATCTGATATCATTTAGCATTCACATCACACTCAAGTTTAATAGGAGCTGAGCACCTAACTAAGGTTCTTTTTAAAATGCTTGCCTAAAACTTCTCCATCTTCCACCTCTATGAAGGAATAAAAATGATAATTTATGAGGTAAGAGAACAATTCACTGGAAACTGTATTTGAAGGTGTTTCTAGGTGAATCAACATATTGTGAACAGTGATGGCAAAGCATTGTTACCATACAACATGGGCATGTATGCTAAATAAGGACAGATGGCAAACAAAGACAACACTAATCACGATTTAAAAAAAAAAAAAAAAAAAAAAAAAAGCAGTCTTTCTTCACTGAACACCAAGTATGCCATAAACTTGCAGCCCAAGATGAAAGATTTTATTCAATGAAGAGTTCTGTAGTTCCAATTATTTTTCTGTAGCCTGTTGTCTCAGTGTCAGTACTAGAAGAAATCCCTTTTCCAAACCTGTTTTGAAGTAAGCCATATTTTACTGCTACCTGTTTCTCCACTTCATCTCTTATTTCCTCTCCTCACTACTGCTTACATACCTAGCAGATTCTGAACACTGCCACCTCTCTCTTTCTCCCCCAGCTACTTTGCCTTCTGAGTCTGGATATCTGCCATTTCTGTCTGTCTTTGCCACTTCTGCCTCACTGCTAATGGACTCCATCATCCCTCCTTGCTACGCCAACATCATCCCACTCCCTCCACCGCGGCATCTTGCAGCTGAAGCAAGGAAGACCTGCAGAGCTCTGTCCCATACTACAACTCACCTATAATGTTAATGCATCTCACTGTTGAGGAGTCAGTAGTACAGCAGTAATTTACTTTGCAGGACTGAGACCCTTTGTAGCAAACATTCTTAAGTCAAAAAACTGCACAAGATGTCAATTGGAACAAGAACGAAACAAAAAAATATTATGATATTGGAAAATACAGCTGACTCCTTGCAAAAACCTATTTTCAGGAAACTTCACTTGGGTTGTCAGAAACAGGATTAGCATGTGAAGCAAAGAAGGAAGATAGATTCTGCTCTGCTTTGTATACTGTATCATTAATGCACAATGATGCTTTACTATCTCCACCTTTAATTTTCTTCACTATAGTAAAAGATGTGCATTGTTTCAGGACTTAAGGGTATTCATAACATTTCTGCACCTTAAGATTTGGTTTCACATCCTGCCATTACAGTTCACGTTTCTGTTCTGTTGGCTAGGCTTTAGGTGTTTAGTTACAAACATTTCAGGTGTGTACACATACAATATCTAATACTACCACATTGTTTGTTTTGTTACCTATCCTGTGGCAGTGAACTCGGATGCACCATGTCAGGTAAATATTTTTTTTCTGTTACTAATGTTAAAGAAGTTACTTATGAAAAGCTTTCTTCATTCACCTTTTTTGTAACAAGCAGGGCTTGTCTGACTTGCTGTAAATCATGGTTTATCCAATATGGCAACATGTATTGCAAGCTGGTTTTGTCCCGTCACTGAGCAAGAACATAAAGCACAAACCAGCCCCAGTTTACCCTATTACCTTAAAGCATACTATGGTCATTATAGTTCTGAATGATCGCAACAAGTTTAGCATTCCTGCATTCCTAAAGAAATTAATTTAGTTTAGCTTTCAAATCACTCAAGGCATTTCTTTCCAATGGATCCAGTAAATACTAGCTAGCTAGGTAGGTCAAATTTTGTTCCAACATATGTAACCTACGCTGACTCTCATCAGCCACCAAATTGCCTCTGCGTTAAATGCTTCAAAAGTAATCTGATTTTAAAGCATTTTAATGTGATTGATTTTATGTTATATTTATGTGAATCACAACAAGAAACTTCTAAACAAGGAAGAAAAATATATCTTAAGCTTATTAAACTTTCAAGGGCAATTTATGTTGTAAAGTACTGACCTGACTTTTTTTTCCCCCCAACATGCAGCTGAACTTCTTAGTCAAAACTTTCCAGTAAAGACACAGAAAGGAATATATAAAATGCTACACAAGTACTTAACCACTCATAATTCTGCCCTGAAGGCAGCATATATTAAACGATTAAAATAAAATTGTTATAATACCTAGAAGGAAGGAAGCAATTTGAATTTGCTTTCAGGTTTCAGATGAATTCAGTTTCTCTTCGTAATACTCAAGTTTAAACATTTTAGACATGTAATACCAAAGAAAAAAATTACTTTTTACAACTGGATACACCCACAATAATGATACGAATCAGGGAGGCTCCCAAAGTCTGTGTGTCATATGGTACAAAGCTTCTACTGGACAACGGGCAGAAATGAGGGAGCATACCCTCTCCTACGTTAACTTCCCACCATGTAAATCTGTCTCTCTTGTTATTACTGGATTTGAAGTTTGGGGTTAAAAAAAAAATACTTACAGTTTCGTAGGCAGATAACTTGGTGAATCATCTTTACTCCGAATGAGTTCATTGCATTTGTCAATTGTTTGGTAAACAGAAAAAGTGTCTCCAGTGCTATAAAGTACAGCTAAATTCTTGGCAACAAGCCGTCTAGTAGGAGGTCCTGGTGAATTGTTTAATAAAGAAGTCAATTGTTCAACCAATTTCTTCTGGTTTTCCCTTATATCAGCCTGGAAATAAAATCAGTAGCCAGTTAAGTTTCAGTTAAATTTAAACGTTAGTTAAAGATAATTAATGCTAATTTTCTTTCTTTTCATTATCACCATTCTGATACTGATGTTCTTAATTAAAAATCAAAATTTTATTGCACCTTTCTACTTAAAGAAAAGCCATCTCAAATACGCGATTATTTTATTCTCATTTAAAAAAAAAATTACATTTTTCAGAGCATAATTCTTTGTAGTAGGATTTCAGGAGTATTTTCCCTATGGCACTTGAATAGTTATATCTTGCTAAAATAAAACTGCCATTTCTTGCTTCTTTTATGCCTGTTTTAAAATAAAACAATTCCTAGAAACATAGTAATTTAAGTAGTAAAGAAGAACTTTAGCAGAGTTTCAAGAAGTTGAGCATTAGAAAGGAAAGAACTTCCCCTAAAATAATAATCTATTTTACTCTTATCGCAATTTTTTTAAGTACTCTTTAAAAAGAGCCTGGCACTATATTTCATTTACATATTTTAACACAAATAACATAACTCTTCAATAGCATTATCTAGGTTGGTTTACCGTTAAATATCCACATATGCTACTTAATATACACTAAACAGTGAACCAAACAATTGGATGGTTGGCTGGAAAAGGACCTTTTGTTTTTTATTTTCCTAATCAAATGATAAAGAGAAAGATGCTACGTTCTTGCTTGCTAGAGAACTACCAGATAATCATGCCATGTTAGGTGGAAGCATGACTGCCATTCTTCATCACGGGGTTGAAAAATCTTGCAGTAATAATCTGAGTTAAAAAAAAATTTTTAAAAAATCACTTAATGCTTATTTCTCAAATTCCTTTCATTGAACAAGTGGCTCCACTATTTGGAAAGGCTGTGACCAAAAACTTCTAACATTTGGAAAGTTACTGCTAACACTGAACATACTTTCACTGCATGTACATAAAAGACATGAAGCGAATGAAATTGAATACTGCTCTCTGTTTTTCAACAACATAACAAAAAAGGCAGAGAGAAATAGCTCTACTATGTGTTTTTCTTCTCAAGTCTCATTATACTTACTCTGCTAGTCACTGGTAAAAGTTTTTCCAAAAACTGTAACCATTCAAAAATGAACTCCGCTTTTTGAAATTCACCAAGCTGGTTATATGCTTCTTCATTTAGTAGTAAACTGTGAGCTAGCTCCATTCCTTGAAATTTTACTCAAATCTCTCCTCAAATACCGTGGGCAGAAAACAAAACAAAACAAAAAAAATCCCCAAACCACCAGAACTGTGTTAATCAATCAGGTTTTCTTCCCCATTAATATGTGGTGACTGAATCAGAAGTTTAAACACCTAAACAGAAAAAAGAAAAAAATTACTAGAGAGTCAGCAATCATATTATATTTATGCTTGCCCTATTAAAACTAAACTTTCAAAGGAAAACTTAGAATTAAAAAAAAAAAAAAAAAAAAGAGGATTACGGTAGTTTTATTTAGGTGGCTGTAGTAATACTTAATGGTTTTATAAATGAGATAATGGTATTGATGTAATATAGGAATTAAAGTTAAATATACTTCAGAAAAATCAGAAGGGTTCTCACTGAACTACTATTTTTCCTTCATCTTGTTTTGCATGAAGTGAGGTTTACTATTACTTGATCACGTATATACCCAAAAGTAATGATCAGCTGGCCCGAAATAGAATGACTTTTGCGATCCAGAATTAAGTGCAGCCATAGCAGTAACCTACACCTAGCAAACTCGTGTTGATTATATTCACAAATAGAAATGCTAACATCTTATTCAAACACTTTATGTCTTCTCAATGCCAAGCAAGACATAAAGAAACCCAGAACTTCGTTGCTGAATAAACCTCTAATGCTGCCTTTTTAAAAAAACAAAACAAAACAAAAAAAACCACACCTGAAAAAAGGATGTTTCAAAACTCAAAGTTCAAAAGAAGTTATATTTTACTTATGTCTCTTGGACTGTTTCGGGAATTTCCGCATTGTTGATAGGCATAACTAGAAGCAAACCAAAATGAAAAATACTTCTAATGAAAACTTTTTTTCCCCGCTATTTAAATGCCATATAGCCTCAAACTACAAAATACAATATTCTGTAGGCTTTGCAAACAAAAATATAGTCAAGGAGATTCTGGTAAAATGTCAACCGTATTTTAAACTCCCAAACAAATTAACCTTTCCAGAGGTCACTGAGACTGCTGAATACACATTTTTTCCCTATGCAGTAACAATACTATTGTGTAAAATGATCCATCAAACAGTAAACGGGCAATACAAAGCAATGGTTAATAATTCAGTACTCGTGTTGTCATCAAATGCACAGCAGAAGGTTACCTTTACTATTTTCTACACATTTTTTATGTAAAATGTACTCACAAAGGAAATCAGTTGCATCTAATTCACTATAATGAACTGTCACTTTAAATTTACCTGAAATACCAGGCAGCTTGACAAGGCACCACACTGGAAAATGACAACCAGAGATAAATATACATACCTAAGTATACCTATATATATTTAATCTGCCTAGGTACATAGATGTTCACAATTTACCAGTTATCTCACTCCTAGAACACTCACAGAACTTAACTCTATCCTCACATTATTTGAAACATACAAAAAAAGTAGGATTATATATTTCATTGAATATTTGAGTAGAGTTTCATCACTGCTGAGCATGGAAATTACATGCACAGGTCACAAACCCTCCTTTTTACTTCACCCAAGGCCTGTCCCAATGTCTAGTATATCCTAATCACCTACTGCCACAGCAACTGATTCAACTTCCATACAGAGCTGAGGATTACAACTCATACCTGTTTTCCGCAACTGAAAAGATCACAGATCATTGTCACCCATTGGCATTTAACTTACCTAGCAGATAATTTCTCCTCATTGTAAAAACTGTCTCTCTGCTGCTCCAGGTTCTTGGATAAAAGGATGTCAAGAACTCAATTTTCTAGAAAGAGTTAACACAAAAATCAACTTTTAAAAAGCACATGAAATACAAGTGTCTGTTCTACAAAAAAAACCTCCAAGAATTCCAAAGTCTTGCATACTGACAATTTTTATTAGCTAATAGGTCACCAAAAGGCACTGAACTGGAGCTCCATAAATATTATTAGCTGTTTATAGGTTGCATTTGAATTGGGCAGACCCATCATATTCACCATACAATTTGATTCATTTAGCTACTGAAACCACCTTTCTTATTTCTGTTTTGTTAACTCAGATTAATTCTAAAACAACAAAAAAAAAGGTAGGCTCACACAGCATAATACCATAATTATTTTCTAGTAAGATTATTTCAGTGCCTTCATCAGACCTACATTACTTTAATACAATAAATATTTTCCACCTATGCTTTTTTAGATATATTAATCTGGAATGCTGTCATGAATAACCATGTCCTTATCATTAAGTCATAAACAATACAACAGCATTCATGTCTAAATCAACAACCAGCAGAGCTGGCAAAGGTGACTCAACCATTCTGAAATATTCATGTTCAATACTATGGATAGAAAAAGACATGAGGATTATCAATCCATTCTCCTACTCCCAGTTATAATTTTAATATTAGAATCAATGGGCAAAAACATTTCCTTTCACACCTCATTCAACTTGAACTTAGTCTCGCAGGACATGAAATACAGGTTGAGTGCTATTTTAAAAGTAATCAGTTTTCAATCAGTCTTTACAAGAATGAAGTTGAGAACCAATTAAAAGTACATGCAGATTTCAAAGTAATCTAAACTTCTTTCAGCTCGGGGAACCAGTGTTCAGCCTGGCGAAGAGAAGGCTCAGGGGGACCTAACAGCAGCCTTCACAAGGGAAGATTACCAAGAAGATGAAGACAGATTCTTTACTGAAGTATATGGGAGGGAATAATACCAGAAGTATCATAAATTGCAATGGGGAAGGTTCCAATTGGATAGAAGAAAAAAAGATTTTCACTCTAAGGATTATCAGCCACTGGGACAGATGCTGAGAGGCTGCAGAACACCCTCAGGGGTTTCTAAGACTAGACAGGACAAAATCCTAAGGAACCTGGTCTGAACTCAGAGTTAACCCTTCTTTGAGCAAAAGGTTGGACAAAAAGACCTCCTAGGGTACCTTCCAACCTGGATGAGTCTACATTTTGTCAGTTATCCTGCCCACAACTCACATTGCCGACATACATTCTTCTGTTAATGTTAGTCAAAGACAAAAGTTTATGTTGTTACACTGAAGTTATTATTGTAATATGTTTCTATATGTGACACTTCTACTATACAAGCACATATTTGCAAAAATCAACTGGAAATATATTATTATTTTTTTTTTAGGATTTGCATAGTCTAAATTAAAAAAGAAAAATGTTATGATGTAGTTGCTGATCTTTATAATGAACACCTGCTAACATGGCTAGAAACACTAGCATTTTTCAGAGGAAAGACTCTATCAGTTCTGAATTACAGAGGCTGATCATTCATTATGCAAGATTTAGTTTTGTAGAAACTGAGAACCAACCACCCAGCAAAAAAATCACAGACCTGATCTTTCCAGTGCTGGCCAACAAGCAAACCTTGGTTTCACGAAGCTATGTACAAAACAGTGTACTCTCCATCCTATCAAGAAAACTTATCCCAAACATCTGCTGAGACTCCCTTTAATGAGTTGTAAGCCTGCACACCAAAGATACTTATGAAGCTCCAAAAATAATAAAACAGGGCACAAGGATACAACCTTGTGAGAAGAAAGGTGAGAATGCAGGCAATCAAGTTTTTACCGCAGCATATTGTTTTGCAGTCAAATTGGAGAACAATGCAAACGGCACAGTGCTTACAAGGCTACACAAAACAGAACACAAGCAGAGAATGTGGGGATGAGCTGGATTTGATTAATATTAAATATGTCCTTGTTATGCATACAAGATGTTACTAGGCAATTTCTAAGTGCAGAAGGAAACATCAAACCTAAATACATACAGTCCAGACAAGGGTGCAAGTCTGCTCTAATTAGAGGCATGGCATAGCCATGTGGTGGGCTAGGCAAGCGCGATGAAAGACTGAATGTTACGCCCGTCGTTGTAGGTATTGCAGTTTCCTGAACATCCTCACACACTAGCAAATCGATGGAAGTACAAGTATATGTAAAGATGCAACCATATTTGCATTAAACCCATGTTTGAAAATGTTGAATTATTTGAAAGTCCCTTTCCCCTGGTGTTAGGAACTTAATCCTTATCAAACTGAAAAAAAAATCTGGAAAAATAAATGTGAAATTTCATTGAATGAAACACATACTATGCCATCAACAAAAATGAAAAGGCACACATGGATGATAAAAAAAACCTGAATTTTCTAGCTAGCATGATGCACCATTCTTCTGTTTTTGTCTTTAGATAACTGAAGTAATTACAAGATTTACTTTCCCATCAGTACTACAAGAGCAGATCAATCAAAAATCCCTCTTTTTTCCTATGATGTAAGTTTATCTTACGTTTATACTATGCTACAAAACTGTCACAAAGATTTATTCGACAAGGCAGAAGTTGTTCCTAATTAGTACTGATGAAAAATTTTTCATTTGCCAACTGCAAATTTGGCAAGAAGGATTGTTCAAGACTGACCAGAAAAGAGCTCAGAAAAGCTCTTAGAACAAGCACTAGATAGAATGCTGCCCTGTAAATTGAAAGGGATATAGGGTAAATCAAACATTAAAAGGCAACAGCAACTGAGTTTCAAAAGTTCCTGGTAAACCACAGAGAAAAAAAAAAAAGGGACTTGTAGTCCTATTTAGGGAAAAAAAAAAAAAAAAAAAAAGTGACTGAACCAGGAGAGGACAGATCTGACTAGCTGCCTTTAGCAACTGGCTTTAAAATATGAGAATCAACAGATCACCCATGACAAAGTTATAACACAGCCAAAAAACGAAGCTGAAATTCAAAATAGATCTATTATATGTATCAAGTTTGTTCTGAGTTAGCTAATCTCAGGCTTTACAAGCCAAGGGAAGCAGTCCATAGACTGTCGTATTTCTTTCATGTGGAAGTCTAAGACAAAAATTAATACACAACAGATGAAAAGCTATGAGCAGTAGTGGCAACTTCATGAATTTTACTTTTGCCCTTCCTTTCGTCCCATGGCATATTTTGTCTCTGCATTAAAAAAAAAAAAAAAAAAAAAAAAGGAAAAAAGACAATCTGCAATAAAGCAGACTCCTAACTGATCTATCACTAAAAAATTTAAGCCTTTAAATTATGACTCATCATTTCAAGGAAAATCAGCACAAGTAATGGAAACTACCACACGCATCAAGTATGTACTTACAAGTTTATTTTCTTTTAAGATTTTTCTCATTTGATCTCTTGTTGTTCCAGCAGTCTGTCTTTGCCAGGAACGAGTGCTGCTCAAACAGAAATCAGATCAACCTGAGCTCTCTGAGCATGCTACTCAGATGAGGATCTAGTATACAACCTAGATGAGGATTGAGGTCCTTTGCATCTACTACATAGTGAAGAAAATAAAGTGCTGTATAACTTAATCATTATTTATTTTTTTAATTTCACAAGTATTAAAATAATTCTGCATTAAATCTGATATAAAGCATAAAGATAATAAGCCTGTTGATTCAATTTTGTACCAAAGACTAGTCTAGCAGAGAAGTAAAAAGGACATTATTCTTCTGAGAAATGATCACTGTTACTCATTGCCAGTAATGAGTAATAGTAATGAGTAAGATTAAAAAATGACCAGTAATAATTACTAGTGTCTTCATAACGGCTGCCGCTGGGCTGACGGCCCAACGTCAATGTCATAACCATCACACTGCTGAAAAACAGAGCTGAAGCACGTTCATTAGCATCAAGTTGTCCTTCACTGCATCACAGTGGTATTTTAACTGACTTCAAATTCATGTTTTTTCCCTCAGAAAGCAAGATTTATTATCCTCTATCTAACAAGTGAACCAATACATTTAAGAGAAAGCCTTCCAGCCTGACACGTTTAGTTCTAGTCATTAACAGTTCAGATCAATGTTACTCCTGCAGCACTGTTCTAAAAGTTTAATGGGATGATCGTTACCCATGCATCTGAGCTGACTGCACGGCAAGAGGATCGATGCTCAAGCCTATGTTAAACCCTTGCACATACCTGTTTAGAGTGTCTCCCAAACATAAACAAAACTCCTGCCCAGCTCCCTCGGGCTTACTTCTGACAAGAGAAACCGAGTATGATGCTCTTTTTGCTCACTGGGCCGAAAAACCACCTTAAAGCACCAGCCAAATTCAGCTACTGATGAATGAAACATAGACCAAAATCCAATAGTTACAGTGTATCGTTTATGCTAGTAGGCCACCATAAGGAGGCAGGAGGGCTGGAGAAGGCAAAAAGTGCAGGATTAAACTCCCAGAAACTTCAAACGGGAGATCTGATCGCCCAGGGAAGGACGGACTGAGTTATCTTCAGCTGTAATCTAGCTAGAATTTATAGCACAGATAGAAATAATTTAATTTAAAGAAACTACAATGATAGAATCTTAATAATCTGGTAAGAAACAAACAAGAACCAAAATGCCAGCTCAGATGAGCTTGGAGTTTAGACACTGGAAATATACTGTAGTGGGAATATTCAACAGCTAGAGAAAGGCATTTATTATTACTCAAAAGACAGGGCAGCCTTTTACTTATTGACTTCTACAAACTATTACCAACTAACAGACAGAAGCAAAGTCTGCCCCAAGATCTTTAGTAAGAGAAGGCAAAGCGAAGTAGAAGTGCCAGCTTAAGTACGCCTGTACTCCGCTATCCTGCGTGTGGCAGGATCCTCAGCATTCAGCCAACTCCTGCCTTTTCTCTCCAGACAGAAGCCTTCCGTTTTTCACTCTGCAGAACCACGTGAAGCAACGGCAGGTAACTGCTGGTCCCAACATAACATTGACCCCTCTGTACACATTTCATGTTCAGCAGTGCTAATCGCTCTTGGCCTCCCACTCAAACGAAAAAAAAAGCTGAGAATTTCATGTGCCCTCTCACTGCTTTCTTGCATGTAGTTTCAAAGAAAACACAGAAGCAAACTTAGGGCATTTCAGCACCAAGACACCAAGAGAAGGAAGGAGGGAATAAAAAAAGAGAGAAAGTTAACTGCCCTGAAGACTGACTGTTTCTTTAGCAGAAGTGTTGGTATGTTGAATTGATTAAACCCTTGATGAGGAGGACTATGAAGAGGTTATGAAACCAGAGCCCAGTCTTTCAACGCATACACACACATGCTTGAATTTACCAGTGATCGGTCTCATCAATTTGGACCAAATTACTCCTTGGCATCAAATAGACTTGATTGCTTTTCATCCAAAATTAATATACTGCTATAAGAATGCCAGGTGTATTGCAGTGTTACGCTATATTTGTCAGCAGTGGGGAAATTTGAAGCCAAGCATGGAGAAGATGGGACTAACAGCGATGTTCGACAGCAGTTTGCAAGAACAGGCCGCAAGAGAAAGCCATCACAAGACCACCACCAAGAGCACATGGAAAAAAAATATCAGGCCACAGAAGAGAAGGTCCAAGATTTTAAGACTTTTAAATCAAGCAGAATTGTAACTCTTAATATCAGATTTTTTTTCACTAGCATGTGAAAAGCGCACCAGATAGTAAATCTCGCAGGTGAGTACTTGTGTGTTTTATTGCATATTCTGTGTTATGAAGGGATTCAATTCCACTCACAAATCAAGCTATCTTCCTTTTTACATAGAAATATGTACGCACTTGCATTACATGCTTATCTCAAATAGCAAAAAGCAACGAAGAATCTGTTTGACTAAGAGCAAGAAAAAAATAACAGATTATTACACAACCATCCATTTCCTCTAATTACTGCTGAAGATTTCAGACTGGGACAACTTCCACTTACGTTACATTTTTGTATGCAATTATCCAGCTTAGAAACATGGTTCTGAAATCATAGATGTTGAAACAAGACCCTGTTCTTTCAGGCTCTCCACTTAACAGTGTTCTGAATGAAGCAATTTGCCGCAGGAAAACTGCATCTGTTCTACCACTGAAAATTTGGTACTTGCATTTACACAGGTCCTTGTTAAAGATGTAATCCAAGTGCATCTTCATATATCGCACCTTCCACATAGGTCTTGCCGTGTTCACACAGCATTTCACGATGCACTATAGAGCAAATATCATGCAGCCCAAACAGAATTCTCATTAGTTTCTCAGCTACTTTCATCTGTGTTGCAAAACAAAAGGGCTGTATTTTGACGTTTTGTGAACAATGATGCTCAGACAAAGTACTTGTTTACTCCCACAGGAACAGTTCCAAATGACTGGTTTTCCTAGAAAAATGCTTATCAAATGCTATTGATTTCCAAGTTTCAGAAGAATCACTCTGTATCTGAAAAAGCAACAAAGCTTAAAGGCAACAAAGATCTAAGTGAAATCTATCAGAATCCTTGGTCTGGGCTTGCTGGTTTTAAAAATATTCACACAAAGAATGTGACCACCCACAACCCTCATACATAACAGTGACATTGATAAGAACTACAACACAATATACACTTGCTGAAGTGTGAAAGAAATGACAAGACAATGTCTTCTAGGACTGCTGAATGATTTCTGTGAAGTTTTGAGGACAAAGCTTGACATAACTAGACAAAAAATACCCTGAAAGAAATGTGCCTGGAAATGCAATAGCTGTTTTAGCAATGCAAAGCATTCAAGACATTTTTAAAAATTCAGGTTTTGGAAGACATTCATTCATCGTGTTAAAAAGTACATGTACTTTGCTGTTCTTATCATCACTGTAATCTTTATCTCCACATGAGAAGAACCATTCCAGGAAACCAAGAAACAGCTACATTCAGTTATTGAAAAGTATAAACCAGCCATTTCCTGAGCCCCACAGCAGGCACTACTGGCATTCTCTGTCCCCCCTAGCACCCACAACTCTTGAATATTAGTTAGGTTCATTTCCAAAAATTTTAAGTCAAAAGATAAACTTGGCTCCATTACAGGGACCTCAGAACATTACTTTATTTACAGGCAACCTGGCAAACTGCATTTAAATAATTAACCAATGCTTCTGACAGTTAGACAGAGAGTATCATATCTGGAAATCTGATTCTGACAAAGTGAGTTTAAAAGATTCCTCTCCCCCAAAAAAATTTGACTAACTAAACTTCAAAAAGCAGTAACTAACTTCAGTCTGAATTAAAATGCATAGAATGTTTTGGTTTTATTTCTTTGCAGGTTTGAAAGCTGGTGTTATAGCAAGGCAAGTGCACAAAAATCACAGAAGTATAAACATCCACCGAAATCCTAAAAGTAATTTCAAAATATGTCTGAACATGGCTTTATTCCTGACAACACTGTAGATTATATTGTTTATCTAATATAGACAAAATATATCAAACTGAGCATACTGACAGGGTTTTTTTTGTCACAATGATAGGAGCTTCGTGGAATTAAGTTATTTGTTAAAATGTTAAATTGACTTATAGTAGGTGATACATATGCATATAGATAATCCAAAGTGCTGGTTGATTTTAGTTACCAATTTTCCATTAAGGTAATCGCTGAATCCAGTCTAGCTTGGCATTAAATTAAACCACAGGAATTTTTTGCTGAAGATATACTGAAATCCTGGAAAAGCATACTTATCTTTCCTGAAAATCGTTATGGCTATCATTGTACCAGCTTAACTAGTGCTATGACTAGACTTCAACTGCACCGAAGTACACCAACACAGAAATTCAGCAGCAGAAGCCCTCGCAGGTGCAGACTCTGCAGGAGACTTGTTTGGCAGATCAGAGACCACTATCCAGGCATAAATCACTGACATACCTCACTGTGATGGTTGTTTCTCTAGATACTTTAAATGGCTGTTCCCCAAAGAAAACTCCAAAACAGCTCAAAAAATGTAACTATATAAAGATTTCATGATTTTTTGGCTGGCAGTGTAGATGTAGACGTACGTCACGTCTTTTTTAAGGTTCTGCTTCCTTAAAACAGTAAAAATTGCGAGGGTAAGAACTGAATAGAACAAACATCCCACAATCTGAAAATGTTTTTGTGAGAGGGTGTTTCTAACCTCCTGCCTCACTAGGATGTTCTGAATTTTAAAACAGGAGATCATCCTGCATTGACTAACAAAGTTTTTGACATGTTGGGATATAACATCATGAACTAGTCAGTTATTCGGATATTTTACTGACAATAAAAACAATCATCTGTTCAAGAATCAAGCACAAGTTTTCAATATATCGCTAGACTTAGTGTAACATTAAACTGGCTTCCTCCCTCCCCCCACCTCCTTTTCATTGTGTCAAACCATCAGGAAAAGGAAGAGAAACCCAAACTTCATTCAGCACACAACCAGAAGCAATCTATCTTCTGGGTCTCAATTGTTGTTTCATACAGGAGTTGAGAATATTACATATCATGTAGCAAAACACCAAAACATGTAATATAGCTTGACTATTTCTGAAGACAGGGAAAATAATTTCTGGCATGTGAAACTAAAATAAAAGCTCAGTACAATTCATGTTCACAACTATAAACAATTAATCCTACTAAATCAAACCCCAAACTTAAAGAAACATTACAAATAATGAATCCAAACTTCTAAAAATACCAGATTTCACGTATAGAAGCACAAAGCAGAACTCACCTTAACTTTATCTGCCTTCCTCCTCTCTTATCACCCTTCCACCCGTATCTCAATAAACTTTACTCTTATTTTAACTAAACTTACGATGTCTATTACTCTTTCCCTCATTCCAAAATGTCAACGCTAATGCAACTTTGCCAGTTATATGGTGTAGACTTGCTCATCGTCCTATCTGAACAGCCAGGAATTCAAACTGCAAAAGCCTGCAATAACATTTCTGCGTACCTGAATGTCCAATGCTGCTACCCTTCCCCCAAAATACTCTTAATTAAAAATATTTATTAGAAAACATAAAAACAGCCCCTAAAAACATGTACGCTCTCTGCAAGTGAACGCCAAATCCGTCCCTGCAGTCTTAGGGTCTGTACCGACCCGTACCAGGCAAACGCCCACCCTCGCCTCCCCCGCGCCCCATCCCCGCCGACCCCGAACCCGGGGGCTCGGTGGCGCTCCCGCCCCTCCCCGCGACACCGGCGGGGCCACACTGGGACGGCACCCGGCGTGTGCCCGCCTCGCCTCGCCGCCCGAGGAGACCTTTCTCCGCTCCCCTCACGGGGCTGAGAGCTGCCCCGCCACGCTGGGAGCGGGACGGGCTGAGGGAGCCCCCGAGCCGCCCGGCCGCCGGCTTTCCAGCCGGCTTCCCTGCCTCACCCGCCCGCCCAGACAGCTCCGGGGGTGATCGAGCACTTTTCCGGCGCAGGCCTCGGGCAGCCCCGGCCCCTCAGCGAGCTCCCCGGCTCCCCTCGGCCCTCCTGCCCGCCCTCACGCAACTCCTCGCCCCGCGCCGAGCCCGGGCATCGCCGCCCGCCCGGCGGGGGCTGGCACCCCGCTCTTCTGGGGTCATCCCCGCCCTCGCCCCCGGCGGCTCCGTGCCCCCCGCGGGCCTTCGCGCCCTCGCCCAGGCGGCCGCCGGGGCTCCCCGCGCCCCCTTCCTCGCCCTCTCGGACGCCCACTCCCCGCCTGCCCCGGCGGCTGGCGGGGCAGCACCGGCGCCCTCCGCCCCTCTCTCCCCGCCCGCCCGGGGTACCTGGCCGGCGCGGCACGGCACGGCGCGCCGCGCCGCAAGGCTCCCGCGCCGCTCTGCGGGGCGGCGGCGGCGCTGCGGGGCTCGGCTCCGTCCGCCCGCCCTCCTCCGGCGCGGGGGGGCGGCGGGGGCCTGCGCCCGGGCCGCCGCCGCTGCCGCCCGCCGGCGGGGGAGGGCGGAGGGCGCCGGCGTCGCTCAGGGCTGTGCAATCGGGCCCGGAGCCATCGAGCGCCCGCGGCGGCGGGCGCGGCCCTCGGCTCTCCGGAGGGCGGGAGCGGCCCGCGGCGGCGCGGAGCCCCGGGGCGGCGGCGGGCGGGAGCCGCAACGCCGCGGCAAGGTGTCGGGGGCCGCAGGGGCCGGAGTCACCGCCGCCGGGGTCGCTCCGCGGCTCTGCAGCCGCCGGGGCGCCGTGGCGGGGAACGAGCCCTGCGCTGGTGCCGCCCGCTGCAGCGGCGTGAGGGGGCACTGCCGGGAGCCAGCGCTCTCCCGCCGGGAGCAGCAACGAAAGACCCCTCTGGGTGATTTTTTTTAAGGTGGCTCAGTGGGCAGCGTCGGGAGTTGCACCTGGCTCTGGCCAGAGCCTGCCATGACTGCTGATTTTCACTCCCGCCCACAGGCACCCATCTGTACTTTCTGGAGAGGGACCCTGCCACTACGCCACTACGGTAACAGAAACAACCCGTTTATATTCTTAAGCATTTGTCAAACCCAACGTTTGCAAAAGTTATTACACCTGGGTTTCACCAGTGTAATTTCTGAACCCAACTCGAGATGGGATCCCAAGTCACCGAGTCGTTCCGTGTCTTACTGACAAGGTCAGGCACGGGCTCCTCCGGGTTTCTCACCTGTGTTTTTTCTGCTGCATAGGTGCTCTGACTGAAAGAGGTGGCTACGTCGTCGGGAATGACTTCCACCCTTGGAAATTTTCAGCAGCAAATTTACTGGTCGTGAGAAAATTTCGGCTGGGGGGATTTTCTTCTCTGAATTCTGCCGTCAGAGTTGAAGTTCTGCCTTCATAAAGGGAAAACAGATGTTGGTCAACCATTTTTTAGTTTAAAAATAAATAAACAATAATCTTATTGTAGTTTTGTAGCTGATGCCCAGCCATGTCTGGATTGTTTTTGCATCCTACCAGCTACCTAGCAGAGCAAACAGGCAGACAGACATCAGGTCCGGTTTCTGCTGGCAACAAGTGAGTTTGGTGGGACTGAGATGTTCTGTCTTAATTCTGCTACCTTAGCTGCTGCCTCAAAGCTGAAGAAATAATGCCTTCTGGAATTAAACAGTGGTTTTGACTAGACAGCAAATCTTAAAGATGATGTTTTGTCTTCTTATTCCCACAGTGTGACATTGGTTAAATCTCAAAGGGGAAAACTAAGATTCCTCTCCACAAACCGGGTTCTCCGGGGCCGTCTTCTTTGAAGTAGTGCAAACCATCATGGGGAGGGAATAATGCCTGGCATGCATAAGCGGAGGAGCCAAAACCATGTCTAGCCCTTACATAAGCTTGTAAATTCATCTGCAAATAGGTTCAACATGTAAAGTTTACATACACTGTGATCCTCTGTGAACATCTGTATTCAGTCATGTAGATGATACCACTGAGGAATATTTCAAAGAGTGCACACAGAACTGCCTGATGATTACATTTTGCTATAGATGCCAAGAGCACCAGGCTGCATTACCGTATATGGACACTGGTTTCATTTTTACTAAATCGCCTGTGATAAAGAAACATGAGCATTGATGCAATGACCTTTTACAAAAAAATTCTGCCAATGGATGTGGTAATGAAGAATACATAAATTCCTCATACCTGAAGCAGGAAACTATTTCCATAGTATATTTCACAGAAATCAACTCTACAAACTCCTACTGCTGTAAAGGTGTCAACCCCTGGTATCGAAAATAGCGTACACCCCCAGGAAAGAGTTATTTGCTCAGTTAACCTCATTTCGATCAGAAGATGAGTTGCCGCTGCTCAGCATAAAGCGATCTGCCATTCAACTTGTGGGAAAGGTCAACTGAACAATTTATATTCAAAGACTGTTGGTGTTACGACATTTTCCATAATGAACCCCAGAAAAACAAAGGCTGCTTTATCTGACAGTCCTGAGGTAACAGAAAGACCTTGTAATATTTGTGAAAGATTGATCATGTTTAGCTCAAACAAATAAACAAAACCAAATCTAGGATAATTTTTAGAAGATTATTGCTGTTATTATCATTATGATGATGATTATTCACTCTGTTGTGGTAAGAGGCAGAGACCCACTCAAGATCGGTATCTCATAATGCTGAATGTTACGTGAGCACAGGGCAAGACAAAGTATCATCAGTAAGAAATACAGTCTTGCTTAGTTCTTCCCAAGAATGATCTCGCCCAGCTCCCAGTATACATGATATCAGCTCTAAGTAATGCTGTGTAAATGCTCAACTCATACGAATCCGTTGGAATAAGGAGGGATGCTAATGCAGGATGCTCCTTCCATCTCCGGATACATCAGCTTTAGTGTTACTTTGTGCCTACATGAGGGTAAGAATCTGTATTTACTGGATTCATAGCTAACCTTGATTCTTTGATATGATTTCTTCCCTAAGTTGGTCAACAGAGTGTTAACCATGCACTGATTCAAATTAGCATCTACTTCAGCAGTAATGCATGCCAGTTTTATCTTTCTTCTTTTCAATCTGAAATAAAAAATATTGTCATGCAAGTTTGCAGTATTCTGTTGTAAACCAGACAAAAATAGGACAATTAAATGTATTCACCATGTATTAATTCAATTTCCCCTTTCCCCATTAGTCCTGACTGAGCTTCAATAGCAAATTACTTAATAAAATAAGCAACTAGCAAATAATTGCAATGCACAAACCTACTGATTAGTCTTCTCATTAGTCTATTTTGGTAAAGTGGGTTGACTGAATTAGAACATGAATCAGTTCTGCCATACAAATTCCAGTCATAGTAGAATACCTATACAGTCACATATGCCTCTGAGCTAAATATTTTCTTTCTTACAGCTTTATAATCCTCAGGGACTCTAGAGGAAGAGAAAAGAATATACTCCTTTGAATTCAGTGGGACTGCCTACGCATGAGTAAAAATCGCAGAACTAGGGGCCTGACTTAAGGCAGACGAAACATCACCAAATAATTACATAGCAAACAAAACCAAATTCCATTATATTTTAAAATCAGTAAGAAGGAATGTCTTTAGATTAATTATAAGACTAAAGATTTATTTTTACTTTATTTTTGCAATTATATTATACAGCCAATATACCCATTTAAGTACAGAGTCGGACCATTAAGGTCTGATTCTGCAAACAGTTACACCAACAGCCACAGGCAACTTACATTTGTCTTCAATCTGAATAAGGTTATTAATCTGCCAACAAACATTACACCATGCTCATTTCTAGAACTGCTGCAGCCCTTGGCATCCCTGGCTGTCCATCAGTGCTCCCTCGGGTGAGACAGTAACTATGTAAGTGTTTCTAATGCCAAAAGTGAAACATTCAGGTCCCTGGAGTAGCTGCCTTCTGGAGGTATGTAGAATCCAGTGCAGCTTGGTCTGTCCTAGCTTTTGCAAAGCCTTGGTTATGAATTTTTCTTTTTTACACATTGAATATCGAAAATAATATATGGTTTTATTTCATGCTTAAATACTGCTAGACTTCTTTTTATTCCCAATACAGTTGCTTTTTTACTATCACAAAATACACAGCCTGAATTCCTGCCAAGCAATTACACAGTCCTGCTGTTATTTTTAATCCTAAAATGTAAATGAAAGTATTATGCATGCCTAGATAATGTTAGATACAGCTACTAAAATGGAAGCGGGAAATAAGAAAAGGAAATGCGTCCTATCGAAACCATGACACACACATCTCAACCAGTTCACCATGTGAATAAATGATCAATCTTCACTGATAAATACGAATAATATACTTTTATAAATTTTTAAATTAAATACCTGAACAATCCTGGATAAAGTATTCTGACAAGAATTAGCTGCACAATAATGAGATCTAGAAATGGATTGCCAACTGAATATTAAGGCCTCCCAAGAACCTTTTGCTTTCACTGTTAATCCAAAACATACGTTGCAATCTCTTTTCTAACGAAGCACATCTAAATAGCCTTAAGCTCCTTACTTGCACATTTTTAATACATTCTGACATAATAGGGCATATATTATGGCACTTACACAGGCAAATACAATTAAAGTGAATAGAAAGCAATCTTAAATTCACAGTAACAAGATACATAAATATATATGAACTAGAACAGTGCAAGAGGAATACCATTTATTTACTTTTCCATGCTGTCTGGGTCATTCCTATTTTAGAAATAGTATGGGGTGTTATTTGTAGGGATACCACGCCGTTCATTGAGGTACTCAAAGTGCTCTGTGGCCATTAGCTGAAGTCACGTTTATGAGGCAGAAGCCAAGGTAGGAGGTAGTGAAAGGCAAACTCCTGTAGCTCCAACAAAGGTGAAGAGAGGTGAGAGCATACTGCCTTCTGACGCAAAAGGAGGAACAGAGGTGTTTTTTTTGCCTTTAGTAAAAGAGAAAAAAAAGCAGTGGTTTTAATCCTCTTTTCCTCCCATTTTCACTCTTTCTTTGTCTCACAGATGGAAAAAGTGGAGCAGAAAATTGCTTTGCCCAAAGCTACACTCTGGCAGTAATTGAACTAGCGGACAGCATTGGTTTAAATAGAAAATGTGCAATACATTCATATTATTCAGACTGTTCTGACTGCTGTTCCTTTCTCTTGTCCACATATGCCATTTACTTTTCAACTGTAGTTGCACAGCACTTCTGGTAGCAGAATCTTGTAGGGGTTCCCAAATTTTGAGTTGCTCTGAAGGAACTTCAAGAAAGTAAGAAGGAATAGGAGATACCAAATTCACTAAATTTCTTAAGAGAGAGTCTCAAATTTTGGATGCTGTTTTCCCAAGAAAGCGATGAAGGAGGCAGCTCTGATTTCTGTTCTCGCCCAGCATTTGTGACCTTGATTTCTAATGTAAAGCAGGTTGTGAATCTCACAGAGAGTCCAGCCTCACTGTGCTGTGCAATACACTAAACACAGTGGTAGTCGTTGTTTTGCTCCATGTACAGTCTTAAGTAGTGACACGCTGAAAAAAACTCAATACCCATTTATTAGATGAGAATTGAGATGCAAAGAAGTGAAGAAATTAAGCCAGTCACCCAGGGGTTTGGTGGTAGACCTCAGGTAATGCCTGTGGATTTCTGGAGACCACCCCAGCCCTCTGTGGCATACTGCCACTCCAGCTTCAGAAGACAAACATAATGTGTTTGAAGGAGACCGTATAGCAAAGTAGAGACTATTAGAGACTAAAAGCAGAAAATAATGGAAGCTTAAAAGATCCATACCTCCTTCTCCAAAGAAGCTGTTTTTATACCAGAGGTGAGATTGAGGTTCACCAGATCATAGTTTTCAATCCAAGCAGATACCTCAGACTGATGAAACCGACTGTTCTCAGGGAGCGGCTAAAGAGCAGTCGTTGCATTGAGTCACAAAATGAAGAAAGAAACTTTTGTGCAGCTTTTGCAGTAAACGAGATCAGACATCACAGCTGCATTAAAGGACCTGGTGGAAAACACCACAAAGGTTGGCTAATATCCAGCAGCCCATCAAGTGGGTGCCATTTCAACATGGGGAAGCAACGGTCTGCAGGAGCTGTTATGTGCAAAACCTTGTTACGGGCAAAAAGAAACCCACCCTACGTGTAAAGTCACACAAAATTTATTATTAGTATAATTGCAACCTTAGCAGTCTAATCAAACAATTATTATTAGTCCAGACATAATTATTGCAGAAAAAGAAAAGAAATAAAAATAAAGAGATTGTATAGAAAGTCTCACTACTACAGTTAAAATCATTATGCACGCACTCTGTAGTACCTACCCCTTCTCCTGGTGCCGTGCTTGCTGTTTCACCTCCCCGTGGCTTCCATCTGGGGGAGGGAGCACAGTGGATCATCACCACCCAGAGTCCTGTGCCTGGAGGAGTATGATGTTGGTGCTTATGGTTTCTTCTTCCTTCTCTCCTTTTTCCTCTTTTGGAAATAGCTCTCACTTGGGGCTATTTTTACATGTTTTCTAATAAAGTTTTACACCTTGCTTTCTCTTCACTAGTCTGCAACTACGTGTTTTGTATTTTTGTTTTGACGAGCTACTAGTTTTGATGAGCTCCAGGTCTGCATTTCTTTAACGGACCATTGCCAAGTTGTTTAGAGCCTTGGGGTCTTCAGTGCCAGCCTGTGCCCCATCTCTTATCATCCCATGCCTCTACACTGCAGCTGGTGTCTTCACTTCTCAAAGTTGCTGCTGTTCTAACTGGCCTTCATTTCTGTACGCTGTAACACTATGTTAGAATCATAAATATATCATTCTACACAGAATAACTACTTATTGTTAGTATCTTTATAAAAACTGTGGTTACACCATACAAAGCAAAAGTAAAACAAATTAGCCATAGTCTCCTGTCATTAGAAAAATTGTTGTTACAGCTCTGTGGTTACACCATACAAAGCAAAAGTAAAACAAATTAGCCATAGTCTCCTGTCATTAGAAAAATTGTTGTTACAGCTAAACCAAGTAAAACCAAAGCTCCAAGAAGATCGGGGAAAGTTCGGAGAAGGCACATGTGATAAGCCTCCGTCCTGAGGTCTTGTAAATTCAGGACAAAGCATGTGGACCATTACTAGCAATAGCAATACAGTTGCAGCATGGGCTATTACTGGGCTACATGCTGCTTATTACCTTCCAATTCTGGATTAATATCTGTATGTTGCTGCTATTGTATGTAGCAGCAGAGGTAAATATTTCCACAAAGGGCAAGGGAAGGAAGCAGGAATAGTGCTGACTAGAAAACAGGCTATTGCACCTGAACTCGTTAGTTTTATGAGCACAGTTCATAGTCCACACACGCTCAGCTTAGAGACGCTGGGTGTGTATGCTGCAAACAAGGTCGCAAAAACCTGATGTAACAATTACTGTGTGACAGTTGAATTGAAGGCCACACTAGAATAGCATAATGATGACTCCTGATTTCATAGTTTATTTCAAGGAAGCGGGGAGTATTAAGCATCTACCAATAGATTTTCTCTAAGTATAGAACAGGATAATTACTTGAGCTTTTGTCTAGTCATAGAATAGAACCTATTTAAAGTAGTGTCAGGTCATCTGTTTAAAGCATATATTCATGGCAGAAAGGAACGAGCATTTGGCTTTGAAAAAATAATTTTAATCAATTTTTTCATCAGTATGGTCCATCATGTTATTTAGAAATGGCTTCTTTCAGTAAATGGATTGTGAATCAATAGTAGATATAAATAAAGCAGTACAAAGGGCACAGCATTCAACAAGCTGCCAGTCCTTGTAGCAGAAGACGGCAGAAATCAGTATTCCAAGATGGATACACAGATAATTCACAAACGGGCAGATAATACACAAAGATGCCACCTTTTTACAGAAACTCCAGAGTTCTGTCTTGTGCCAAGAACCACTGAAATTTATATAAGTTTCTATGTGTTTTATATGAGAGATCAGTACGAGACTGAGTTTGGTCTGAAGTCTGTTTTTCATTAAACATTTTCAAGCTCATCCCTAATAGAACTTGCAGAGTTCTTGAAATACAGAGAATGAATTGCCAGGCTGCCAAAGATCTTTCTGGAGTTAGGAAAAAAAAAATAAAATCAAAAACTGCAGACTTGGTATTATACCTCAAAGGATCAATTCTTGAATATACTGAAAATCTGCAATTCCTGTAAGGTCAGTGAAAAGTGGTATTACTCAGCACTTTTTAGGATTTGGCCTCCAACAGAAAGAGGAATAAAAAGTTTTTTCAAGCACATAGATCATAATGAATTTGTATTAGTTATTCACATCAGGACGATCTTCTTTAAATGTCGCTCGTAAGAACTTAGAACATGACTCATATTGTGTCTATCATAACTGTTAATTATTAATGAATAACTATGTCATTTGGGACCTAGCTAATATTTCCAGGTCATTTGTGTGAATAGTTGTTTTCAACTGTGAGAGTGCCAGTTGCCAGGAATTCAACATCCTTAGGTATATCATAGTTATTAATCATACATTATGTTAATCTGAAAAATCTCATTACTCTCTTATCAAAACTATGAGCTTTGCATCTGTTCAAAAAATGTGATTCTCATGGCATGGTTTGAGCCTGCAGATTACGCATTCAGTTATGTTTTTTAGAAAATAAAGATAAGGACAGAATATTTGTAACTACTGACTTACAATTTAAGATTGCACAAGCTCACATGCTTGCTAACCATGAGGTTTTACATCTTTCCAGAAGAATTTATTATATACATGGGAATTCTGCATAATTACTGCAAACCATATAATTGTCTAATTTCACTTTGAACCCTTATAAATTACTGACTTCAAAAACCATGATGCTGCAGTAAAAGAGAAACTTGACTCACAGGATGAATGCACTTGAATCGGTTTTGAATTTGCCACATTTTAACGTAGCTGTTCTGTTCTTACTGCCTTACAAGACAGAATTTCCCATTGTATCTTCTTAACACCATCTGTTAATAATGTTTATGACAGTACTGCAAAGGGGTCAGCTAGGAATGGGGCCCCAAATGTGTCAACGCTGTATATAAAAGAAATATAAGCTAGTCTCTGCCTGGCAGATTCAATAGACAAAAAAACTGGAAGGAAGCAATAGGGGCCGAGGGAACAATGAGATGGCAGCATACATCGTACCATTTTTATTTTTGTTTTCATTTGAATATTTCAGTCCTTTTCCTGAGGCTCTGTTAAGAAAGAATTGAGTAGACAAGACAACCAAGGTAACAAGGACACAGACCAAGCTATAGCAAGCAGCCTATCAAAACACATCAGAAGGGATTTTGGAGTGCAAACTTCAAGAAAGCAATTCAGCGGTACAGCCTTGACTTCAGTTTCTAGATGCACGTCACTTTTTCTTCCCTATATAGCCCATGTTCAGTCCTAATACTACCTTAAGTCTCCCACCTCTACACAATCCGGATGAGGGGGATGGACTTTCTTATTTAGTACCTACTCTCCAAGAGGCTAAAAATTCAGTGAATTTGTACTTTCAATATATTTGTTAGCTAGAAAGCATTGCTATTTTATAGATAGAAAACAGAAAGACAAAAATTGTCTGACTCGGGAAATCTGGGAACACATAAGTATATCTACAGCATTCTTTTTTTTTTTTATCTATAGACTTCGCTTCCTGAAGCGTTCTTTACAATAGCTAATACATGTAATAATACTTTTATCATTACTTTTTAGTAAGAAACGTATTCATGACCTCATTTTTGTTAATAAAGCCTTCCAAATTATACATCTTCATTGGATCAATATTAACAATTATTTTGTGCACGCTTCAGATGAATACGGACATAAAACACATGCTCATTATCGCAAAGCAGTCTCAGGCTTCCTTGTATTTAATGGGACTGGCAACACCAGTACAGAAGAGTGAAAGTCTTTCTTACACTGTATCTCCCAAACCATTCAAGTACATTAATGCTTAGAAATTGGGGTGGGGCAAGACAACAGTTGCAAGCCAGTACTGTATCCAGGATATCACTTATTTTTTCAAAATTCAATGAGATGAGTGTAAGGTCCGTTTGTATCCAGTTTTAACACCTGCCTGTTTCCGTATGTGCCATGCTTGACGAGAACACCTGCTTCCACGCATTTGGCATTGGCAGCCAGTTCTTCTTCACACAGAGTCACAAACTGAGAATAAAGTTCCAGCCCTTTTTCTTTTTCAATATTTGCATGGTACTGCATCTTTCTTCCCTTTGGTTTACCACCTAGGGTAGCTTGTGGTATGATTAGCACATTGCCTGGTAAATCAAGAACAGAAACATACTCGCCGCTTTCATTTTCACTTAATTTAACATTCAGCAGCATATTGACTGCAAATAAAAATAAAATAAAAGTTAGTGTAACTAAAATAAATTAAACGGGACCTAATATAACATCACAAATGATTCAACAAATATTGCAATGCATGACAAACTATTCAAGTAAAAGAAACTGCTTATTAATGAAATGAAACATGGACAATCAATAAATACTATTAACCAACTAAGATGTCTGAGTATTGTGAAGAATGTGAAGGATATTTATATTAATATAATAGGTCTAAAGAGTTATTTTGGGGGGGAAGTGGTTGGCTGTCTGTCTGTCTAAAGTTGATTCTAGTTGGACACCCCCAAAGGAATCCAGGATCCAATTCGTGACCCTAACTTAATTGCTTGATACTCAAATAGGCAACATTTGCACAACACTACACATTGTAGGAGATAACACCATCTCTAGTGCACTTTGGAGAAGTTTCTGCCCTGTCTTTTCATTCTGATTGCAGTAGTTCACAGGAGGACCCAGCACTAATCTGGGCTTAAGCCACAGCTCAGCAGTTAGGTCTCAAGTGGAGTGAGTGCCCTTCAGCACTCCACTTCGAGACGTGCAGGTGCCAGCTTGTCTTTTGAGAGAGGAAATGGGCAGGAAGGTCAGAGATGCAATTTGGCCCATAAGCCAGAATATATAAACTTGCAAATAAAATTGATGCGTTTACTAACTTTATATTTTCCAATGTTTCTATGACAAGTCAAATCATAACCCCAAAACTTCCTCCAACTCTGTAAAAGCTGTGAGGGTACTAGTCATGCCTCCAAACCCATAAAAGTTTAATGTTGTTCAAAGCAAAAAGAGATGAGTTGTGATTCAGGAACCAAAAGCACTCATTTAAACAGTTTCAAAATATATTTAGGAAAAAATATTCTGTAAGACAGACACTTAAGGAGGATGGTTGTAGATGAATCTCCTAATAGGAAACAGAACTTTCTTTTTCTGGCCTGTTTCAGCTGCCACACAGTTGAAAAGGTCATTATTCTCAAGTAACACTCTCATGCAAGTCTCACAAGCACAAAATCAATTTTCATATCATAGCTTTAAAGACATCCAAAGATTTCAACTTCGTTTAGCACCACAGAAAGACCATGCCCTCCAAGACCAAGAGAGAATCCCCCAGGAGCTGCTCTCAGCATTTTCAATAGCACCTGTGCTTGAGCACTGCCAGGTCTTTCTGCTGGTCCCAGCAAGTAGCCTAACATACACTATTGTTACACGACCTTTTGTGAAACCACCAATATCAGCCAGCCACAGAAAAGGGCTACTTTTATCCGGAATATGTGGCATCATGGAATTTCCCAGGGAATCCCATGCTATTAAGGAGGGAGAAGGAGGAAAGGAGGGAGAAGGAGGAAAGGAGGGAGAAGAAATGAAGTAAAAATGAAAACAATAACAAAACAAAAAAAACTCAAGCCAAAACAACAGTGAGTGAAGACAGAAATCACTACCATTTGACCTTACCCACAGCGTCTTCTCTGCTTTGATGTAAATGTTAAAGTGCATGTGAAGAAGAGGGAAAGAACTGCAGATATTGCTGTTATCACTTCTGAACCAGAAAACTACACTTGAAATGCCAACAGTGCATATATAATATCTCTGAAAGGAGATGGGAAGGACACTGTTTAGTTATCCACCCAACTCCCTCTACTGGCTATAATTTTAAATATCCTGCACATACAGTGAGATCAGTGTTAAAATACTTCTCAAATCAAGCCATGAATTATTTGAAAACAGTTTTCTCTAAATTCGGCTCTGTCCTGGACTGAACCTGTTGCCTGATTCATGTAATATGTCAAACAGCAGGTGCAGCGCTTTCTCTGTTTGCTAGAATGTCATCATCGTGGGAATTGATTTTCTAACAGGTTGATCATGAGAAGACGGACAGAGTGAGAGGTACAGACAACTGTCAAAGGAAACAAGACCGACCAAGCTGTTCTTGCAGCCAGGTGATTGATTTGGAATATGCTACCTGATGGCTTTTTTGACTTCTTCTTGTCCAAATGGTTGCTGCCTTCTCTGCCTCTACTGCTTTTCTTCTTTTTCAAACAATACAAGAATTTATAAGGATTATATCATACCAATTTTTGGAACAAGATCCTCATCAGCGCCTTTGAAGAAGCATATGTAGATAACAAGCCCTCTCTGGATCTACAAAAGATTACAGAAAACTATGTCAATGTTTTCCATTGCCCACCTTGCACACTTATGTTAAAACTGGTATCAAAAATTACAAAGCTGCACAACAAAAAAGCTTGTGAGAGTAGTTTTAGTTATTTAGTATAGCTTCAGACATCAAGTTTACACACCACGCTGTGGAAGCTTATGAGATATGTACTGATTATCTGCACAATGCTTCTACATACAATTAAGCCAATTTATTAGCTCCATGTGAAGCCAAATTTAGTTGGAATGTACAACGTACAGCATTAACATAGACAAGGTGACAAGATTAATTAGTTTACTTAAATGCAGCATAGGAAATAATTTAAGCTTTTTTCATATCAAACATACAGATAAAATAATTTTCAGTGTGAATTATGAGTTTATTTCCAATTACGAAACATGACAAACGCCACAGGACTTGTCAGTGAACTGAATTATATCTTGATGTTAAAAGTAATCTAGTACAGGATAATTCTGAAAAAACATAGAGTCTGTCAATTAAAGATTTAAATATGATGATCAATTTAAATATGCTGGCCAACAACTATGAAGTTGTTCAGAATATTATAAAGTTGTTCAAAATATTACTTATCAGTTTGCGTGAAGTCTTTTTGGTGAAATGGGACCTTTCCCCTGCTTTGTGCAGAGTAAAGTATATGCCACTTCTTTGGCATTCAGAGAGACTACGTGCAAGAACTATTTATTTGAGTAAAGAATTAGGTCTGTACTGAGGAGAAAGCACAAGGCAATTCTTGTGTAGCTTTTCTGCTCTCTTGGTTAGTTCACAAGGAATGCCTGTGCAACAACCTGTGCTTTATTAAGACAAACTGATAGGCTCTGCAGCCAACAGCAATTATGTCTCATGCACAAGTATACCTGAATGGTTTAACTTCTTCAGGAAAAAAAAGAAAGGCATACAATACCCACAGGCATACAGTATCTAAAAAAAACCTCACCACTGCTTTGTCAAGAATAAGTATCCTTATATTTTTGTTAGAAGAAAAAGAAATGTCAGCTTATGAAATACCACCTAAGAGATGCTAACTAGATTGGGGCAGGAAGGAGTCATTAATATCGATGTTATCAAAGCAAAAGGATAAGAAATGTGAACAGTTTCTTAAAAATACCTTTTTTTTCTCTCCCCCTTTTCTTTAAAAGATGTAGGTTTTTGGTGAAGAAAACTTAGCTATACACATGAGGTTTTATCCCTTTGTTATTGTAGAGATTAAACAAAATGCTCAAGGCAATGACTGAGAAGAGCTATGCCTTCTCAACTATTTTTCTTGTGACTAACTTCGGGAAAAAAAGAATGCTCTTTGTCACCAAAATGTCACATGCTGAGATCTTTCAAAAGCTTTAAATGGCTCCTTTCAAAACTCATTTTGACCACTGCAGAATATTATACAGGTTCCCAAATGACTGCCATATTTCATAAACACTGTAAGGAATTTGATGGCCTGAACCTCAAATGACATTTCAAACCATCTGTTCAAATAAAGGAGAGAAATACAGGCTGCCAGAAGTTCGATATCCTTACATGTTTAGCTAAATATTCATTCCAGAAACAGACCAGCATCAGGATATTAATAGAGAAAAACAATGCACACATACCTACTAATAAAAAGGCTTGTGATAAAATAGGCCAAACGCATTTACACTGTACACATCTGACCACTGCACTAGAAATAAGTGACTCCGCTATATAGCGCACATCACAGAAGATCATGCTAATTCTGAGACTCGTGACAGTATTTTTTGCACAGTCTCACATACAGAAGTAACAATGTTCTGCAAGCAGCTCATTTAAAAAGACGAAAAGGTAAATAAAGTGACATCTGCAAGTCCTAAGGCCAGACAGCTAAAGATTAAGTAAAAACATTAATTATTTTTCCAGCCTCTCTCATGATTTGATGCCTGTTTTTTAAGATACTTTTTATCACAAGATGAGACAGACATATTGAGGGAAATTAGAGGGACAGGAGGTTAAATGAAAAAAAAAAATTCAGAGACAAGTTAAAGCTGCTAGAGGATGCTTCTATTTATATTGCATGTTTATGATCTTCTAGAACACTTTTCAACCATGAAAACTATTCAACTATTTGTAAGTTGAAACTTACGGTTTCAACTATGACTGAAAACTGCGGTTGAACACTATTTTCAACACGTGCAACCATGTTTCAACCTCATTATGCCTTACTTTTTTGTCCTTTAATTTTCTTAATCTAATAGAAGGTGTAAAATTGAATGCAATTCCAAGAGCTAACCTAATAATAATGCATGTCAGCCCTCTGATCTTATATCAGTGTTTCAGTTGTCCTATGACTCGTGCTTGTTGCCAGTGTAAGGAACGGGAACGTGTAAACCTTTTGAACCAATGCAAAAACATTGCCATTGCTGAAGGTCCTCTGTAACCTATCAACGTCTAGTTGACTGTTCTTCAGAGCTATATTTAGCGCAGGAAAAGTCAAGCAAAATAACACAAATAAGAAGGTTACAAATTCAACACGCTGATGTGCAAACAGCCACTGCAAGAAACTTACGTAGTGACAGGCAGGCAGTTGGGCAGGGAAATTGTGCTCTATGTGGATTTGCTGTTATCAGTAAAATGCCTACATAAATAAACCAGCAAAGCATGTTACTTTGCAACACTGGCATTCATTATACAACTGTCCTAAGTAATCATCAGGCTAGGCAACCTGCATCATGAAGGGTTGAAGTACCCAGTCCCTAAGGCCATACAGCCAGCCTTAGCAATGCTGCCTCCAAATACTCCTTTTTAGCTCTTTTGCAGGAAGAACAAATAATTAAATCCTCCCTCACCCTCTTGACTAAATACGTTCATCTGAATTTCGCAGGATTTCACTAGCAAACCCCAAATATATTCTGCAAAATGTTACCTCAACTCTACCTTTTTTTTTTTTCAGGAAAACGTAATGCAACTGATAATGAAAACAGAGAGAGTCTGTAATCCTTAGGAAGCCAGTTTGTGAAACTAATTTATATAAATTATTCTTTGACATTTCCGTTTCAAGTTCAGATTTGCTACCCCATGAGAAGATTTCTTCATATTTCACACATTCAGCTGCAGCAAAGAGAGATTACATCATTCATCTACCACAGGTCACAGAACAAGCCTGTGCCTGGTACTTTGCACCTCTTTTTGCTATCTTAACCAGAAGACAAATCGAGGGAAAAAAGACAAGGGAGAGACAGTTTCATTGCATAAAGTGTAAGCACTTCTACTTTTTAGCGGAATATTAATTTTTATGTTTCTTTTCTCCCATAGTTGTGAAATACACCAAATCTCACCTTATTTCTCCCCTGCATTTAAAAGAATTCCTTTTTTCCTCTTAAGTATTTTGCTGTATACATAAAACCATTATGGATGCTATCTAACCAACATTTCTCCATAAACAAGACATCCCATCTGCAGTAACCCTCAACAGGCCAGAAAAATTCAATCATGAAAACACAATGAAGAGCAGTGATTCATGTATCAAAAAAAGTACACTCCTAACCTTTTTCCAGATAAAGAACACCCACTCTAAAGTTCCTAAAGTACCTACAGGGGTCTCTTAAAGCTCAGAAGCTATTCAAATCCACCTACATAATGTGCTATTTATAGTACACTAGAAATTTCTCAAGGTGAAGACCTACTTTTAAGTTGTTACAGATCATTGGGAACACACTGGTTTATGTAAATAATAGTTTGTGAGGTCTATATTTTTTATTTTTGCATTGACACACAGATACAGGAAGTAACATTACCCTACCAGAAAACGTCAGCAGCAAAAATTCCTTCCAATGACCTCTAAAGTAGTCATACTAAAGAAACTATGAACTTCCCATACGTTTTTGCTACACGGTGACTAGTTCTTGTTACAACAGATTTCTCCTAAAAAGACTCAGGTATCCAGGAAAGATTCCTAAGTACCTATGACAAATATTAGTAAGGTACCTGTCTGAAAAATATCTGCTGCCGAGACTGCCCAAATCTCTTGCAGATTCCTTTAGTGCAGTCTATTACTTTTCCAGTGATTTTGGTTAAGCCATTTAAAACTTCAAATAAGAGATATAAACAGCGTAACTTCCTTGTAATAGTGTTAGTCATGATATCTCTAAACCATAACATATGCCTCTTTTCGGATAGTTTAAAAGCAAGCCAGCAAAATGATATTTCAGCTTTTCTTTACTAGATCTACAATTACTCCTGAGATTAGCAAACTAGAAATAGGATATTTCTCCTCAAGTTAATGTATGCTGTGCTGAGCAACTTTCACTATCATTAACCTTACACTGAGAGGCTAATAATGCAATACACACAGATGCACTTCAGCCAAACACGGTATCTGTGAGATGACACGTATTTCCTCTGAGCAAAACCTCCTGGTTTCCCAGACCACGCTGCAGAAACTAGGTCTCATGGATCCACCTGCCTCTTCTGAACAAGGAGAGAAATGTTTTAAGAACAATGTGAAAGTCAAAGAGTGGAAACACCTAGGGACAGGCTTTTTATTAAACTCTCTTCAGATTTCTTGAATGAACTCATAACTAGATTTTCTACTTTTCAGAAGTTATGCGAATGACTATATTTAGCTCCTGTTGTAGTAGACTTTAAGAAAGATGAAAGACAAAACCAAAAAAACCCAAGGGCTAAATAGTTGACACCTGCACAGATGAGTTATTCTAGTGTAGGTAACCCATAAACAGTGACAACTACAGCAGGACAGAGCATCCCAAAGGGCAGCCTTCATGCTTTGGTAAATAGCCCTCGGCTGTATGCATAGCACGTAGCCCGAAGAGTCTGAAGACCTACCTTCCTCTCCCAACAGAAGACTATCAGATGGAAAAGGGAGAAATTACAATGTTTCCCTCAAGCTGTGTGGTGGTCTACACCCTACATTTCATTTTTGGTTAGTGGTCTGGAAAAAAAAAAAAAAGAACTACTGCTGCCATAGTCCCATTGGCTCTCCCAGGCCTTTCTTCTCCAAGTGTAGACTATCACACAATTAATGAGGTACACAGCTGAGCCCATCAGCCAAGTTCGTAGCGCCTCTGTGAAAGTGTATTTAAGAAAGGGCAGACAACACCCCAGAGGGGATGGAGGTGCTCCATGATGGAGCAGCCATGTTCCTGAAGGGACTGCAGCCTCTGGAGGAGCCGTGCTGGAGCACAGGGATGCTGCTACGCACAGACCCCGGCCTGCCGTGCTGCTCCTTGCCCTGCGGAAGGGCCTGACCGTAACCTGCGCTGATACCAGGGGCAAGGAGGGGGCTCTGGAGTGGAAACTAGGGAGGGGGCAGGAGGGGTGTCTGAGGCGAAGCTTAGCCTGGAAAAGGAGGAGGGCTGTTTTCCTCAAATATCTAAACACTTGGGGCTCTGTGGTTGGTTGGTTTGTTTGGTGGTTTTTTTTTTTTCCCAATACCCAAATTGCTAATTAAATATTTTTGTTAACTGTCAGCAAATTAACTTAAATTCCCGAAGTCAAGCCTGTTTTGCCTGTGGCGGTAACTGGTACGTGTTTTCCCTGACTCTACCCTCACTCGTTTTGCTGCTCCTTTTGCTGTGATTTCCCCTCCCGGCCGGGGTAGGGAAGCGGCTGGACGGGCGCTCGGCCGCCAGCAGGGCCGCCCGCCACCCGGGGGCTGCAGCCAGCTCTCGCAAGGGCCAACCTGAGCAGCGACGGGCTGCGGGTTTTGAGGGCAAGTATAGACACCGAGTCAAACCGGGATCTCCTGGAGCTCCGTGGGCATCACCGATCCGACTACGCGTAGGGAAAGGGCGGCGGTGCCGCTGCCGTTGCTGCCGCCGGCAGCACCCTCCGTCAGGGCGGCCGGGCCGCCACCCCGCCGCCCGCCCCCCCCCGCCCCCCCCCGCCCCGCTGGCGCCTGCGCGCAGGAGAGGGAGCGCTTTCCCGCCGCCCGCCCCGCAGCGGCCCCGAGCCGCGGCCTCCCGCCCCGCCGAGGGAAGAAGGGGCGATGCCGGGGGGGAGGCGGCCCGCCGCAGACGTTACCTCCACCCACTCGGCCTCGGAGCCGCGCTCGGGTGGCTTCACCTGCAGCCGGGCGGACACGCACTGCTGCAGCAGGGCCCGAGCCAGCGCCGGCCGCGCCGCCGCCATGGCGGGCCCCTCCCGGCGGCGGGGGGGGCGGGCGTGCGCCGTGCCTGGGCCGGTCCCTGCCGCCGGGTAACGCCTTTCCGCCACCGCAGAAGCAGCCTCCGTCCCCGGGAGCCCGCGGGTCACGGGCCGCGATCGCAGGGGGAGGGCAGGGGTGGGAGACCGGGCGCTGGCGGCGGCGGCCTGCGGGGGAATGACGGTCACGGCAGACCGGGCCTGCAGCCGGCGCCGAGGGAGGGCCTAACGATGGGGTCTGCGGGGTGGCAACGACTTTGCTCGGCAGATGTTTAAAAGCGGCTTATTTGACACGCAAGCAATAAAGAAAGTCCGTCCTAAAAATGCAAGAGAGAATCAGCAAATACTATAAATCTTTTGCAGGTAAAACAGGGCTTGTGGTTTGTCAGTGACCTCTAAGGAGGGGGCAGGCGCTGAGGATACAGGCTTTAGAACAGAAAAAGTATTTTTACATCTCAACTTACCAATGCCCTACAGCTAGCAGGGAGCAGGTTTTTGTTACTTTTGTGATGAGAAATGAAAAATCTGAGGGAAATGTCGTGTGCTGGGGATAAGAATAGTATGCCATGTAGTTCCTGCATGGAAAGGAAAGACTATTATCAGTCTGAATATTGTTTGTCACTTCTTTAAAAGCAGGTAATGTTTGTGTTTCAGGTGACTGAGGTGAACCTATCAAGTTGGAGCGTTTCTCTTCAACGATACTGCTTTGGAGGGAGGGAACAGGGAAGAATGCAATTAAAAGGGATCTGGATAGCTAGGGATCAAAATCATGATCTGAAAAAAAGTGCATAGTTCTGAAATGAGCTTCTATACCTAATGGGAAAAGTTAAAGTATTGCAGCTGCTTCTCTTATCTTTCAGGTTTTTGGGTACCTACCCTAATACTCATTGAACAGATCCTAAATTAAGAGTTGTGCCTTCCTCCCATCCATGAATTGTGACAGAAAAAAGTTTTGAATAACATTGGCAGCAAAGTCAGGATAGAGCAATGCAGAATTCAGTCTCTCTCAATTAATTTTAAGACTGAAGATTTTATTTTTACAAGCATGTTTCTTAAAAAAAAAAAAAAAACCACAACAAAACAAAAGCTGCAATACATAGCAGCATGGGTAGGAAGCCAAATTTTATTACCTAGCCTCAATCTTATTCTAAGATTACTGAAGTTATCTGTTGCACAGCAAGGGGCAATATGCACTCATTAATAGCTAGTGTTACACATAGGGATACATTTGGCTTCTGTCTGTTATGTTAAAATAACATTCTCTTGCATCAGTGGTCAGTAAGGTTGCGCTTCCCAAAGCAAACCTTTGTGAAAGAAAAGGAAATCGCACTAGGTGGTTAGTACATAAACTAGCTCATTTTTGCTAGCTGTAGGGTATTGTTAAGTATGAGCTGTTTTTATTTAAACTCAGCTAATTTATTTAAAATACCTTCTGTTCGTTTACTCGAAAGCTGTATCCCCAGACTCATTAAGAAGAGTTTAATGAGGTAGAAATTCATTTAAAGTAAGGGGTTTTCCACATATATATATTTGTGATATAAATTGATTGTTAAGGAGAATAGATTATACTACAGTCTGAGCAAGTTATGTAAGCAGATTATAAAGGGATATTAATATACAAGGATATTGATTGTTCTTTGTTGCACTACCATTATTTATGCCAGGATTTGATGGAGAACGTTTACTCGTGCAGGTTTCAACACAAATGCCTGTGAAACAGTGTATAGCAAAATTAGTATGACATCATTGTTTATTTATGGATTCTTGGTGTAATTATGTCATATTTTCCTTGGGAAGCCAAATTCATTTTGTTGTAATGCATCTTGCATTTCTTGAATCTTACTGGGCCATAGTTAGGTTAAGGGCCTCTCTTTGTATGGCAAAGAATGATACTAAATTTGTTGGTTAAATTTTAGATGAGAGTTTAGATTTGGTTGTGGATTTTGTATAAAAAGAACCACCTGACATCTAAAGAATATATCAATGCATATATTGATATTTTTATCAGTTATTATATAAAGGCATTTTGCTGCATATTTTGGATTTGACTGCTGTCCCGGAATATTACTTGTATCCTCTGTGCTGCTTGTCCCTGGAGCAGAGAGTAGGAAGACATTTCTGCCCCCCTGAAAGAGAACTGATGTGAAAAGAGGTATTTTAAGAGTGGTATCTGGAAGACATTTCTGGTTATTTTCACATCAGTTCTCTTTCAGGGGGGTAGATGGCAGTATGAACCATTTCTCACAAATTTCAGTGGACATGTGCTTTTTTCTTACCCTTTGTGTGAATGGTCATGCATATTTCATGTACATTTAATGGAATGAATCCTTTTGTGAAGAGGGGGGTGGGTGCTGGGAGCTTTGCCTCTTCAGGTACTTGGCTTTCTCCTGTTTATCACAGGATGAAATGCTAGACATCTTTCAGTACCAAAATGCTCTCAAGTGGCCTTGAATTCTTCCTTAGGGATGATTTTTTTGTTAGTAATAAGTTTGGTATTGCATACCATTTGGCAGGGGCAGCAGTTGACTGGAACTTTGAAGGGACAAGATACATCTTGGATATTATTCCTCTGTCTGCAGTGTCTGAAACTGTGATCAAAGGTCTTTCAAGCAGCTATCATCACATCAACAGAGTGCCCCTAGGTAGTGTCATCTGTTTTGAAGAGAAACTATACAAAGCTGCTGTGGCACTTAGATAGCAAAGATACAAAATAGGTTGCTGGTAAGGGTTATATCTTGGTAGAACTACCTCTTGTGGGACATAGCTGAAAGGCTGCAGAGTGTCAAGAGAAGAATTAGATTTCAATGTTTTATTTTCTCCATTGTCCAGGTGGAACTCTCTTACCACACATGGAGATGTGGAGGGGGGGAGAAGACAAGTAGCAGGGCATATAAGGAAAAAAAAAAGTACTTAAGTAAATCAGAAACATTTAATAAAGAATCATAGGTGAATGCCACTACTGCTGTGAAGGGTGAGACAGAACTGATGGACCCTGCTGTGCTAGCTAGTAGAGGTCGAAAGATCCATCATCGGAGATGGCCTGGAAAGTGGAATTTGCAGCAATGAATTGCAAATTTCCATCATGAGATAATGCAAATTCCACAAAATACTTTGTAAACTGGGATTAATGTTTAAATAAAGTATATTTTTTAATTTAGCCATGCTGAAACAACAGATCAATCCCTAAAAAAAAGAAATAAAAAAAGATATTGCATATCTTTAGCTTAAGATGTTAAAAACTGCCACAAGACAGCTCAGAATGATAGTGTGTTTTGTTTTTGAAGTGATGTTTACAGTCTTACACCCTGAACTGAGTCAAGTCCTTTGCATTCTGTTGGATGATGATCCCTTTTTCTTTGCTCCCAGTTTATTTATTTTGCTTCTGTTTTTGAACTACTTGGTCTACTCGTGCTATCTGTGATGAGCTATGACTCTGTTTTGTGATTTTTTTTTTTGTTTTTTGTTTAATAGCCTGTTTCTCAGTCTAGTTCAAGACCCAATTAAATTTTCTTCTTTCTACAGCCTCGGAATTGCTAGTTGAAATACTGATTAGCTGGAAGAGAGAAGATACTGCTGAACAGCGATGTGGGTGTAGAGAGGATTAGGTGGTGGTGTTAAAATCATTTTATTGTCCAAGTAGCAGACACATGATGATGACTGTATTTAGTACTGACTTCTCTCTTATTCAAAGCACTGCCCAGACATCCTCCTCCTTCCTCCAGAGGTATTTAAATAAGGAAAGTGGAGAGAGGGCATGAAGAATTTCCCTAGTACAAGTCAAGCAGCAGAAATGAGGTGGAATAGCAGTCCTGTCACTCAAAGACCACAAGTATTGCACAATACGTGTGTAAAGCTACCAGAAATAGCTCTTCCAGAGAAGATGTGGGGTGAAGACTATCATCAACTTTACTTTCCAAACAGACCCCAGATCTGTTTAGCCTTCAAAAGAAGCATTGCAGGCTTCTGGGGGAAGATGACTGAGAGGAAGAGATGGTACTGTGATTTTTATCTTTCTGATTTGCACCATAGGTCTGAAGAAGGTTGTGACTTCTTCAGCTGCAGTTTTGTAGCTTCAGAGTTAGTACGCTTCTTTACTTCTTCCAGCAGAGCCAATTTACTGTCCTCATGAACGTCAGAATTGTTTCCAGTGAAGGCTGGTATTCCTGCTGTGGAAGAGCAATCCTGTGATTTGAGCAGTTGATTTTACGCGTGTTTAAAGTACACAGCAAAAATTAAATACACTGTTAAAAATAGATTAGTGTTCTGTTTAGCCCTTCATACAATTACAAAACAGATACTGAAATGTGTTAAATTAGAGTAATCAAAAGTTAATTAAATTTCTGAACAAAATAACAGATTCTGTGTGAAGGCTGTCAGGTACAATTACAGCTTTTCTAAGTGAGAAGCAGAAATTTGGCTCTATTGGGGAAAAAAAGGTAGCCAGATAGACACGCAATCTGCTTGCTTACCACGATTGCCTAAAGGAAACAAGAATGCTATTAATCAGTTTCTTTCTCTACAGGTGTCAGGGATGTTTGTTTGCCTGTGACACTTAACTACTGTATTTTTTTCCCTGCTCGGGTGTCTCCTGCACCAAACCCTTGTCTGCATGACTGACAGATGTTAATGTTAAAAGGACTTCTGTGTCCTCCTCCAATGAAATCGACAGAGCGGTGGGAGTAGCCTACCTACAGTGTGTACCATAGGGTCTCATTGTAACACCTTGTACTGGTTAGAAGCAACACAATTTGTTTCAGAGAACTGAGCCAATCTAATAAGCTATGGTCCTGAACCTTTCTTGTGTAGAGCCAACCTTGAGTTTCAATACAACACTCTCAATTCTGGAATTCAGAGGGAGGTTGTACAGAGCCACCAAACGGACTTTGGGAGGAGTCCCTCGAAAGTCAGCAGTTTTCTGCTCTAGTTTAGGAATGGTACTGCCAGATCCAGGCTGATCCCTGCAGGCATATTTAAATGTCTTTGTACTTGCTTCCCTGGGTCTCCTGAGTTTGAGATCTGGGTTCTACGCAGCAGGAGTGCATGGAAACAACTTGGATGTAGGACAGTAACTGAAGCAGTGGTGAGGGAAAAAGCACCCACCTATCTATAAAAGGCTAACCTTATGGTCACAGGGCCTGGAGCAAACAGGGGGAAGTGCTCAACACTCTTATTCCCTTTGATGCAAGATCACTGCATCACAACACAAACAGGTATCTCACTGCCATAACACAGCATCATATATAGATACAGAAGAGTGCTGAATGAGAGACTGGAGCTGCACAGGCTGTTTGCCGTCCTGGAGCAAGGTCAGTATACCCACTCAGGCCAGCTTTGATCCGTGAAACTTGGCTTCAGCTTCCTGTGCTCCATATGGAGCTGCTGACCACACATCTGCGCAGAGCCTGGTGCTGGCCTGGTAGTGTGGTAGGCGGTGGTTCTGCTTTGCCCCGAGCGACTGAGCTAACCCACGCCTGACTGATCCAGATGGGTGTTGCAAACTGGGTTCCCAGGTATTTAGGCTGGGCCCTGTTGCAGGCGCTGTGGAGCACAGGTCCTGTATTTCTTATGGCCTACATTCAGGGTTGGTTTGGTGCAAGCCCACGTTGGCTCCAGCAAGTGTTTGTGCTGTACTCCATGGCCCCTGTTATGCTGATACTGTCCTCTACCCCTGCCAGGTAAAGGAATTAAAATCTGTTTTCTTCCCCAGGTATTACTGCATCACTGCTCTCTTCACCTCATAAACACTTTTGCAATAGCAATTAGTACTACAAAGGTGTGGTTTTGTTAGTTAATCCCATTTTTTTAATTTTCAGTGAGAAATTTTGATGGCAATGTGAGGATGTTGCTATAGACAAAAATGCATCAATATCATCTAGGAGCTGGAACTTGAATTTCCATGTTTTCAATAGGTGCCATATGTAAAATTTTCAGAGTATTGGCATAAAGCCTCATGTTATTATTAAAAATGTACATGGATTGAGATGTGGCTCTTTCTGCTCCTTTCACAAACAGTATGAAAGGTAATTTATTATTCTCTATGTACCTGGAGAACTCCTTGCCTCTAGTTACTGTTGAGTGTGCAGGCATAATGAGGCTGCATGTCAATTTTTTGCATTTATATGGATGACTTTCAAAATAAAACTCTTACCACAGCTTCAGGCCAAAAGCTTTCTCCTTGAGCCACAGCTCCTATCATTTTTTTCCCCTCAGGCATACTGATCCTTAGCTAGTCAGGAAAGCATGCACGCAAATGATGGGTCATTAGGAAATTCTCTGAATAGCAAATCTCTGAAGTCATCCCAAGTGCCATTTGCCATGCATCATGATAAAACTGGGTAAGTTTGAGGAGGCACTAATTATATGCTTGGTCTGTTGTTTATCAGTTGTTGGAGCTGTTCTTCCCAGAACAGAGCAACCTCTTTTGTGGCACAGTTCAACAGCATTGCCAGAGCTCAATGAGCCAAGTAGGGTTGACAGATTTTGGCATTTTATTCCCTTTGATGTAAGATCATTGCATTACAACACAAACGGGTATCTCGCTTTGCCATAACACAGCTTCGTATACAGACACAGTAATGCTGGTCTATGGGCTTTTCTTAAAATTATGTTTTGGGAACTCATCCCCTTAGAACAAATAGCTACTGTAGGACTTGCATTTACCATCAGCGTTTAGGTTTTGATGGTTTGTTTCAGTTAATACAATAGTGTATACATAATCCTTTCATGATTTTAACCAAATTAAATAGAAGGTGATCTTGTTTCCCCTCAGGTCTTGCGAGGGGAAAAAAGCAGATGTTTAATGCAGTGAGCTAAATAATACAAGACTGTAAATTCTAATGAATATTCATGGAATCAAATAACGTAATGGACCATGTGTCAAGAAGTAATGTGGCTTCCTGCTATGACTTCCAGTGTGGCTTAACATGTTTCAAAGAGCTTCCAGTGTCAAGAACTGTTCTTTAATATTGATTTTTCACACTTTCTTAAAGCACAGATTTTTTTTTTTAAATGCATCTTTCTGAACTCCTTTGGGGTGCTATTATTTCTTTATTATTTGATACCTCAGAAGCACTGCAATGATGAAAAGGAGATTTTTCACAGAACTGTTGATTGCTTTTTTTTTTTTAAGCTGCCAAAGGGTCACAGTTTTTCTTTTACAATAGATGCTAAATAGCTGCTACAGAGTCAAACACTGTATCTTCAATATTTGATATTCTAACAGAATAGAAAAATGGTATTTGGTATAACTTTTTCTTAAAGAGCTTTTTATTTCACAGATAATTCTTCGAACTGCTGGAGGCTTACATTTTTATGAATAACTGGGTAAAACAATTACTCTGTAACCTGGGATATGTTAATATTAATTACAGGTATTTAATCTTTCCCTGGATACTCTGTTGCCCATAGGACAAAAAATAATTGTGTCTTCATAGTGACAGTCTGAGTAAGGGCCATGTCAGGATTAAAAAAACCTTCATTTTGGTGCCCGCAAATACATTCTAGCACAAATATTAGGTGTTTTAGCTCTTGTTATAGAAAACACACATCTAACTCATGCACTCTCCAGCTTAGAGAGTGACTCAGCTCACCTTCAAGTGAACCTCTAGGCTACATCTGTACTAGAAAGTTAATCAATTGCAGGAAATATTCTTGGACACTGCAACTCATCTTTACTTTTAACAGTTCCTGACATACTTTTGGCCAGGACTAACTCACCAACAAAAAAAAAAAATCTTATCCTGGTTCAGCAGTTAAAATGGGCCAGAGCCCCTTCTCAAGAGGTGGGTTGCATGACACCACCCTGCTTTGCAAACCTCCTTTCTCAAACAACTTTCCTAAGTGTGAGCTAATAAGCCAACTGCTGAATTCAACAATCATTTAGTGCAAAAAAGAAAAATGTATTTTCTATCAATAATTCCTCTATTTCCTGTAATACCATTGTATTTCCTCATGTGAAAGTTTAATTAAATTGGTATTTTAAGAGGTACAATGCAGTCCTTTAGTGGCAGTAATTAGAAGAATGTAAATTACATTTATTTCTGTAATAGAGTTATTTTTTAGACCTTAGTTTCAAGATACATAGACAAAGAGCTTTCATGAAGAATTCACTAGAAAACTACCTTCCTCTGAACCAATTACAATGAGAAACCTAGTTACTTTGTTGTAGGGAGCCATGAACCCAGTCCCTCTTCTCTTCATGCCCAGGGAGCTGGGGTGGAAAAGAAAGCAAAGATAAATTCTCTGAATTGAGAGGAACTTGCTCAGCTTCTTGTAAAACTTAAAGTTCAAAGGTGCTCTGCTGTAGGCTGTTCTCTCCTTGGTCTAATCTTGCTATAAAGGAGAAAATAGGCAAGTTATAAACATGCCTGTCTTTGCTCTCTGTGCTAGGAACATCAGTTGGCTCTATTCTGCCTAAAGCAGCCTGCTGTTTGACATTAGCGGACATTAGCATAATTAAAAATCTGAGGCACTCTTTTTTTTGGGGGGGTTAATACCAACACTTCAGCATAGGAGATTAGAAATCAGGAACTCCAGATTATATTCCTGGATCTGCCTCTGGCTCAATGTAGAACCCTGAAGAAGAGTTACTTTCCTTCACAGTTGAGGATTAACCAGAGGACTGCATTCCAATGATCAGCTGCTCTGGCTCCACAGCGGTGGAATGCCTCACAGTTTTACGTGACAGTGCTTCAAACAGGGTGTGCAGACACAAGAAGTGTTTTGGATCACATTTATTTTCAGCTGAGATTGGTCCTTGCACACTGAAACACTCTGGAGCAGGTTGTTGCTGGCATAATTGTGTAAGTTGTCCATATACACCCAAAGTGCGTTGGTGCCATTTGAAATCTCTTGCGTTGCTAGTGTACTTGGAATTATGAGATAAGTATTGAATGGCTGCAGAGCAAAACTGAACTGGTTTGGAACATGAAGCAGATTTTAAAAATAATTACTGAACACCAAAACCACTAAAAGTTGATGTAATGTCTCAATCAGCCTCACTGGTCAAATAAGATTAATTTGCTATACAGAACTCATTTAGGTTCAAGGTTATGATGTTAACAAAAATGTTTCCTGTAAAGCATAAGCTCATTACTGAGAGAAATGAATGAAGAGCAGAATTAAAATGATTTCAGAAACTGGAACTGTGACTGAATGCCATTATGACTCAGACCACTGGTGTCAAATGGTTTACTGAAGCTTTTAGGACAGTGACCATCTTTTTTTATTCTGTCTTTGTACAACGTCTAATACAATAGGGCTCTTTCTGCCTCTGAGACTCTTATAATTGCAATTTATCTCCATTACTGGGGGAAAAAAAAGAAAAAAAAAAAGGAAAGAAGAAAGAAAGAAAATGCCAGTCTTCCTTCAATGTTTGTAAAACATATGGCAAAGATTAGGAATACATTTAAAAAAAAAATCAAAACCTTTGTTTTTCTCTTTTCTTCAAGTATGGAAATACTGTTAATTGGAGTTAATTCTATTCATGCAAGGAATATCAGGTACCTAAGAAAAATAATGTGGCTTTGTTACCGAAGGGCATATTCAACAAAAGAAATCTCTTAATTTTCTGCACTACTTGCTTAAGGCTGGAAAAAATGCTGTAATATCAGCTGCATCTTCACTGTGATGTGACTGTTACTATAATAAGCAATATTAACCTGAAGAACTTGATGACTGACTTCAGAAGAATCTACTGAAAATTTAAATAAGGTTTTCATCTCTTCTTGACTGTGAAGGACTGCACTGATTAAAATGTCCACACAAAAGCAATATACAAACTAAACTGGGCTCAATTCTGCCAGATGATCTTCCTCATTTAGCGAAATAGAACTAAAGGAGACAACTTAATTTCTTTCTCAGTTTAAGGTTTGGCAAAGCATTCACATAGGATGAAGCTACTTTTGTGGTCTTCTATGTATTGAAAATATTAATATACATGATACAGAAAAATGACTACATTATTACTGTTTCTTATGTGTTTTCATTGTGATTGTTAAGATGTTGCAGTTTCAAGCATTGCCCTATATAATGAACAAAGTTTGCTTCTTAAACAAGGTAGTATTCCATATGAAAACACAGGTAAACCTCACTTGTTTTGTATGGATATTTGAAATCAGAATCTGTTAAAATACCTTGGGCCAAACTTACTTTGCGACAAGTGGGCATAACTGCCTCGATATCAGCGATGTCGGCCTTGGTATCTAAGCCTAGCAGGAAAAAGACGTAAGAAGAGAAATTCTAATGAATGACAGAGAGGCAACAGCGTGAGGCTCTCCTCAGACGCCTGCAGTTGTTTTCTCCTCTCACACCTGATATTCCCTACTTAGGGGTTTTTGAGGTGTGCCTTACTGATACAGCTGGAGCCTGTTACCCCCAGGTACAACACCAAGCCCACGTGCATGAGCTCTGCCGAGCCGACGCTGGTCTGCATAGGACCAGGTCTCGTGTCTCAGCATTAAGTAAAGCAACCTGGAAGTTGCTTTAACTTACACGAAAGGCATAGCAAAGATAAGGCAAAGAACTCACACCGGTAGGCATTTTGGCTTGGTTTATTTTGCAGCCTGATCTAGTTTGTCAGCCCCACAGGAGAAGGATAGTCTGGCAAGAGCCACGAGAGCAGCTCTAGCTCTGTCTCACAGCTGCCAAAGGGAGAAGGTGGCAGCCATCCTGAGACAGAGCGTGGGCTGAGCCAAGAGATAACACTAACAAGCCCGAGGCGCAGAAACGAGGGCAGAGCAGCAAGGCTCCCCGCACCAGCAGTTGTTGGGTAAGAGCACAAGAAGTCACAGAGGACTACCATTTTTTTCAAACTAGGCTTAGCTTTAAAAAAGCTTGGGAACAACTGTTCCAGTTTAAGACAACATGGAAAAAAAGGAATGTGTTGACCTCAGGTGTCCTCCTTGCTCTCCAGCAGTCTGAGGTCAGATAGAAGCAGAGTCTCTAACGTTTAAAAGGCAATTATAATGAAAGTTCTTCTGGCTTCTCCAGAACTGCCATGACTTCCATAACTCTTTTTTAGGGCATTGTATCTTATTTTACTATATAACAATATATGGAAGACTATCTCAGAATTTAATGTATTCATCCATATTTCTTAATCATACAACATCAGCCTCATTGTCTATCCCATGAGCTTTGATAACTGGCCTAAAACTTAACTATCTTAGACTTAATTTCTTCACGAACCAGGTAATTACCACTATGTGGACAAAAAAGATAAAAAGCAACATTTTAACCTTATTTATCTTAAATGTGCCAAGGCTGGCTGACCAACCAGGGAAAAAAAAACAGAATTGGTGACCCCCATGCCACACACACTTGCTCTGGTATGCTATGGCATACCTCTGCAGCCAAAGATTACAGGCCTGGTCATGAAGCTAAAATGACCCCTTAGTTTTGAAGAACATTGCTTTAGCCTTTCTTTAATATAATTTCCAGTTTAAATTGTGACCAAAATGGATGGCTCATATGAGTAAGAGTTTGCAGCATGTCCTTAACTTGCTATATTATTAATATGGTACTATGCAGACACCCAGAAACAAGAATGGAAACGCAGGGCTCCATCAGCCTTGAAAGCTTACAGTCTTGATAAGATACTCTTTTTTTAGCTGCTTACTTCCTATTGCACACAAATCAACCTAATTATCTACCAAGTCATTTTTCAAATGTTAATTCATTTTTAAAATTTGGAGTCATTTGGCAACAGATCTCTGCTAGCTATACCTGGATACCCTTAATTGATTTTGGGTGGAGAAAGAATACATTTAAACAAAAGACAATCTAATTTCAGACAAAAATCAATTATATTTTTATCATGTTAGTGCTCAGGCTGAATAGCAATTTTAAGTCTTTGAAACATTTTCTTACCCTTACTTAAAGAAAACATTATCAATTTGCATTAAAATTAAATATTGTGTTTTTCATTTTATTGAACTATTGAAAAGTCCGGAGTGGAATTTTCTGAAAGATGCAAAGATTGCCCATAGTTTCCATAAAGACTCAAATCTGGCAGTAAAATCTGTGTTAACTTTTGGTTGCATTTTCCTAGACTCATATTTTAGCACTGTATGTGGACTGCAACGACATGTTGGGCAAACAAACCAATACTTTCAAATGTTAAAATTTAAATAAGAAGCCAAAAGCAATTATGAGAAGTGTACAACCCATAAAACTGTCTTCACAATTAGTAGAGATGGTGCAATACTACTCAATCAAACTGTAATCAATGCATTCCACTATTAACAATCAAGGTATTTTGAAAATGTCTGCTTTATTGCCAAGCAAATTTAATCCCTTTCTAATGGCCAAATTCTACTTTTCATATCCACGTTCAGTACAGCCTACTGCCATATTAGCTCCCCTACAATTAACAAACCAGTGCTAGAAGAAATTATTAAAACTAAAAATATTGAGAATTGTTCTTTCTTAGGTGACAGTTTGGAGAACTCCTTCAGCTTACTTTTCTAAAAATCAATTTTATTTTCTGCTAGATTAGCTTTACAAAAGACCAAACCCACAAAAATATTTGTGAGGGTTATTCCAGCTGGTGTTGGAGCTATTCTCAGAACCAAAGAGTGTATGATGGAACTTTTTTGCCATTTTCTTTTCTTTGTATAGACTTTGAAGTGATGGATATGTAAACTGTATGCCTACCAGTGATCCTACAGTACTGATTTTATTTCTGAGATGCATAGTATTTTGCACTTTAACACTGCCTCCAACTGCTCAAGGTAGGAAAACCAATTATGCAAATTTCTTGCAAGGCAAAAGGTAACATGGTTTCCTGAGGTAGTGAAAAAAAGGCCCTTGAGGCAGGTCTATATTATAGTTTCAAAATGAAGTGGCTCATTGGTTTTCAGTATTCTTTTGCATTTTGCTTTGGCAGTAGGGTAAATCACTGGGAAACTACTTGACCTCTCCAAGCATCTGTGTTAGCTATGCAAAATATGCTCATGTGGGTACAACAAAAATGAGAGGCTGAAAGAGTCACTTAAAAGATAGCAAAAGATTTTATTTTTATTGTTGCAATTTTTGTATGGTAGCTGAGCACTGAAATAAGCCTTTGAAAATGGTGGGTAATAGCAAAATGCTTGATTACTGCTTTTAATAATACAAGTAAAAAAATAACATTTAAAATAGTGGTGAAAATTCCGCTCACTGTGAAAGAGAGGAAATGTTTATTATAATAACGCTTTAAACCGATGTAAAATCCTCTGATCCATTACGTATTACAACAGATACCAACAAAGGACACTATCTGCACTGTACTTTATCTTTGAAAACTAATGGCCTGAAACTGCTAAGGTCTGAATTACTTCTGTAATACCACTTAGATGAATAAGGACTATTCATGGAATTGTCGAGAGCAAATCATGTCAAACCAATCTAATTTCCTTCCACAATGTGGTTACAAGCCACATAGGAGGGAGAGAAGCAGTAGATGATGTGTATCTTAAAAGCTTTAAACAAATCTCACATGACATAAGGAACAGAAACGTGGTTTTGATGAAACTTCTACTGAGTGGGTGTAAACTGGCTGGAAAACCAAAACTATAACCAACAATTATCAGTGCTTCAATGTTAGTATTATTTAAAAAAAAAACCAAACCAGGGGGTATCTGTGCTGGCTACAGGTGTCTTTGTTCTTTTAATTACTGGCCCAAAAGATGAAATGGAATGTATTTATTATACCTGCCGCGGACACAAACCAAGGAGGGATGAAGCTCTTGGCCAACCATTTTGTGGGCCAAGATGAGAAATCAAAAGGCACCGACACGCTGAGGGAGCGCCGCAGAGAAAACCAGAACGGGATTCAGCGGGGACAAGTACAACGCTATGAGGAATAACTCCAGAGCAATTTGTAATGCATATGGTCACCTGGTATTTGCCCATTGGGTCCAGTTTTCTTACAGACAGCGGCAAGGAGCTGCTTTTTTGTGCTGCTGCTTCGCAGTGCCACCGCTCGGCACTTTATCGGGGCAGGCCTCGGTCTGTTCCGCCCAGGTCCGGAGCGGCAGCAGTTCTCTCAGCGCAAAATCCTCCATCTCCAGCCAGCTCTCCGCTCTCCCCGGGGCCTGCTGGGCCCCCCCAGCCCCAGCCCCAGCCCCGCCGCCGGGGCTCCGGGCCTCCCGCGCTGTGCCGGGCCCAGGGCACCGGCCGAGCGCGGAGAGGCCGGCGCGGGGCGGTGCAGGGGGCGGGCCCAGGCGCGGCGAGACGGCGCCATCTCAGCGCGCCCGGGGCGGGGGAGGCGGCGGGCATGGGGGCTCCCGCCTGGCGTTGGGCGCTGCGCGCCGCCCGCCTGCCCGGCGGCGGCGGGAGGGCTCCAACGGCGCCGCGGCGGGGCCCGGGCTGCGGGCCCGCCGCTCACGCCGCTCCGTTTGCCGACTCCGCGGTGAGTAAAGCGTGAGCTCTCCGCCGTGTGCCGGGTCCTCCCCGGGGCGGGGAGCGGAGCGGAGCAGAACACAGCGGGACCGGGACCGGGACCGGGACCGCCGTGGCGCCGGCCGCGGAGGGTCGGAGCGGGGGGAGCTGCCGGGGGTGGGAAGCAGGAGGGCCGCCGCGGCCTAGACCTGCGGGGGTGGCGGTTGCTCTGCGGTGCGGGGATGCGGTCGCCGCAGGGCGTTAGCGGCGCGGGGCGGTCCGGGGCAGCGGCCGGACCGAGCAGAGGAGGGTGAGTCTGTGCCGGCCTTTTTGCCGGGACCTCGGTCAACTCTGTGGAAGCAGCGAGCGGTCGCTGGCTGCCTGTGGTGGTGAAATGGGCCACCAGGTAGTCAGCGGGACGCTGCCTGTAGAGGTGCAGGCTCCGGTCTGGCAGTCCCTCCGTCCTGCGGCGGGGGGCCCGCAGGGTGCAGAAAAGCCGTCCTGTGCCTCTTGCTCGGAAATAACAGCAAAGCGGGGCTCGCTGCAGCGGCCCGGCACCTGCACCGCTGCCGCTGACGGGGCTCGGGGGAGGGACGCCCCGCTGGAAAGCGGCCGGTGCCTCCCCGGCGCCTCGGCACCCAGGGTTCCTCTCCTTTGCTGCTCGCTGTGCTTGGTGTGCTTGAAGCAGCTGTAACGTAAAAGACGGCTAGGTCTAGCCTGTTTTTTAGAGCTTTCAACTTTTAAAGTGGTGTTTTGGTTTATTTTAACACAAGACCTCATTCTTTTTTTCTTTTAAGTGTTAAGATCAATCGTATTTAATTGTCTGTCTAAACAAAATGCCCACTGGGGTTATTTTTAAGTAGGCCCCGTTCCTGCCAGCCTGGGAGGCAGGCTGCCTTTGGGAGAACCTGCGTGCAAAACGGTTTTTTGCACCATTAGTGAAAATGCCTCAGCACGCAGGTGGGTTCTTCCCTGTCAGCTTGTGCTGCGAAAGCTGCAGGTTGGTGCATACGCATTCCCTTGCTTTCTGTTTTTGTTAGTCCTCAAGCTCCAGGGATGAGGCTCTAATGGACAAACGCGCCCGGATCCTGTCACGCGGGCTGCCGAAACAGAAGCCCATAGAAGGAGTTAAGCAGGTGGTGGTTTTGGCTTCTGGAAAAGGGGGAGTTGGAAAATCAACAACAGCAGGTAAGATTTTTTTTTTTTTTAATTGTTTACTTTGCACATTTTGTAATACTTTGTAAGGAATATTTGTGCCCTTGTTGTGTCATTACCTTGTAATTGAGTCCCGCTAACACAGCCCTTCACCTCTGTCAAGTCCCATTGCAGCCATTGAGAATCTACATGGGTACAGAGGTCTCGGCTTTAAATGAGGTGCAAATCGAGCAGACAGCTTTGAAATAATGTCTTTGTAATAGTGCAGTGCTGTCCTGGGACAGTCTGCTTTCTTAAGAGGTGGTGTAAGCTGAGGCGGAGGGAATCATGTGCCGGTGCAGCGATACTGTTCCTCCTTCCCTAGCAGCGTAGGTGTTCCTGTACGGTGCTCCTCCGTGCTGTGTTGGCATAGTCATGTGCTCTGTAGGGGATGCAAATATTTAGAAGGTTTCAAAATCAGGTCTCTGTGTAATTTTCTCAAATAGTTGTATAGGCATTTAATAAAAGATGAAACTGTAGTTACAAACCACACAAATTGATCAGAGCCTTGTGAAGCACCTTGAACTCTTCTCTCAGCCCCACCGTTACGTTTGAATTAATTTTTCTCTAACTCTGCAGTTCTTGGGTGATAGAACAAGGTAGTACATGGGTTACCAGTACTGCAGAAATTTGCTTGAACTTAAACAAAAATAACACTGAATGTAAACCTCTTTGCAAAGATCTCTGTAAAGTGTTAGAAATTTGTTTAAAAATCTTTTCCTTACTATCTAGATTAGGAAAAGAGTCATCCTTTAGTTGAATGTTGTCTGCTGTTCATCTCTATTTACCATGAATAACACATTGATGTAGCTCTTAAATTCTCATTTTGTGGTTTGTATTTCAGCCATGATTGAAAAAGACTGACTGTCTAATAAATAATAGAGCAGATAAATGTGATATCCATAGTAAGAACAACTGTACTTAAAAGTATTTTTTTCTGTATATAGGATACACATATACACTATCCTATACATAGGATACACATTCCTGTATAAAGACATGCAAAACAAGCAACACTTGGTTTCTTAATGATGTACCTTTTGGTTGATGGTTATAATTCATAGGCTGGTTGTTTCAGGTTACTGAAAAATACCAAATATCTGTTTGTAAATCAACAGATTTACAGACTGAACATAATTTGAACAGTAAATTCAGAGTATCCTCCTCATGTCTGCAAACAAATGTGCTCATTTAAGTTCCGCTGACTAGCGTCTGTATGTAATTTGTACATATCTGTATGTAATTTGTACATAAAGTATGATACATGTATAAATAACACTTAAAGAGCTGGGAGTTCATACCCATGCATTTAAAAATAAAAAGATCAGGGCTCAACAAGCATTAAATAAGAGAGTTGAAATGTAAATGAACCATTCAGATGTTGCTGTATTGGACAGCCTTTTGTTAATGAATATATTCATTTATAATATTGAGAAGAAAAAGGAATCTAGATTCTTGTTTATTAAAATGAGAATACATTTCATGGTTCAGATGAACAATTGAAGATCAGATAACTCATATGAACAAAAGTATTGCATGGCATCATTGCTGAATTATGTACTTAAAATTATGTTCTTCGTAATGGAGGTTTGTGGGGAACATGTTTGGTGGCAACTCCGCTGACTCATTTTCAGAGCAGGAGTTGAAAAGGAAGGAGGGTGGTACACACCTCTAATCCCTAAAGCACCACAGAAAATATCATCAGTCTTTTACTGTCTGCATCTCTCTGAAGGACTGTCAAGGTTCTTCATATTCTTTCCCCCAGTGTGTTTACGTTTCAATTGCTCTGAATCTCCATTTCAGGACAGGTGGATATGCATTCTGGTAAAGTTTGTCAGGGCCATTCCATAACCTGTCTTTGTATTTCTGTTTAATTACTTTGTTTGTTGTGTATAGCTTTCATATGGTATTCTCTGTTGCTTCTAGCACTTCTTGGTCTTCTGAAATCAATGTAGTCAATTATTAGAAGAAGAAATTGTGTTATAGAAAAAATATTTTTCAATACATGTTTAAATCCTTTGGTTGGTTGTTGTTGTTATTGTCTTTGTTTGCCTACTGTAAGTGTTGGTTTGCTTGTTTCCTATGTTTCCTATCTCTTTCCTGTCAAGTTTCTGTCTTTTACCAGCATTCTGCTGTATTTACTCCATTTGGCCAAAGGTGTCTTTTTGTTGTTGCTGTTGTTTGGTTTGGTTTTTTTGTTTTGTTTTTTTTTTTTTTTTTTCCTTTTGTCTCTTCTGTTACCTCTTTTGCATTACCTGAAGATGAGAGTACTGTAGAAAATTGATCCTTGTGTGAGAGGAGTTCAAAGTGTGGTCTTGAAAGAAGAGGAGTTTCTAATTTATTGAAACTCTTATTGTTTTCAGCTGTGGAAGTGGAATAAAATTAATGACTGGTGTTCTTGCTCACATTTTGTTAATTCTTCAGTTTGAGGAAAATAAAACTACTGATACTACCAACTACCTTGGCTTTCAGACATTTTTAGCGAAGACGAATAGGGTGAGATTTTTCATTATTTTTCAGGAGAGCAGATAAAGTCAACGCATGGTCAAATGTACCTGAGTCATATTAACTGTGTTTTAATTTTTTTCTCTTGCATGCTTTTATTCTGCATGTAGAATGTACTATTATTGAAACTCACCCTTTCAAGGTGGGGGCCAAAATCCATCTGTTCACCTGACCAATGCAGACACGGGCCTGGGCTTTGGCAAAGGTGATAATAGTATTTGTTGATGGTTCTTTTCCAGGATCAATGTCATGTTTTTTGATTCTGGGCCTTCTCTACATGTTAAAATATTCTAATAGTCATAAACTGGTTATTCTATTTCTAAATGCCACTTACATTGAGATATAAGTATTGAAAATTATCTTTCAGGGAGAGTTCATCTTAGTTATCTAGAGGTATTTTATTGATGATGTAGATTAACCATTTCACAGATGTAGATACACTCAGCTGGCTCTGTACATGTCTCATTTTTGGCCAGGAAGTTTGATTTGTATTTTTAGCTCAATGTTCTGAGAATTCAACTGTGCTATTCCTAGACAGTTTAGATTCGGAAGTTACAAACTTCAGGCTAATAAACCTTCCCAGACTTGTACTGAATTCAAGAAGACTAACTCTGATCTCCCTGTGTATCAGGCTTGATACTGGTCGGCTGGTTTAGCATGAGCAGAGATACCATAGTGGCTTTTCTTGGAGCCTGCTGTGAAGTTTTAAAAAATAATTAAAAAAAAAAAAAAGTTGTATTGAATTTCTGGAATGTATCTGCCCTGCACTCCTGGTTGTGGGAACTTACTAGTTAGGGCCAACATGGATGTTTAGGGTCAGGTTAGGTCCTATGCTGCATCTCTACGCCCTCTTGGAACTGATGGTAATACAAAGACAACAGAATGCAAGAATCAGCTGGGATTCAACAGAGAACATTAGGTGTCCAGACAGATATCCAGCTAAAAAACTCAGGTTTTCCTACTATATTATTCCTACTGTATCCCTTTTTTCCCTTCAATAGTCGAATATCCTTTATTGAAGAAGCATTGTGGTCATACTTCAGTTTTCACACATGATAATTATATAGGAAGAAGATAGATGTATAAAGTGATTTTGAGACAGCGTGTGGAATAACTTGCTGCTTCCTTTGTGCCTCTTCAGACATGAGTTGCAGTTGATTTTATTTTTTTTCTTTTTTATTTATCATTGGTTTGCTTGGTTTTTTCTCCTTATCTGTGATTTGTAGATTGGTTTCCAAGTTTCAGAGGATAAATTTTCCTCTGATTGATTCAGGGAATGGTTAATCAAGCATCTGTTTAAACAGCAAACTGAAGAATAAAATCTATATGCTTTATCAGCTTAGCAGTAAACAGAGGCTGTGTGCTTCTTAGGGAGAGCTGTACCATTTTCCTTGTTAACCTCCTCACTGTTTTCTTTAAAGGAACTTATCTTTCTTAATACCAAATTCTTTAAGCTGGGAATCTGGCTCCCCAGCTTGTTCTCAGTACCTTCATATTCTTCCAGTAGAAAAGGTTGACCACAGCTTGTCTTTCTTAAAAGGCTTTATGGACTGTCAAACAACAATGTGTAAAGAAAGAAAAAGATGTTACCCAAGAAGGAGTTCTGTGTGTGTGTTGGGGTTTTTTTTGTGGGTGTTTTTTTTTTTTTTTTTTTTTTCTTTTAAAACATGTTACTCCTTGGATCATAACAATTACTATTTGGTTATACTGAAGCTTCTAGGAGATCTTCCAACATAATTGAAGCTGGTGAGCCATTAAAAGATACCATTTCTTGCATGTGCTTTTTAGTTATGGGAGTTAAGTATTGATGGAAACGCGAACGCTGTAAACAAAGTCCCAGTCTTTTTAATTGCTTCATCCTGGTTTTCTGTTTCTTTAGTTGTTACAGATGCTTTCAGGGTAGATGAGACTTTGTTTTCTGACATAAAAATCAAGTGAAAAGCATGCATTACTGCTTCTTCCAGAAAATATCAATGTTTAATATATTACAAGAAATCAAAAAAAGGAGTATGATAATTTTTCTGGTCACTGTACTTTAATAGTTTAGGTCAATACTTACCTAATCTCTAGTTTTCAGAAAGTTCACTAGAGACTGTGGTGAAGGTTACCTATGGTAGGGTTGTTTTAGTTTTATAGTACAGTGTCCACTTTTCAAAAGTTAAGTGGGTACCTGAAATTTTTTTTCTTAACATTATCCTTTGGCCAAAAAAATTAGATTATGTATTTATTTTGCAGTGTCCTCTAGAAACTTTAGAGTTTGCAAGTTTTTGCAGATTAGCTTGAGTTTGTTAGCCTGTTAGCAAACATGGACTGAAATGTGGGTGCTGCTGCCACTTAAACTAATAATGTTGTAGGGGTGCAAGAAGCTAAGAACCAAGATGATGAATGCAATTATTAAGTATGATGTATTTCTATTATATTGTCTCTTGTTATAAATAACATTCTCAATATTTAGGAATTAAGTTTTCTTGCACTTAATCTTTTTCTTTTTTTTTTTTTTTCTTCCTCTTTCTTGCAGTAAATATAGCCCTCGCCTTAGCAGCAAATGATTCGGTAGGTGAACATCTAATTATCAGCCTTAATGTGAAAGACGTGTGTGAGTCATAAATAAAATGGTTACTGCTGGGGGCAGTCACATACATTAAATCTAAGTATTTACTCTGACAGTTAATTTCTTTATTTGTTTTTCATGGACATCTGAGTTTATATTAATTTGTTTATATTTTATCAGTACCATGAATGACTTATTAGCTCTCATGCTTCATCTGGGTTTGGCTGTGTCCTTTCCCTTGTGTGTCTATGGGTTCAACTGCAATTCTGCAAGGATGTGTAGACATAGTAGAGGATGTTTGTGCAGTATGGAGACATGTAATAAATAATTAAATTCTATCACTTCAGAGCACTGACTTGGAAAAAATATGAGTACGAGCTGGATGGTGTCCAAAACATTTTTTTATAGCTCTAAAGATTTACTTTTTCTGGAGAAATTAATGTGTAAAAATACTGTATATATAAACAGCTGAGGAAAAAAAGGAGCTATGAATCTTCCCTAAAGCTTGGAAATACATTTTTTGAGTGACAAAATATCATTGCCCAGTTTGGTATTGCTCAAACTATTACTTGGACTATAAATAGACAGTGGGAACCATTCAAGTGTGAAAACAGCAGGTCTTCCTTATGTCCACATGCTGCTATAAACTGGGAGTAGTTCCATTGTGCACGTTTATTGCTACAGAGGTAAACTCAGAAGCAAGCTTCACTTCCTGTGTAAGGGCGTATAATGCAGGCTTTGTACTCATAAAGCATTAATTAAAACCAAAGTATCCTCAAGTACTTCAGTCTGGTAAAGGTAGCATCTTTTTCTTGTTGTAAAAGATGAGTAAAAGAAAACAACAGATAGGAGTGAGGTTCCCATGCAATCTACACACTTCCTGTAGGAATTTTGTAAAAGATTAAAAATATTTCCATAAACTCAGTCATACTTGATAAGAAGAGGGTGTTTAAAGCTGTTATATGAAATACGTACTGTTTGTAATGGCATCTGATTTTGATATTTCACAGTTTTTAATTCTGTGTTTTAAATAGGCTGCTGGAGTAATTCGGTTTCAGAGAAAAATCTGTCATCTTGAAAAGAAAACTGCTTGAATGCTTCTTTCTAATTAACTTTAAAACATGGCATTTGATGTAATACTTTTACAAAACGAATGTGATCCTGCAATGTGATCTGTGTAGTGTCGTGGTCATTGAGTAGCTCCATGGAAACCATGTCAAGTAATTGCACATAACTTTCTGTACCAGCTTAAGTGTTTTTAGGATTGTGCTTGATACTTTTCAAACATGCAGTTTTGTGCATTGTTTAAATTTATATTTAGATAAAGAATCTCTTAGTAATTCTGACATACGCAAGTTGTGGGATTATACCCTTCCGTTAGACATCTGGCTTTAAACATAATGATGTGATGCGCCACTTCAGTAGCCCATTAAAACACTTGTAAAGCGCACAAATAAGAGAGACCATAGTCTAGAATGATTGAAGATGATGTTGCTGGAGTTATTTGGAAAATCAGGGACTGAGAAATAATTTTAAATGAAATTGAGCCAAGAAAGTTAAGTAAACATAGAATGCGCTAGTCATTCATGATGTTACGATTATGTGGTGGTGTAAAATTGGAGGCCAGCATCTGGTGGATGTTAATCAATGAAGAGCAGCTGAAATTGATGAAATAGCTGTGATTTGCATGAACTGATGGTCACAATTTAACAAGCTGCTGCCATGGTGAAATTGTGCGTTGATGTAGTTACAGGTTAGAAAATATGAAATTAAGGTGGATTGAAGAAACTCAACTCTATCTTGTTTGTTCATGCTTTAATTTTTTTTTTTTTTTTAAGAAAATGATGGCATACATCATGTTTATGTTTAAACTTTGGGCTTGAATTTGCTTGTGTGTTCATTTGTGTACTCCCATTGATTTCAGTTTACTACGTTTGTGAGTCAGGGTTATGAAATGAATATCTCTGGGGCCTTGATCCAGGCTGGGATTGTCCAGTGCTATGAATTGTAGGGATCATTGCAATGTTCAATTTTGTTATGGTGAAATAAATGAGGAGGTTGTTTTCCAGAGTCCATTGGTGCCTCCTGCTGAAGTTCACAATGAATTTCTTCGACCTCAGATATGCAGCAACGGACCTCTTCATTTTACATTTAGTAACTACTGATTGTGCATTGCCTTCCCATGGTTTCCTTTGCCTTCATTGCTATTTAAGTTCATCTCTTTCTGAGGAAGCAGTAATGACTCTGTTAGTAGATCAGAGCTTCAGCAGCCTCCTGCAACTTAATTACAGCCCTTATGTCTCTTGTAAGCAAAATACAGATTTATAGAAACTGGTGCTTGAACTTGATGCACTGTTTAAAGGAGGAAAGAAAGGACTTGTGGAGAAAGATAGGTCACCATGACAATAAAGGTCTGTGCTTCCTCCATTGGATACAGGCTGTTTCTGTTACAAGTTCCATGTTTATAACTAGATTTTCAAAGCAAGTAGTATACTGGAGCTAAATGACTTTAAAAATAATGTTGTCTTCTGATCTTTCAAGAGTTCTTTTTCTAAGATTCTACAGGTCACAGACTACTGAGACCAACTGTTTTCTGGTGAGGGAGATCTGTGGAAGATGCTTTCAGAGGAGATTGGATTAGAGTAGATTCTTGCTGCTTTCAGTAACAACTGTGACATCTTATTGTTGTTTGATAGTGTCATAAGCTGGAAGAAGATTAACAGCCAAAGCATAAAGGAATTTTTTGTCCTTTTGATAAAAGAAAGCTTCCTTCCATCTTCTCTTAAAAGTCTGCTTTCTATAGTTAAAAAACAAAACCCCACTGTTTCTATAGATAGATACTTTTTTTTTTAATATGGAAGCTTTTTCAGTTATAGTGATGGTCTGAAGTATTAAGGCATCGACAGAGCCTTGGACGTTGTTATGGGTGCACGGTGGTGTTGGCAGAGCTGGGATTAGAATTCAGGAGTTCAAGCCTTGCATGCTGGTGCTCAGTCTGTTTGGCATATTTTTACCTCATGGTTACAGAGTAAATAATTCAAGACAGGATTTCATTTAGATGCCTAGATACCACGTCCAAGACAAAGTAGGTTTTTTTGGGAGTTTTGTTTTGGGGTTTTTTGATGCAAAGCCAGGGAAACAAGCAGGGCAGCCTCTTATCCCTTTCTGGAATATTAGGGTTTTGGTACCCTGGGTTACCTGTTGTAGATGGATTAGTTAAGAGTTGTATAGGCTCTTGTGCCTGTACCAAGACCTATAAATCTATACTGTGGTTTTTTTTGTGTTAAGAAATAACTTAAAGTTTTACCCTTGTGTCCTATTTTTAATTGTTTGCTTAGTTTGACAGCTGATTCTTTTTGTTCTTTTGATGTACCAGCAGTCAGTTGTGCTCCCCTAGGAGCACTTGGGAAGAATTTTTGGGTTTCATTCCAGGACGATTCATATTCAGACTAGAATGACTATTTATGAAAGCTGCCTGGCCAGAGACGATTTATTATAGTAGAAACAAGTTGAATTAATAGATGGCAGCAATAATAGGATAGCGATTGCTTGTTTATGAACAGAGTATTTTAGTGAGCAAACACCAGCTGTGCATGACTAAGGATGGCACAAATCCAGTTGGGAGGCTGCATGCTTGTGCTGTCACTATGAGGCAAGCTCCCCAGTCAGATTTCCTTTGACTCTCCTTTTCTTTCCAGGAAGATTTACATTTTTCACTATAGGATGAAGTGGTTTTTGTGTTGTGAAGGACAGAGGAGCAAGAAGTACAACCATATGGAACAAATAAGCATGTAAGCATAAGCAAGTGGCTTCTGCCCGCAGCAGCAGGGGCACGTGATTCAAGGCATCAGTTTTAACTATTCTAGCCTAACTCTGTGTCCGGGGATTACTGGGTCAAGCAGACCAGGACCAAAATGTGAAATACATCCAGGATGATTTTTATCTCGGGGAGTGGCCTTTGTTTTCCCAAGCAAACCCACTGGTTGCTGAGCAACGTAGTATTTTAAATATAAGGCCGTGAGTGTTTCTGTCGGGAGGGAGGCGGCCGGCCGGCAGAGGGAGCGCCGGGGGCCGAGCGGGGCGCCTCTCCCCCGCGGGCAGGAAAAGGCCAAACGCATCCTCTTGTAATGTGAGTAAAGCTGGGGAAAGTTGGTGATTAGCTAAGTGAAAAACACGTATTCAAACAGTATCACAGTCAAAATGTCACAACGCAGATTTTTTTTTTTTTTTTTTTTGTTTTAAAAGCAGAAAACTTGTGTGGATATCTGCCGATTATACGCATACGCGAGTAAGAGGTTTCTCACAAATATATAGTAAGTTATAGCATAGAAATTATGTAGGTATGAGTAGAGTCTTCATGTGAATTCACTATTGTGATCATAAAATTATTTTTAATTATTTCAAAATGTGTATTTAATCAAACAACACACATTAATTTTAAAACTACTCAAAATCCACCCAGCCTATTTTCTTTACATTCCAGCTTTTTTTCAAATATTCGGCTCCTGTAATTGAACTATTTGTCTACAGGATAATATTTGACTGCTGCATTAATAGATAACTTCACAATGTATATACATTTCTTTCTGGTAAGCAAAAAGTTCCATGTGGGGACAACAAACAAATCTAGATGAATTTAGACAATAATGGGGTCCTTCACTTAATAATTACAGTGTGAAGGCAAGTTGTGACCTGTTTTGTCATCCTCCTCTGCAGCTTTCCTAATTATTAGGGTTTGATTTCTAGGCATCTTTACCTTTGTTGCTTAGAGAATCAGAAGACTTTAACTGCTATAGATAAGATGTTCATGCTTGTTTCTTAATGCTAAGAAGTGTCAATAAAGCTGGAGATGCCAGTTAGAATTGATTGGGGTTATCTTCCAGTGACAGCTTGGCTTCTAGATCAGCTAAGAAAATGACAGAATAAAGCAATCTTATTGTTTTTCAAGTAAAAAATGAGTGAAATCAAAAATATTTTCAAACATAGGCCACTTAAAATGTTTTATTTTAATCAAATGACTATATGCTTAATTTGAGGAAAAGAAAACTTTTACTTTTTTTTATTTATGTATTGCATGTAGGGTTAATTACGTGCATCCTGAATCTTCAAGTCATTGAAAGCCTAGAGCAGGTGTCAGAGAGACTGATGTGAAAGGTGGAGCATGTTTATAATAATTTGGCATGCTCTGAAAGTGGTGAGGCATCTTGTAGAGATGTAGTAATGTTTGGGATTCTGGATTTTGGTAATTTATTTTTAAAATGATGCTGTATTGAAATTTTTTTTCAGTAGGATACATAAGGTCCAAGAAGGCCAAACAAGGTTGAATTACTGGTATCTGATTATTTAGAAATCTGACGGGGAGCTACTGCAGACTGTTGTGGAAAAAAGTGCCAGAGAAATTCTGTAGCTGACAGGAAATTAGAAGATCTTCATATGAAGAGAAAGGGCTTTTAAACCAGTAGAAGAGTGAGTTTTAAAAACAAGTCTGCATTTCTAGGATAGAGAGTGAGAAAACTGCAGTGGGACTATTTTGGCTTTAATCCAATTTACAGCTAGGTGCTTAAATAGTGTGCAGCTGAAAGAGTTAGAGAATTAGGGATTAAAAGATGGCTATTCAGTGTGTCAGTATGTCAAACAAGGAATCCAGAGCCTGTCCTGATTTTAAGTTCCCTTTTGTCCTATGTGGTGCTGCTTGCAGTTTGGGATTAGCTGTAAGTCTATAATGACATTAAAAGGGTAAACTGAGAGTCCTGGTGGTGGATTAAGAGCACCAACTTTAAAAATAACTGGCACCTTCATTTAGTAAAGCTGGAATCTCTGTCTTTGGAAAGGGATGCAGCTGCTGAATATTGGGAGCGCTTCTGATGTAGGGGATCCTTCACTGTATAAAACAATGACAGCTCATTAACCTGTGCCTCTATCCCTCCCAGGCTGAACACCATGGCTGGTCATGGCTTGGATAAGTGCACTCTGCGCTGGGTAAAAAACTGGCTGGGCGGCCGAGCCCAGAGAGTGGTGGTGAATGGAGTCAAATCCAGTTGGCGGCCGGTCACGAGTGGTGTTCCCCAGGGCTCAGTGTTGGGGCCGGTCCTGTTCAATATCTTCACTGATGATCTGGATGAGGGGATCGAGTGCACCCTCAGTAAGTCTGCAGGTGACACCAAGTTGAGTGGAAGTGTTGATCTGCTGGAGGGTAGGAAGGCCCTGCAGAGGGACCTGGACAGGCTGGATCGATGGGCCGAGGCCAACTGTATGAGATTCAACAAGGCTCAGTGCCGAGTCCTGCACTTGGGTCACAACAACCCCATGCAACGCTACAGGCTGGGGGAGGAGTGGCTGGAGAGCTGGCTGGCAGAAAAGGACCTGGGGGTGTTGGTTGACAGCCGCCTGAACATGAGCCAGCAGTGTGCCCAGGTGGCCAAGAGGGCTAATGGCATCCTGGCTTGTATCAGGAATAGTGTGGCCAGCAGGACCAGGGAGGTGATAGTGCCCCTGTACTCGGCACTGGTGAGGCTGCACCTTGAGTACTGTGTTCAGTTTTGGGGCCCTCACTACAAGAAGGACACCGAGGTGCTGGAGCGCATCCAAAGAAGGGCAACGAAGCTGGTGAAGGGTCTGGAGCACAAGTCTCATGAGGAGCGGCTGAGGGAGCTGGGGTTGTTTAGTCTGGAGAAGAGGAGGCTGAGGGGCGACCTTATTGCTCTCTACAACTACCTGAAAGGAGGATGTAGTGAGGTGAGGGTCAGTCTCTTCTCTCAAGTAACAAGTGATAGGACGAGAGGAAACAGCCTCAAGCTGCGCCAGGGGAAGTTTAGGTTGGATATTAGGAAAAACTTCTTCACCGGAAGGGCAGTCAGGCATTGGAACAGGCTGCCCAGGGCAGTGGTTGAGTCTCCCCATCCCTGAAGGTATTTAAAAGACGGGTAGACGTGGTGCTTGAGGACATGGTTTAGTGGTGGACTTGGCAGATAGGGTAATGGCTGGACTCGATGATCTCAAGGATCCTTTCCAACCTTAACGATTTTATGATTCTATGAATTCTGCTGGTTTGCAGAGTTTACTTCAAAGTAGAATATCATCGATTAACGTGCAGTGGGGATACACATGCCCTACCAAGTATTGAAAAAAGTCTCAGAAAAGATGAGCAAAAATGAAATTAATGCTGTCAAAAGAGTCTCTGGATGTTTAGCAGTAACATAGGCTATGTTGATTAACAGCTATTTATAGTAGCTTTTTGTGAGCTGTTTTCTTTTTTTCTTCTTTCTGCTGGCATGAAGTCTTTTATCAGGCTTGTTCCTCAATAAAGCATTTGGTAACTTGGAAGAGATCAGTGAATATCAGCAGATTCTCCACTGAACACAAAAGTATGTGTGGAGGGGTCCTCTGAGATATATGAATGGAACTGGAACATTTCAACCAAATGGAATTTCAACATTTGGTTGAAATATCTGTTACCGGAAAATGTAATTGATTATCATAGTTAATATTACCTGAAAGACAAAAAAGGGTAAGTACATAAAGAAAGTGTATCAGAGAGACTAAGCAGCTCTTAAGCGACTACTAAAATAATTAACAGGAGGAAAGATATGGATCACTTTGTCATTAACATGGGCCTATGTCATCTGTACAAGGACCATGTATAGTAAAACTCACCTGACTAAAAGAAAAAGCATAATAACAATTGAATAATTTTGAATGTGCATAAGAAAAAGCAAAGGAAGCAAAATTTACAGGATTTTTACAAGACCTCTCTCTGCCAGTATATAGAGGGATTATGTCTAATATGACCTTCAACAACTTTATTTTAATTTTTCCCCCCAAAAGGATTTATTATAACTAAGTTCAGAGCTTGAAAATCATTAATTCAGAATACAGCTATCTTGCATATCTCTGTTGCTCACAAGGCAGTGGCCGAGTTCAAAGGCTAAACCAAACTTTAATTACATTGAGAATCTTGCCAGGAAAGTTAAAGGAAAGGATCTTTTTAGTGAGGTTATCTATGCCTCTAATTTGTACACTGCACAAAATGAAGCCGTAGTATTCTCATGTTTCAGGGCTATATGCAAGAATATCTTCTTTATCGATGTAGCATCTGGTTTTCTTGTAAATACTGTAAATCTTGTAAAGTTTCTAAATTGGAATGAAAACTTTACTGTGTTTGTACTGAGGTAAGAGGTGCAGTGATTGTATAGATGTACCTTATGCTGAATATTTGTCAGAAATCTTTAGACAGGTCTAATTGGGCAAATTAATATCTTGTTGAGAAGATTAATGGTAGTGAAGTAAAAAGGATGATGTAGTCAATGATGTAAAAGCAGTAGATGAAGAGGAGTTACAGTTCTTTACCACAGTCCTTTATCCTGTAATTTTTTTTTTGTGGTCTTGAGCTCACCAATGATCGGATGAGACCATGACAGCTGGCACCAGTACTGCATAAAGAGCAAATCCTAGCAGTAGTTAGCCTGTGCTAGAGAACATTTAGTGAGAGAGGGGGGGAAACCTTAAAAGCATTGATAAGAAGGTAAATATTAACATCTGTGAGTGTTTAAGTATACTTTTTGCTGAATAGACCAAGAGAGTACTTTTGTGTTTTCGTGTGCCAACAATATATTTATTTCTAATCTTGTGTTCTCTCTGCTTGATGGAATATTGATAAGGATCTTACTGAATAGGTTGATAATTCTGCATGTGTTACTTTAGTACACTTTTTCAAAGTAGCTTGCCATATGTGCAGTGATGTGGAAATAAATTATTAAATCCTATGGGAATGGTTACATTGTCAGTTATATCTTCAGAGTTTAGCTGTTCAGAACTTGCAGTTCGGCAACAAAAAAATACAGGTCTCTAGAAAGTATTTTCCAAGTGTAGTAAACTTGAAGATTGATTCAAACTTTCTTTCACATCTGAGCAGGTGGAAGGAAAAGGACAAATGTTAACTTGAGAACAGCTGTTTTGAACTTGGTTGTTGCTATGCCAGCTGGAGAGACAGAATACTATTTGTTAATAGCACAGGATAGAAATATTTTCATAAGGAGAAAATGCAGCCATAAGAAGATGGTGGAGTTGTATTACCTGAATCCTTTTCCTGGAGAGTGCCGAGGGTGGCTGAAGCAGTGGTATGTGCTGTGCTCTGAAAAACAGTTGGAAGCAGGGGGACTTCGACGTGCTTGGGTGTTCTTTGACTGCTGCATTTCTGTCTGCAAAACCCTAATGCTACTTAAGAAAAAAAAGTGATTCAGCATCAGTATGAAATGTATATACATATGAAAATAATGTCAGAGGACATTAGAGGAATCATAGAGTTGTTTTATTTTCCTGTGTTTTTTAAGTTGTCTTCTTGGCCCTGCTTGTGATCCTCTGTAATATGTTCCTTCTGCCCAGATCTTCTTTTTTGCCTTGTCTGATGTTATGCATGTTTTTTAGGATTTGTTTTATTACAGCAGTACTTTGAAAGATGTGCTGATTTATATGAGGTGTGGGTTATATGGGTGAAAACACAATTTATTAATTTTTTTTTATTATTGTAACTCATGCATCTGGATTAAACTTCACTCAGCGTGAGAAGTATCTGGTGTTGGTAATTCTGATTAACAGTTTCATGTCGTAGCATCCAGATGTATACAAATTATTTTGTCTCTTGGGGATTTAAAACATTGTAAATTCTGGAAGAGATGATTTCTGTGCTGTGCCTGTCTTAAAAGATTCCGTGGTAGATGCCATAATGCTTTTCCAAGATAATTAAACCTTGAGTAAAGGGTTATTATTAGTATTCTAGGGATGCTTACATCCTGCAAATGCAGGGATAGTTGGGAGAAACAAAACTCAAAACCTTAGCTTATTGGGCCAATGCTTTCTGTATAAGCTGCTACTTCTAGGCACACTTCTAGCGTGAATTCTTTTTACCTAACGTTGAATTGCTTGGTGAAGAAAAAAAGCCTGCCTTAGGCTGTCTTTAGTGAGGTTCTGCCAGTGATTTAAAGATATTTCCGAAAGACCTTTGTCTTATAATCCTGTAGAAAGCACCATGCCTACAGGAACACTTCTGCTGTCATTAACAAGAGTTGTAGAAACTGGAGAATCTGTTAATTATTTTTCTGTTTGAAGACAACTATTTTATTGAACCATATCCTTGAACAAAAGCAGTGCATCTCGGAAACAGGCATTTTTCTTACTTTTGAGGAAGTGTGTAAACTTTTTTGAGAAACTGTCAGGTTTATTGTATTAGCTTGAAACAAAAATCAGCTGTGTAATTTGGAGTAGTAACTGAATTTGCGAAGTCCTCCTAGATAATTGAGGGATATTTTTCTCCAGTGTGCATGTATTTGTTCTTCATTTCAGGAAATTTGGTACACTCGTAAATACACTCCTGCTGACTCCTAGGAATAAGTGGCCTGTGGTGGTGAAGATGTGACTATGCCCAGGATTTCATGAAGTCAATCTCATTAATTTAGATCATCCTAAATCTTCAGTCCCTTCAGGCTGAAAACAAAGCTGTAGTGAGTTGTAAGATGATGGTAGTTAGTCAGTCAGTGGATAGTCATGATCCTTGTTGGGGGGAAACCCTCAAAAAGTTGAGGGAAAGGATGTCAGTGGGGTTTAAAATGCTATGTAGGTTTTTCTGCAAATATTTACTTTCATTTGAGAAGTAATTAGGTGGCACAGCCCTTAGATGATGTTTTGATGGGTTCGATTAGCTGCTGACACAGATAAAGGGACTGAGTCATGAATCTTTCTAATCTATTAAAATATGCATTTTGTACAAGAACAAAGAAGGTCTAATACTGTTGTTGATGTCTTTGAAATCTAACATAAAAATGGGTCTTTTCAATCTTTTTGAAATTGCAGCTTTCATACAGTAGGCAAGAAGTAGAATAATTTGTCAGAATAACTCCTGAACTTTTTTGTAATAGCTTTCACAAGATGTTATAAAGGAACCAATATTAAAATATCTAGATGAAATAATCCATGTAATTAATGGTAATTAATGCTTTGGTAATTAATGGTAATTAATGCTATGCTCTGTTTAATAAAAAAGTATATTGAATAACTGAGCCCAAATTTGGTTGAGTTTTGTAGTAAAACCTTGCTTTTCAAATTACATGGTAGATCATGTATGGTAATGCATTTTTTACTTCTCAGTTGTAAAATTTAAGATACATTTGGCTTATATTAGGTAAATTTGACACTTTAAATTGCTCAGCTGTTAAGGGTGTCTTCAGGGTTCACTACCAACAGCCTAAAAAAAGAGAAGAAAAAAAGAAAGCAACCCCGGCATAAAAACAACCCCCCAAACCCAAATTGTTATATATGTTGTAGTAAAAAGGGTCAGTCTTGCTTCTCAGGTGTGTAGGCTTCTGTGATTTAGTTTCTTTACCTTAACTGAATTTCAGATTTATTTACAAGTAGTGGCCTGATAGGTTTTTAGTCCACGTGCATTTCTAGTTTAAAAAAAACCAAACAGATTGTGATGCCACAGAATATACTTCATGTTTAGAAATCCTGTTCAAGGGTAGAGATGCTGTATACTTGTGTTAAAAGCCTAGTTATACTCTTCTTCTAACCAGAAACTTGATAGTTATCACTGAGCCTTTGTCTTTCCATCATCTTTCCCATCAAAACTGTGATAGCAAAATGGCTTAATATATATACTATACCAAATTACGAGTGCTTCATCCAAAAAATGAAACGCACATTTTGAAATGCTAATAGTGAAATTCTTATTTGGCATTGTTGGAAAAGCTCCCATTGCTGCCTTAACCTTTCAAACAAGCCCTTAAACATACTTGCTTGCGATTTTGCAAAATGTTGAATACAGTTAGCTTTTTATATTAGACAAACTTGACGTTCAGCACTTTAAAGGGCTTGCTCTTTACTACTTAATTTGCAGAACTTGGTAATTGGTAGTATGTCTTGCCATCTGTAGGAAAAATAGTTTAATTTCCACAAAATGTGTATGTATATCTATAAAAAAGCATATAGAAATGGATCTTGTAAGTCTAGACTACATAGCTGAAATAATTTTTATTTAAAGTTTATTGCCTAATGTACCATATGTGGCTGGATAAACCCATTTTTAGTATTATTTTGTGTAAATGCATTTGATTAAAATGTTTTGCCTGCTTAATTGGTGTCAGAGACTTGCATTTCAGTATTGTTAACATGTCTGCAAAAGTTTACTCTGGCCACTTTTTTGTTTTTCACATTCCTTGTTACTAGTATAATTCAAACTGCATTAATTCTAATATATTTACAAACAGTGCTTCTTTTTTTTTTTAACAATAAAATTTGATACCTTTTAAAAAAGTTAAAATATTATTTCTGCATAAACGTACATGGAGTAGAGAACATTGTTTATAATGTTTGTTAATATAAAGTCTGTGGTCTACATTGTAAGTAAGAAAATGAGCAAGTGAGGATTCTGTGTATTGAGAATCTAGATTTTGTGAAGACATTTGGCTTAACTTGTAGAGACGTATTTCATGCTTCAATTGCAATTTAGAGAGAAAGGAAACAGTGATAACTTATGTCTAAAATCAAGATCATATTTTTATTTCTATAGGCAGTTTTGAAATTTTGCTCAACTAATAATTCATAAAGGAAGACAGACGTTTTGATAAATACTTTTTTTTTTTTGTTCCTTACACAGACAAAAGAAGTTGGTTTACTTGATGCAGACATATATGGACCTTCAATTCCAAAGATGATGAACTTAAAAGGAAACCCAGAATTAACACCAAGTAAGTGGAAGTGATTTTTCTTGCTGTCTTCTTTGTACAGGGACGAGTAGGGACCACTCATTGGTGCTTCCTTGGTGTGGCACAGAAGAGATGCAAACAGAAGATGAAGACTTAGTGTAGTTTTTTCATTTTTCGTAATGAGGTTGCTTTCAAAGCTAGCTTGTACAACTAGGAACATATTCAGGGTCGTCTTTTTTTTTTTTTTTTTTATGTTGGTCCACAGGCTTTGGGAGTTTCATGGATTATTACTAGAGACACTGGAAAGGGTAGCTAGGAAAGGAAGGTTACAGTCTGTAGTTTTAAACTTGCTATACAGGATCCCACTATAGAAGACCTCCAAATTAAAAAAAAAAAACAAAAACCACTAGTATAGGGGGAAAAAAAAAGACTAATCTAGGAAATAAGAAAAGGATCATTACAGTAGCTTGTATACAACATCATTGGAATGATTGTGTTTGATCTCTCTGTCTCTTCAGCCAAACACGCCAGGCCACTTGATTCATTTTTATTTGAAGTTGTGTGTTTAGGAATGCAGTGGTGGTGACTTCACTACCACGAGGTAAAGACAGTAGACAAAACTCCTACTTTTGCTTTTGCTAGGAAGGATTCTGGTCTGGGGAAAAGTAAATTCAGGTAGGAGACTCTGGAGAGAAATAAGGAAGACCTAAAGTAGAAGGGTTGCATCGAGTCTGTTTACCTTTCAGAAATTTAACTTCCACTCAGGCCAGCCAAGGGTGAAACTGAAGAATGGCTTTATCCTGATACCCTGTTTGCGTGATGCTTGAGTGTAGGGAAGCGTGCTTTTTTGGGAGTGGTAGGGACACTGAGGCGATAGCATTTGTTTAATGCTTTGTCTTTGCCTTCCTGTGATAAAGTGCGTGTAATTCTAAAAATTAAAAACACATAACCAGAGACAAAACCAGTCCCACACTGTAACACCTGGCCTACACATTAGAAAGTACTAGGATCCTACTGAAGAAAGTACAAACAGGCAATACTTGTTGACAGGGAGGGATCAAGGACATGTACCAGTTCCAATAGTACATAAAAGAGCTTCAGTGAAATAATCAACTGTAAATACCCATTAATATTTGTGGGCAGTAATTGCTAGGTAAAAGGGAAGTTAAATATTCCTTCCACTTCCTTTCATGCCATGATCTTTGTTTATTTATCATAGAATCATAGAATAGCTTGGGTTGGAAGGGACCTTTAAAGGTCATCTAGTCCAACATCCCTGCAATGAGCAGGGACATCTTCAATTAGATCAGGTTGCTCAGAGCCCCATCCAACCTGGCCTTGAATGTTTCCAGGCATGGGAGATCTACCACCTCTCTGGGCAACCTGTTCTAGCGTTTCACCACCCTCATTGTAAAAAATTTCTTCCTTATATCTAGCCTAAATCTACCGTCTTTTAGTTTAAAACCACCACCCCTTGTCCTAGCGCAACAGGGCCTGCTAAAACGTCTGTCCTCATCATTCTTATAACCCCCTCTTTAAGTACTGAAAGGCCACAATAAGGTCTCCCCGCAGCCTTCTCTTCTCCAGGCTGAACAACCCCAACTCTCTCAGCCTTTCCTCATGGCAGAGGTGCTCCATTCCTCTACATCTACTCTGCTATTGTTGTAGAAAGTCCATTTGTAACTGATCGTAATTTGTTTGTGTGGGTGTTGTGGTGGTGGTTGTTTGTTCTGTACATTCTCACTTGGTATAAAGCATGCAGAATGAAATAGTGCCAGTATCTTTAAAGGGTGGTTATTGACCTTGCAGCGTTAGCCTCTGAAAAATTAATAAGTGGCAAACTTAGGATTTCTTATATAATTAAAATTCTGTCTCCTTATGCTTATACCCTGTACTCTGGATAAAGAAAAGTGTTGTATTTCCATATACGAATGCGCTGCATGTTCTTATGCAGGCAACTGTCAAATTGAGTACTTTCTGCGTTTATGTACCTGGCTTACAAATACAGACTTTGTTTAGATTAATTTCTAAGAGAGAAGGAGAGTACTTGGTTTTATTTGTTGGATTTCTGTTTTATTTTTTGATGTCAAAGACTAAATCTGTTGTGTAATAAATAATTGAACCCTCTCATGTATCATCCGTAGAGTATGACCTCCTGATACAAATTGAAGTATTCTTGCATTCTCTTGTACTTTGAACCCTGTTGGGGGTATATATATTATACGCGCTGTGTTTTCCCATAACAGATTTTTTTGCTATAAGTTTTGCATTTGAAGTGCACTATGCAATGTGAACACAAAAGAGACTATGTTGTGGTGTTCTTCATCTCTCTCCTCTTTTCCTTTTTATGTGACGTTGACTTTTTCCTCTCCAAAGCAAATAAGGTAAAAATTTGATTCTCCATTTTTTTTTTTTCCTCACTGTCTGAAAAATTGATTAGATGACTTTGAACTGCTTATACATTTTGCTATGTATTTCATCAATCCATACCAAATTTAAATCCATGTCATGAGCCATAAATAAGAAGCAAGTTGCCCAGTCTATTTCATATGGTTATACAAATTAACTTGCTAGGAATGCAAGAACTTAAGCGTATATTCAGTCAGATATTAGGGCAGCTCAATTTTGTTTGTATATAAATTTCAGTCACTGTAGACATTTTGGGTATACAGCTGAGAATTCACTATAGGGTTTTGTCTCAACATGTTTCAAATGCTGTTAAAAATACAAAGTAGTAGAAAGAAATTGGAGGATTTCCCTGAATTGAAATTGCTGCTGTTGACTTGTAAGCGCTAATGTTTTGATCGCTAAAATGTATTCTTTCTAATTCTGTGTGGAAGGTACAAGCAAATATTATCATCAAGATTTAAGAACATACCTTATTTTTTAACTGATGGAAAATGAATTTGCGTATTTCAAAAGCTTGCACGTTACACAAGTCTACTGAGAAACTCATGTAGTAATTCAGTATGAAGGATAACAGGACAGAATTTGTATTTCAGGAATTCTGTTCACTTCTCTGTGCACTTTTAACTCTTGAGTTGATGAAGCTGTAGAGTAACAACAATGAAAGTGCTGGCAGAGTAGCTGACACTAGGATGATTTCGTTGTGAAAATAGGAATTTGGAGGCTGTAGGAAGCTTTAATTGTGAACTTCAAGGATTCCTTTAATGAGTGACAGATAGGATAAGCTTGCAAGGAAGTGATCCTTCATAGGTGTATATATATGGTGTGTATATATAGGTGTATATAGATATGTAAAGATATAAAAATATGTATGACCCTTGTATTTTGGTATAATGAGGTTTAGCGTTATTTTCCAATTTCTTACTACATTTTTAAGAACAAAATATAAACTCTAAACAAATATTGTTTTGTACAGTAATTGAGCAAAACCAGGCAGTTCTGTGTTAAAGATGTGCATTAAGAGTGTATACGTAACAATAAGTAAGTCAATTAAAAACATTTTTCTTAATAGCATAGCAATCACAAATTATGTTTAAAGTCTATTGCTATCTTCAGTGTGAGACCTGGATTTGAAAATGAATCTGTAGAGTAATCCTGGGAAGTTCTGAGCACTCTTGCACTCTTTGACTTCTTTTTCTTTTCTCATATGTAGCAGTTGAAAAGGGATTAGGGATGCCTGGTACCATACAGAATAAATCCATGCAGCAATTATTACTTCTGAATAGAAAGTATTATAGTTATGCTGTAATTTAAGTTTTCAAAATGAATTAGGAGTTCTTAGCGAGGAGAGAGTCTGTATAAATGGAAGATACTCCACTAATTTAACTTTGCAAACTGTAGTACACTGGATTTCTGCTAACATTTAATAGGGTGTCATTCAAAATACTTTAACTAAATGGTCAGGGAAATATTGGTTAATAAGTTCATAACTGAATTTAATTAGCTAATGGAGGATTATCTGACTATGGAATAAATATTAACATCATCTACGATATATACACAAGGCAATGCTTATAACACAAGTAACAAAAGCATTACTTCTAGTCTTTCCCCAAATAATTGACTCAAAAGCCGTTCTCTGGCTTAGTGAACTGCATAATTTCATTGTTTTCCTTTTTTTTAAATCTGCCATTTAAACTAGTTGGCAGAGAGTAAAAGCTATTATATTACCAAAAGATATTGCCATTTTGCCAGATAAATATAACATTTCTTCACTTAATTTAAATGATTATGAAGGCTTTGGTAGGCTTTTTTTCTTTACGACAGTTGAGTGCTCTCTTAATATTTCCAAGCTTTGTTGCCATTTTATGATATCCTCAGTGTCTTTTTTTATTTCTTAATAAAATAGTATATTCAAAATATCAGTAGTGGGCATCTGTTTTCAAAATTTGCAACAAAAAGTAATTTCTGAGAGAAAGCTAGCAGTAGCTGTGTCTGGCCCCATTGAGTCTAATAATATTGCGGGCGCTATAGAAATGAAATTACTGATAAAATTCTAAAGTCAGAAATTGACACTTGCATTTTTTCACTTGGACACATTTATGTGTCTGCTACTCTTTAGACTGTGATAGCAGAATCTCCTAACAGAAAGTGATAATTTAAAATAGAATCTGTTGTGACTGTTTAAAGATGTCTGGGGGAAATAGCTGCATCAAGGGATTGTGGTGCATCCATTTGAGGGTTATAAATAGAAAATTTGGAGTGGGCTAGTTAAACAGAGAAAATGTTACGTGGGTAGGGTAGTTATTGAGGTAACCAAGAAGAAGTTTCTTGATCTTATATAAGGGTTTAATTTTAAAGATACAGTTTGTACTCTTAAACAAAGTTGTCTTTATCATGCTCTACCAGTCGAACTGCATCACAATTAATTTAAATAAAAACTAAACTTGATCCTTTCAAAAAAATCATATTTGCTACTGCCATTACTTCTTGATTTGTGAACAAGTGATTTTTAGATTGTGTATAGTCTAACAGTATGCTTTAATGATTCTGTTTCGAAAGAAGTCTGAACTGAAACCCTGTGTTTTACTTTTGGTGATGTCTTATCCCAGTTTATCTGGATGGCTGAAGTAGAGTGGTTCTGTGTGTCTTACATGTGACAAAATAATAATTCAGAATGTTGTAATTAGTTGTAGTTTATATTTGGGAGGCTCTTTCGTATGTGATGAGGTAGTTTAAAATGAGAAGAATACTCAAGTGTTAAATATTTTATTCTAGACCTTGACTATTGTCCTCAAGCCTGTAACAATTAACCTCAAACTGGATTAATTCAGCTATTGATGAGTTCACTTGTGGAAAAAAATTGATGACCTTTACTTAGAAGGGAAAGAAGGTGGAGGATACGCAACTCTACAAGGAATTATTTATAGGCATGCAGTTGTTAGCTGCTGTTTAAAAAATAAAAACCCTCTAGACAGTTTTAAAATTTATTAAAATTTTATTCTTCATTATACCTAAATTCATACTTACAATTACAAAAAAGTAAGGCAAAAAAGTATAAGATGAGAAATGTAGTGTAGTAATTAAAGCTTCTTACCGAGAGCAGTCTTTTTTGGATAAATGGCAAATCAAATTTTACTGAATGCTATTGCAACATAAATTACTGAAACACTGTAACCTGAAAAAATACATTTCAAGTACTTGAAAGAAGTGGTGTATTACTCTTCATGTTGTTAATCCTGCAGTGCAGTAATTATAAATGTTTTGATATGGATTATGGCTAGCAAATATTCATTACATTATAAAGTTTACTCTTAGAGATACAAATGGTTTGTCTGGTTTAACTTTTATACAAATTGGAATTAAATTGAGAAATGGTTTTATTATAGTAACATGATAGAAACACATTTCATTGTACATATGTAAACAAAAGAAATGATTCTTTTTTTTTGTACACTGAACACATTTACCTTTTTGCTTATTTCAGATGAATAAATATTTCCACGCCCCTTCTCTGCTAGATGTAAAATTAAAGAACTGTAGCTAATTCTGAATTTTCTCAATATTTTTACCTTGCAATTTCACTTTCATGGTTTTTTCTCTGTGGGTTTCTTGCTGTATTCTTCCTCTTTCCTTCCCCTTCTCTACACTACAATGGAGTGGCTTTTCAGAATAAAGAAATTAAGCAGAATACATCAAAAATAGAAAAAATGTCCCTATAGTGACCAGAGTGTAGAAGTGACAGTAAGAGTTTAAAAGCTAGCATCTCTTTCCGTTGCTTTAGTTGATGGTCGTAATCTTGTAAAGTACATAGAACTTCACTTTACAAGTGGTGAAATTAGAATAAAATCACAGAAGGATTTATGACGGGAATCATGTGAAATGCAAAAGGGAATATTTTTAATATATACAGAAACATATTTTTTTAAAGTGAAGAATCAACAAGTTTACTGTAGTTTTCATCAATGTCATCAGTGTCCAGGTGCTTTTTTTTCCCCCTTCAAATTACACATAATCCTTTGAACAGTTTTTTGTTCCGTGTCTTTTCACCTGCATTTCTTTTTTTGGGTCTTGATTACAATACTGAACCTAAAAAAGCTGAATTGACTCAAATGTATTGAGTTCCATAGTTTTGCTTTGAAAGCAATGAAAGTCCCTAGTTAACTGGAATTTTTTTTTGAAGTTAGATCTTGAATTGAAGGTAATGAGTAGGGAATGTCTGCCTCTTGGGTTCCTGCTTCTCCCTGTCCTGCTGTCCTGTTGTCTGTCACGCTGTTATGTGACCGACCTGGGCAGTCCCCCTCTCACAGAAGCAAGTCAGTGCTTCCGATAACATGAGCCTTCCCAGAGGTTTTGTGTGTCAGGACGGAAGCCTTGAACTGAACGCCGTATTAGGCTATTTCATTCCTCGTGGGTGTAATGAACTAGAAGAACTCACCCAAATTAGTCTAATAAAGCTTTTGATCCACTATAAATAAACTTTTTTGTCTCCATGGGGATCTGAGGGCTTTTGAAAATGTGGGTTATTTTAGCGATTGTGAGGAAGACATTTGTGATTGAAGGTCATGGCGAGATACTTAAAACTAGTCCTGTCTTACTGTTCTAAACCTAACGAGTCAGCAATGCCTTAAAGTGTAAAAGATATGACTAAATCACTGCACTGTTTACTTGTGCCAGGCTTGCTTTTGAAGTATAGTCTTCCAGCAAGCAATTAGTTCTTTTGCTTTTAGGTAGGACTGATGAAGACATATCCGCAGAACAGTTCTGTTAATGAAAAAGCTTTTACAGAGCTTTGTTTCCTCTGCGGTCTATCAGGAGGAAAAAAAGTGGAAAACCTACTCAGGTAATGGGAGTGGTAGACCAGCTAAATATGAGAAGCAAATCTTTTGGCAAAAGCTGCATTTCTTTTATGCATTTGTTTCTGGAAGTTGAACTGTGAGCATTGAATAATGCTCTTTGAGTCTCGTTGCTAGTTTGCTTTGGTTTAAGTATTTGTGATGTCTTCGTGGTTAGGTAACGCTGTGAGTGTGGGGTGTAATGGGAAATCACAGGCTTCCTTGTGAGGAGCTCTTCAAGCTTAAAATACAAACTGCAGTATTTCTAGGGCAATCCTGCAAATAAACTTATAACACAGTGTGAAATCAAGCTTGAAATCTCAATTAGTCTGTCACCTGCCATGGAATATTCTGGGCTTCTGACATAAGCAGTTAAAACTGATTACAGTTCAAACAATGATTTAAAATTTGTGACTCTGACTAACCTTATTTTGGTGACAGCATCCTTACCCCTCTGACATAGGTCGGTGTCTCTGTTTTATTGCGGGATGCTCTGGGGACCTGTTGCTATTTGTCCCCCTCCCCTTCGCCACATTTCTTTTCCCTTTACCACACTGTGGGTGGAATTCACTTGCCTTTGCTTAGGAGACTAGTACTGCTTTAAACACGCTGCAGTATGGTGTCTGGCATCTAGCTGCCCCCTCAGAAGGTATGACTCTCCCCTATGCCGTCTGTCAAATCTGCTAGCCCTGTACAAATCTCAGCTCTCCCTAAGGCATCCAGAGTGGCAGGAGACATCTATATTTACACAAGTAAAGCCCAGTCTTTTTGTTACCCTTCCTTCTTTCCCCCCCGCCTTCTTTCCCTGTCCTGCTGTTGGAAACCCTATATAGTCTGAAGCCTTTGTGTGCTTGACTGGAACCTGGATCCTCCCATTACAGAATGTTGACCTTGGGAGGTGACTTTCAAAATAAATAGCAAGTAAGTTCCTTCTACGTAGCAACAGCCATATGAGAATTACAGTTTACTGTGATTAACAGAAGGTGCTGTATGAGTTGGAGTCCTAACTTTAAGATTGTGATAGAGTATTTTGTAGTCGCTGCAGCATGAAATTGTACACAATTAAAAACCAGATGATGCAAAAATTTTTGAGATTTTACAAGTGACCATGTTGAAAATCTGTTTCAGCTTGTCTGTATGTGTGGTACATTGAGTTTGTCTCAGATAATCTTGTTTAATGTACTGGAATCCACAGATTATTCTTACTCTGAGTAGCATGGTGGCTGTGTGTTTTGTTGTGCGAATACATCTGTGTTTCAGGCAGTGAGATGTCGCTGAGATGTAAGGAGGTGGAAAATAGCAATTTGTCATGAAAACCTCAGTTAATGATGAGCTGTGCAAACAGCAGCAGAACCTTTAGCTTTTATGTAGAAGCATCAACTTGCTCAAATTTTGATACATGTATGCAGGTGGTTTTATTTAAATGGGTTTTATTTAAATAACATACTATAAAAGATGAAGGAATACTTAAGCTTATGAACTATGCAGCTATACACTTTTAAAGCTGCTGCTTTAATGCTTAAATGTGAGATGCTAAAATGTTATTCGGAGACCTAAGTATTATAGACAATATGTAGTGTAACTTTGCAGCTTTTTCTGTTGTACACTGTTTGTGCCTCGGTTTGCTTTTTAAAATTTTAATTCTTTCAGATATATTTGGGAGTTTCAAGGGAAAATACATAACTTCGGCAATGCACCTAAACTGTTCAGGTTGCCTAGATGTTTCTCAGTTATGCATTACATGCTTTCCGACATTGGAGATGCTGTAAGTGGAGCCATGGCTCTGTTAAAGCATCAGGCCTTGGGGGAGCACAGCATAGGTCTCCAAATCCACAAGATTCTTGAATGACCTAGATTAAGTTTCACAGTCCAGGTCTTGATTCCCTCATCTGTAACATGAAATAATAATTCCCAGCTCAGAAGCGTGTTGTTAGGTAAAAATGTTCATTTTGGGTGCATGGGTGTTACGGCAACAGGGCTTGTATAAAAATTAAAAATCAGGAAACAGATGCATTCAGAGCATAGCCTGGAGCTTGCAGTGGTGTCTGTGCTGGCAAACACTTCTGCATTGGTAGTGTCTTTGCAAACATTTGGAACACTGCATGCAAAGGTCAGTAGGATGTTTTTAACTGGAAAATAGTACAATTGTTCTACTTTTTCATAGATCTAGCTATTGATGTCCCATCTTAGAAAACTTAAAAGTGCCACTTTCCTGCTCGATGACCAAAATCCAGTTAGGACAGACAGATGACTTCCATTATTAAGAATTTTTGAATACAAACATTAAGTAAAATAATTAGTTATCATTCTAGGAAGTCTCTGCTCTTCCAGTATAGTGGCAAGTTCCAAAAATAGCCGAGTACAATAGGAAATCTTTAACAGGGAGGAAGATCTAAGCTTCTGGTGTTCTCATCTCATGTTTGCATATCTTTTTTTGCCTTTGAAATGGTAAAAAAACCCAACCTACCCCTTATTTCAGACACTTGAAAACTCTGAGCAACTCCTCTGCGTTAGTGCTCGCTCAGTCAGTGAGCTCAAAATAGATTTGCTAGGGTGTTGCATGGTCCACTATACTCATATTTAATAATTATATGCTACCTTTGCTTTTCTTAAACAGCATGATGCCTCCTAAGGAGGTGTAATAGAACATCACAGTCTTCTGGAGTAATGATCTTTACTTACCTGATGAGATATGACTGAATGTAAGCCTTTGCTTGCTCTAATGTATCAGTCAGCAGATCTTTTCTGAAAACTAAGCCAAGAATTGAAGTGTCTCCTTGTGGCTTAAACCGGGCCGGCAACTGAGCACCATGCGGCTGCTTGCTCACTCCCCCATAGAGGAATGGGGAGCGAATCGGAAGGGTAAAAGTGCAAAAACTCGTGGGTTGAGATAAAGACAGTTTAATAGGCAAAGCAAAAGCTGTGCACACAAGCAAAGCAAAACAAGGAATTCATTCCCTACTTCCTGTTGGCAGGCAGGTGTTCAGCCATCTCCAGGAAAGCAGGGCTCTATCACACATAACGGTTACTTGGGAAGACAAACGCCGTCACTCTGAACATCCCCCCCCTTCCTTCTTCTTCCCCCAGCTTTATATGCTGAGCATGACGTCAAATGGTGTGGAATAGCCCTTTGGTCAGCTGGGGTCAGCTGTCCTAGCTGTGTCCCCTCCCAGCTTCTTGCGCACCCCCAGCCTCCTCGCTGGTGGGGTGAGAAGCAGAAAAGGTTTTAACGCTGTGCAAACACTGCTCAGTGATAACTAAAAGATCTCTGTATTATCAACACTGTTTTCATCACAAATCCAAAACATAGAATCGTGCAAGCTACTATGAAGAAATTTAACTCTGTCCCAGCCAAAACCATATATATAGCTCTGTACATACTTTCTGTGCTGCACTAACTTATGGCCACCATTGAACGGCTATGTCAGGCTTTCTAGAGAAAAAGAATGGGGCAACTCAGTTACCTTGTCAGGATAGTCTGCAAGGCTTGATTTTTCGGGGTGGGGGAAAGTTTAAAAAAAAAAAAAAAAAAACTACAAAATGCAGAAGATCCATCCCAATTACTTCAACATCATTCTTCCCCACGTGAGTAACAAACCAGCCTTCAGACCAGTCCTAGATCTCTTTAATCAGCAATCTGCTCTAAATACTGTTACGAATTTGCATGTGTCTGCCTTTTCCAGTGCCCTACTTGTATCCTACCAGAAAAGACGTTTTATTGACATTTCATTGGTGCTCTGTTGATCTTAGTGATCTGATTTTGTATGTTCAGAGAAAACGCAGCACCCTTTCATTTAGGGCCATCAAGCTTTCTGAAAAGTTGTAAACAAGGATATTTTATTGATCTCTTAGCATAGGTAGCATAGTATTGCTGTGTGTTGTGATTTTAAGAAATCTGTTTTTTCATGTGTTGGATTTTTGGAGCTGTATGGTAGGCATCTGATAACAGAGGAGGAAGTGTTTACTCTGAAAGCAAAGGAAATTGGAGATGTTACTGAGATCTCATTAAGCTAAATCTTCTTTACATGTTATGTTTTAGAAAATCTTCATGAGACCCAGGGCGAAGGAGGAGGAATGCCCATTGCTTTTGATGAGATAAGGGTGATTACCAGAGCCCACTGAAGCACTTTAGATTTGAGATAGTCTTAAGAATGCTTTTTAGCAGTAAGCAACAGTGGGGTGCTCTGCAGTAGTTTGTATTACTTTGAGAATATGCAGAACATTACAGCCAGAATATACAGCGGGTTGTGAATTGTTCTTGTGCATTGTATAAATTTGATTAAATCTTGCTGCTCGGAGCAGTTTATAGTCCTCATTAACCGAAGAAAGTACAATCCAGTTTTCATAAAATGAAACTCTACCATCGAGAAATAAACAATGAACATGTTTTAATAACAGAGAGGCACTTTTGGCTACTCTGTAGGTCAGTGTTTGTATACTCACAGCAACTCTCCTATTTTACCTACTGAGGTGAAGGAGAGGGAGGTCTCTGAAGGTGTGTCTGTTCTGTGAGATTAGTATGTCTAACTGGGCTCTATACAGAAGAAACCGTCCATGCAGGTAGAGGGTGTTGAGAAGGTAGCCTCTGGATATTTGACAGACATACTGTAGAGCACTTGGATTGAACTGAGAAGTGGCATAGTATTTTGGTGAACTTTCTCAGAATAAATGCATCTTTCCATTCTTCTTACCCTCCAGTTCCTGGTCCTTATGTGCTGAGCAGTCAAGGATTGGCCCCCCCTTTTTTGTTTTCTTTTGCTTTTTCTTAAAATTGTTCCTATTTCATGGTAAAAATGAAGCAGACCTTGAATCTGCAGTGATATGTGCTGTTGCAGATACTTTTTTTTCCTGTTTCTTTTTTTAAAACCCTCTCATAGGTAAATATGTAGTCATTTTTCTCAAGACTTCTAACAGTATTATAACTTGTGGCGGTACATATGTTGTTTACAAGGACACCAAAGCAGTGCCTAGAGATGGCTCTCGGCTGAAGTTCAAATGTCATCAACCTCTTCATAACAAAACTATCCTGGTGCAGGGGGGAGAAGACAGTGATTCCTAGAAATGTGGCTAGATGGTATAATGCCACCAAAATAAGCCCTGACTAAACACTGAAAAGTGCTGCACAAGTAGAGAAGAGTTGTGTTACACTGGTGCAGTCCATCAGTCCAAGCCCATCTCTTTTCCAATAGCAGTTTCATAATCATTCCTGAATGCAGCATTCATGAGCAAATGATTTGTTGATTTGTTTAGCTTCTGATTTTGTTGTTTTTGATTTGTAAACCAAAACATCCAATTTATTTTCAGCCATATTTCTACAAAATTACATGTCTTGAATGCCCACTTACTCGATTGCTTGAAAGCTTTCATCTGTAGAGTTTAGCTGTTTAATTTGCGTGCTCTTGGGTGTTATTTGTCTGAATTTGGAGTTCAGCTTTGAATGCACTGCATTATATTCACATTGTTTTTATTTTACTATCTATATCTATTTTACTTTGGGTGCATCATAGGTTTCTGTCAAAATATGTATTATAATATATTTTTTTATTGCTTAAAGTATTCTTTCTATTTTCTGCTGGTTCCTGCCTGTGCACGCTCTTAAAATAAACCAGCTAGACCAAATAAAATTCCTTTTGTTGTTTTGTGTGTGTGTGCACCATTTTGAGATAAGGTGTGGATTTGGATGGCAGAGACTATAAAGAGGAGGTTTTGGCTTTTGTGAGGTTTTGTTTTGAATGCACTCTTTTTTTTGTTTGCTTCCTGGTTGCTTGCCCCTTTGCCAGCAGAACAATTACAATATTCCCACCCCCACCCCCCTTTTTTTTTTGTTGACACTGGAAAGTGTAGGAATATGGAGCATGACAAGGACATTACTTCTGCAATGTTCAAATAAGCATCTTTTGTTCCTACAGAAATTTTAGAAGTCCTGCAGGCTTCTGCCAGTCTGAAGAAACCCAGGACTTCTTACCCAGAGCTGTTGACAGAATGTAGTTTAGGGGTGGCTTTATTTGGTACCTCTTCTCTGGGATTCCAAAGCACACTTAAATACAATGAGAAGAATTCCCCAAAACACTGGTGTGTTAATGGGAACGATCCTCTGATTCACGAGATTAGTGAATAGCATAGTTTAGAAACAAAATCATTTAAAATTCCGTCATGTTGTAAAACTTTGATTTTGTTCTGATATGATGACTCAGCATTAGTGAAGTACTGCAGAAGTAAAAGGCTGCCTAAAAGGGGATTTATGCCTTGCAGCATGGGGATTTCATACAAATAGATGAAGTCAGTTTCAGCAGCACAAAGTGACATTATATTATGGGCAGATGCATTGTTATTCTGGCAAAAGATGAATGATATCTGTAAAACATAACAACCTAAGAAAAAGTGGGGCCAGGTTCTTGGGTAGAGTACATAAATGTATACATATATTGAAGGGATGAAGGGGGAAAAATAGATATATGCTTTTAACGGAGAGGGAAAACTGCTCGTAAAAGGGAAAAAAAATTGTGTAAGCTTTTATCTTTAAAAAAAAAAAAAAAAAAAAAAACAAAACCCAAAACCTACTTCCCCCCAAGAAAAACCCTTGTTTGCTTCTGTTTTAGAAAATCTAATGAGGCCCCTTAAGAACTATGGAATCGCATGGTGAGCATATGTTTTAATTTAAATCAAGCTTCTTTACAGAGGTACTTGGTATTGTGCTGGAAAGCTTAAGTTTTTGCTTTGTTGTTTCAGCATGTCTATGGGTTTCTTGGTAGAAGAGACTGCCCCGGTTGTGTGGAGAGGGCTCATGGTAATGTCAGCTGTTGAGAAATTGTTGAGACAGGTAAGGTCTTAGGTACATATTTGTGTTTCAAACTAATCAGTTATTTTAAAATGCATTTAAGTGATACATGAGTGTCCATGACATTATTTCATATATTAGTGGTGAGCATTTTTGTATCTTGGTCGTCTTAAATTCTTAAGAATTTAATCTTAACTTCAAGTAAGAGGGAAAGTTGACACTTTTTGTCTTTACCTATTCCCTTCAAATAGAGCTGTTGTTCCATGCATTTGATGAGTGAATCACCCCAATTTGCCTTCCTTCTCATTCCTTTTTATGTTTCTTCATGCAGTTGTTAAAAAAAAAAAAAAGACATTTTGTAGTTGCCTACGGATTTGAATGTATAGGTATCTATGCATATCTACAGCTGTATTCCCTTATGTGCTTGTTAATTCACCAGCAGTAAGAATTCTTGGATGGCGTTTGACATGTGACAGGTACATGAAAATCATTAGATACCATCTCTGTGTAATGCAGATAGATTGTTAGTTAATAAATTTCCTGGCATATGGAAGCAGGGTGGCTTTTTTATTTCTTGGCAGATTCCCGCCCCCCCCCCCCCCCCCCCCCTTGTGAATAGATCTGTGAAGTTCTAATGAGACAAACAGCTGAAAAAATGCATTAAGGTTGTATATTTAGACTTTAAAGTGACCCAGATTGTTCACAGCTGACATTCATTCCAGGGATTTAATGTATACAGCTTGGAGATCCCTAGGTTTCTGTATGTCTTCTGTAAATGCCTCCAAATCTTGTGCTCCATTAAAGAAGATTTTTTTTCCAGCCTTTTTTCATTTTTAATGAATTCTCCTCTAACAGAGCCTTTAGAATAGTAGCAATCATTGCCCTAGTCAGAAAAGCCATGTGTCTGCCAAAATTTCAGGAAGAACATCTTTGTCTAGATTTGGCCTTTAAAAATAAGGGGTATCCATGCCAATAGCTGTGGAAGGCTGTTCTGACCTCTTTGTGTGTGGCATTGCATTGGCCAGGCTCACAAAGACCAGAGCCTAAAACCTCGAAGGTAGAGCTAAAGTTAATACCTGCTGTATCGGCGTGCTGCACCCTGGGAGACTGAGGACTGGCAGGCACTCCAGTGCTGTTACTTCAATCAGTAGTATCCCCAGATGGGAAGCATGTGCCAGCATCCTTGTGGAGGGTGCGGATGATGCCATGTAATGAGCTCATTGCTCCCTAGCAACCAACGAAGCAGTTACATGCTGGCTGATCATGCTGTAGGAACGAGGCAGTCCATTAATGCTCAGGGCATCAGTGATTTCCCTGACAGTGGAACCTGAATTCTGAAAGAGGAAGGCTTTACAGCTAAATTTCTTCTCCCCACAAGCATTTTGCTTCTGCATGCTGACCAGGGTAGTCCTAAACCTGTGCTGGAAAAAGTTGTTTGCATCTCCTCCTTCGAAGAAAGAAGCTCACAGATCACAGGGAGAACCAGCAGGTTCTATCTGACGTACAGGTGGTTCTTAGAAAATAACTAATAAATTTTCCAGACTAACACATGCTATTTTGGTTTTAAAAATGGTAATCTTCCTTCTGACATAGTTACTAGTCAGTCACAAGAAGGGGTTAACTGTAGAACCAATAGTGTTACAGCCTTGGACACCTAAACAAGAGAGGACCACAGCATGCGATGATGTTTATAAAGATACTATATTTCCATTTTATATTAGAAATAGTTTTGTCATCTGTTGGGGCTTTGAAATATTTCCTTTGTTTTCTCTTTATCTGGTTGATCTTAGCTATTACCTTTTGTTTGACAGGATAAAGTTGCTTGCAAGAGTAAAATACTTCTGCTTGTATTTAACTTTCTAAAGCCATGTTCTTAAGAAATAACTGCTTTACCTCTATAGCTATATATAAGCCATTTAAATTAGCTCCCAAATCTAGATTTATAGTATAATATAAGTGTAAGGAGCTTGTGTGCATTCAGACAAGCTGATAAAATGTTAAGTTGTTAAAATAACTAAATCAGCCAGATAGAAAACACAGAGGTTCCCAGACTTTTGCATTAAAAACACTGGGTGGTATTTTATAACAGTGTTTATTGTTAGATGTTGGAGGGTTTTTTTTTTTTTTTGTTTGTTTGCTGTAAGTGCGTCAAGACTATGCGTTCACTCTGTAAATAACTTTGGATGCTTGTTTGGTTTTTTCCATATGAACAAATCTGTTTTCCAGAGTTTATCATGCTTCAGATACTCCAATAAAGCATTGAAGGGCCTAGTTTCCAAATTCATTAATGGGGACTTGTTAGCTCATTAACTTGTTAACTCATAATTGGTCTGTGCCTGCAATGAGTATTTAATGCTTCTCTTACACTTGCAACTTATTTAAATTTCTGGAATTCTTGCTTTGGAAAATACACTTATTAAATATATACATTATGTGCTTTCTTATATACTTACTGCATGTAACTTCACTCTTTGTAATATGTGTGTATTTGTCCTTCTCTGATTCTACTTCTTTGGTGGATGAATGGCTTTTCAACACAGTCCAGAGTCCAACCTCATTTTTGTCTCTTTTCACTTCTATTTTCCTATGGCCAGGATGTACACCACTTTTCAGGTAAAACACCACCTTTTAAATCCAGGCTGTCTTTTTGCCACATGTCTAGTCTGAGAAGCTACCTTTGTTCTTGTGTGCTGTATGGTGTCAGACTGGTAGAAAACAGGCAATAATATTGAAGACCAAAACTAGTGTGTGGTGTCTCTCTGGTAATCCATATCTCACGAGCAAGGATGGTTTCCTGGAACACATCATATAATTTTCCTTATACAGAGTTCAAAGGAAATGTGCCTTATAATACAAAACAGAGTTAACAGTTTAGTATACTATATTACATACATTACATATATATTGATGTATAGGTATCAAATCAGTATATAAATGAAAATATATAGCATATCGATTCTATAATGTGTCCTACTTTTTATTAAAGTATTGCTCAACAGAAAAGAAGGAAAGGGATGAAGGTAAGTTATTGAAAGAACAAAAAATACATATGGAAATGATTTTTCACCTGTAGTGAAAGTGAATTACAAGCAGTAATGGAACATTTGATTCTATATAAACGTATTCATAACTCTTTCAGTTAAATATATCTCTAGTTTACATGCTTTGAAATTATCCAAAGTTTTGTTGTGGCTGAGAAGTGACTTCTTCGTTCACATAATTAGATGTACTGTAGGCCCATTTGCCCTGCAGGGTGATCTTTTTCTCTTATCTGGGTTTTAACTCTTCCCATTTCCATGCCACAGTTACCTTCATGTAAAAATTCTTTCACCTCTCTTAACACTTCCTTTGAATCTTGCTTGCCTGTAGGTGAGATAGAAGAGAGTATTTTTTGTTGTTTACTTGAGTTTTTTAAAAGAGTTCTTTTCTCTGATGATATCATTAAAGCCCAGGCAAGGAAGCTGTGATAGTTCTCCAGTGTCATCTGTAACACTAGGCTTTTTCTATTCAGTTTTCACTTAACATACACTTCAGAAGCTGCCTACCGTTTTGTATAGTCCCATTCAGGACTTGTTCCGTTACTCTGTGTGTGTCTTGACTCAGTGCTATGGTACTTGGTTCAGATTAACCAAGCTACCTTAAAATGCATCATCTCGGTGTATTTGTTGTGGGAGTGACTTCTGATTAACCTTTAGGGTACAGTAAAGATATGAATTTTTTTTTGAGAGTTATCTAAAGCCTGTACTTTAACAGTAATGTGTCTGAAAAGCTCTGTTGAAGTAAGTATCAAGTAGACAGCTAAGAACATTAGAAATGTAAAGATTATAAAAAAAAAAAAAGGCAAGCAAAACTTGTTCACTGGTTTAAACTGCTTTTGCAACAGGGATTTTCAGTGGTCATCACCACTGTCCCACACAGTCTGTATGGTAAGTTTTCTAGCACCATGTCTGAGGACATCTTGACGGTTCAGTGGCAAAGGAGCAATTAGAAGGGTGCAGGCTCAATCCCGAACTGGTCCTGGAGCAGCACGACTGGCTGCTGTACGTCCTGGAGTACATTGTGGCAATTGTTCTGCCAAAAGGCTGGAGGAGAGGAAGTGGCACTGTGTTGGCTGCCAAGTTAATAGCTGCTATAGTCAGAGCAGCAATACAAATAGAGGGGGTTTCTTGTTTAGGCAGTAATCAGTAAAACTTCTAATACAAAGTGTTACTAAGTGTTAGTTTCTCTGATCTTGAACTCTCGATCTTATTCTGTGTGTGTTATCAAGCTGAAATACCAGCAGAGAAGGAAAAAAATTGACTATGCAGTGGACAAGTCAGTTTTTCTATTAAAAAAAAAAAAATCAAATAAAAAAATGGGACTACAGGTAAAATACAAGTGCATATTTCAGTATGTAGTGTTTTCCTTGTATCTTTCTCATATCAATAGATAAAGTTGTATCACTGTTAGAAGCAAGCGTTACCTATACAACATGGATTATAGATGTCAGCAATTCTGTTAAGTGCAAACAGTACCCTTGGAACTAGCCCAAAAAACTGCTCTCCTTTCAAGGCAGGGATCTCTGGTTGATTAACATCCTTAACAGGATTTCTTACCCTGACATGACATTTTAACCTATATTTTTGCAGGCTAGTCAGATCTCACATGGCAAGACTCTCTTATTTCTTCCTTATCATGCTCCTCTGGAGTATCAAGAACATTTTGTGCATTGGCAGCAGCCTTGGTATAGTGTGGCTGTAAAGTAGAGCCTCAGTGGTGTGAAGAGTATTGTGAGCTCTAAAGATTCCTTAGATGTACCTGATAAGGATGAACACATTTTCCCAGAAAGATGATGAAGCTTTTCCTGTAGTGGCTCAATTCTAATGAGTTCCTAAAATACTCTTCTTCTTATCTAATTGTAATTCCTCCATCTCTTTCTTGCTGCTTCTTCTAGCACCACTTTAGTGCCTCTGTTTTATAAAAGGTATGTATTGAAAGAAACTAAAACAAAGTTTCACTGGGAGGGATATAATTGGAAAGGAAAGAATACAGGGAAGCAAATTATGTAAAACTTCCAATGTAGAGCTTTTGCACGTGAGCAAAAGGAGATAGGGCCTTGCACTTTGAAGCATGGATGGGCCTTATCCCCTGTAGGTTCCTCTTGAAAACCATAAATTCAGCAGAATGATCAAAATTATTTTATTAGCTCAACCCAAAGCTGAATAGCGCTGTAGTCTGAAGATCCAGTCTTGTCCTTTAAAAAAAACTTTAACTGAGTTTATGCAGTTATTACAATTGTATGTAATTTTGAAAGTTTGGCTAGAGATGGAGATATTGTGTGCTACCTTTCTTCTGAAGCTGTCCTCTACTAAGAGAAGAACTGCTTTGAAACTAGCACTTGCCAGAGGTAATGGTGGCTGTATTTATATAGTAGAGTGTGTATGTGTGAATATACATACATGTACTCAAACCTTTTTTGTAGCATAATTCTCTGATGCTTATTTCTCATCTATAAGTAGTTGTAGAGCATCGTATGTTATTGGGAATAGGGAAGATGCAGACGGATAAATTGTCTTTGAAGTATTGAGCAGACTGTGGGTTGTGAGGTCTGGGATATTTCAAGAGCCTCCATGAAAAAGCTGCCATAAATGTAACAGTGGAGTGAATGGAACAGTAAAAATTTATTTTTAAAGATTTGGGATTGGATTAACTTGGAAACAGTAGTAGTATTTAATTCTTGGAGAGCAAAGACTATGGAGGCTATATTGTTGTGGGTTTTTGATCATTGCCTGAAGTGGCCCATCTCTATAGAGGAGATTATAGATGTTCAGACATCCATTAGTTGGTAAATTATTATGTCCGGTTGCTACTGTTTGAGAAGTATGTATGTAGTTATTGGTATTCTCCTTTCCACCATTTAAATTGGAGATGTTGCATATGTGGATTTGGGGACAATTTTTTTTAAAATGTGGTTTATTTTAGGTATATGTTAATGCTGCACTTGGGAAGACAAGGAAAATAGATAAGGTATTGAGAGCAAATGTATTTATACCTGGTAAAATAGCTACCACACTGCCATTGACTGTTTCACTGTACATGTTCTGTGCAGCAGAATGTTCTCTATATGGTGTCTGTAGACACCAGTCTGATGTCTCATTTATCATGTGTGTTTATAACACACTGTTAAATTTCATAAATTCTTCAGCATATAAATTTTCACAGTTTTGTACTGTCTTGTTTGCCTGTGTGTACGAATAGATTTCTTACAAACAGAACAATGGAGAGACTAGGGGAAACGATTCCAAATTAGCAGGAATGATGTGTATTTGATTTGGAAGCAATACACAACAAGAACATTGTCAGTAAGGTAGTTAAGTACTAAATGTTGAGCCGTCTGCCTGGTTGATTAGTATGGTTTACTAGGAGTTGTCCTTTGACTTCTGTTTGTGTCTGCATACTGTCTTTTGCCTTACATTTTTGGACCATGGAAATTTCATTCTGTGTTTATAGAGTGTTCAGCACTGTAGTGAGTTATCACTTCTTGTGAGATGTGCAGAAATACAAAGACTAGTATTTACAACTTCCAAGTAAATCTAAACTTCTTCCTTTGCTACTTTTCATGTTTATGAAATAAATTTATTATGTATTTTCTTTCTATTGAGCACACTATATTTTGTGTTTCATGTTCCCAAAGTATGTGTGTGTGTCAATGATACAGAATCTGTTAAGAATGCCTAAGATCAATGTAAATGTACCACTGGCATTCACCACAACCAATATTCATCAGAACCTAAATGTCTTTTGCAGGTACATGCACAATAGCTTAACTTCTGATGGTACATGCTACCTTGCATAATATATTCTCCAGCAAAGCGCAATCAAGGTGATAAGGGGGATGAAGCATGTAATATGTGAAGAGACACTGAGAGAACTGGGTTTTTTGTGTGTTTTTTTTTTTTTTTGGTTTTGAGAAGGTTAAAGGGAGATATGAACTGCTGTCTTCAACTACCTAATGGATATGTGTAGAGAAGATGAAGGTAGATGCTTCCTGGACGTGCACAGCGATAGCACAAGAGGTAATGTCTGTAGATGTACTCTCAGGCATCTTAGAATTGAGTAGCAATGCCATAAAGAAGGTTGTGCTGGAGACCTATTGGAATTTTTTTTTTGCTTTAGCTTTAGTAGTTTGCTGCCTAGGATGCATACCTTTATGAAACTCAATCTAAGACATCTGGCCCTCCTCTGTAGTACGTGGAGAACCATAGGTTGATTTTTTTTTTTTTTTTAAATCTTGCTATCAGTGTCGACCTTGATTATGTTACAATCTAAATTGGACAAAGAAAATTTCAAAGATGGCAGCAAAAGACATATTTTAAAATAAGAAGTTACATGTGTAGAATAAATCTTTTAAGTCCAAATTTTTTAGAAGAAAGGTTGAAGAACCTTTCCTGAGTTCAGGAATGGACTCTGGAGACATGGATTTGAAAGCTAGCGTGTTTTTAAGTGTTTGCTAAACAGGGATACTGGTGGTACTTATTTACATGAAAAATTTCAAAATACGGACTACAGTAGACACCTAATGCCACTCTTCTTTTTTTTTTTTTTTTTTTTTTTCCACTAATAAGGGAGTCTGTTCGTTCTTTCTAGCTGTTGTAGGTTAGATGCAAAAAGGGACATGGGTATTGCTGTGCTGAACACTGCAGTGCCTAAGAGGTAGGTGCCCTGCCTGCAGGAATGGAAAGTCAAACTAAAGCCTAGACTGGAGTTACTGTGTACCTGGGATGGCGGGAATACATTGCTTGTCATTCCCAGTGGTACTATCTGAGGAGTTACTTTCCCCTCCTGGATATACCTTCATACTCTTTGGCACTGTCCTAGGAGAATAGGTGCAAGCCTTGGATTTTGAGGGTAGCAAAAACTTCTTATTCTTCACATCCATGGCTTGAGCAAATTGGTGTAAAGTTCCACTTTTGCTGTGTTTCATCACTTGCATGGTAAATGTCATTGGGGGCTTGCTCAAAGATAAAATTGTTATAAGTGTGGGAAAAAACTGTCTCTCATCAGAATAAAATTAGTGAGAGAGTGTATTGGTGGATGAGAGAGAACAGTGAAATGGGATTTAGCAGAGAATGACACGTATTGGGTCAGGAGGAAGATGACAGTAACAGGTTGATGGCCCTGATTTTTTTGCAGCTATATTTTGAATGAATTGAAAGGATCCCAGAATAGTGACAGTGAGTCAATGATGAAAATTATTCTTATTGTAAATGTAAAGAGCAAGTGAAGAAAAAGCACTGCAGTGAAGCCAGAAGATTTTTTTTTTTCCTTTCTTTTTAGCGTGGATTTTATTTTTAACACTTTTGGTTTAGGAAAGGCACTCTATCAAGAGATTACTGTTGAAGGCATTTAACTGGCATTATGGCAGTAAATTTTCAAGACGGGAAAAGAGTGAGATGCTGCAATGGGAAATTGTAGCAAAAGTAGTCAGAAACATGAATAGTTGTTAGTATTTTTTTTTCAAACTTTTATCATCTTTTTGCCTTTTAATACCGTTTAAGAGTCTATGCACACTCATCTGTTTATCAACAGAGTAGATGTACCTAAAGTGTATCTGCTGGCAGATTAACATTGTTTTCTTCTTTCTATATTTTGTTTCAGCAACATCTTTCACTTGAGAGTTTTTGATAATTTCGAAATTGACTTGTCTTTCACAATATTAATGTATTTTTCCAGTCTGCGAGTAATTGAGGAATTGAGGAATTGAGGCAGATAGGCTGTAGCAGGATATTTACAGTTTGTTTCATAGAGCTAAACAAAGCTGTGCTTATATTATAAACTACAAAGATGTGTTTATACTTTGCAGTGTGTAATCCTAAAATACAGTAGTCTCACCAGGTGTCACTACAGTGAAAAATTTGCCAGCATTTCAGCAATTAAAAAATATTTTTTCTGTTTTATTTTTCTGTTTTGAGTTCTCTTAGCCTAAGATGGGCATGGAGATTGTTAGTTCAGGCTAAAGTCTGCTACTTTAGAGTTTGGGGAAAAAAAAAAAGTTAGTTAAGACACCACTGTTGTTCAGAACAGTAAGAGCAGTTGCATCTTCAGGGAGTTGGGATGCTTTTCTGTTTTTACTTTTGTCATCCAAAGTACAAAAATTAAAAGATCCAGACATTTTATCCTTACACATAAGATAACTGATATTATGTATTTGTTCTATTTAGAAAGGTCCAGATCTGCTATTGAGATATTTTCAAAAGGGGAACACTCAATAATAAACAGTGGCCAAACTTTGCAGCGTTGAGACTGCACTTTGATATGCTTCTTAGGCTGCATCTACAATAACTCTGAATGCTTGTGAGATTTTTTTTCTTAAATCTTTAATAAGCTTTCATTTAAAGCAAGGAAGGTCAATTGGGATCCCTCATTTTATGGCTGAAATTAAGGAAACTGCTTCAAGGGCAAGATAAGCAGATGACCCACTCATCCGTTATAAAAGAATTTGTTTTAAAAAATGCTTATACTGATTTTTGGTTACATTTATTTTGCTGAGGCGAAAGGATGAATAAACTAATTTCTTCTCATCCAGAGCCCACTGAAATCAATGGAAATCTTGACACTAGTTTCTACATCATGCTTTAGTTGTCATGTTGATGTTTAGAAAAGCCTGTTACAGGAATTTGTATAATCATCACTAATTTGCTCAAATGCTAATAATCACCTTGAAAGGTCCTGTCTGTCCAGAGAGAGCTGCCTTAACCAGTCCCAATCAGTATGTACATATTTAAGGGAAATTATTGTACTTCCTGGAGATGAGAAGCAAACCGTAGATTCAGGGACGTACTGCAGCCAAAAGCACAGAAGGCTCCTTCTCTCCACGCCTCTGCCCACCAGGTTAACTCCCTGTGGAGTCAGAGTATTCCTACCGTCACCCAAGTACAATATAGCCCTTTGACTCGACTGCTGCTCTATGTTTTGGGATGGGTATAATTGAACGCATCTGGGCTTGATTCTTTCTTTTTGTTTCCGGCTGAAGCTACAAAACCTGTTCTGTTGCCTTTCTTCTCTTAATGAACGAAGCAGGATCTATATGGATCCCTGTAGCTTTATTGGCTTGTGTTAGCAGCTGATATGAGAAGGGATTATAGTCTCTGAAAGGAATTGACAATCATAGAAAGAAGTGTTAGGAAAGCCAGAAGAAAACAGAAACATTAGCCAACAACTTACTGCTGAACTGGAAGTGTTTGCAGTAATGTATTTTAACTGTCTTTGAGGATTAAAAAAAAAAAAAAGCCCCCCCAAAAAAAGCCTAACAACATAGTGAGAATGTATTTACAGCAAACATTTCTTGGCCTGGTTCCTCAGCTGTCATGGTTATGACTGTGCAGCTACTGCTGCTGTGGGAACAGGCTATGAGAGTATTTTCTTTGCTCTGCTTCCAGTAGTCTCATCTCTCACACAGATTACACAGGTATGCATGTGTCTGCCCTCCTTTGCATAAAACAAAACAAAGGCAAAACATGCAACTGTTTTACTGGGTTTGTTGACTACACAGAAGGAAATGGTACAGAGCTTATGGTGTCTCAAAATGGCTGTGCTGGGGCTAGAACTGATTTTTTTTTTTCTTTTCACTTGGTTTCTTTTTTTTTTCTTTTTTCCCCTTGAGCTTTTAAAGGAAACTGGTTTGAGGTTTAAGGTTTCTCTGCAACGAAGTTAAGAATTTTGTGCCTAAATGGCATCCAGCTTCATTCATGGAAAGAGATGGTGATTTAACCATGTTCTTAAGTGTTTGCTAAACAGGAATACTGGTGGTAGAGGAACTAGGAAAAGAGAATGCACAATTTGTTTTCTTTTCTAAATGAAGCTTCCATTATTTATGTGAGACTTTAAAAAAAAAAAAAATTACTAGACACCTAATGCCACTCTTCTTTCTCTATTCTTCTCCAATAATAAGGGAGTCTGTTCTTTCTTTCTAGCTGCTGTAGGTTAGATGCAAAAAGGGACATGGGTATTGCTGTGCTGAACACTGCAGTGCCTGAGAGGTAGGTGCCCTGCCTGCAGGAATGGAAAGTTAAACCAAAGCCTAGGCTGGAGCCACTGCATACCTGGGATGGTGGGAATACATTGCTTGTCATTCCCAGTGATACTGAGAGGTTACTTTCCCCTCCTGGAGGTACCTTCAGACTCTTTAGCAGTGTGTTAACAGAATAGGTGCAGTGTCTTAGAGTGCTGAAGTTTAGAGCTTGGTGTGGAATAAGTGGAAATTAATGGTGTAAGTCAAAGTTGGTAGGTTCATTGGCTGGAAATGAACAATACTGAAGATGTTGAGCAAGAGGGCTATTCGGAAAAGCCTGTGGGATGTGTCTCACTTTCTGTCTCTGTCCTGGATTTCTGCACCTAATTGTAGCCTCTATCAGACAGCTCTGTGGAGCTCGGATTTAGAGCCAAAATCTACTATCTTTTGTTATGTGCCAAGACCTTTCTTTTGGTTTAACTTGACAGGATTATTCTCTGTTCTTAATAACAGCCTGGGAAGTTTCCATAACCATTCAGCCTGGACATGGGAGCTGCAATTTCAGTTACTTTCTTAGTTTCGCATTTAAGCCTGTATTTCCTGCTACCTGGGAGAGTGCCCTGAAATCACATAGAGAAGTCAAAACCTTCTGCTCTACAGCCACGGATGCAAGATTCTTGGGGCCAGGACTAGATGTGTGAAGGGGGAGCGTGACCAGTGCTATGCAGGAAATTCAGTTAATCCGAAGTTTCAGCTTTCCAGGTTAATACCTCAGCTACTGGCCTTATATAGGGTCCTCGGTGCTTCTATGGCTTTTGCATTCTTGATTGTAGAGTGACGCACGTAAATGCCACCTGCCTGAGAAACTGAAACTCACATTTTCCACTTCATGGATAGGTTCTGTCATATGTCTAATTACGATATTAAACAGACGCAATTATAACAGCAGAACCACAGGCTTTGTTTTGGTTTGTTTTTAATGGCCACGAGCACTCAGCTTTGTGTTAGATTTGGTGTTATCACTGGCAGGTGTGTTTAGGGCATGCCTGCTAGATTGGGCCTGGAAGACTTGCTCCTTTCTCACAAATGTGTGTGTAATTAATGAATCCCAAATGGGCTTCTGGTTGAAACTTGGTGCTCAATGGAGATTTTGGTATTTCCCTTCCTGAGTAGTCAAGATCTTTAGGAGAATTTTTAGGGTTGCTTCTGAATGTGTAGGTGGAGCTCACCAAAGCTGCTTTTCTAGTTTTGTTTTGTTTTGTTTTTCCATTTTTCAGCATTTCTTTTTCATCTTTTTGATTCAAACAAAAGTGGAACCTCCCCACCCCTAAACATTGATACATTATTTAGCATTGCACACTAATTTTACTTAGTAAATAAAGTATGAATATAACTATATAAACAACTTTTTAAAATCAATATTGAATTAATATATGTTAAACTGATTGCACCGAGTTGTTTTTTTCTTAATGATCCAACTTGCATTCTGACTGTTGGAAGCTGACAGACTGATCCTTTGCTCACACTGTCCTCCCATATGTCTTTTGCTCCCAGAAAATAACTGCAGATATCCAAGAATAGCAGCAGTTTTTGTACCAGTATTCTTTGTAGAAAGTGATTATTTCTCACATACCAAGTGATTGACACAAATGTAAAGTAATTGTGCTTAAGTGATTAGAGCCCCCCCTTTTTTTTTTCCCTCCCTAAGAAAGAAAAAAACCCACTTTTCTGTACTATTTATGAAGCTGCGATAGATGTTTCTCCTCTTACAGTGTTTTGCTCCATCAACAATGTCTTTTAAAAGAAGGAATGTATTCTCCCAGCAGAATGATGCCTTTGGAATACAGCTCTTTATTATGCAACTAAAGTGGGTGCCCATTTTAAGTACTTTTTGTGCTAGATGTAAATATTTTTTTCTGTATAAAAGCCATGAAGTAAGAATTGGAGCTAAATAAAAATCTAGGAAGCAAATGAAAATATGCAGACTGTCCCTTGCTTGGCAGTAATCACTGAATGTCCCTGAAATTCATGGTATCATCACCTTCAGCAAATTATTTTAATTAGGTTTAGAATACAAATAACACTTTTAATTTATTGATTCAGATTCATAACTGAGGGTACTGGTGAATGCAAAAGCATGGATTTGTGGGCACAGCAATTATTTTGGCAATCTATATGCGATGCTTTCACAGACTATCTGTTGTCTAATTCATAGTAAATGCTCTTACTACTCTAGGAATAAGAGCTTCAGCACATCTTTAAATTGTGGGAATGTTATGTGTGCAACTGCAAAATGTGTACAATTTTTAAATTGTATTTATTTTTATTTTTACATCTTGTCTGTGTCTTTAATGTACTTTCTGTGTTCCCGTCTTTGTAAGGACAACCTATATGCAGTTGTTCTTGCTCCTTTCTGACCTAAAGGCAGTTCTTTTGACAGAGAAAGTGTACTAACTTCACAGTCACAGTCCCATGGTGAAGAATCTCAGTGAGTCAGTGATCTGCTCTACTTGCTCTCGCATGTATTCTTACTTACACTCTTTTTTCACACTCTCTCATCTTCTTGAATCTTCCTGTGGGATTGAAAGGTTCTGTATTTTGTGCAGCCTTGTTGTGACATCGTGTTTCTCGCTGGGTGTATTGGTTGTTGTGCTCCAAGGTAATTCAAGAAGACTCTCCAATGCTGGTTTCGTTTACAAGGGTAGACTATTTTGAATTGTATTTTGAAAGTGACTGGGGAGGATATGCTTGTGAATTTTAAGTACAGAAAGTTTGGAGGATGGAGTTTTGTCCATATTTGTGAAAAACGGGTTATTTAAAAAAAATAAAATAACATTTCATTATTGAAATTTTATGTTTCACCTCAAGGCTACTTACTCTGAGATCTGATAACATCTCACCAGACAAAAAACCAAGCCCTATATTGAGATTTACTGTCTTTTTGGCCTCAGTTCAGCGGTCCACATCTAATTGATTCTATTCCAGTTTTTATATTGCACAGTTTATGGTAATATCAGAGGGTTTTCTTCAGCAGCATCTTAAGTGACTTGAGCAACATCTATCATGTTATTTTCTTCTGTAATCCTTTTTCTGAAGGGCTTAGACTGTCCTCTGTAGAAGGTCCATCTTCTGTACAAAAAAGCATTAAACATTGTACTTAAGAAACAATTTGCTGACCTTTTTAATCTAATGATTTTTAAGCACTAATTTAAAATCAATATCTCAATGATGGCCATGAAATGATGCCTATATTAGTTTGTTGGTACCCCAATAAGGAATTTATTAATTTTCCTATTGTACCAGAATATGAACTGAAGTTTAAGGAAGTTAAATGACTTGTGAAGAGCATTAGGGACATTGCTTTCCATTGCATAGCTTAAGTATTTAGTTTTAAACTACATATCAGCTTTTAACATCATTACAGAAATACTGGCTAACACATGTATTGGGGGTGGGCTTATTAAGCTTCTCCCTTTTGATATTTGTTGCCAACACTTGTAATATTTCCTTCTGTTGTTATTGTAGGGAAAATCTGAATCAGACAGCGTATATAAATTGTATGAGCTTGAACGGAGTCCTGATAATACTGCCTTAAAAATGTGGTGTTGACTTTGGATTTGATAGCTTAACAATGCTGATGTCTTTGTGTATTACTAGGGAGAGCTTGAAGAGAATTTATAGTTTAGATGATGTGCTTAACGCAGCTGCATCAACCTGGTGATTAGTTTAATTAGATGATGTGATGCTAGCCCACTTTCTTCTGATTTGTTTACATTTATATCACTTTTGTGCTTAATTTTATTGCTAAAAGGCGTAAGAATAGAAACTTGCCTAATTCCATATTTCTTTTCCAGTCATTATTATTCAGCAGCTGAACTACAGACAGTTCTATATCATAGAATGGGAGAAAAAAGATGGTGCATTTCTGAAGAAAATTTGCTGCAAATTACGTACTTCAGACTGTTTGTGGGTCAAGGGTGGAGAGCAGCACATCTGTGATCAGTCTCAAGACTGACTACATAACAAAAGTTTGCTTCTCAAAGTGTCGTCTTTTAGAGAACAAGTGCTTTGAGTCCCTGAGAAATGGGAATCTCGGCTCGCTAAGGCTCTTTGTAGTAACAACTCGAACCTAGTGGAAGAGCGTTTTACACGTAGTAGAGCTGATACAGTCTCCATCAGTCGTGCTGGGGATGCACAAAAGTATTCCTTTTCAGTCATCCCTGGAGACTGTCCCTGGACTCTTGTGGCCATGCCAGGCTGGCCCACAGCTGTGTGCCATCTTCCCTTCAGGCTGATGTGGTGTTGACTGGGCTTTCTGAAGTTTAGCAGGAACCCAGTGTTGGGTGCCTTCTCTCAGTGTCCTGGAACACCCTGTAGAGAATAACCTCTTTGTTGTCATCTTCTGGGAGTTTTTGAGTTTTGTAGGTTATATAGGTGAAGGTGACAGAAACTTCAGGCAACTACATTTCCCTCCAGTTCTTAACATTATTAAAAGCCCTCACGGAGGAGGAGGTGGCCATTTTCTCTTTTGGTGGTTGAATTGGACAGGACTCTGGCTTCCTTCCTAGGCAGTTATTTCTAAAAGTTACTCTTAGTCTATATGGAGAAAGAATAGGAGAATTTCCTTCTCTTTATGGAAATCTTTGGAGCAAACTGTTCTTACACTTCACCTCAATTTCTGTCTGAACTTGGCAGAACAGTTGTCTTTGTTCAGAAAGCGGAGAGTTGTATTAAGCACAATGGAATATCCTGCTATGGTACGAGTAGTTATTTCACTACCAAAGAGAAAGTTTCCGTAGGGACTAAAAATCTTCTGTTTTATGTCTGGGGAATGTCTCCTTTCTTTATCAAATATTTGTGAGAATAAATAAAAATAATTTTTTATTAAAATGCCATGTTTCACTATACTATTCCTAAATTATCTGTTTTCTTACATCATGAAACTGCTTATTTGTTTCCAATGTCTGTGTATGTTTAAGCAGAATCTTTAATTTTTCAAGGAAATCTTTTAAAATATTTGTTTTATCTTGCACTAACAGATGTGAATATGTGAACAGTTACATACGTGTTCAGTTAACAACAGAATTTCTTACCTTTATTTTGTTCAGCTGTCTGCCTGTATTAACTCATCTATATGTACAACTAAGTAGTTAGGAGGAGGGGGGATAAGGCAGGAATAGACCTTAAGCTGCCTGCAATGTAGCTCTTAGTTCTTTTCTGATACTGGTGTTCAGAGCCTGGCTGGCTGCTGCCAAGCCTGCACCTGCAGTGCTGCTTGATTGAAACTCTGCATGTATTCCTCTTAATAAGAACAAATAAATAATATCTTCTGTTATTTACCAAACACCAGGATTACTTCAAAATGACAAGTAGCAATCCCTCTTCTGTGCTAATATTCTGTCATTTCTGCCTCATGCACAGAGGATGTTCAGGCTTCGTTCCTCAGCAGAAATGCCATCTGTATATCTGTGCTCTACCTCGGGGTTTAACTTGCTATTTGGAACCCTTACTCAAAATGCATATCTGGTATTTTGATTATGAATTGTCACATAAACAGTGTGATTGATGAAAGTAATTTACATAGAAGCATTCGTGGTGTTTCTGAGCAAGGGAAAATACACAGAAGCACATGGCACTTAATTACATTGCTTAACAATAAACATCAAGTTAAACCTTTTTTAAAAAAGATGAATGCTATACTTAAGGAAAGTGCAATTACATTTCTATGGTTTGAAATGTTTTACACACTGTATATATTAGAGGGGCAAAGATATTAACACTTTGGTACATGCAAAGGTGCTGACAGACTTCAGATGCTACAAGGCAGGCTTTTGTAACCGCTGTCCGCTTATTGCGTGCAAAGGGAGCTCATTTAATGTAATGTGCTGTTAATCTGAGCTCATTTACTTGTATGCAACCACATTTGCATACAGACACACTTCTCAGAACTGATTGAGAACATGAGGACTAGTGGTCCTGATTTGGTAAATTGTTGCATATAAACAGGATTTGCATTCAAATTAGTGTTTTATATCACAACCTGATTATACGTTCTATTTTAATAATGTTGAATGAATGGCAATAGTATATTTCAGAAAGCCGCTCCTCTGATTATATATTCCAATTCTAAATTTAATTAAAAATGTCTCTCCTCCCTTTTTTTTCTCCTTTGCTGAAAATTAGTAACTAACCTGGAATTTCTTCTCCCATTAAATAACGTGTACGCTTCTGTATCAAATCATTATACCTTCCAAATTGCATTCAATAATCTGTTTAATAAAAGACTCATATTGCTTGTGTATTCCTGTGGGAGGGTAGCGGAGGAGCAACTGAACTCCACAGTGTTCATCATCTACTTGTTGCAGAATAGAAGAGAATAAGAAGTTGTCTACAGAGAGAAACGGGATGAGGTGCAGAGTTCCCCAACCTAGGTCTGAGCAAGTCCATATGTCCAGAGGACATTGTTCACTACGGGACAAAAACACTAGCGCAGTTCTTTTCAGCAATTATACCTGTCATTGTGGTGCGGCTCTCCATTCTCACCCTGAATTACAAATAAAAAAGAAGAGAATAAAATTGTGAGGATAACTGTTTGACTACATCCAAAATCCAAAAGAAAAGTCAAGGGTAGTTTTAATGAGGAGCGGTTTTCCAATCGAGTTTGCCACCTGACTTCCATCAGTTCAGCTCCACAGCAGTGGTGTATCTCAGAGAGGCGTGTGGAGGGTAGTTCTCACATACATTCAACACTTACGCACCTAGGCATCTTTACTGTTGCCTTTTCTGAACTGGTGTGACAAAAGCCTGTCTTCTGTCCTACTCTGCACAGCAGCAACATGTCCTCTCTACTGGTGCTGGAATGGGGCACCTTCTCCATTTTTCTGTGCTCAGATTTATAAGTATTATAATGGAGCACAATTCATTGGATAAAGACAGCTCATTTCTTTTTTTTTTCAGTTTATGAATTTGAAGAAAATATATGAAATGAGATGGTTTCAGTGCCATAAATTAAGTAAAGCATTATAATGTAATTGCACTATGTGTTAGCAGAGTATTTTTCCTGTTGCCTAGCAATGAGATTTACCTTGAGAGTCACCATGTGCTTAAGATTCCATTATCAACTTCTGTTTTCAGAGGTCTATAACTTTAATAAAAATCATGACTCATAGGACAATCCAGAAAGTGCATGTTGAAAGTTCTTTTTGTTGTTATGGGGTCACTTACCAAGGAAGCTTGAGATAGAAAGCTCTGGTGCCCTCTGATTTCTTTACCCCTTTTCCCATTCTGCTATACATGGTAAATTTTGAAAGTAACTTCTTAAGCAATGACTCTTGTCTGTGTTTTTGAAGTAGAAAGCTATTTATGAAAGTGTTTTACTTTAAAGGTTCTACATGGAGATATATTTACCAAGGCAGCTACCCCTGCTTAGAAGAGCAGCAACTGCTTTGTGCTTCCTCACAAACTGAACACCTAGGAAAGGGTTTGAGCACTGGTCTTTGAGGTCTTCTCCATTAGCATTCCACATAGTAGTAGAGCAGGTCTAGATGTTTCCTTTGAGGAACCGTAATGCTTTCTAGGTAGGGGGATCAGATGGAGCTTGATGAAGGAGACCAGTGCTTGAAGAGGTTGGAGAAGCAGAACCTCTGGTAAGAGTGAAAAGAAAAGTTATAGAACAGGCCAAGAAAGTCACCTTGTCCCACAAGAGGAGCTAGGTTAAAGTTAGGGCCAGCAAGTATATGCAAAACTAGACAGCTTTTAGCTATGGGAAAAAAACAGTGTATTTATTTTTTTATTCCAGTTAGCTCTGATAAGGGTGGGGTTTGGATTGTCTTGCACTACTCCATGAGGCAGTGCTGTACCTAAAAGGACTTGAAGTTGAGCTCGTGGAGAAAAGGGCTGAAAACTACTTAATATCCAAGATTTTCATGAACCAAGTGTTTTTGGCAAAGTGATTGGAAACTGTGTCAGAATGATAGTAGTGCTATGCCACTCATAGATGTGTTTCAGGACTGCATCTTGCTGCAAGGCAGAAAGCAAAAAACCAGTTTATTCATAGTTTCTGTGGAAGTATTTAAGGAAGGAAAATATGATTACTGGACTTGAAAATTCGGTGTTAACAAAAGATGCCAGGATCAGCCTTTATGAAGACATGGGAGGGAAAAGAGTATTTTGAGTGAATCCTTTTTAAAAAGTAAAACCCTCCATACCTTAGTGTTTCAAAAGGGTTGTGATTATTATGAAACATTTGGGTTTGCATATTGAGATTTATGCACATAACTATTTATAAAGGATATGTGTGTTTAGTTGCAAATCTTTAAGGAACTTGACTTTGCTCATGCAAACTACTGCTACTTTTTAACATCTATAGAATTTCAATTTGTCACCTTTATAATGGTTAATTTTTAATTAAGAAGCAAAGAAATGTAAAGTTCATGCCTTCAAGTGAGCGAAGTAATTTTCACTGGAAAAAGAGGCATTCATCAGCATTGGCATTTATCTTGCTTTATAACTAAGCAACATTAGTTAAGAAAAATAAAGTAAAAAACAGATTATTTTTTTTTCTTAGATAAACTGACTTCTCTACCCCATGCTTATGTTTCAGTATATACATTTTTGCACATATATGTAATTTTTGTTTGGGCTTATGTAGTCTCAATATGATTATGAATGCTAATTGCTCTTAGAAATCTGCTAGGCATATGTCATTTTTGTTGACAAAATATAGATACTACAAAATAATACAGGTATAGATAATATAGATCAATACTAAATGTGGAAAAGTAAAGCGCGGTGTTTGCTGTGGTTACCGTAAGTAGCATTTCCTGTTTAGCCAGACTGTCTCAGGCACCATTTAGTGCTCCTGCAGCCTTTGTACAGAAAATGAAGAAAGGGAGGTGTGCCCGAGAGTCCCTAATTTAGATGTTTAAAGTTAGAATTTGCAACTAACCTTCCCCATCACCCTTCTCCCATAAGCGCTCTGAAATCTTCCATCTTCATCAGTCTGCCTTGAAAAACTCCATTTCTCGCTGGAGTGCTACCTTGGGTTAGTGGTCTGGCTTTCACATGGCTTGTGCTTTCCCAGAAGATCATCGTCCGTACAAGAACTAAATGAAAATGCGAGTGTTCCCCTAACAGGGTCTGACACTCTGGGACAGTAACTGGAGGACTGGCAAAATGTCAGTTGGTTTTGCTGTTAAAATGATTCTGAGGGAACGTGTAAAATAAAAGAGAAAGTAAAATCTTACTCGTTTGGCATTTTCCTGTATTAAAGCAGCTCATAGACTGTTGTATCTTGTTTCTGATTCATATAACAGATATGTACCATATAATTGCATTATGTCTGTATGAAGAGAAAAATGACATATGTGGGTCTTTATTTTTAATGTGGTTATGATGTCTAGAGCTTCTGTACTGCGCCGATAAAAGACCTGATATCATTACTGCTGGGTAGTAGGAGTGCAGTGGTACTAACTTGTGCCATGGCAGAATTGAATTGAGGATCTGCTGAAGCTTAGCTAAACCGTTAGGAAATGTTTAGGCGAAGCATGGCTTGGCTTTACATTATGTAGAGTAGACCTAGGACCATTTCTGTTCTCATGAAGAGAACGTGCATTGCAGTACGCAGTGCTCTAGAGAGGGTTATTTGGCTCTCCTGTAAATCTCTCCTGGTAAAGAACGTAAATAATCACAGCATTCTCACATTTGAGCCTAATAGATATTAATGGTCAGTCTCCTTTGATGCCTAGCAACCAGTAAACGTTTTTAATTGTGTGATGTCATATGTACGTTGTAAGTTTGTATAAATATACCTGGTGGTTTTCATTTAACAAATCTGTTGGCTTCTTTTTTCCTCCCAACAGCTCTTTTTCGTAGAAAAAATTCAGTACCGATAACTCTCCATGTACAAATAACTTTGCATCAACAAACCGGAAAAAAATTACTAAAGATTTATACGTAGTTTCAAAGAAGTGATAACAAGCAAGCAAAATTGGTTTTAAATTAATGGAAACAATTCCCAAGCCCTATTTGTTGTACAAACTCCAGAATTTTAGCCTAAATTTTACCTAACTTTTGCTTCTAAGCTGTGATTAAGCAGCTGCAAGGTAAAAGTCTTAAATTAAGTTGTTGCTATTTTTTTGGGGGGAAAGAATGCAATAAGGATTATGCTTATAAAGTTAGTAATAAAGTTACGCTCATAGTTTTGAGTGATCAGCAAAGATTGTGTCTCTTAGAAAAATAACGTCTTGATCCTGTGCTGAAAGTGTGACTAAAAGGGCATCTTTTGAAAAGTATCTTTCTTTTGAGGTGTCCTTGGTTCACTTGTTTTACATTGTGTTTTATTGCAGTCCTTGTTTCCTATAAAGTGCCTTAAATAAAAACACTTCAAACCTCCAACGTACATTTTTATTGTCGTCTTCTAGGTTGACTGGGGTCAACTGGACTATTTAGTAATTGACATGCCACCTGGGACTGGAGATGTACAGCTGTCAGTCTCACAGAATATTCCAATTGCAGGTATGTGTATTGCTTGACTGTTTCAGAGATTTGAAGTTAGTTAAGTCTAGTAGCTTTAGAAAAATCTTATTTTAAAATGCCGATCAAAAATTCTTTTAGTTGTCTTTCTAACACACTAAGAAACTGTTCTGTCAGTAGTGCGGTGATAAAAAATACTATCAGTGATTTTTAACATGTTAGTATTATGATTGTGTTACTTTCTTTTAAGCTACGTTTTGAAAAGATTGAGAAGTCAAGTATAGTAGTACTCTGGAAGGAAAGGCAGTCATACCAAAAACTGGCAAGGTTAGTAGTAGAAAATATTTTTTTCTCTGTACCTACTGCATAGTAAAGCCAATACAATAAAATAGTTTGTCTTCATGATTGCTTTTTAATTAGTAGGTGACAAACTTAGATAAACTATGCAGCACTTTAATATGCTAATGCTTTCTTTTTCCTCTCGTGTTATGAATTTGACTTTTTGTAGGGGATTTAAACTTTGGCAAATCAATCTTGAGGTATGCAGGCTGCCCTCTAATCTCATTGGTTTCAGGAGGAGTTAGAAATGCTGCTTCTGAAAGGATGCTGAGCACCTCATGAGATCTGATAGACTGTAATGGTTTTTTACCTGTCTGACATACTTCAACAGAAGGAGCTGTCAATAGCCAACATAGTCAGTGTTAGGAACTCAGTGGTAAAAGAGACAAAGTAATCCTTATGGTTCCAAGAATAATTTAATAATTGCTGCAGCTCTTCACCAGGAGGGTAGTGCCGTGCTGGAACATGTTACCCAAAGAGTCTGTGGGATCTCCATGCTTGGCTGTTGTCCAGATTGTACTAGACAAAGCCCTATCTGGCCCTATCTAGTGTGGCCAATAGATGACCTCCAGAGACCTTTTCTGACCGGAAATTCTGTGATTCTGAGTTATTAAGTAATCAGTGCGACTGCTTGCTCCACTTCTTGGTGATATCAGATAAATATGTTGATACAAAACCAAAATGGTAGCATCTTTTGCTGCTCTCATTCTTTTCTGAGTGCAGACTGGCTCATGTAGACAGGCAGGCCCTGGTTCCCTCTGACACTCCTTTCTCTCTGCATTTTGGTGGCAGTAACCGGTCACGAGTGGTGTTCCCCAGGGCTCAGTACGGGGGCCGGTCCTGTTCAATATCTTCACTGATGATCTGAATGAGGGGATCGAGTGCACCCTCAGTAAGTTTGCAGATGACACCAAGCTGGGTGGAAGTGTCGATCTGCTGGAGGGTAGGAAGGCCCTGCAGAGGGACCTGGACAGGCTGGGTCGATGGGCCGAGGCCAACTGCATGAGATTCAACAAGGCTCAGTGCCGAGTCCTGCACTTGGGTCACAACAACCCCATGCAATGCTACAGGCTGGGGGAGGAGTGGCTGGAGAGCTGGCTGGCAGAAAAGGACCTGGGGGTGTTGGTTGACAGCTGCCTGAACATGAGCCAGCAGTGTGCCCAGGTGGCCAAGAGGGCCAATGGCATCCTGGCTTGTATCAGGAATAGTGTGGCCAGCAGGACCAGGGAGGTGATAGTGCCCCTGTACTCGGCACTGGTGAGGCCGCACCTCAAATATTGTGTTCAGTTTTGGGCTCTTCACTACAAGAAGGACACCGAGGTGCTGGAGCGTGTCCAGACGAGGGCAACGAAGCTGGTGAAGGGTCTAGAGCACAAGTCTTATGAGGGGCAGCTGAGGGTGCTGGGGTTGTTTAGTCTGGAGAAGAGGAGGCTGAGGGGAGACCTTATTGCTCTCTACAACTACCTGAAAGGAGGTTGTAGCGAGGTGAGGGTTGGTCTCTTCTCCCAAGTAACGAGTGATAGGACAAGAGGAAACGGCCTCAGGCTGCGCCAGAGGTGGTTTAGGTTGGGTATTAGGAAAAACTTCTTCACCGAGAGGGTGGTCAAGCATTGGAACAGGCTGCCCAGGGAAGTGGTTGAGTCTCCATCCCTGGAGGTATTTAAAGAACGGATAGATATGGTGCCTGAAGACGTGGTGTAGATGGACTTGGCAGTGATAAGTTGACAGTTGGACTTGATGATCTTAGGGGTCTTTTCCAACCTTGATAATTCTATGATTCTATAATGCACTGAAGTGAAGCCACTCAACATTAAATTTGCAGAACTATTTCACTTGCATGTAAAACTCTTACCAGGCTGCCTGCCAAATTTAACAAATAAAGAATTGTATATCTCTAAAAGTTCATAGGATAGGACAGGATAAAAGAGTTAGCTACAATTATAGGTAGAAAGATTGGTGTGTGTTACAGACATGCCCACATATGAAAGCACTAGAGGGAGTGGATTTTGGGACATACACCCTGGTTTCACAGCAAAACCATCACCACTGTTACAGCACAGTGAAGGCTACATGAATGCAAGGAGCCCTTTAACAATCAGGCAGCACCTTGTATCTTTTCCTTAACACAGTCATGTCCCAGCTGCAATCGTACATGATAACCACGGTACCCATATATCTACAAGCCAAAATTTTTGACAGTTAAATTTAGTGTTAAAGCTGCATGGTGGTATCTCATAATCTTCCATGCTGTCAACTTTAGAAAAACTTAAATCTTTTGGCATATAAAACTCAAATGTTAGAGAACATGCTAACTCAGCTGTAATGCTATTGCCCCCAAATTGTTAATAACCACGGGAGGTTCTCTCTGCTCTCTGTGTTGTGTTGAGTGGTGGAAGGGAGCAAATCAACAGAGTTGTGATGAAGCGTTTAAAGAATTTTTCCCATAAGTAGTATGCCTTCTAGTGCCATAGCCTATCTGTGACGTGGAATGTATCATGAAAATCGAACCATGATTTATACCCACTTTCTTAAATACAGTGCTTAGTAGGTTGCATGTGTGAGTAGCAAAGCAGGAGGGCCTTTTACTCCCAGGGTTTTAAGCAATGAGGTGAAGCATGACAGTGGTATGGAAGTTTTTGGTAAGGTAGAATTTCACATTAAATCATGTACGTAAGGGCAGTAAAATGATGAAATTAAAGAGGTGTGGCCTTATCTTCGTGGATTATGTGGTTTTTTTTAAAGTATGGTGGGTATAGATAATTGCTGTTCACTACAGTGCACCTAAATGTCCTAATTTAATATAGAAAAGGTCATTGGACTCTTGATCTTCAAGAGACTTTTTGGGCCCTTTTCCCACAGAATTCTACACTGTCTTCAGAAGTGTGAGTGGTTGTGGTGTTGGGGCACTGGGTCCTCTGGGACAGAGAGGTGATGGAGGAAAGTACTTTAATCCTGTATTTCTTCTAAGTTTTGCTGAGGTCTGTTTGTGGAAGGTCACAAGATCTTTCTAACTGATACAGCACATCAGTAAATGGAAACCTTAATTTGTTTTTTTTCGTAATACTTCTATCTTCTTAGAACGTAATGGATGTTAACAAAAGCAAAACAAGTTAAAAAAAAAAAGCTGGATTTTCTTGCTAAGGATAGCAAGGTCCTCATTCTTGTGTGGGTATAACAAAGGGAAGAATTAAGAGTAAATAATTTTTATTCAGTGTTTTAATTAGTTTTCCATATGACTGTCAGAAACCTGTGGTTCTCATACCTGTTGAATCAGGTTTTGAGGCAAGTCAAAGTAGACAAGGTGTCAATTTAAAAAAAGAAAAGGAGAACAGGTTTAAAACAACAATGAGCAATGCAGATTTTCTTGATATGCCATAAAAGGGGATAAATTCTTACCCATGTTTCTCTTTAAACTCTTCACTATGGCTTTCTGGCATCTTTTTTTTTTTTTCTTTTGTTTTTTTTTTTTTTTTTTTCTTTTTCTGTACAAGTATGGGCTTTTACAAATTCCTAACTGAAGACAGCATTTTTATTTGAATTCTGAAATGGCTTCACATTGTTACCACAGTTGCTCTGTTCAGCTTATTACTTTGTCAGTCCTAACTTCATCAAATTAGGAGCGATAGCATCACTTTACTTTTGTCTTTCCCATTAGTTGGTTTTATTGAGCACGTTGAGGTCGACTCTTCCAGTTTAAAAAAATAAGTGTATTTTGCTTTTGATGAAGACAAGCACAGCAGACAAGGAGTGATAAGATTTGTAATTCTCTGTTCTTACTGGCTCAATGAATTTTAGTGATTTACAAAGAATTTCCTCCATTATGTGTTGTGGGTATTTTTCATTCTCATTGGAAGAGCTTCTTTTTGCGTATTACAGCTTGAACTGCACTTTCTTCTACTATTGTTACTTGGTTTCTGTCTATTTGACAGTCCATAGCCTTGTTTAGCATGCTTTTAGTTTCTTCAACGCTGTTCCTTTCAAGGGTACGGAAGATAGTGTTACAAGTCTTGATGATGATGTCTTTGGAGCAGTCTACAGAATTCTGCTGGTTTTGTGGGCTCCATCTTCATTTGCAATTCATGTTTCTAAGCTGTGTGTTGACTTTTATTTTTTTACAGAAAGTATTTGGTGGTGTGCCATTCTATTCCCTCTCCAGTTTTCTTGTTTTTTCTTTATCCTTTGACGGTGCCTTGGAACAGTCATGGTATTAGTGGCATAATTTCTCTTTTTTTCCCTCAGAGACAGCATATATATCTTAGTTAAGTACATTTAGAAGTGCATTATCTACTTTGCATGCAGGTTGTACTTTGATTTGCATGCATGCATGTGTGAGATACAGTATTTGCATTATGGTTTCTTCATTATTTATCTGTGGCTTCCTAGGGATAGACAGTGTAGAACATTCTTATTCTGCTGCTAAATAAATTTACAGAACCTACACACATATTTTTGCCAGCCACTTACAGGTTTTTCTTGTGAGCATGAGGAAGAGCACTGGTAAAGGTGTTTTGTTTGGGGCGGGTTTGCCCAGATGGGCCGTGAAAAACTGAAGCATTGCAACATCTGACACTGAGAGAGAGACCGATAGGATGTGTGGAATGGTATTGGGTTTTAGTTTTAGAAGACTTTTTTTTATCCTTCATCATAGGTACCATAATTTTCTTGAGTCTCTAAGAGACTCTTCTATTTCTCTAAGAGATTAGAGAAACACCTAATAGGTAAAAACAACAAAACAAAATATGTGTTATAATTGTGGTTGTCATTTAAGAGAATATCAGCCTCACACAACTTCAGCTGGAGTGAGTGTTTTGTGTGGGTACTTTTCCTGCTTTAAAAGAAGATTAAAAAGGAAACTACTGTGACTTTTGTTTTTTATTTTACTATTCTTAATGACCTTACAAGGAGATGCATCCTATTTAGCATATTATACTTTAATCATCCGTAACTTTTCTCATGTTGCAGTCATTCTTCAACAAACTAGTAGATGAGAAATGGTATGATAGCTTGAAAATGTGATATGTATTTCTGTTTTACCACTACGTCTTCCTTCAGATGCAAGTCTGCTTTCCACGTAGAAATCCAGGGTCAGTCTGGAGAAAAGGGCTTTGTTTATGGTCTGTTGTTGCTTAATTTGTATTTAGTTCTACTTTTTTACAGTTTGTTCTTCTGTTTCATCTTTTGCATGAGATGTCCAGAAGTGGGTTCTTTATCATGTATTGAACATGCAGGCTTGGGAAAGTTTGAAGTGGCCTTACACGTTTTTCAGCTCTTAAAACATAGGGGGTTTCAGATGACATTATGATGTTTAATATTAAGATACAGTGTAAACTAATGACACTGTGAAGAATAAGGCTTGTGATTCCTTTGCGTTACCTAGTTGCTAAATTGAGAAATCTAAGTGTGTGTATTTGTTCGATTATTGAGATAAAGGAGCCAGAAATCAAATGAATAAGTAATATCGGAGATGGAGGATTAGCCTCCCTAAACACTGATAAACTTCTCTCCCTGTGGAGTGCGAACGCTGCATGGACGGCAGCAAGGGCCTCTCTGTTTGAGAGGCAGTCCCAGCGCCCTGCTGGCCCAAGTGTTTCTTCCTCGTGGAGAAGCTGCATTGTGGGGGCAGACCGTTAAATAGATTAGGCTGTCTACTGCCCTTTCTTTATTAACGTTAAAGTGAAGTCTGCGTTAGTGAAGTGTGACAGCTTGACAGCTCTAGAGGCTGACTCTCTGTCTCAATTGACAGAACTGACTGCAGGTTAATACTGGAATTGTTTCATTTACTAAACTTTGTCATATCACTCTTTGGATATCGAGATCCCATGGCAGTGAAAACTATTAGAAATATATACCTGTCCAGTGAGAAGCAGACTGAGACAACCAAATCATTTCACATCTTACTGAACAATCTTTTAATAATTACAGTAGTGAGCATTGGACTAAACTGTGTTTATACAGGAGACCTAAAGGTAAAAGACTTTGTGTTTTATTTCAATGCTCTTAGTTTTCCTACCTTTTGGAAGTGACGTATTTTTGTTTTTTTTCCACACAAAGCATATATTATTATAATCTTATAATAATAAGCTCTAAAAAGGCTGTTAATAAGAATCAGAAAAGAAAATTAGTCAAGATAAGGAAAGTGAAGGCAATGTGAATGCTATTTTATGTTTTTCTCAAGTTCTATAAAAGCAGAAGCATTGCCATTGCTAGTCATCCAGGGAATGACTTTTGTCACCTTTTAGATTTAAAATCAACGTAGTACAGAGTTCCTACCATCTTTTTATTACCTTATCCTGTAAATGGTGTAATTTTTCCTGATGATTGCATCTTTCCGCATTATGTAGATCTTAATTATCTCCTGAATGCCTTTTGCAGATAAGGCTGAAATATTTACCAAAGGAGTTATTGCTACTTCAAATATGAATTTTCAAAGAATTGTTATTAATAAGATTTCTTTTGACAGCAGCATTCTGATAGATAGATTAAAATAAAAACAAAAAGCATGCTTCTGTCTTTACTGATTAAGCGTTAAAAGTCTTATTTCTATTCAAATATGTACGTTGAAGAGGAAAGAGGAGAGGGACGCCACCAACTTGAAGACACTTGGCATTTTTAAATTGTGAATGAAATGTGACATACCAAACTGGTGAACTGCGCTCTTTAATCATTCTTACGTCAGTGTCGCGCAGACCAGGGTGTAGCCTTGTACACAACTGTTTTATAGCAGCGTGTGGGACTTAGGAGAACCGGATCCTGCCTCAACATACAATAATGTACAAGAACAGGAAGTTCCAGGTGAGGAGTAGACTGTCTGTTCAGAAATGAGCATTAAAAACAGCAAAAAAGAGAATTTCAAATCAGATTTTTAAAAAGAAAACACAGTTGATGTTTTAAAAAATCATGCATGAATTAGCGTGAAAAAGAATTGTGATTTGTGAGTTAAAGATGTCCTTTTAAATTAACCGAAATTGCCAGCTGAGTAGGTATGGTGCTGTGCTCTTGTCTTTTCTGAAGAGGAATGATCAAAAAAACCCCAGTGCCGCAGCACAAGTTGCATGTAGCATAGAGTTTAAGATTAGAGGTGTATCTGTATTCTGTCATTGCTCTTTGTGTAAGTGTCTGTTTGCCCCTTGTTGAATATCTCTTACTTTGATGCAAATCACAGTTCCAAGGCATCTGATCTTCTTTCCTTTTAGTTTAACAATAATATACAATGTTTTTCTCCACTTCTGAGCTTGCTTTCTTCTTTTATGGAGGAGGTACATCATTAGTTTCTACAGTAAATTTTTGAAGGTATTTTATGGAAGCCATCTGGGTAATAGTAAATTTTACTTGATCTATTTTTGAATGGCAAATATTTGTAATATCAGATTTTTATGTAGATTTACTTTCTTTCATGCTGTATTTTGATATTTTAAATAACTGCAGGAAAGGAAAGGCACATAGGTTTAGGATAGATTGAAAAACAAAAAAATGTAGTCACACCAGTGGGGATTTTAAAATAGTTCTTTCTGTTCATGCAAATATAATTTGTATGCTGAAATAGTTTGTTTCTGTTGTCAGAAAAAATGTAGTTGACAAATGCAAATTATTACCAGGGTTATCTTAGCTTTGGACACTCCTGGTACTTCACTATGAAGTGCCAGACCCAGTAGACTCTGTAAACTTAATTTAGAGACCAAAATACAGTATGAGTTTACACATTAATGCCTCACACTCTTCCAATATAAATTTAAATTTCACTCTTGGCTCACGGAGATTGATTTAACACACATTTCCTGTCCAAGCTGAAGTGGTAGTATATTCAGTGCAAGTTCTTAAAATTTAATCATTCCTGAAAAATAGTTTCCAGGTATTGGGGAAAAAAGCTGTGAAGTGTGGAGGCTTTGAAAACTGAGGTTCTCTGAGGTCTGGCAACAGTGGCTAAGTGTATGTTAAGTACTAGATTATCTGCAATTGCCTTGGTTTTTTTAGACCAATTATTCTGAATAGGAAGAAAAAATGAACATAGTGTTCAGCTGACAATTGCAAAAGATGAGAGGAATCCATATGAATAATGGTACTGCATTCTCTCCTCTAGCTGTTTCTTCTGAAGAAAAAAAAAAAAAAAAAGTTTAAATCAGCCCCTTACCACCCTCCCCTCCGGGGGGGGAAAAGTAAAAAACAGAATGTTTTTTTTGGAGGTGATTGAAGTAGTCTCGGTGTTGTCTTTTATGTGGAGTAGAATCGCTCTTTTAGCTAGTGCTCCTTTTTGGATTAGGACCTCTCATTAAAACAAAAAAAAAAATATTCATTTCTCAAAAGAGACTATTTGGACTTTGCTTTTGCCTAGTACAATGCTCATTATAATCTGGACATGATTGACAAATGCTCTTGAAAGCATTAGGTGGAATGGAGTAGAGCAAAAAAATGCTAATCCAGATAGCTAAGGAAAAGTGGAAAGTGGCAGAGTGTCTGTGAGGGAGTAGCTTTTTACTTTATGCCTATACTTTGCAAATAATGCTTGTTCACAGATGTTATTACAAATGCTTTCAGTGTTCCCACTTTGCTAAACAAATACTGTATTGTAAATTGCATTAGTGTGACACATGTATTCAGTTTGCCACGACCAAAACCAAACATTTTAAACACAGCAAGAGTTGTCTTTCCATGTCTTTCTCCATGTGATACGGTGTGAAATGGATGTTATAATACTTACTGATCAGTTAGATGAGGGCAGTATAACTTCAGAGTGACAGCTTTATCCAGCTTGTGATATTCCTCTGCTCAATGGCTTCACTGACAGTTCCTCTTGCTAGGAGGAAGAAGCTTGCTCTAAGATTTATGTTCTCTTTTCATGTGGGCAAGGCGGTAGTGCCCCACTCTCTAATTACCCGCTAGTTCGTGGGCAGAAGAGGATGTGTGACTGTTGGAAACATACACTGAGCAGTTGTTCAAAGGCTCCTCCAAGAAGAAGGTAGCGAGCAGGCTGGAGGTGTGACACAGCCAGGATCCAGCCTTTGGGGCAGTTCTGAGCTGTATTATGAGTCTCAAGTAAGGATTCCTTAAGGGAAAATCACACTAGTGATTGTTTTAAGTTGCTAGCTGTAATAAGATGTCACACACAAAAGCTAAAGGAACTTCTTTACGAGGTTTATGCAAGGAGATGGGCATTTTAAAATGTCAATGTATCTGTAATCATCGCCAGCTGAAATTCTAGCAAAGACAGAAATCTTCATTCTTGCAAGACCTTGTTCTGCATCTTCAGGTGCAAACTCTATCTGTAATTGCAGGCACCTTTTACCTATGAAGCAACAAGAAATTTAACAGAAGGTGAGAAGGAATCTAAAGAGATCCATAGTAGAGAAGATTCAGATTCACCAGACTATTTATAACTTGAAAGTCTCGCCTAGAAGTTTGATGCAGTGGAAAAGGTAGCAAAACCTACAAAAAGTGCATGAGTGGTGTGGTCAGGTCAGGCCATCCACAGCTGCATTGAGGTCTGAATGTGGTTCCTTGCAAGAGCATTTAATGCCTGGCAGTCAGCAGATGCAATTATTAGAAAAATGCAGTATATCTTTCTGTGTCTTTATCCTCTGGAACTCTATTTGTCAGTCTTTCTGGTCAGTTACACTTCACAGGTTTTGGGGAGGCATTATCTGCTAAGTTAATGAGAATCAGGGTGATGTAAGACACAATCTAATACGTGTGTGTAGAGGGGTCCTTAATCATCTGTCTGGATGAGATGCACGTAGCCTGGTTCTGAAGTCTGCCTTTGACACTGGAGGGAAAAAAGAATATGTTCAATAGATCCTTTTCATCCTAAGGTAGACCTTCTAAACTGCTGCTTATCAGCTGCTTTTTAGACCTGCCTGTTTTTCACTTGGGTACAAATTGACTATAGCTATGGCTTGGAGAGATTCCACCTTATGCTTTGTAACCCAGAGCATCTAATACAAACCTTAATGATGCAGTGAATATAGGTGATGTTTTCTATACACAGAAATTACAGGCTGTTTCAGTGCTTGTACTTTCCTGAACACCAGTCCACCAGAAGGGTGAGTACCAGTGTGCTGGGTAGGCACCCCTTTCTTTTACTGAGGATTAAGTACCTGGGGTTAAAAAAGAAAGGCAGACATCAGTGTTACAGGCTACTGTTAGTTCTGTCTCTATATATTATGCATGCTAAGAATTAAAAATATAGTTAGCATAGTTTTTACTAATGCAACATGCATCAGCTTTTTGTCAACTGAAATACGGTGAAATTACAAAAATAAATGGAATGCATGAATAAGTAGATATGTCAGTTAAACCTAAATGTGCTCAACTTAGATATCCCTAGTATGCTTAAGGCACAGAAATTATTCTTCTGCACACAACTGCAAGCATAGAATTTGCAGTATATTTTAATGTGCAATGTGATAGCATTATAGTTTCTGCAACTTCTCTTTAATTTGTCAGCGTTAGTTTGCCTCATTCAGACAGAGGCTTGTGTAAACATTGCACGTATTGCTTCAAGAGATGTGCTGTGTGCATGAATTCAGTCCTATTTTGTTACTTTATTGATCAAAATAACTCTTTACTGTTTGATGTTCCTGTTAACCATGTAGAGCCAAGATAGCAAAGAAAAACTTCTTCACTGAAAGGGTAGCCAGGCACTGGAACAGGCTGCCCAGGGAAGTGGTTGAGTCCCCATCCCTGGAGATATTTAAAAGACGGGTAGATGTGGTGCTTAGGGACATGGTTTAGTGGTGGACTTGGCAGTGCTAGGTTAACGGCTGGACTCGATGATCTTAAAGTTCTTTTGCAACCTCAACGGTTCTATGATTCTGTGATTCTATGGAAGTGTGGGCTGTGTTCTTTCTTGCTCATCATTTGAATCACTTTCTGAATTAAGCATATGCAAACTTATTCAGGGAGGGGAGCACCGTGAAAAGTCTCATTTGCCATATTCGGTTCGTAGTGAAGGAAATAATGCTGCTAATAATTTGAATTCTTAAACTTCAGGTTGGGTTTGCTGGACTAGCAGTTGTACCAAAGGAAGAGAAAAGATACTTATTTTAAAGGGCGTTGGTATAATTCAGTACAAGCTGGCTGGGAATAAATTTTGTCTGTAATCCAGCTCAGAGTGAAAAGGAAAACAGGAGAGACACATCTGTTACACCCTAAGTTGCAGCTTCTTGAGCATGTTGGCTTTCATTCTGTGGAAGAAGCCATGCAAGTTGTCCACAAGCATAATTTTAACTCGCGTATTTCAGAAGCCAGAGTTTTTTCATGCAAGGAGTTGGTGTCTGCAGCAGCCTAAACTCTGCAATGTGCCATTGGGTGTTTTTGGTGTTTTAGCTTTTTCCCTTTGGGTGAGGTTCTCTAGCAACAGAATTTGTTAGTCAAAAGTGTTTCTCGGATAAGCTGCTTGTGGTTCTAGTGGGTGTTTTCATTGTGCATAGCCTCTGTCCTTCATGCTGTGCCAATTATTGGATTCTTAAAAATTAATAATGAACCAGAAACTGTAGACTTCAGTTTTGTTGACTGTGTGTTAGCTTCTACCAGAAGATCCACAGAATGCTGAGCCAGCATCTTCAGAGAAGAGTGTGAACAGAAGTGTGAAGCAACTAACATGAGTGTATACATATAAGACACAAATTTCCAATTTTGTCTGAAAAGAAAGCAGTAATAAGCATTTTGTCAAAGTATTGAGAGATCTTTAGTTTACAAATATGAAGAAAACTCAAGGACATTGAATCTAAATTACTTGTGAACTGTGCTTTTAGGGAAGGGTGCATTCATTTTGTGGAATTAGCCCTACATTTCAATGTCAGCTGTAAAGCGTAACCCTAGACTTCAGTGAAACGAGAGGCTAAGGTGACTTGGATGTAACTGAAAGGCTTCCACCTTATTCTTTGTGATCCCATTGGAAGCAGGTCGGCTTGGGAAAAATAGCAAATTATTTGGATGCCAGAGTTTTAGTGAACAATAGGGAAATTGCATTTGCTTAGTACATTACATATGCTGTTCGGATTTTGGACTTGTGTCTAATATTATGTAAGGCAGAGATTGGCAGCTTTTCAGGAGCGAGGTGCCAGATTGTATTTTTCTTTCACAAATTAGAGGTTAAGAACACTGGTTGAAAACATTCAAACGTGCTGTCAGGCGGTGTTTGGAAACGGCTGGCTGTCACGCCGACTAGATGCCACCCAGCAGCCAGCGCAGGGCCGTTGTGAGCCAGAGCTCAGGAGTGCCAGAGCCGGGAGTGCTCTGGGGATGCCAGGGCTCCCGGTGCTCCAGGCCCGTGCCAGCGATGCCAGTGTTGTGCGCCTCTGGAAATCCACCCACCTCTTCCTTTGCTGTGTACACCAAGGGCTGGCAACTGCAGGCCCAGTAGAAAACTCTGTCCCATGCATCTAAAATTGTCTGTTGTAATTTCTATTAGTGTGAAGTTTGGCATAAACTTCTTGTGTGAGGTTGGCTTAACACGGCTCTGCAGCGATGTTTCTATAACAGATACTTCGGAGACTGGATGGTCACTGTGAAACCAGAGCCAATCAATTGACCAGTAATGTCCTCTTTTACAGTGCGTTTTTCTAAAATAGGGACGAGCATGAGCAGATTCTTGATGCAAGTTTCAAAGAAATAATACTTGAAACCCCTAAGCATATGCAAAAAGATGCTCTTTGAAGTGGTGTGGAATATTATAATGTCTATATTGGTTTTGCAGGCTGTATTAATCAAGAAGTAATATAGGGTAGTATAGGATATTAACCTGTAAGCTTACTTTAGAATCTAACCTTTGATAAAGAGCTCTAGCTGTTTTATATGTTAAATAAGTCTTGGGAGTACTAATTATCGGGTAACCTGGAGCCATGTCTGAACAGTGAGCAATACTGTACTTTTTTCAAACCTAGTGCAAGTGTGCATGAGTTGGCCTCTTATTTTGTGGTATCATTCATACAAACGCACTGGTGTTGGTCTAGTGTAACGTTTCAAGATTGTGCCTGCCAGCGCTTGTATCAGAAAGTGTAGCCCGTTCAGAAAGCAACAGTCTGATGACAGGCAGCTGCCTCTTGATTTTAGGACAAGGCTTATTGTTAAATCAAAAGCTTTCAAATGTAATTATGGCACGGGACAGTTACTGTGTAGATATTCCCAGAGCACCACCTCTGCAACCTGTCAGCATGTGGACCATGTTGTCTTCTATCCATGGTCATATGACAGCTAGATCAATTTTCTTATTTAGAAAATATAAATGGTTTCTAAGTAGAAAAACTTATGATGAAAATATCTAAATTATTTCTATCATTTCATATCATAGCTCAGTGATTTTGGTCATTGCATAATAAAAAAAACTAGCATCATTTTCTTCCTTAAATAAAAAAAAAGGCATATAAATGTGTGGTTACTTTGAATTTAGTAGTCTGTACTAAATAGTCAAAATATTTAACAGTATAATTAATAATACACATTTTCATGGTATTTCATGTGTTCTTTTTCCAGGAGCTGTGATCATCTCCACTCCACAAGACGTGGCTTTATTGGATGCACGCAAAGGAGCTGAAATGTTTAGAAAAGTCCATGTACCTGTAAGCCTCTACATTAAAAATACCAGTAGATTGTTTTTCCAAAATGTAAAAAAAATTCCATATACTGCAATAGGTGAACAAACCATTCAGGCATCACTTGAATTTCATAAATTCTTCTTAAAAAAAAGGATTAGAATCCATCTTATATCTGTATCAGGCGCTTACTTTAACAGAAAAGAAAGAATTTTCTCAGGCTGAGGTCATAATTGTACTTGATTTCTTTTAAATTAGTTTGTTTAATCACCTGGAATGGATCAGACTGCTAAACAGAGTATCTTACGAAGTAACATATGCTTTCCAATTGTACTGTCTTACTATATCTTCATTATGTGTCCTCTTCAGCACTGTCTGTGTTTGAGCTTAAAATCTAAAATTTCTTGAAATGTGGAAAAATCATATATTGGTACACTTTATAAGAAGGAAATTTAAGTTTTTGGGGAGATATGCCCATACCTAATAGTCACATTGCCATTTGAAGGGCTCTGTGACTGTCACACCAAGTGGAAGGCTGTCTATATCACTTTGTTTTTCATGAGGTTTATAGCTTACATGGTAGCTTGCTTGTTTGGGAAATGCAAAATTTAAAAATATCCACAATATTAATATGGATTGGGAGAAAATATTAAACAAGGTAACATCTTTGACTCGATATTTTCTATGTGTGCTACAAGTTGCTAAGTAACTGAACATTATACTGTAGAGTATGTTCATGAAGAGATTCGTTTTTCAATTGAAATGTGCAGTTAATGAGAAAATATAAACTGAAATGCTTCCTTATCTTAAACAGTAAAGAAAAAAAGCCATTTACCATACTTCAAAAAAGATGTTTTCTTGCTTACCTGTGTGAAGGTCACTTCTGCTCTTTATTATAAAGGAAATTTCTTTCATAGCTAGTGCTTTGTTAATTTAAAAAATGCAATGGAAACCTTGAAGTGACTGCTTTCCCTTTTTGTTTTAATTTACAGAATAGCTTAACAAAGAAATACATTGATAAATTCCTTATTGTTAACTATTCCTTAAGCATATTTGCACCAAAATAGTAACATTTATCGTTTGCTACTAGAAGAAAAACAAATATGTATAACAGAAGAATAACATATGGAAAGTTTTGTTTTGATTTTATGTTTGGGTTTGCTAAAATTATGCAAAAATTATTTTCTTCAAAATACAGTTGTGTTCAAGTGAGTACTTTGCTGAATTTTCCTTTTGATTTAATGAGAAATTAGCTAGATTTCTTTCTAAGTCTGTTTTGTTCAATATTCTTTGAAGAGAATGGCCTCTAAGAAAATCATGCATTCTGTGATAGGCTTGGCTGCTAGTAATTTGACTCTGGTAGATAAAGTATGAAATACGATCTATTTTGATTCATTAGAATTTTCAGATCTTTCTAAATCAAATGAAAAGTCACAGCGAAGCTGTTGCGCCAGATGCTGAGTTTGAACGTACTTGGACCAATCATCAGGTCTTACCTTTTTCATTTCATGCTGCTTCATTTTATTCTAACCTTGTCTGTACATAAGTACAGACATGTCATTTACTTCAGTGTTAAAGCAGCTCCTGCCTATGTATTACATTTCTAAGTGTCAACTAAATCTGAGAATGAAAAGAAAGTTCAGTTACGTAATTTTTGATGGACATCTTCAAACCTGAGGTTTACATCAAAGAGGTGGAATCTGTGGGACTGTGCTAAAATTGCGTATCCTGATTATATACTTGACTGATCTTTAGAAAACTAATCTTTAAAATATTTAATCTAATCTTTAAAAAAGCACTTGCAAAAAATCTACTTTTCAAAAAAGCAGAGAGTCTATAGGTTGCTGACATCTGAGTCTTTGAGTATGCTTGCTTATATTTAATGGACTCTCTCCTTTGTATGTATAGGCATACATGCCTTCCCCTCACCCCCACAGTCATTAGTTACCAAAGCCTCAAATGACATATGTAGTATTACCAGAGTAAAGTCACAATTGCTAACATTGTTTGTTTGTCCTTTACTGCATTGAAATTAGAGTAGAACGACTGATGATGAAAAGCTTTGGCAATGAGAGTCAGAGTTAGAACCAGGATTACAATGCATAAGTCTTATTTTCAGTCTTAGGATATAGTCATTAGAAGAGGAGTGCCATCTCTTGTGCAGAGGAGCCCACCTGGTAAGGAGGGAGTTTGCAAAGCGTTGCTGATTCCTATCACAACAAGTTCTAAGATTCTCGCCCGTTATGTGAGTTTGGCCATCATTTTCATGCATCCCAGAGGCTTGCTCTGGGCAGGTGACGAAAAGAAAGAGTAAGTTTGAGTATTTAGGAAAAACTTGCCTATTTTCACCTGCTGAAATTGAGTTCAGTTCAGTATGGTTTATCTCATCAATCATATCCCTGAAAGAAACAGACAGGGTTTTAGTTAAATCTGCAACTTTTCTGGTAGTTTCCTTGAATTGGAATGTTATGTTGTGGATTTCACAGGTTTCAAAAAACTGCTTATGTAAACTCAGCTATGTATTTCCTTCTAAGATGTACTAAATTTTTTTTATTTGGCTCTGTACTTACTGGTATTTCTGTAGCGTCCGGAGTACCCAGCCGAGATTGTGGCTTCATATTGGGAGCGGAAGCTAGAGCCAAAAATTGCTTGTTATAAAATGAAAGGTAGGAAGACAGAAATATTATTGTGCACGTTTACTTGAAACACTAAAACATCAAGTGTCTGACTGATGGTTATGTAGGAAGCCGATGGCAGACTGCAGAACTGTAACCCTGATCACTTGAGTCCCCGTCTGACTGGAGTCGGACCTCAGCGCCATCCGTCCTTAAGTACAGGGAACGATTTAAGTGGGTTCCTCAGGAATTGTCTCCTTGTATAAAGACAGAGGACTTCCATTTTCTCACTGTATTTTCTTTAACTTAGAAGGTAGTATATTTGGATTTCGCCATGATTTGTTGTGTAACTAAAGGGCTAATCGAGCATAAGAAATACGTAAACATTCAGAAACAGTGTCTGTGCAGATAATTCATAATGAAAGGTTTCCTCATTTCCTGTTATTTCTTGATCGATGTCTCTTCACCATTTAAAACAATGATTTGACTAAATGAAATTCAGTTCCATGCGTTATAATTATCCTCTCCTCCGCTACCATGGGTTAGCTCCTGTGTTGTGGTGCATGTCATCATACTAGTTCTCGTGTCACTGCTGAGCCAAGTTTGCCAAGAAATGTACAGGGAAAGGAGCTCACTAAGGACTAGAATAGGATTCACACATACTTATGGGATAGTTTGTGTAGATGGTAACAGCTGCTTTGAAGCTTTTCCAGATCTATTATTTGAACAGTGAAATGAGAGTTATTACTGACTTCATTAGTGAGACCTATTACTTTGTCTGTAGATTTAAAAGCTCTGAAGATCATTGTGAACTCTTTTCCTTCTGTAAATACATCTGCAGAAATATGCATGTTAAAAATACACTTCAGCACTAAAGTTGTCTATGTTTGCACAGATTCTATATTAAACTGGGTGTTCATAATTGGCAACTTAATATTAAAAAAAATCTTCATATTCCAGAAGAATAATTTATATATTAATAAATGTGCACTACTCATTGGCTGACAGATAGGAACAACATCGAACAAATAAAAATGGCTGTGTAATGCTGAAATGTCATTTGCTTTTAGTAGGATTTGTTGAAATGAAAACAAAAAAGGATAGTGAATAAGACCTTTAAAACTGATACAGCATTGGGGATACAGCTGTATCTCAGCATTTGCATTAACTGTGGCAGAAGGACTTCTTAGTTATTATGTTATCAAAGAATTAACAAAACAGCTGTAATAGTCCTTAACTATTCAAAAAACATTAGTAGACTACATAACTTTTTCTTTGATTGTGAATTTGCTGAATCATAAATGTTGTATGACTACTTTGAGGAGAACAGAAAGTTCAAACCCCAAGATACCTGAAGATTAATTAATTAAAGTATAAATGTCACGTTCTCTTTTTTTTCCTGTTCTGCAGAAAATGGCTTCCCTGTATCCTAGTTAAAAGACTATTTTTCTTTTGTCAAATAATACTCCTTCCAGTGTTCTCCAGTTTAGCGACACAGTGAAAATTCTGTGACTTTAATTTAAGGAGAGCAGGATGAATGCCTGCTCAGAGGTCATCAGTAGAAGACTGTGGCTGTAGAGAGCCCTTTTTGCCATCCCTGCACCTTGTACCCTTGGACACGTAATATTTCATGTCTCTCTTAGTTTAAGAACTGGAGGAGAAAATTACACGTAATAATGTGCCAGTAAATAGAAACTTGTTCCTCTTGCTCCTCTGGCAGTCCCTGGGAGAAAGTAGAAAATGGGGGAGTTTGTGGTGTTAAATTGAAAGTAGGTAATCTTGTTGTTGTTGTTGTTACTGTTTCTTAAAATGTTCCTTGCTTTAAACCCTCTGAAAGTTTTACATAAGTAAAGGAAGACTTCTTAGAAAATAGTGTGAAACACATTATGGTGGTATAGGAAAAACAGGTGATCATCTTTTGATAATTTTTAGCTTAGATATAAGGAAATTTTTATTAAGATATTGTAAATAACATGCTTTTTTATTTTCAGTTTTAGTGCCAAAAGTTGTATATTCACTGTTAATTAAATAACTTAATATTCGTTGGTTACATTCAACACTGGTATATCCTTTTAGATATGCTTCGTTAGCATAGTGGATATGTTACTCCTCTAATAACTAGGCCAGTTTGTTCAAGCACAGAACTAGAATGCTCGGGGAAATTTAGAAGTACAAAATGCTACAAAGTAAACAACAGCTTTTTGTACTTGGAAATATATATTCATATTTTAAAAACTTGGCTATAGTGTGTGTGACATATCTAGGTAACATATAAATCTTAAAGTGAAATTTTGTAACATGGAACCTCTTAAAGCAGGTCTTCTCTTGATTAGCAGATGGGTGGAAGCTTTCACCCTGTACTATTTGAATGCTGTTTTCTTCACTTCTGAGAAATTCTGCTCTGCCTCAACGAACAGTTTTGTTTATTAGGTGAATAAAATGAGATCAATGCTATCATTAGCATTCTTGTACATTGGGAAAGACGATTTTTGTGTGCATGATTTGGCAAATTTTCATTTGACATATTTTACAAGGATGATATTGAACAGCTGGCATCAACAGAAAGGTACCTAATATGTGTGTACTAGATTTTTGTGCTGTGGTTTTTGCCACTTGGTTTCACATAATTATTTCTTTTGTTTGATCTTTAAAATGTGTTTCTGCTCTTCAGGAGAAGAGCAAATCTGGTTCTTTTTGAAAACATTTCCCTACAGGATAACTTACAAAAATATCTTAAAAGCATGTCTGATTGTGTCATTTCTTGTAATGGTATGTTTTTATTTTGTGTTTCCTGAAACTGCAAATTACAAAGCTATAAAACACAACATGAACATTCTTCCAGTTTTCAGAGTTCGAAAATGAAATACTGGCAGGGAGAGTTCTTGAAAAGATAGGCCTGTACAAGAGGTACTTTTTGTTACAAATAAGTTTATTAATCTCTCTGAAAAACTTGAAATAATGCACAAATGATAATGCAACTGAGACAACTAATAAGAGTTGATAATGATGTTAATGAGTCTGATATTACTGCTACTTCCCATTATAAATGAGTACTCCTTGTTGATTCTTTGTTGATAATCTCTTCTTTATTGTCAGAGATGAATAATGGAAATACCGATGCTTGAATCCCAGGTTTGAAAATTCCTTTCTTTTACTTACAGGTTTTAGGACTGGTTCAAAATATGAGTGTTTTCCAGTGTCCCAAATGCAAGCATGAGACACACATTTTTGGAGCTGACGGTGTAAGAGATCTAGCAGAAACCCTTGGATTGGATATTTTAGGTAAGGACATAGAAATGGGTTTATTTTTGAAGAAATATTCAATGGTGTGTGTGAGGGAAGCATTAACTGAAGTATGGAACTGCACAATCCTAGATTACTCAATATTCAGACAGTGTTCAGATATAATAGAACTAATAACTTAAGTAGTTCAATGTCACAATTTTTGTATGCTCTGTTCCTTCTCAGGATCATTGTTGTAAATGGGATGTGGACTGGATGTGAAAATTCTTGAATTGCATCTTAAATCTCTTTTGACTTATAAACAATCCAGAACATGAATTGTTTTGGTATCGTTGTGCTATATTACCTGAAATTCATTATGTTATTGATCATACAACAATTTTGACAAATAACCAAGAATTCTTTTTGGTCTCGTAAAACAGACCTAAACTCTGTCACTAATATGTCAGTAGAAGTTTTCTCATTTATTTCATTTAAATGAAATGAGTAGTTACATATTGAAATAAATATGGTAATTTGAAATGCAGTCCCTTAAAGCAGTTGGTTTTATGCCCATATGAAGGTATCTTGACTCTTGTATGGAAGCAAGCAGACTGTAATGATTGTATTTAAGTGTTGAGATTAAAAGAATACACTGAATTGCAAAATGTTGTTTCAAAAGAAAATTTATCGTTATTGAAAACAAAAATTAGCCATGATTAAACAATCTGGCATGCCTATAAGATAAAATATACATTGATCTTTAAAATATACATTGCTATTTTAAAAAGGCATATTTCAACCTGTGCTGTCATTAAAAAAAAAAATTACAGAATATAACACAGCGTAATTAAGTTGGTAAATGGGATAATTGCATGTGCTAATGATGTGTTTCCATGTATTACTATAATTATCTCAATGATTTTCCATAGCTAATTCATTAAAAAGAACCAGGAAGCTCACTTAGAAAGATCAACACAAAAACATCAAGGTCTGACATAAACTTAAGATAGCAAGGCAACACATAATTAAAGAGATGCTTTTGGGCTATCTTTTAGTTTTCTGAATATATAATGAGCTGTGATCAGAGCCCAGGGGGACTTCTACAGCCCTGGGTTATGTGGATGGATGCAAATCCTCTGCAGGCAGTTGAATCAAACATGCATTTAGATACACAGGCACAAGTGATCTGCCGTGCCATTGATCCTATAGATGGTGGTTGTTATTCCTAAGAGGGCAGAACTGATTGTGATTGTATTTAATTAGGAGTGATGTGAGAGGTTTACAGGTTTAGCAGGGGATGGGTGACATGTATGAAGAAAACCAGAGTGAAGTTTACTTTCAAACTGTCAGTGAAAGACCAGACTAAGATTAAGAATAATGCCCCAAGGGTTAAATTTAGAATTACAGTACTTGATCTGATTAGTATACCCCTCCTTCCAGGGATGACCATTATATAATACCACCATATGTATTATAAGAATTACTGCTTACAGATTTTACATTAATCTATCCCAAATGGAAGTTTTATCCCCATGTTATCTGAATTCTGCCCAAAAGCCTTGAGAACTTATTTTTTATCTCTCTCTCTCTAAAATGTATATATTTGAAATTAGTATTTCTAAATTTATTTTGCTTATATTTTGCAACACCTGTGGCTGTTCTGTTTATTCAACTAAGGACCTAGTCCTCTTGTAAAGCCTGACAAGGTTTTAGTTTCCATGATAACATCTGACAAATTCTGCAAGCTAACAATGTACGGGATAGAAAAGTATTTTCCTTTTATTTGATCAGAATAGGCTGCCTTTAATATTACTGAATATTTTTGTTTATGACAGAAGACAATTAGCAGTTGCCAGTACACCTTTGAGTGTAGTTCATTATTTCAGATACTTTTGACTGTCTCATCTGTTTATTGTTCCCTAAAGGAAAGTATGCCAAAGTTTGTGAGGACTTTGTGCCGCTGGTTGTTTCTCTCCCAGTCACTGAAATTCCCCTATTTTGCTTTCTTTTTTTTGAAGCTTGATGACCATAACTGTGACCAGAAAGCTATACCATTGATATACATAATACTAAGATAATAATTTCTATACGCTCCATTCTGACCTTTGCACTTCCTAGCTTTTTAAACTGTATCTGCTACTAGAACCAGCAACAATGACTCTCAGATTTTTAAAATTCTTTTTGTTTTTACTTCCCACAATAAATTCAAATTATTCTCAGCACTTACCCTTTCTTTGCAGTCAGTGATAATTGTTAGTATCAGAAAAATGTACGATGGCAAGTTCCCATCACATTCTTTAGTGAAGAATAGTGCAAAAACTTCATCTTCCTCAAACCCTTATCACCCAAACAGCTGTGCAGATGCGCTTGCTGTCTTTATGTTTCTGCTTAATTTAAAAGGTTTTGATTTTTTTTAAATCAAGATTGCATTTTGCTTTGTCTTCTGACTTGCACTTTTGCTTATACAAGTCTTGTTATGCTCCTGTAGTATCAGCACATCTTTGTAAGTATGAGGAAGAAAAGAGAGAGTCTGCCATTTTGTAGTAGGGCAGTTCTTTTTGTAATTCTCTGAGATCATTGTTAAGCTGATAGAGAAGAAGTATTTTTTTCATTAACAAAACATCTTTGGAAAAAAAGTAAAGATTAGTCTCTGCATAAAGTAATGGTAGGAACTAACTTCTGGTTCTGGGAGATTTACGAAGTTATTGTTATTCTATTAAGAAAGTTTAAGGTTAAAAAAACTTTTAAAAGACCCCCTAAATATTTTTTTTATTAATAAATGAACAGACTTTTATGCCTCAAGAAATTTATTTGTGACTGAAACAAATAAGAAACAATTAAATTTGAAGGAAATGGACTGTAATCATCATAAATAACAAATTGAAGTTCTTCAAAGATTCAGCTCACTAATCATGGAGCCACAGCTTTTGTGTTTGCTATTTGTTTGGTTTTTTGTTTGCATTCCTGCTTGGTTTTGGTTCTTTTTTTTAATCTCTTAAGCTGTGTCAATTTTCATACAGTTTTTTTAACGTTTCTTTTTCTGACTACGTTGAACTTCAGTAATTTACACTGGCCTTGGTTTGGGTGAAAGAAATGTTGCTAAAGTGTATGAATTAAACTGATACAGTTTCTGAGACCAGTCAAGATTGAACGAAGATAGGCTGTTCTGTCTACATCCATGCATGATATAACATGTAACGGTATCTTCCATTAAAAGAAAGCTGGTCTTCAATTCACTTCATAATTATCTGTGTAGCAATGAACTAAACATGGGAACTTCAAGTTTTCTTTAGTGCTGAAAAACTGTATTTCAGAAAGTATGTTTAAATTGGAATAGGGCTGCTAATTGATTTTCCTTTAGAACGTTCCTTTCCTCACTGACAGTTCCCTGCTCATTATAAAAGCAGAATATAAAGAAGATTTCTATTGGAAAGAAGAATGAACTGAATAGTTGTCTACCTTTTAATTGGATCCAAGGCCTAATAAGGACAATAACAAAATCTATTATTTGGAAATTAAGTATTCAAAGAAGTCTTTGAACAGTGATTAAAATCTTAAAACAGCCCTGAAAAGAATATACAATGAGGAGATAGGCTGAACACTAAGTTGCATGATGAGCATTGCCTAACACTCAAGCAATTTTTTTTTATGTATGCAAAATAATTTGTATCTCAGCCTGTGTTTTTCTGTGTATTCAAGGCAAAAAAGCAAATTGCCTTCTCTAATAAATGACTACAAAGCACAGTGCTTCCTATTCAGAGAATGAAAAATCCAGAATATGTTTGGCGTTAATCATTATGATTGTACAGAAACTGTACTGCAGCCAATTTTCATTTTAAATGCTAATTTTTTGAGATTAAGTAATTCAAAGAATATACTGAACTTGAATTTGATTTCAAGTTGCTTTAGGGCTATTTTAATGAAATATTTAAGAAATATTAGGTCTTCACATATGTGTCTCTTGATATTTTTGATACAGGAGACATTCCACTGCATGTTAATATACGGGAGACATGTGATTCAGGACAGCCTGTTGTGATCTCACAGCCTCAAAGTGACGCCGTAAGTTTGGTGCACTGCACTTAAAACAACAAAAATCCCTCTTCCAAAAGTGAATGGAGAGTGCTTCTCATTATTGCTGGTTGAAAAGAAATGTGTATCTGAATGTAACTTAGGGAAATAAAGTAAAAGAGGGTAGTATCATCAAGTAACTCAGGCCCTTCATTTTGGAATGCTGGTCATCCGTTCTGCTTCTGTGGTTTTGGTTTTGTTTAATTAGTCTGAATCATTAGAATAGCAAAGATTCGATCCAGGTTCTGACATGCCAAGAAGAGGAAGGTCAGTGTCAAGCCTCATGAGACCTTGCAGCTCATGTAGGTCCTCTAAAACTGTCAGATGAGCCTTTGGTAGTTGAGCCTGGGAACTGTCAAAGGGTCTTATCAAAAGATGTTTGGAACAAAACCTGCTTATTGTCGGTACCTGGGTTGTTTTCAGCAGGAAGTGGAGCAATTTACAAGAGGAAATGGATTTTTCTGTGCCTTTACCATGACATTTTATTGCCAAAGGAAAATGTGAGTTGTTGAGGCACTGGGAGTCAAATATGCAAGCCTATAAAGAAAAGCAGTTGCACAATTAAAACTTAATTAACGGTGACAGAATAAGATTTTTCTGGCTAGTATTTTCTCTTGTGCCTCTGCTGGAGTTTGTCTGCCAGGCTCTGTAGGGCAGGGTATTGTCTGCCACATTGTGTTTGCACAGTCTATGGCATGATACAGCCTCAGTCTTGACTGCTGCTTAGGTGTTACCATAAAGAAAAAAGTGATTAATTCTGATAATAAATGGTAGAATCAATTAGAGATAAGGTAGAATGTACAAATAAGATAACCTTTCTAATATCATGATTGCTAGGCACATGCTGACATTTTTTTCCCCTTCCCACTCCTTTAAAAGATAAAGAAAGAAAAAAAAAAAAAGGATAATCCAGTGTTATTAACATACCGATTGGGATTCCAGAGGAACAGCGACAGTCTTAAAATGGTCATACATCATTTTGTTTTGAAAGAGAAGCAGCAGCACTATGGCATGTTAATTTCTAATTGAATGCAATATTTTTGCTAGGCTTGGGCAAGGTCTATGCTGATCCTTGGAATAATGTAGTGATCTTGAGTTTAGATCCTTGTGAAAAGGAATCATTATAATCAATATGGCACTTTTGATCTGGGAAGTTTGATCAGCAGTGTGAAGGTTTGAATAGATGCATGGCTTAGGTCAAAGTTGCAGCAAACCAGCTGAGCAAACCAAGATGGAAGGCTCAAAGCTCACAGTATCTGAAATCTATAATAACCAAGAGTCTGTAGCCTGCAGGATTATCAATCTAAAAATTTAGACATGTAAGATAGCATTCTGAAAATTAAAAAAGGCAAGAAAGTCTGTTGTGTTGCCATCTGTTCCTCCTTGGACTATGTTCTTGGTAACGAAAGGAGGGGTTATGAGCACCATTTGTGGCAATTAAGTTAAATATGAAGAGGAATAAAGATTGACAAATATGTGTGACTCTGGGGAAAACTTTTAATATTCTTCTCTGCTATTGTGTCTGTGAGATAATCATTCTCGTCAGAGAATGAGGGTTTTTTAGATGTCACTAATCTCTACAGAATGAAAAAGAATTTCCCTTTATCCGTGATTTGCTTCTCATTTTAAAGATAGAAAATTATTATTGTTCTCTTATATTGTAAAAGAAAAATTAAAATCTTAGCACATAACTGATGGTGGGAGAGGTCATATAAGGTCAGATTCTAATCTTTAATACATGACACCCATCACCATGTTTCTCAAATAAACTAAAATTGTGACTATTCATGCATGAACAATCACAATTTTTCAGATAGAGAACAATGTGCACAGAGCTGCCGAAATTATCTCTGCTCTTGTCCCTTAAATTTACAGGGTTTTTTTTTATACAAAATTCTATGCTGTTTTTGTTAGAACACACTTACAAATCAAATACAGAATCACAGAACTGAAATAATATCTAGCCGTTTCAAACAGTGGGGAATCAGGATGGTGATTGACTTCTCAGAAACCCAGCATGCTGTCACACCTTCCAAGCTCTGTCAAGACTAGAGTAAACGGTGTTTCTAAAATATGTTAGCTAATACTTTTTTTGCTTACACACCTGCCACGGGATGCAACTTGCCTTGCTGATATATAAAAGTATAGCTCTCACTCTACACTAGAATTTTAAATGTGTAAGCAAACTTGTCTAAATTTGTTATTTTAAAACTTAGATGTAGTTGGTGGAAGAGGGAAGCTTCCTTTTCACAACTGGCAAGGAAATTACTAAGAACCAAAACAACCCTTCCAGAAAAAAGAAAATTACTTGTAGAGTTGTGCATGTGTGAACTTTGAAAGTTCTTCCTTGGGGAAGGCACAGAATACATAAGAATTGTCTACTTATGGAAAGGGCTGACTATATAGTTAAAGGATGTGAAGGTTTAATGGCTGGAGTTCTCTTCTGGTGACGCTTGAGACAGTCCCCAAGGACCAGAGTGCTGGTAAAATGATTTTGCTGTTGATATAATATTGTCTACGTTAGTGTTTCTGTCAGCTTAGTTGTTTAAATTGTGGCTTTTTTTAATACTCTACATGGACAAAACTTTGTTATGTGCTGTACAAATGGGGTATTGCTGTACTCGCATGTTAGCCTAAGTGACAGGAGCTAGTCTAACAGAAAGAGAGCAGACAGACCGCAGCAGTTGGGAGTGATCTAAGATCCTCTGCAAGAAGCTAATCATTTCTTAGTTTAATCAACAGTGAGGACTTACCAGACCCTTCTGGAGATAATTGAGAGTCTTGGGAGCGTTTTCCTCCTCGATCAAGCTGTGGAGGTAGATTGGCTGACTAGGGCTTCTTTTTTTTTGCTCACCCAAACATATGAGAGTCTCTAGACAGCAAAGGCTAGTAAAGGAAAATCAGGAACACTGCTAAAATGGTGGAATAGGGAAAACAGTAGGGAAAAACATAGAATAGGGAAAACAAATGAGGAATCACTGAAACCAGGTGGAATTGATCGTGCTCAGATGTAGAGGAACCTCCTAGGGATCATGGGAAGGAACCAGCAGCAAAACAGGTGTTTGAAAGAGGCATCCCAAAACCTGCAGATAAGCAGGCTAGAAGTACAGCAAGAGACGTAGAACATGATTAATTGCAGTGGAGTCATTCTTTCACCAAGTGAGTTGTTTAAATGCCCAGTGAACTCTCCATCAACACTGGGGGAAAAGGTAAGTAGAGGTTCCTAAGAGCTCTTCCATCTGTGAGCACAAAACCCAGAGAGGTATGGGACAGTTGGGGGTTATCTTGTGAGGACTTCCTGCTAGAAGCTTTTGGATATATCACAGCCTTGATGACACAGTGCATTTGTTAATACCTTGCTAGAACAGACAGGCTAGCTGTGATCATCGAGCACCCAACTCCCATCTGTCTCGAGATCAAAGAAGCAGTTCAAGCAAGTACAAAATAAATGTATTTGCTATAAATGCTATACCAGTGTGTCCATTCACCTTCTAAAAGCTAGGGAGTCTTGTTGGGATAGACATTTCCAGGAGGAGACTTGCTGGAGGCTGAGGCAAGCAGTAGATGTTGTCTCTCATCTTCTTGTCTTGGGAATAGGTGATTTAAAAAAAAAAAAGAATTGTGGAGGAGAGATGATACACCTCTAAGGTTCAGCAAGGATAATGTATTCAAGACAGCAGAGAAGTCATGAATGAATGAAGTTTAGATTTCACTTTCTTCCCCTTCTCTATTATTAAAGAGATAGTGAGTCCTCATGGCAGAAAGTGTAAAGAGGATGACTGCTTTTGGAAAAAACCCAAATTCCAGGAAACACGTAATGGTCAGCTATTTCCTCAGTGTTTTCTTGCCACGTATTGTTACGGAAAACATTTGGAATCTATTAAGGAAACATACTTTGAGATCACTCTCTTGTTCTGTAAAATCAAGTGGAGTATATTGGGAAAGCAGAGGAAGATGAAAACGGGCAAACCCGGTGAATCATATATAGCTTAGAGTGTTGGATCCCCAGATCGCACAGCCTTTTGCAGGTATGCACAAACTTACATGCAGTGTGGTGAGGAATTTATTACTTGGGTAGGAGAAGAGCCAAACTTGTCCTGGAGCAAGGAAACCAGGACCTGTGGCTGGAAAACATGCTTAATGTCATCCTGTCCAGCTTGTGATAAAGACCAGTGTATGATACAAACCCCACATACTTCTTGGGGGAGGTTCTGTTACTGTCTAGTTCACATTTAACAATGTAAAATGTGTTCAGCCCTTTTGCAGATTTTATATACTCATATATATTGGTGAAGGATTTTGAGGCCAGTAAATTGCACACAGATCTATAAGGGGAGAGAAAAAGCCCAGTCAGGTGGAAAGCAGGGGCACAAGGCATCAGCAGTCTGACGTAACAGAGGAAAGTAAGTCTGGTTAAAAATCCCCTTTCAATTAAATTAGAAATGTTACAGACCTTACCGTGGTATCATCCAAAGAGACAGGTGGAATTTGCATTCAGAAGGAGGTTTTTTGTAGAACTCCATGAAAGGGTGATGTGTGAGTCGGGTAAAAATGTACAACCTTTTAAAGCTTGCAAGAAATAGTTGGAGAAAAATTGAAGTAGTGGTTGCTAATAATGTTTGCTGTTGTTTAGCTGTCATCAATAATTCCATTTAAAGAGTGGTCTCTCCAGGGTGTGATATCTTTAAAAGAAAAGCAAGCCCTGAAGAAGGCTGCATGATATGATTTATAATATGCTTTATCATCAGGGCTTCCTTTGAATGATCACAGTAACATTTGGTATGTGTAGGTTCGAATCCTTTACTCAGGGTGTAGATAGTACAATGCATCATCAGACCCTCATCTATGCTTCACTCTGCTGAAGAAAATGCTGAGTGGTAGGACAGTCTGTTTGAAGGATGTTAGTATATTGCATTTGAATTGCACTGTTCTACTTAACCATGTTTTCTGGGCAGGATGTCTTTTTTGATGTACATAATGGCACCTGAGTGATGTACACACATAATGGCACCTTGGGGCTAGTAGTGTTTCCCAGCTGAGGCTCCCTCAGAAGACAGCTTGGCTTTTGCAACTGCTGATATATAGGATTAACAGGAAATTTCCCATGAGCACTAAGGATTTTTTTTTGAGGTGTTAGATTGAGGAAGCATCCAGTTTACTTACCCATCTCCTCCATTTCATGTTGTAATTTATAGATTGACTTTTATCATCTCATTAAGTCCCCTTTCTGGGCTGAGACGTCATTGCAGCTTGGCAGGAGTTGCCAATATATGCAAAGAATAATCTTATGGTAGAACTGCCCAGAGGAGGACGGAGTGGGAAAGGCTCTGGGCTTCTTGAAGCAATGAAGAATTTCTCTGGGTGACATGCAGCTTTTATCTGAGGTGGAAGCTCATTTAAAGCTGTGTTTATTATCATGCTTTTAGTGCCTTCTGAGCTGACCACAGTAAAATACAGACATCAGAGGGCAGCTCCAGGCATGCACTGAAGGTTGGAGTTGTGTCAAAGTAGCAAGCAATTCCCATGGAAATTAAAGCTATTTAAAAATCTGATTGAACTGAAAAATGGACTGTGGTTGAGCGAAAGAGTGTGCTAATAAGAACAAAAGCTATCACCTATCATTATTTTCATGCAGATGGTAGCTAAGTCTAGTATTTGTCCTTGTGATAGTCACTATTTGATTAGTTGCTCATTGCTCATGGTTGATAGTTTCCTTTAGCAATGAATAAAGTACAAGCCCCTAGCAGCTCAGCTGAGCAGATTTAAATACCTTATCCTTCTTTACAGGTATAGTAGCATCCACAGCATTCAATATTCCAGACAGTTGGACTTGCATAGATCCTCCTTTGGATTGCTGGGCTGGATAAAGCATTTTAATAGTCTTGGAGTCTTTTAATCACAAATAGAAGTTAGAAACCATGTCAGTACCAGGATTTACATTCTGATGTAGTTGGCTTGCAAGCGATTGGATCAGTATGCTTTTTCTGAGTTGCTGGTCTGAAGTTGTTTGCATGCAGTGTTTTGGGTGAAGGTGAAGGTGATATCAGCTCCTACCTGTTTTGACTTTGTTGATGGGTAAATTGTATTCTGTATTTGTGAGGCCATTGCACTAGACACTGGAAGCCACTGTAGTGAGCTGTTTGCAGGCTAAGATCAGCACTTCAGTGAAAGGCAAACTAGCATGTCAAGCCAATCCAATCCATGAGAACAGGGCAGAGTCAGCTGTGATCTGTACAGTCAGGTTTTTTTTTTCAATCTTAGCAGTGATGCATACTTCCCTTGTGGGTAAGATTTTCAGGGAGAATGAAATGCCATAACTGAAAGGCTCACATTTCTCTAGGATTACCGTAGTGCTTAATTAGATGAGCTAATAAAAAGACTTGCAGTTTAAATCTACCCCGTGCCTATAATCCCATGACAGAGTAATGAATCAGGATGTTCTGATTATTTAGGCTAAGTAGGACTTTTCAGTCCTTTTCCCGGTGAACTTTATTACAAGTTCTTCATTTCCTACTCTGGGATCTATGCTGTCATTAGTCACTTCATCATCTACCGTGCCCTCTCAGTCCTAAGGAGGTTTGTGATTTAAAGAATGCTGCACTCTTTTCTGGCAGTGTTTGTACCAATGTTTGAGAGATGAACAGTCTCTCACGTGGCTGCTACCCAGCTCTTTCTGAATGTCACCTTCCACCTCTACCTCTGCTCTCCCCAGTGCTGCTCTCAGACTCCATCTAGGCAATGTTCATAATGAATGAGTCTGGTCTGGTTTTAGGGCATTCTGTCTTCCTGTGCACTTCTCCTTCATCCTTTTGAAGCAGGGAGAATGTTTGGCTGCCAGCTAACTGATATGTTGCTGTTAAATATAAAGCTGTCCATCTGCAAAAAAATGCTTTCAGAAAGACAGTCTATAAACCATTCCTTTAGAGCTTCCAAAGTATAAAGGGAAAAACTGATCTGTAAAGTTCACTTTTATCCTATTAAAATGAAAATTGTTGTGAGTGATGAATAAGACCTCATCCTTTACTTTTTCTCCTCTGGCTTTCCACCCAAAAAGGAAAGAAAAAACTCTTTCCATTTTCAGTTGCAACATGTGTTCTTTTGCTTACTAATGATAGAGTAAACAGCTAAACTGAGCGGTGCTCTTTGTCTACAGATGCTACATTGAAAAGATCATGAGTAGGAGAAAACAATACATATAAGGTTGTTCTTATGTAATAAAAGGCACTTTATGTAATGACAGTCACTGAGTTTCCATTTAGACCTTTCACATATGTTGATCTATGTTACTGCTGATAGACCGGTCCTCGCTCATAGCTGAATGATTTGTTCAAAGATAGCAAACTAAGGCTTGAAACAGTTGATTTTGTCAAAGACAGGTTACTGGTAGAGTTCTGCAAGTTCTGTTCAACATATAAAGTAGTGGTCTAGGAAAACAAAAAAAGGATGCTTAGCAGGTAAGACTGCTGATAATACTGGGGCTAGGTAATACCAGCATGCTGGCTACAAAGAGTTGCACCAGGAAACACCTATTACGAAGCAACCGATCAGCTACTTGGCAAATGAGGGTCAGTGTACAGTGTGAAATTGTTGCCAAGATACTCGTTAACAGTGGTTTTTTTTGGGGAAAAAAAATCTAGTTTATTGGCATCTTGACATAGGGTAATGCTTGCACAAGCAATCAAGTCTCCCAAGCAGGATATCTGGTTGCTGTGTGGATGGTTGTGGAAGTCTGTGTTCCAAGGACCCTTGCCAATGGTGTCTTTGGCTGGATCAAATGAGATTCCCTGAACTGCTGTTTAGCTCAGTTTTAACAATCCATGGTCCTATATAACTACTACAGCGTATGCATGATCCGTTGCTGCTGATTATCTTGATTTATGTACAGAGCATCTCCTATCTTAAGTACGTACAAAACCACTGTCCTATGTTACTATTTCTGCACCTGCAGGAACAATTATATGGTGTATTTATAATTCCGTGTACAATTTGGTCAACTCTGGAGCAGGAACAGCCTGGGCTGTCTCTAGAAGGAGCCAGATTTTCCATTCAGGTTGTTAATTGACTCATTAAAACATTAATTGATCTGTGCAAAGTGGGACTGCATGTGGGACTCTTCAAGATAGTCCAAAATTCCCACCTGGAGTGCTCCAACACTGATTAGTCAAATACTTAACTGCAAAGGCAGTTGACCTTATTTCAAGTGGACCTTATTTCAAGTTGGTCCATTATCTCATCTAGGCAGGTGGCTAGCTGGGGCTAGACTACCCAGAGAATTAAGAGCTAAGTATGGTGGGTGTTGCACGTGGGCACAGCTGTGCTACGCAACTGCACTGCAATTACACATATAGGAGAAGTTCGAATTTCATGCTTGTGACTTAAGTTCTGTAGTTCTTGCCACAAAGTCACGCATATGGGAGAAAACAATTCTAGTTTGGTGTCTGCATTCCTTACAAACTCAGAAAATTACGTGACTTTAGTTTTAAGGTGATGTGAACACTGAGACTATGAGGCACCGAGGCTGGGAGTGACAGAAAAGAAAACCCTACAAGCCAGGAGCAAACCCGAGAAGAGAGGAGACATGTTAGGGATGCCTGGCCCTGCAAAAGGCTGCCACCTGGTTCAGACCAGTGACATTTGGTGCTAGTGGACCAACTGAGAGACTGACCTTGTCTTTCTGCCCCTCAAGCTCTGGCCTCAGGCATTTGTCAGCTTGTTTGCTACTTTAAAGGCTCATCAGGGATACAGGGTCTAACTCGAGGTCAGAGCCATCTAAGAGTGCTGCAGGAGGCAGGAGGATCAGTGCAGTGGGGAATATTGTGGTGATTTCTTCGAGTAAACAGGGAAGGTTGTCAATATGGGCTCCATATGTAGACTTATTTGAGAAGATGAAGAAGTAGCTTGGTTACAATCTAATAGAGTAGAAGCAAGCTGAATAGCAGCGGAGTTTTCTATTGTACTAGACAAGCACAGAACATGATGCACTAGCTGGAAATTGAAGCATGACAAATTCAAATTATAGATAAGGTGTACATTTTTAACAATGGAAGTAATCAACCTCTGGAACAATGTACGAGAGATATACACACACAAAGATACTCTTTTAATTGAAAATCTTTATATCAAGATTGGAGACCTTTCTAAAAGGTGTGTTCCATTTCGACTACAAGTTGTTGAGCTTGGTACAGGAATTATTTGGTTTCATTTTGTGGTTTGTTCTGTGTTGGACCTTAGGCATTGTTTTTATACGTGTCTCTTGACATTAGATTTATGAATACTTGATGTTAGACTGATCATGGTCCTAGCTGTGTCACGTTTGTAGAGATGTTAAAAGAAGTATGCTTATTTGGGTCGCTCCTGATAGTTTTACAGTTCTGTGCTCTTCTGCCCTCCAGCTGACGGTATCTGACCAGATGCCACAAGCTGATGTGAGAGGGAGATTTTGCTGTATGGGTTCCAGTGTCATGGAATTAGTTCAGTCTTTTGGAAAAATGTCTTTTTTTGAAAATACTTTAATTTTTAATGTCTGTATAGGAAATTCTGTAGTGTAGTCTAATCCTTAATGAATTAATTATCTCAAAAAAATTTTTTTGAGGGGAATGTTGTTGTTTCTCTGATTCTCTATCTCAGTCCTGTGCATGGTGCATCTCAGTCTCCAAGGTGAGGGAAGTTTATAACCAATAGTATCTGTGGGACTAAAGTGTTTCCTTCCTTCTCAACACTTCTCCAGAAAAATATTGATTCTGCTTGCTGTTTAAGACAGATTGTTCAGTCAAGTTCTGTTCTCAGAATAATACCAAAGTTAACTTTTACACCCCCCCCAATATTTTAAATAATGCTTGTACTTACTTTATGTATTGATTTATCATTTTTCCTGAACACAAAACTGGCTAAATCAAACCCATTTATTGTAACATTTTTCTTTTTCTTTGAAGGTGTGTGAAAGAACATATCCCTAACGAGATGTAAAATATTCCTTTTTATAGAAGATGAAAGGTGCTAAATATATGTTTCTGTTTTTGCAGGCTAAAGCCTATCTAAAGATAGCTATGGAAATAGTAAGACGACTGCCAGTACCTCCTGCTTGAAGTGTTTATCACTGAAACTTACCAAAAAAGCAATCTTTTGGTGCGACCAATGCAGAAGAGTCCTGCTACCTAGTTATGTGGATGCCATATTTTAGTTCTAAGAACTGTTTTAGGAATTCATTTACCAGAGGTTAAATTATGATTGTGATATTTACTGTTTTTCAAATAATTGTTCGGCCATGTCCAAATGGATTGAAGTATACAAAAGATTATAGACAATATTTAACTGCTGGATTGTAACATCATCAAGCAAGAAGGAATGAAGTACATTTTTTACATGTGTCCTGTTTTCAGGTCAAGAATGAAAAAAAGATGCTTCAGCCAAGCAGACTTATGAGAGTGGTGCCAAGGTATAAGTCCTCCTTAAAAAATCACATTTGCCATACTCTAATTTCTGTCAGTTTTGGTTCAATTTTTTACTTGGTTAACTACCAAGCTGACCTTAAGTTCTGCAAAATTTTAAGGAGCAAATTCAGTTACATAACTGCAATACTTTCGTGTGTTCATCTTAAAAGAAAACTAAAAAAATTCCACATACAGTCTGAAGAGTTCTTGTGATGGATCATGAGCAAATTCATTTATTATTGGATAATGTTCAATCATGAGGCAATTCACAGTTTTGTGGAGAATGGATTACATGACCCTGAGGCTTATTTCTTGACTGTTTTGCATTATGATGGACCCAGACAGAAGACTAGGTAACCAAGGTCTTCACTGAAAACCAGAAGTTGTGCCTGAGGTCAGTTTGTCAGGGGATGCAAATGATCAAGATAAACTAAATTTATGATTGTATATTCCTATTACAGTGCAGCAACTTGGAATTCAAATATAAAGTTATACATTTGAAGTAAAGAAAAATTTGGTCTTCAAACTGCGTGGTCTTCTGGTTTGTTTTTTCATTCGCTTATATTTCTGCGATCTTTATTTTTGTGTTGGTGTGTGGAAGTGGAAGAATATGCCTTCAGGGAATGAGTTTCCATTTACAATTAGATGTGTGAGTTGACATTTAGGCTTTTTCATTTACATAATCAAATATGGGTATCTTAAACATACATCTTAACTATACCATACTGGGAATTTAACCATACTGGGGAGTTTTGCTGTTGACCTCTGTGGGACCAAGATTTTCCCTGTAGTCCAAATAATTATTCATAATTTTGGATGTAGTTGGTTTTTTTTATTGAAATGATACAACATAAGAAGTTGGTATACATTTACGTTTAGAATATTTAAGTAATATGTACCCAGAATTTACATGGGAAAGCTAGACACAAATTACGGGTTGAATTTCAAGCTTAGGTGATTTTGTAAACATGTAAATTATATAGTCCAGAACCGTTGATTTTTTGCTTCATTTCAATCTCTGAACCTCTTTGCCTGCGCCCTCCCCCCTGAGATCTCATATCAGTGTTCAGCTTTTTCAGTAGCATATTATCCCACCCCTGTAGAATTGACAAAAATATTCATTTCCTTTCTGTTGTCTAATATATTTTACAAAAATTAAAGCTGGGATAGTGTTCTGCCCTTTCATATTTTATTGATAACTTATTAGGTTTTTTAATTGAGTTTTATTGCTACACATATTATTTATTCACTTCTGCTTTACATATTGTAATTGTTGGTGTGTATGTCTATAAGTAATCCTGTGGTTGTTTTGGCATAGTATAATCATAAATTTCAGTGGAAAAACTGGGATTTCTGACTGGTTTTTAGCAAAAGACTGTGATACTTTCTGAACTTTGGTATTTACTATTTTCATCCTGTTAAAAAGAACGTCACTGACACCCAGTTCATGTTGAGACTGCGTGAACAATCAGTATACAGATATAAGGTTGTTTGTTTTCCCTTTCTTTTCTTTCTCATTATTTCTTGGTTAGTTGAGGTATGAAATTTGCTTTCAAATGTCCTTTTATTTTTACTCCGTTTTACATTTTTTTTCCTTTTAATTAAGTACTGCGGTTTTGCTCTGTTGAATTTCATCTGCAGAACTATTTTGAATGCCTTTATCAAGAAACTGGTTATAATGATTAAATACAGTTTCTAAGCCAATCTGAAAATTCATATTTAATTAACATTTTTGTGAAAGGATTGCACAATGTAGTAGGTGAAACCTGATTTATTGATTAAAAATTGCCAGTCATTTAAAAAATATATATATGTAATTGTACAGAGTAGGTAGGCCATTTCTGCATTTAACGATAGCAATGGTCAACCCAAATTTAAAATGAGAACAGATTTGCTTTACTTTCCTCATTCTCCTGAGTGAAAAAGTATCTGCTTGCCAGCCCTGCTCCTGCAAAGGAACCGAGGGGCATTGACATGGTGTTACTGCTACTTAATGTTATAGAAACACATACTTATATTTTTTTTCATTATACAGTACACTGTTAAATACATATTAATGAATTCTAGTCAGCATACTAGATTTGAAATTGTAGTTCATAAAATCACTGATACAAGTTATTGGATTGGGGGGGGCGGGGTGGTTGGATCAGTCAGAGGTTGAGCAGGAGACAGTGGCATTTAACCATAGTTTATAAGTATAGATTATAGACTTGACACACAGTGGTGTTTGCTCTTTTCAACTCCAATATTTTACTTTCATCTCTGTGATATTTCCTAGTGTACTAGTATGTTTTTTCTGAAAATGCTAATCCTGACAATAGAACCTGACTTTCCTAAGCTGTATGGGTAGATGCTCTTTGCACAGGAGCAATGGAAACTTACTGCAAAATTACTGCGATCGTGGGTTACCAGCACAGAATTATTAAAGTCTGTAGCATTGTAAGCTGCAGTTACACACTGCAAAATCCCACAGAGGAAGAGAAAGAAAGAGGAAGGCTGGGGAGGCGCGGGGCCAAGCAGGCAGGAGTGGGGACAGAGGCGACCATCAGTCCCGGGTTACCTCCCGTGCATGTTAAGAGCACGGTTTCCCAGGCCGCCTTGCATCACTGCCAGAGTTGCTTGCTTTCCCGTTCATGACACGGCCCTTGGTATAGTGACCACAGTTGTGTTTGCAGAGAATTCCTGTTGTTTCGTGGGTGAGGAGCATATGGGCTGGGACTTAACACAGTGCATTTCCTGGCTTTCTCAAGTTTGGGTTTTAATGAAACTCGAAGAGTATAAAATTGTTTGTGTCAGTGAAGTATTTTGCTATAAAATTTTTACTACGATGGTCAGGTCATTGTGAATTCTTGAGCCACCGAGACTATGGTCTGTGCGTTCCTTCAAATGTTAAACTTCTCACAATAGCAACAAAGTTTTTAATTGTTATTTGAAGTGATGAGAGGAAAGTAGTTTGCAAATCAGATTTTCTCTACTAATTCAACTTGAGTTTAAACTACAACCCATTTCAGTTGTTCTGATTGGTGATCATGGTGATGAAATAACATTAATGTAGAGGAAAACCAGCAGACGCCAGTCATCTTTAGTGTATTCACAAAAACCTAATTCTGAGCTTGCTTCAAATTAGTCGGACCCACTTGGATCCAGTGCAGCAGGTGAATGCCCCCATAACATCTTTCCCTTAGTAAGTGTATGGTTTTCACCTGGACCTACTCAAACTCCCTGTTGGGTTTTCCCTGCTTGTGATGCAGTTAGTGCCGGTGAGAGCAGGATTTGATCCGAGGCAGATGCTGCACACTGGTTTGTTGGTAAACTTTGTTCAGGCTATTATTGGGCCCCCTAATGTAAACCAAAAGCTGCAATCAGGGCGGGGGGAAAAAGGGAGTAAAGAAGGGGTGAATCTCATGCCAGTAGGAATATCTCCAGGTTCCCAGAGACCCTGCTGTAATAATGTTGAGCTTGCAGGTGCAAAAATATATGTGGGAGAATAACAGCAGGAGAGCAACAAGAAAGGCAAACCCTTCTGTTGCTTAGGTGAAAGATTAAAGAGCTGTGAGAGGCTCTGCGGGCTACAGAACTGATTTGCAAAGGCTAAGGCACCGAAGATGCTCTGTGACAATATAAAGGGGATTTCGGGGCTTACTCCAACTGTGCAAAGCTTCTGTCAGAGCATCCCCAGCCCCGAGACTGGCACATGAGCTCTGAACCTGAGTACCCAAGTCGCGGGCACTGCTCCTGTCCTTCCAGATATCATTGGTGGGGGTAGGATCTCCATGCTTACTCTTCCACAAGGTTTGCAGTATGTGCCCAAGGTGCGAGAAACTTGTTCTATGCCTGGCTTTGGCTGAAAAGTTTCAGACTCTCTCTCTAAACGTAGGAGAGGTCCTCAGCCACCTGGCTTAGTCTTTGCTAAGGACCATCAAGGAGCATACATCACTTCTTCTGATAAAGCTGCATCGCTTGTGGAAGAAATAAGGAACATAGTTGTAATCACAGCTAATCATTTTTGAGTGTAATGACTTGGGCTGGACTTTGATCCTTGTTCCCAGCTTTATTGATGATTTTTGCCTAACGAGACTGTGAATAAAATAATCAATTTGTAGGATAATGTCTGGCACTGTAGCTGCTTACAGACTTGAGAAAAGGCTGGGAGGCTCTGCTTTTGGATTTGTTTGTGTCATTTGAGTTTCTCATGGCCACATCTGGGCCCATATTGTTGTCGTCATTTTAATTTAACAGGAATGCTTCCTAGCAGAGATGGTTAAGGGGAAAGGCTCCTGCTTAAGGATGCTTCGCAATAAGATGAATCTGAATTGCTGATTTAATTTCAGAATTGACTTATAATGACAGGAGTTATAATGATGATTATATTTTATTTTGGCAGCATATCAGCCAAGGCACCAGTATGTCAGCCACATATCACAAAAACACAGCAAAAGAAAGAATTCATTCCTAAAGTCATTTTCAGCCTAAATTTAAGACTTATCTTTTTTTGTGCGTTCTGTTTTACATTATGAAAATACTAAGTCTGAAGAAAAGGTATATTCAAAGGTCTGTATTTTTCCATTATCTTCACATATTCAGGGAGGCTTTTTTTTTTTTTTTTTTCAGCAAGAGGACAGGCACAGCTTCTCATTCCTTATGCACCTATTCCTCTCAGTTTCTCCATTTGTATGAGTCTGGATCTGAATACCCACTTTAATCAATGCAAATAAATGACTTCTCCTAGGGAGTACACGAGTCTTTGAACAAGCTAGTGGGGGGGAAGAACATCTGTTGTCCTTTAACATCATTTTGAGGGCTTACAGATTCATTTGAAGTGTTCTCACTCATACCACTGGGATTTTCTAAAACTTGTGTTATTTCCTGTGGTCCAGAGGTTTTGTCTTTTCTATGAGAGAAAGAGGAGACTCCCCCCACTTGCCTCCCCCATGCGTGCTTCCTGGTACTGAACAAGGTCTATTTTAAGAAGCCGAACTTCTGATTACTTTTTCTGAAAAGTGTTAGCTTATTTAGAATGACTTTCTAATAGTACTTAGGAGTCCTTTTTCCCTTTTACTTTCAGTGATTTTTATTTTTTTTCCCCAATTAATATTGAAGAAATACTAGAATGTATTTTTAAAGCCCAGTTTGGCTGCATATTTGGGAGAAATAAACAAGGTGAGAAATTATCTTATTAAGCCAAGCCCATATTCTCTAGATTTAATTTTGGAGTGTTCCTCCAGTGTGTAAATATTGCAAATATTTTTACCTCTTGTTAAGGGAAACTGTTAAAGTGAACAAAAGTTCAGGAGCCTGAACACTTTCCTGCTCGGCAGTAAGCATTTTGAGGGTGGCGTGAGATGTGTCCGTAGGCTGGTCAGACAGGGTTTACATGTTGTTTTATCTGCTGAATCAGGAAGTTTCTACATGTCTCTTTTCAGAGGAGGAATTTCCATATAAACAGGCTTTTGTCTGTGATACCTTGAGGCCTCGAATTAATTACATTTCAGATGGAGTCGGGGAGGTTTGGGTTCACACTCCCCACTTCTTCCTGCAGGATAATAGGACCCAATGGCTATTTTGGAGAGTTACTTTCTAAAACAAGTGTTAAAAGGCTGGGAAAATGTGCCTTGTAAAGCATCTAGGCTTTGAAAACTTAGTCTAATAAACCCACATTTATTCGTGAGTGCCAGCGCTACTGGCATCTCTTCTGTAATGCCTTAATATCCTAAGCTTTTAGGAAGCCTGTGAATTTGCTGCTTGTTTGCACTTTTTTATAAATCTATGTTTTACAAATACATTTCATGTTAACGCAGACACTGCTACTTCACTTTTGGCTTAATTTTGCTGCAGTGTAAATAAAACTCTTTTTGTAAAGCAGTCTTCCTTGACTATTGGTAACGCATCTAGAAAGTTATTCCTCTAGAGAAAGAAATGGCAGGGCTGTTTGATGCTGAATGCCTTCTTCCCTGTTGGGTTAATATAGGAAATTGTAATCGCTGTCTCAGTGAATGTTGTTGGTTTTGTTACCCTGATGGGAAATATATCTTCACTAATGCAAAATGAAACTGCTGATAAAATGCCTTTTAATTATTAAGATCTTGTAGCTCATGAACACTGAAAGCAGTACACGCTAGAGTAATTTATTTAAAATATTCCTATTTTTACACTTTTTAAGCATGGTTTTTAAGGAAGCAGTAGTAATAGACATTTGGACAAACTCTCTGCTGTTGAAATTAATTGCTTTCCACTGGCTGAAAAGGTCTGCCGTTTTCACAAAAAATATGACTCAGACAAGTTAAGCAGTGTTATTCACCATAGTGCCTGTGTACAGAATCCTGTCTATGAATCTGCAGTAGCAGGTGACAGGAGGGAAGAGGGATGACGTACCAGTATTTGCCTGGAATGACCTCATGCCAGGAAGCAATAGGAGTTTGTTTGGCACAGCAAAAATACAAGCAGAATTACATTTTTAGTGAGGGGAGATGGGTCAGAGCAAAGCAGGGGATGTCTTATTAGTTTGTAAATGTGACTGGCATATGAAAGGCAATAAAACGTTTATACTGTCAGAAATAAAATTGGGAATGTATCTGTCCCACTTCCGCCAGAAATGCGCAGTGAGGGAATGTGTGACCTGGGGTGCCTGGCACCCCGGGGACGTGTTGATCCTGGTGCTGCAGAAAGATGGCAGGACAGAATCATCAGATCTCTGCAGATCATCAGAGTCCTCATTTATGACACAATTTCTGCACATTAGGGAAACTATTGAAACATACATTTACAAGTGAATAGTTGGAAACGGTTGTTGCAGAACGCTACTTGAGAAACGGGATGTCTCAGCTCTTGGTCAGTCTGTTTTTACATCAGATAATGTGCCATCCCTGGGTGGCTGTTTATCAGAGTTAGCATTTTAGCTGCCTTTGCCACAGGAGCTGAAGTCGAATACAATAGCAAGATACATAATCACTGCAAAGTACTTTTCCTGACGCTTGGGTGATACCAGCAACCAAGGAGTCATTCTGAATACCTTACTGAATTACTGTACCAAAGCTTAACAAACAGTAATGTGAAGTTTCATCCTATTCCAGTCATTTTTTTCTATAGAAAGTGTTTCACGTTTCCTTTTTCAGCACTTTACTACTGTTGGTGGTCAGATAAAGATAAAAAGATTTATGTACAGAGGATCCTGGAGGGCATTTCATGCTTTGAAGTGAGATTATATAATTTTCTTCAAAACAAAATGGTGAATGATGGGGTTGTTCTTTATTTTCTGTTTAGTTTTCAGAAACTACAGTCACCATAAGATAAGATACCAATTGGACATAATTTTGGATAGTCAGATTGGAACTCTCCTAACCAGGTGCTAATCATACCTTGACAATACAAACACACAAGCAACATGAAGCTCTGGGTTTTTTGTATATGAATGTCTTTATTTAACCTTATCTTCATTGGCATGGGAATGATACGGAACTGTGGCAGATAAAATGCAAAGGACATTTGAGACGCACATGAGTTAATTGTCACAGTTAAGGATCATGAAAACATAGCTGTTGAGCCCAGATTTCCGATGCAGCGTGTACATGCGCTGACAGTGGAGGAGCCAGCAGCGTTCAAATAGTGCCACAGAAGTTTCCACTTCCTAAGTGAACTCTAAACTCATTCTGTGATTTGCTATTGAGAAAAGTCACGCTCTGAACGGTGACAGTGTTGAGCCTTCAGACTGTACGTTCGCCTGTCCCTCACACGGGAAATGACTCACCAAAATGTTTATTCTTGACACGGCGATCGACTCTCCCCAGGAAAACAGGGATCTGTTTACTCCGTAATATATCAGTGCTTCTTATCAGACTGTACAATATCCCCGCCAGGGCTGGCACTAGTCAGTATTTATAAAATACTGTTTGTAGAAGGGCAGTTGCTGTGTCTAATACTTGGGAACCCTGTTCTTAAATTGCACCTGGCTGCACCTGGCAGTTGTTATAGGCTCTGTTCATTGCTTTGATTTACTTTCCATTTGAGTAATGCTGCGTTACTTGTAGGCAATGTGTGGCCCTGCAATTCTAAAGTGTTGCCGTTCACAAGATAAAATCCTGCACCGAGAATAACGCTCTAGCAATGACGCCTTCACCTTGGAACTCCGTCGCTTTGGGAAGAGCTCTGCGTGGGCACTGGCAGAGTGGGGCAGAGCCGAGCCCTCCACTCTCCGCTTTGCCATGAAGGGCTTATTGGGGCCTGTAGGGACATAGGGATAACTGCGATAAAATGGTATGTGGAAATAGCCTGCCGTGTTATGCTTGAACATGAACAAGGAAGCTTGGAGGAAAGGTGGAACCCCTCTGCTGTTTCTCTGGCCTTTTCCCAAGGAAAACCCCTCTTTTGCAGCATTGTAAATTAGCAGTTTTAAGTCACATGGCTTTGATAAACTGTGTTTTTACTATTTGTGTTACTGTAATCATAAAAAGACAAGTGGGCTTTCTGTGCATGTTTCATCCATACCTATGCAGAGAACTGCTAGCGCAAAACAACAAGGTGTCTCTAAGGGCCTTGGTGGCAGAGCCGGAATGCAGAGCGAGGGTCGGTCGGGCCCGGGACCGGGCGGTGCCTGGAGCGGGGCGGGGGGGAGGGAGCCCTGCGGGGACAGGGCGGCCTGGCCTCGGCCCCCCGCGGGCTGCGGAGCCCTGATAAGGCGCCTTGTCCCCCCACACCTACTGCCTGGGGGGGGGGGTCCTGGTATCACTTCTCTTGGTCTGACTGGTCACCCCTCTTAATTCGACTGGTATCTCTACCACTCCTGGAACTGGGAAGAGAGAAGGTTCCGGAATTCCAGAGACTGAAATCTATAAACAGGGACCCTCGCTTCCCGCCTTCTTTTTTTCCCTCACCGAGTACCCCTGTCGGCAGGACCAACGCTGGACCCAGGACTGGTGATTCTCTTTTCCTTCTCCCTCTCTCTCGCTTCTCCTAAGGTTATTAGGTTGTTAAAGTTGTTAAATTGTAGTCAAGTACTGCACGGCCTACCTCGATTTTCCATAAAGCCGCATAGCTGGGGTAGATATAATCGTGAGAGGGCTGGCAGGTATCAAATATTTGTACTCAATATTTATCTCTGTAGAAGCTTTCTATTAACGCTGGTGTTTGTGTACGGACCTTGAGCGCTGGCCCACCTTAATCCACACCGATTCACCGTTTGTGAACCTTAGTCACTCCTCCCGCCTCCTCCCCAGGTGGGACGTGACAGCCTGTGTTGCATGTTATTCAGTTAGGTTGAATATGGCCTGATATTTTTTGCGTTGTTACATTCTGGTTGCCTGTTAACAGACTGATCACTGAGTATTTTAGTGATATTGCTTACTGCAGCACTTTGTAAAATAGATAATTATTTCCCCCTGTATATATTACGAAAATGCCTCATTGTGCTTTCGTGCATGCAGTACCTCTCTTGCTTTCCACTGGGGCTCAACTGCACAAATAGGAGAAGAAATACACATTTGGTTTCTTTTTAACTAATTGCTGTATGTTTTGAAAAATCCTTTACTTATTCTAACATGGGCTTGTCAAGCGATACTTATAACAAAATGCAAAGACATTTCTAACTAATATGCTGTTACTGTTCTCCAGGTTCTTTTGAGAGTGTTATTCATAATCTTTAAAAAGAACTGTTTTATTTTCAAGAAGTGGCAGTGTTTAATATGTTCAACTAAGAAACAAAACTCAGAAAATGGTTTATGATACAGTTTTATGGTTTCTGATGGGGCATATGAAATGCATATTTTCTATACCCTGTGCTCTCTAGCTTAGTGCTACTAAAATATAAAATAATAGAGCCTGGTGTTCATGGAGAAGTGGTCAACATAAAATGCGAAGAGGATGATTTGTTGTTTGCATTGTAGCATAGAGAAGGTAAGAAGTTGCCTGCATCTCAACGCCAAGCTCTAAGAGTAGTGATCTCTGCAAATTAGAAATATTATGACTTCTAATCCCTAGTTGTAAATAAGAATTCATTTCACTCCTGTGATGTGTTTTGGAGAACTGGATCCTTGTCTCTCTGTAGGAAGCCAGTTAACTGCTTGACAAGGCTGGCAGCAGTGAAGTTTCCTAGCAATGAATGCCTTACTCTTCAAGAGGATTATTGCATTTTGATTAAGATCAATTTATTGGCATTACTGTACACAAACAATTTGATTCAACCCTTGAAATTGCTGAATCTTGACCTCCAGGGATTTTGTCCTGTAAGACATCTGAGACTTTAATTTGGCAGGCGGTCCAAAAATCATTGACCTCCAGTCTGAGGCCCACAGCTCTGCTTACGCATGGGGGAGGCATGCGTTGCAGAAGTTGCACTGATTCATCATCTCTCCCAGGAAACCTCTGCCTGGCTCACTTCAAGCCTTGCTTCCCCTAAGGGAGTTCGAAGCATTCGTGCTCTTTTAACGAGCTACATTGGAAGATACTCTTGTGAAGCAGCAATTCCACAAGAGCAGAAATACTGTCAAAGCTAACTCATCCTGGAGCTTGTATTAACTGCTCATTACCAGTGTTTGTCATTATGTTTTCTTCAGCTGTTGTTTTGGTGTAAGCAATGTCAAGTGATCTGACAACAGCAGAAAATCACACTGCTTTCAGAGGGTTAGATGCAGCTTAAGTGTATTTCTAGCAGTTAGCAATCATCTGCAGACTAGCGTCTTTCTGGGGGACACCCATTCTGCAAACTGATCCAGATTTCAGCCTAACGGCGCTATTTGCTGTGGTACCAATGCTGCTATTTCCGTTGCGCGGTGCTGTTGACTTGCCCAGCTTCATGCAAAGCAAGTGTGGTGCAGTGCTGCTCTGCTTTGGGCCCCCGCAGCATGCTGGCTTAGCGCAGTCTGGTGCAGTGATTCTGGTAGTAGTCCTGCTAAAGGGATGCTCATATGGACTGCAAAACATTTTGTGAATGTTGGTGTTTGTAATACGCACCCTGGACCAGCTACCTTCCTTGCGTTACAGGGGCTCAAAACATGGGAAAGGGGAAAATCAGCCCCCTTAATTCACTGTGAGGGCTATAATATGGAGGTGCTTTTCCTAACACTTCTCAATATGGGAAATTCTCCCAACCGAGTGACCCCTTGGGAGACCAAGTAGGCTGTGGGAACAGGCTACCAGCCCTGGCAAGGCTCATCTAGAGCCCACGATGAGGGCACAGCCCATCCCTGCTGCTTCCTCATGGATTTCACCCTTTAATTCTCTGTAGGTTGTAAATCAAATCCAGGTGTTACAGACTCCTTTCACACCCTGCCCAGCACTGCCTGCCTGTTCTTTGGGATTGGTGAGAGAGGTGTGTCTCAGGTGCGATCTGCTTGGGTGCCACACCAATGGAAGAGGAAGGTGGTGACAGTTTTTAGCAAGGGACGAAGCCCTGCATGCAAAAAGTACTGGGATGTGCTGGTTTTGGCTGGGATAGGGTTAAATTTCTTAATTTCTTCATGGCGGGGGGGGGGGGGGGGGGGGGGGGATGGAGTGATGGAGTCCTGCTTTCCTGGAGATGACTGAACACCTCCCTGCCGATGGGAAGTAGGGAATAAATTCCTTGTTTTGCTTTGCTTGCACGCATGGCTTTTGCTATAGTTATTAAACTGTCCTTATCTCAGCCGACAAGTTTTCTCACTTTTACTCTTCTGATTCTCTCCCCCATCCCATTGGGTGGCAGTGAGTGAGCGGCTGGGTGGTGCTTAGTTGCTGGGGTTAAACCATGGCGTGGGACTACATGTAAATACAGAGATACACATGAGTCTGTGTGTGTTTGCAAAGTAACTGCAGGTTTTGTTTAAAGAAAAATATCCCGTAGAAGTGTGGTTTTCACTAGGAGGCAAGGAAGAGGGAGAGCAGAAGGGGTAAAGAGTTGTGGTTGCATAGGGAAGCTCTCACACATGTAACTAAGGCAATAATTCTCCAATTTAGAAATTTGACCTGGGTCCTCTCTTCCAAAGAGAAACATCACATTTTTTTTCTCACGACTGTGAGAATCGCCCTTCCTGTTGTAACTTCCCAAAAGACAGGGATGTTTCTTCTCCTAACTAATCTCACGATTCTGTTTGGGGATGAAATAACAGCCTTTACTGATCTAAAAGAAAGTAAGTGGCTTGGGAACAGGTTTTTTACCCCTAAGGTTCATTCTGCATTGCAAAGAGTTTACAGATCACAAATATGTTTAGCTGTTGTGTCATGTAGAGTCACCTTTTTAACGTCAGAGCAAAGTCACGGTGCTAAACTCTTCAGCAGCTGCACACAAACAGTTTTGCGGTAGGATGACTACCATTGCCTAGTCCTTGTGCTCCATCAACAAGGTTGTTTCTTTAAGTGGCTGTAAAAGAATGAAACAACACATATCCATTTATCTCGGGATTATCTAATTATCTTGCATAGGAATAGGATTAAAAAAATCAGATTACATTTGTTGGAAATTTGCTGAACTGTTTCTTGTTTCTGCAGAGAAACAGATGCAAGAAAAATGAACACTTTTTTTCATAAAAAATATTCCCCTCCAAAAGTCAGGGACTTTCTTTTCATTGACTTTTCTTTTGTCTTTCATTATTTTAAAAAAAGCCAAACCAAACCTCCTTGGTTCTTTCCTTTTCGGCTTTCTTTAAATGACTCAGTTATTCAAGAACATTGAGCTAGGTCTTAGGTATAAGTTGTAAATAGCAGGAGGTTTTGGAGCCAGCAGCAAGATTTGGGTGAAGACTTTCAGAATGCACCAATCCAAGCAGTATAGTCATTTGAGATAGGTTCCATTAATTTAGTTCTTTACCAGAAAATACCCTTTTTTTTCTTGGCTTTATCTTCATGACAGCTACCAAGAAACTTATGTTCCTTGATAATTTCATATTTATTGCCTACCCATACAATATGTTAAAAGAAGCTTTTTTCAAGACATTTATTTCTTCTTCTAAAATATGTATACATTTTTCTTTACCCTTTCAAAACAGAATTGGTAAAATTAAGGCTTTCATTTTCAAATTGGAATGAATTGCAGCTTATTGTGTAAGGATTTTTATTCCAAATTTCATATGTTGTATAGCAGGTCATTGTTAAAATTATTTCTGCAGTTCTTATTATGTGTGTGAATTTGAAAGGCTTTGACAAAAATAAAGAGGTGTGCAATTGCGTCAGATCTTTTGCTAAATATATAATGATAGGATATATATCACATATAATTGCTTCTAAATTAAACTAATTGATTGTGATGATGTTTTTGTAATGTTCTCTTCTAAAAGCACACCATTTATATTTCAGGATATGCTGCAATTTACATTTAAACAACATTATTTTGACCCAGCTTCTGCTAAATATTGAGATTTCAAAAAAAAAAGGGAGCAATTCTCCACCCCCATTTTAAAGCACAGTTGGTGTGGCTAGGTAAAGTGTCATAGTATGTACCGAAGAAGAGATTTGCCTCGCAACCTCTGGGTTTCTTTGTCTATTTTTGAGATGGCTTGATCAGATGCCCCTGGAATCTTCCCCTGAGCTCTACAAAACAAATAGATTTGTCACAAATGTTAACAGCAGAGGCGAGGAAACTTGGTAGATGCGTCATCTGAGAAATCCGCTCTGTTATATTGCTAAAATAAAATACAAGGAGATGGCATATATCACAGTTTAGGATTAGGTAGCTGGATTAGGTAGCTGTCACCAGGAGGAGGAAAATTGGGGTTTACCCCGATTTTGTAATGTTAAAAATATACACAGAACAAATGGAATTATCTCAGTCTCTGATACAACTACCTTAAATAGAGTTTGTACACATTTTCATTTGCATCCTGAATACTTGATGCTTGCATACCTAGAAGGGGTAATATTTCTACAGAAAATACCCACGTACTCAAATTTGGCATACAAGAGAATCCTGCTCCAGGGAACAAACAGGTCTAAACTAACTGAATGCCTGTGAAGAGATGTAACCCTGTCTCTAAGAAGGGATGCAAACCACACTACCAAAACTATTTGGAAGCTTTTTCAGTCCAGATTCCTCTGTGCCTATAATTTCAGCATACATACAAAACAAAGGCATTTGTGTAGCTACTTTTATGTAAGGACACAATACTTGGTACATTTATTTATGCAGTGTGCCTAATAATACTCCGCCTAAACCCTGTATGCATGCTTTTGTATTTACTTGGCATATAGACCCGACTGTAAACATCCGTGCTAAATGCCTGCACTTAGGCATTGCTGGTGTCATGGCATGCGCCCACGTGCAGTGGAAGTTCCTGCCGTGCCTCACGCTCCTCTTTGGTAACCCTGAGTTTGTTTTGGGGAACAAAATGTGCTTCCGAAAGAGCTGTAATGTAAGACACATACCTTCTTCAGCTCTTACGCTAAAATAACCAAATGAAGGCCCTACCTCAACATCTCTGAAGAATTCGATTTTCCTGTTCCTTTAGATGGGAGCACTTTTCTTTCTCCTCACCACCCTAACTCTTTCTGCTATGCCAGAGATAGTAAAAGAAGAAAAAAGTTTGTGATTTAATATTGCTTTCACAGAACAATTAAAATACATTTTCTATTAAAATGGTATTATTTATATCGATTCAGCTGTCTAGATATGACTCATGTAAGGATGGAAATGCATTTTTATGGAATAGGGGGCTGCCAAGCAATTGGTTTGGAAGATAGTGAGTGGAAATCACTTCTAAAGAGGAAAGGTCATCTTGAGTCTGTATGAACAAATACTGCCAGATATTCTTTAAGAACAATAGGTAACTATCCATCATTTCTATTTCAAAGTTGCTTGGCATGGGCTTATTCCAGTATTTTCCCCATGCAAACAAACATCTAAAAATGCTTCTGCTTATGCTTATTAGCATAAACACCTTCAACAACACATTGAAAGTGACTTCTACATCTGGTTGCCTTGTAATTTATTAATAAGCACATGCTGTTTAATAAATGATTATTTTTTGTAAAAAGCATTAAGAATTTATCTTTGAGATTTTTTTTTTTCGTTTTAGAGAAGTGAGAAAATAGTTTGGAGTTTGATTTTTTTTTTTTCCTCTTTGTATCTGCTCTAGATATCTATATTTTCTATCAAGATACCAGGTAGCGCACAAAAGGGGAAACTGCAAAGGTCAAGGAAAACATCTTTTCAATACAATGAGACAGTAAAATGCTGAACAGGGAAGCCAGCCCTGGAAGGTCATCATTGACTGTGAATAATTTAAGGAAGCAAAACCAGTACTCAGTTTTGCTTTATGATTTTGCATTAGAATGATGGCCTTAGCCTGCAACAGTCCAGGCATCCAGATTTTTTCTGATGGCTGTTACTGATTTTTTTTCTTTTTCCATACCGAGATGTGGTTAGTTAGAGCTTATGTTTTTACCACTTGGATTTGTGTTTCAAAGTTACTTCCTTGTGGCTTGGAGTTTTGGTGAGCTAGTTATAACCTCTCTGTTTCCAGTATGCTTTTATGGCTGATATACCTCCTTATATGCACGGCATACCTACTAAAGAAATTATAATTATCAAGCTGGCACAGTCTGTATATGGCTTGTCGGGGCATCTGGACATTTGCTGAGTATTGATTTTTCTGCACAATGTGAATTAATGGAAAATTTTAAATCCTGAAGTCTCTTCTCTGACCTACTGCTTTAAACAGCATTGCAGAGGGAGCATTATCAAAACTAGGATCTGAGTGACTGATGAAGGAGCCGACCGTGTGAGTGCTTGGTGTATTTGCACAAGTTGGGACAATTAAAGCTAAGCAAGAAATGAGAAACGACAGGCAAGTGCAAAACACTGTTTTATCCAACTTGAAACCAGATGACTGTAGACACCAAAAGGTTCCTCTCCTGTGGCAGCTTTCAAACAGCCCTCACAGACTTCAGCTCGCACCAGCTGATGCTATAAAGAGAGACTTCAGTCATCGCTGGCCTTTTCTGGCTTTATTTCCACAGGAGAAAGAGGTCAGAGTGGCTAAAATAAAGTCAATATAAGTTCTCAAAAAAGTTAATATTTTAAAACACGTTTTATATTTCTTAATGTGACCTCCAGTTCTAGGCAAACAAAAGTGAAGGCGAGAATAGAAAGTCAAGAGCTAATATTGACTCGGAGTGATCCCAAGTTCAGTGCTGCCAAAACTGAATTTGCAAACCATCAGGCTGCATAAAACTCATGATCTGCTTAGGGAGAACTAAAAAACCAGCCAACCAACCAACAAAACCTTTTTATTTGCTTATGGTTTTTGAGACTCTCTTTGAGACTGTATTCACAGGTTTCTGCAACTGTGGAGACTAGAACCTTACTATTTTGTGTTAATGGAAGTCAACATAAACTCCCAGAGCTGCAGTATAAGGAGAAAAAAAAGTTAGGAGTATTTTAATGAAATCGTGAAAGTTGGCAAAATTGCAGGTTGTGGAGATACAGGGCAAAACCCCATTGCTGTTAGGTTATTGCTTAGATGCTGACAAAAAGGATTAGCTTTCTGTAGCCCTATTTTAGTGCAGCTGCTGTGGCCATTGGATGAATAAGATTGTATATAGGGCTAATCAACAAAAGAGGAAATCCTGTGGCAGCAAACAGACAGTGGCTGCAACGTGACAAACTATAACTATTAAGTGAATGAAGATCTCAGACAGAATGACTCTTTGAAGGAGGTCACCTATATCTCCTGAATTAGATGGGCCTATATCTCCTGAATTAGATCCTGAAAAAATGAGGGACTTTGCTGGATGCAAACATCCTCATGCCCTCTGACATTAGACAAACACAGAAAATTGCGCTCCTGGAATACCGCAAGCTATGTATTTACTTTTGCAGGAGGCCCAAGCCTGCCCTGGTGGGCGTGGGTGCCTCAGGAGTACCAGGCAGGGGCAGGGCGCTGGATGGGTGGCTGTTCGCAGCGCTGTGTCTGACTTCCTACTGACACTGGAATGAAATGGCTAGTGAGGACTCCAAGCAATAACCTAATTGCTCTGATTTCTGCTCGCTTGTACCAAGCGGATCACTACACATAACATTGAGACTGAAATAAGCTGTATCCCTGATGCATAAGACACCAGGCCAACTGGTTGGGAACCTTCTGGAAAAATAGTCTTTCATCAATAAGTGGTGACTAAATAAAACCAAGTCTTAACATGTTAATTTCCGTTTCTCTTCCTTTCCTCTCTCTAGCTCCTGTCCTCTCCTCCTTTCTACCTTCTTATCCCTTTTGTTCCTCCAGTTACCAGTGCTGCAATCTTCCTGTGCCTGTAGCATCTCTTAGTCCAAGTTCTGCTTCTTGCTAGACTGGCATCAGGTGTTCCGAGATCCAGGAAGTAAAACCTACCCCGAGACCTAGGAGTTACTTTATGTGGCTTACACACAACCTCTATGTCTACCTTTTTTTTCTTTTTTTGTCCATGTAATTAAACTTTTTTTTTAATTTGAAAATATTTACAAATAGGCTCTCTGCCTTTGTTTTCCCAGCCCTGGGCCCTGCTTCTGCTGGGCTTGTAAATATTTTAAATTTTAAAAAATTAAATTTTATTATATATCAATAAATTCTGCTGAACTTATTACCTTGTCTTAGAATCCTTCATCTTGACAGTGCTCCTAATGTCCTCAGATTCAGGCATTGTCTCAAACATGCATAAGCAACCAGAGAGGTGAAGGGGTGACTGATCCATATGAATTTACTTTTTTGACTATTTGTTCAGGGTTTTTCTTCCTACGTAATGCTTTTCTATTTGTACTTCCTCTGGCTTTCTTCTTCCTTGGTCTGATGAAAGAGTGTTGGCACAAAGAGCTCTTCAGTAACTACAGCCTTTGTGTGTGGTGAAGGGCAAAGAGGTGAGATATTCCTATCCGGGAGAGGAGGAGAGATGAAAAGAAGGACACGTAAGGAAGTGTATTCACAGCATGAGCATTAATAACCGGTGTCTACCAAACACATAAAGGTTGGTGTTTCTGGCCAAGTAAAATGTCTTGATCACACTTGCCAAGCAAGTCAGTGTGTCTTCTATAATTTAGAGGTATGGCCCAAAATTACTGCTTGTGGCAAGTGACAGTTCTTAAAGCTCACCGTCAGATTCCTGTACTGTTCATATGTATGTGAGATGTCCCTTCCACCCTGGGAGCCCAGGGTGACTGACTGTTCACACAGACTAGGAAAGCACCAGTTTTTCAAATGTCCAGCTGGTTTCCATTTCCATTACACTTTGGTGCACCTAGTTTTGACCATACTTGTTACACATCACCAACCCCTGGGTATTCCTCAGTCACAATATCCCCAGGGTTTCTGGAGATTTTGTAACTATTTAATAAATTGTGGGATAATGGATATTTGAAATACTGATCAGATCAGTGAATAAAAGTTGTTTTGGGAGCTCAGAGAACCACTTGCTCTGTGGCTGTGAGGAGCAGTGCTGCTCCCCTCCTCGGCTCCCTCACAGGTTGCATCTGGGATAATAGGCCTGCAGTGCTTTCAAACAGCTCCACAGCTGCAAAAAGCAGTGACTCAGAGCTGCACAGAGCGAGGAGAAGGAAGGCACCGCTGTAACGACTTCGGGGCTGAAGTGGGTGTTGTGAGACTGGGTCACAATGCTCCCAGTGGCAGTGATGGAGAGAATCATCTCTTCACTCCAGTGTCCTTTAATAAACCATAATCCACTTTGGAAGCTTATTTCTCTATGCTAATAAAATGGAATTGCATTTCTGAACAGTGTCAATATCAGCACAGTATGCAGACGACTTTTATGGTGAAAAAAAAAAAAGAGTTCATAGCCTCTTTTACTCTAGTAATCACTGCTGTTAATTAATAAGTCTTTGTTATCTCTAAATTGAAGTAATACTGTGAGCTACTTGTGCTTGCTGCTTAGTTTTACTTAATTGTCCAGACGTTTGACTCAGCAATGACTAACCTAGATGCCAAGTCCGTATGCTAATACATCCCCCTGCTCTTAGGGGACTATTAGTTAGCAAGCTGCCCATTTAATGCTGAACACGTGGGAACTGCTGTGTAGTGTGAATATGCTGGCCCAGCAGACTTGTTTCCGTGCCAAAATGCTTCACAATCAGACATAATTTTTCAGTGTCACATTCCCTTTCAGGGAACTCTCCTGACTCGTACAGTCCTTTCTTTTCTTCTCTCTGAACCACCATTAGGTGCTCAGGGATCCAGGACGTAAAACCTGCTCTGAGACTTGGGAGTGCTTTACATGGCTTGCACGCTGCCTCCCTTCCCTTCCAATGCCAAGGCAGAAATGGCCATGAAAGCATTTAGTTTCACTTTTCCCCCCTTCCCTTTAGCTTCACAATGGCCTCTGAGCCTGTATTTCAGAGGATTATACTAGGAGCTGTAGGACTGAAATACAGGTAAAGTCAGATGAAAAAGAAATTAAGAAAAAACCTAATTCTTTAGTTAGGGCAGATGGTACCATTTGGCATGCTAACAGTGCGATGCCGTGAGTATGACACCCTATACAAAATACAGCGCCCTACCCTTATGATCCGTGATTCATGGTGGGGTGTAACCAAGGACTTTCCTTCAGCCTCATCAGGTACCAACCTGCACACACAGCTACCTCAAGCTGTAAGTAACAGCAGTGCACTGCGAGGCTGCCTCTGCTTGAGGTAGTACTTTGTTGCTGAACAATATACGCAATGTGAAGATGGCAGGTGGAGAAGGTATCTTTTAGGAGACCAGCCTTTCCAACTCTGCCAGTTGTCTAAAAAAAGATGTTACCTCTACCTTTAAACGTTGCAGGCATTGCATTATTCCTTCTAGGAGCTACACAATTAAAAGTTGTGGGCCAACTTTACTGAAAGAAATGGTACTTCCTAGCATCGCTGGTTCACTGGCACAATGGACTAGATCCAGTCTGTCACGTTCCTTCGAACACCCTCAGGTGGGAGGACAGAAGCAGCTTTATCTCCCACCAGGGTGTCAGAGAAGCTCAGCATACCACAAAGACCAAATTAATGTATTTTCTAGGCACTTATCTGGGCTCTCTTCCCTCCCGGCACAGCTCGCTCTTCAGGCTGCAGTGGGCAGTTCAAGGGTAGCAGCAGACTCCCCAGGGTCTTTTGTTATTGTTGGGCAGATCCACCTCTAGATCTTTATAAAAAGCAAATGAACAAATATGAAATAATAAAGTGAAAGGTGAGAACAGGGCATTGGTTGTATTGAATCATACCATCGATCATCACCCTTGCTCCCTTTTGTCTATTCTGTTTTTATGGACAGTATTGTTAGCTCAATATATATAAGGTGACCCACTCAGTGGATGAGGGGAAGGCTGTGGATGTTGTCTACCTGGACTTTAGTAAGGCCTTTGACACTGTCTCCCACAGCATTCTCCTGGAGAAGCTGGCTGCTCGCGGCTTGGATAAGTGCACTCTGCGCTGGGTTAAAAACTGGCTGGATGGCCGAGCCCAGAGAGTGGTGGTGAATGGAGTCAAATCCAGTTGGCGGCCGGTCACAAGTGGTGTTCCCCAGGGCTCAGTGTTGGGGCCGGTCCTGTTCAATATCTTCACTGATGATCTGGATGAGGGGATCGAGTGCACCCTCAGTAAGTCTGCAGGTGACACCAAGTTGGGTGGAAGTGTCGATCTGCTGGAGGGTAGGAAGGCCCTGCAGAGGGACCTGTACAGGCTGGGTCGATGGGCTGGGGCCAACTGTATGAGATTCAACAAGGCTCAGTGCCGAGTCCTGCACTTGGGTCACAACAACCCCATGCAATGCTACAGGCTGGGGGAGGAGTGGCTGGAGAGCTGGCTGGCAGAAAAGGACCTGGGGGTGTTGGTTGACAGCCGCCTGAACATGAGCCAGCAGTGTGCTCAGGTGGCCAAGAGGGCCAATGGCATCCTGGCTTGTATCAGGAATAGTGTGGCCAGCAGGACCAGGGAGGTGATAGTGCCCCTGTACTCGGCACTGGTGAGGCCGCACCTCAAATATTGTGTTCAGTTTTGGGCTCTTCACTACAAGAAGGACACCGAGGTGCTGGAGCGCATCCAAAGAAGGGCAACGAAGCTGGTGAAGGGTCTGGAGCACAAGTCTCATGAGGAGCGGCTGAGGGAACTGGGGTTGTTTAGCCTGGAGAAGAGGAGGCTGAGGGGAGACCTTATTGCTTTCTACAACTACCTGAAAGGAGGTTGTAGTGAGGTGGGGGTCGGTCTCTTCTCCCAAGTAACGAGTGATAGGACGAGAGGAAACAGCCTCAAGTTGTGCCAGGGGAGGTTTAGATTAGATATTAGGAAAAATTTCTTCACGGAGAGAGTGGTTAGGCATTGGAACAGACTGCCCAGGGAAGTGGTACAATCACAGTCCCTGGAAGTATTCAAAAAACGTGTGGATGTGGTGCTTAGGGACATGGTTTAGAGGTGGACCAGGCAGTTAGGTTAACAGGTTGGACTCGATGATCTCAGAGCTCCTTTCCAACCTTGACGATTCTATGATTCTATGATAGAGAGAGGTTTCTATTACACTGCACTGACCCAGAGCTTTGCTTACCTTTTTGTGGGGTTCTACTGTGGTAAAGCTTGCAGGAGCTTTCCTTCTCTTCAGTATTCATACCCATCTTTGTTTTGTTCCTCACTTGCTGAGGATGGAGCAGTACCCATTGTTGGTGCTGTGCTCTGGTCAGGAAGAATGAGGTCTGTCAAAATAAAAAAGAAGAAGAAAAAAAAGGGAGGGGGCATTTCTTTTCTTCGTGAGGGCTCAGCAACATTTTGAGGCTTGGGCTTCAGTAGGGCAGTGAATGGGACTTGGTATTTTAAAACTAAGCAGAGTGCATAGTGCTTTCACAGTCCGTGGTATCATGGATGATTGCACATTGTGCTCTTAGCAGTTTATTAGTCTGACGTTTCACTTGCTTTCACATTTTTGAATGGAGATTTCTGCTTCCCCAACAGGCTAGGGAAGCCCCAGAAACAGGCTTAGTATTACATATGGTTGGAAACTTTTGGACAGACGTTTTTCTTTTGAAAAATGCTTATTCATTGAAACTGAGTTGTGCAGGGGACATAGATTTTGATTTTATTTTTTTTTTTGCACTTGCTTTTTGCTGCAGATTGTACTATTATATAATCCTGATTTTAGCTGGTATGAAATGAAATGCAGAATAAAAAAAAAAAAAAAGATTGAAACAAGAATGAAATGTTTTGATTTACTTGATTTTTAATGCTGTTTTGTGGGAAGCTCCAATTTTTCAGTCCACTCTGGAATCAAATAATTTTTCAACATCAGCAGTTCATGTGAGAGACATTTTGAAATTTGGCCGGCACTGTGTGCTGGTCTGCATTGCTCGTCCTCCTCTTTCCAGTTGGCTGTGCTGTACAACTTTTGCTGTGGTCAGTGGTGTGACCTGTTAGGAATCACTAGAAAGATTGTCTAAGTATCAGCCTGGAGAAAAGAGTGTGGCAGCAGTGAGCAACTTCTGCTGAGGCAGAAAGGATGCCTGGCTAGTGGAAGGAAAATGGAGGAGCCTCGCTGGCTGCAGTCCTGGGTCTGGAAAGTCTGAGGGTAGAGTTTCAGTAACTTTATTTATTATTTGGATGGCAATGTCCTCTGCACAAAGGAGAGGAGACAAAGAGAGTCCCTAGGAAAAGAAAGCACAAGAGGGGAAAGGAAAAATAAAGCAGGAAAAGAGTTGATCAAGTTTTCACAACAAAAAAGTAGCAAAATTACTGAAAAGTTTGTAAGAGGAAGAAAAGGGGAAAAAAATCTGAGCAAGTGAAGGTGAAGAAGCAACAGGTGACTCAGTGCTGCCTGAAACATGCTGACAGAAAAGACAGGATGGCTGTGATTGAGATGCTACAGAAAATGAAATTATAGAGAAAAGGGGGAAGGGGGAAGGAAAGAAGAAAATCAAGTGAGGAGGAACCCAAAGAACATGGTGAGATTCCCTTCCTAGTAATTTTGTGAAAACGAGCAGTGGTTCTGGGTATGAGGTGCTATTTGCTGTGTATTAAGAGAGTGGTAAGTGCTCTGACTTTTGGTACATTTTCCTATCTACTTCAGTGTCTTGAGAGGCATGGTATTGCCCTAATGTCTGATAACAGGAACAGGCTATGCCATGAAATTCCATCAGTTTTAATTTATCTGGCCACCATGGATGTCACAGGGCAGGAGTATCATGCAATTACTCTTTAATTATATGATTAGTTAATAGGGTTTCCTATTAAGCACCATGTAACTACGTGGAGATTACCATGTAATTACCTTTAGTAGATCCAAAACTAATTAGCATATAACCTGTATTCTTGCCTTGTGGTTCAGAAGGCTATAATCTTGTAATGATATGGTACTCACTGTGTTGTTAGCCTGCCACTACACGCTAATTTCCATGTAGTTAAATGTACAGTAGTTTTCATACAAGTAGTAGTTGTGCCAGTTGTCCTATAAACTTGTGCCCCTGTTGGCTTTGACGATGACTTAAACCAATTACATTTTCAAATTGCCTTTGTGAAATGCTTTTGTTATACCCCTGGCTTGCTGCTACACTGTAAACTCAGCTGGATGTGAACTGTAAAAACAAACATGAGATAGGTGACTTGATGAGCTTCATTCATTTGCTTCATGGCACCAAATCTAGTGCAAAATATACGTGCCCATGTTACTGATGTTTACTGTGCATTTGTGGAAAGCAATGACTTCTGGGTAGTAAATGCTGCAGGTAATGCACCAGTTCAACAATCATAATAAAATTATGTGTACTTTAAAGATGAGCATCCCTTTCTAAGTTTTAGTGAACATCCCTCTCCAAGTTTTAGTGGAGGTAAATTCTTTCTGTGTGTTGTTTCTCTTTTAAAATTCAGCTGAAATATTGGTGAGCAAAGCTAGCTTGCTTGATAAACAGAGGCTAGATTATATCTTTTAGTAGATGAATAAAAATATTTTTAAAATATTGGCTCTATATTTTTGCATATATAAAAGCAAATTAACTATGTTTATTCTGAAGTGTATTCTTTGCTATTCAGTTTCTAATAAAAGGCTCCATCATACCTCTCAGCTGGGATAGGACAGGAAAAATTGCCACTATAAATATAGTTGCGTTGATTTTTCTGGGTTGTTTTTTCCTTGTTTTTGTTTTTGTTTTTGTTTTTGTTTTTGTTTTTCTTTTTCTTTTTCTTTTTCTTTTTCTTTTTCTTTTTCTTTTTCTTGTTCTTTTTCTTTTTCTTTTTCTTTTTCTTTTTCTTTTTTCCTTTTTCTTCTTTTCCTTTTCCTTTTCCTTTTGCTTTTCCTTTTCCTTTTTTTCTTTTTCTTTTTCCTTCATTTTACCCACTCCTGTTGCCTTTGCAGTTGTTTTCCCTGGCAGAATAGAAATACAAATCATTTTTCCTCAGCCAAGAGCTGAGCAAACCTAAGTAAGTTGTACATAGCAGTACTTGGTCTGTGTAAGACACAAAATTTCACATCCTATGGGTTATAAATCTGTGTCACTTTATGCAGGAATGGTGCAAGCTACAACGGTTCCTCCTTCGGCTTTGAGACTTATCCAGTAATTTGCCATTAAAATGAATAGTGTTTTTCAGGGATTGCCTCTTAGCTACAATAATAATTTCCGCACTGATAATTTTTACTGTGCCTAATATGTGATTTCAGAAGCTAATGCCAGTTATTAGGATGTCAATATGTACCTTGTCAGCGGCTTTTTGCAATAGCTCTCCACCCCATCAGTCTTCCTGACTGGTGCCTCTAAAGACTGTTTGGTCAATCAGGCAACAGCAACATTTTCATTGGATCATTTAAAATATTAAAAAGAGGAGGAAAAGATTCAAATTAGTAATGTGGGGGGTTGTCCTTGCTAATTTTACTTTATGCATTATTTGCAAGCTGGAGTTTGGATAGAACCACAACGAAGGGATGGCCCAAATCCCAGAAGTTATATGTGTATCCACCAGCAGGACTTCCATGCCTCTCAACATAATGTGGCACGAAGTCATCCTCGGATGCAGTGTAAACAAACTTCTCAAACTCCCATCATGGAGCAGTTTCAAATGTTACAGTTTTTTATCAGGATCTCTCTCACTGGCGATCCCTGGACCCCTGCAGGGATTGCTGTGGTCCTGAGGAGCTTACCTAGGAGCCAGCCAGGGATTTTCTTGGCTGAAATACAGGCAAGAGCAGGCACATTGGGAGCAGACAGCAGCATCAGCGGTAGACATAGCCACAAGGGTCTGGGCCGGCATCCCTGGGGCCATGCAGGCTGATGCCGGGCCGGTGCTCACGGATGGCCCAGAAGGAGCTGTCTGCCCTGAAGGGCACGGCCACGTGTCATCAGACCTCCACGGGAAGCGGCATTGAGCCGTGATGTCTGTACGCAGGCAACCGGCCTGAGTTTGAGGGATGTGGGCCTTGTGGCCTATCAATCTCTCGTTATACCCATGCACACACACAGTCTCCTAGGCAACAGTATTCGAAGTTGTGATTAATTACAAATAGGGTGATTTGCTGCCTGCACCTGCACCTGGGCTCTTGCCACGCCGCTGTGTCTTCTGCCCATCTTCGCCTCCTGGTCTAGCCACTCTCCAGCTGAACTCAGGCTTTCACCTGGTTCATGTCTATCTTCCCAAAGTCCAGCTCCCCAACAGCTACCCTCCTGCAATGCTCCCCATATGGTTTACAGTTTTCCTTCAACGTAGAATAATGTCAAATATGTAAATCCAGTCTAATAAATTGCACTATTGTTCCCTGCTTTGCTCAGAGGGTCTGCTAAGCCCAAGGACAGGGGGACCTTGAAGCCACTGGCATTTTTAGAGTGGTGGGTAAGTGGTGTTAGCAAGGTGGGCTGGTTGTGGTTTGGGTCTGTTTAATTCTCCTGTTGCCCAAATGGCTTGTGCCCTGTTAGCATTCTGTCACCTCCAGGTGCAATAAGTGCACTTCACATTCCCACATTCAGGCTGCCCCTGAAAATACTCAATAGGAGCAGACCCGGGCGGAGACCCACAGACTGCTGCAGATCCCACTACTCCTTCTGTATCTTTCATTTTGACAGTGACATTCTGCTGGTTTTGAATGTGTAAGTTTTCTCCCAGCCAGTTCTGCACCCGTCTTTGAGTAGTTTCATTTAGACTGTATTTCCCTAGCCTGTTTGTGCTAGGGAATGTCATGCGAGACAGTGTCAAAAGCCTTAATAAGTCAAGATATATGACATGCACTTATTCTTTTCTATCTGCCATGTCTGCTTCTTTGTCAGAGAAGGAAATTACAATAGTTTGACATGACTTGTTCTTGGCAAATCCATTATTGGCTTTTACTGATCTCTCCTGCTCTCTCCCTCTCTCTCCCTTTTTTTTCTTCTAAGTTCTTTGAAGTAGTTTGTTTATTTGCTCCAATATATTTCCTGACTACTATAAAAGGGTTTTCGCTCCTGAAACCTTCTCTGATTTTTTTAATAGTTACATCCGTTAGCTTAATAAAATGCATAACCTCTTCCTATTAACCCTTTCTGGTGTATATCTCTACACTATCTGAGCTACAAAACTCTGCTGCTGCTACAGTGTTTACACAGACTGGTCTGAAATTTCCTAGCCCCTCCATTCACCTCTTTTAAATAAGAGCATGATACTGCTTTTTTTTTTCCTCTTCCTGGACCTCATCATTAGCTATCCCTGAGCTCCGAGAGATAACTGCCAATGCTCCTGACACTATTTCACCTACTTCTTCACGTATTCCATGATGAAATCTGCCTGGCCAGGTAAACTGAAAACATCCAGCTACTCTCTAATCTCTTTTTCCCTCTTCTAGGCAGAGATATTAACCCATGTGTTGTTGGTACTACTAGTGTTACTACAGCTAAAGGAATTTGATGGTTTGATCTCTTTTAGATCTTCTACTAACAGCTTTCTTCCTCTATGAGCAGCAAACCAACTCTTTTCTTTGTCTTCTTTTTACTAATAACTTATTTATAGGCATATACTCTTGTTGCCATGGATGTTTCTTCCTAATTGTATCTATCTCATTCAGTCCTTTTCTGATCTTGCCCCTGCCTTTATTTTATGCCCATTCTTCTGTGCCCTAGCTTACACTTTCAAGTATGTTTCCTTTTTGTGTTGAGGGCAATGAAGAGCTTATGATACAGACAGATGAGGAGATGAGCACCACCTTGTACTTAAGTATTCTGAATATTTAATAAATACATGAGATGCATAAATATAAAACCACATAGGAATTCAGATGTGCAAGTGGACACAAGTTCGGCAGAACTAGAGTTAGAGAAAATTTTCCTGAGCTATGTGTGATCTTTACAGAGAAGTGGTTGGTTTCTGCAACAGTTAATGTCCAGCTTTGCCACATGTTGTTACCTGGGACTGATGATGTGATTTATCATTTCAAAGTAGCTCTAGGAACTGAGATGAGGCAGCAACACTGGAGAACAGAAAATTCTCTTACCTTACAGGAAAACTGCTGGATAAACTTTGAGGCATCTTTTATCTTTCAGCTTGTTTGTATCAGCCTTCATTTTTCTCTGTCATTTTTCTCTCTTTCACATTTCCACTTTTATCTCCTCATCTATCTTGACCTGTCAGAAAACTGTGGAAATCCATGTGGAAGCTGGGAAAGCCCAGCATGTCACAGGCAAAGGTAGTAAATGGCAAGGAGTTAGCGGGTGCTCTTGGCTGCGGTGCCTGTTAGTGGGCTGAGAATGAGCCAGTACCTGTGAGGTTATTGTGGTGGAACTGAGATCACTGGTGGAACTGGGATTCTTATTACCAGAGAGCTGACAACTGTGTTAGTGATAAGGCCTGCTTGTGAGGTCCTCCTTGACATTTGGAGTGAAACCAGGAGCACAGCAGGACTGCATGTAATGCCTGAATCTGGGATGCCTATACTAGTCTTAGGGAAGCGAATGAGGAGAGGAGCTTTGGCAATTCAGACCTGACCTTGTTGCTTCTGTTTATTTGAAATCTCTAAAGGTGACAAACCTGTGGACTCTTTACCATCATTGCAAAAAGGATCAGAGTTCCTTTGCCTGTGGATTTACTTATTCTCTGATATCTACGTTGAAATAAACGATCTGTAATGAAGCTGGTTTCATCTGGGGTGCCTGACTGAAATCTGATGTCTGATGAGAAGGCGAATAGAGCATTATCCATCTTTATTTCCTCTCTGGTCTCTGATGTACTAAATAACTTCAGGCACATATTGTGCAGCTTGTGCTGGCATTGAACCAGAAGAAGCTTTGTGTGTTCGCTAATGAGATCAATGCTGTTGGGGGCAGACTCGGTGCTAACTGTTAAGTTTAGTTCATGATGTTTTGTGCTGTCTGCTTTTGTCCTGTGTGCCAGTAATAGGTTTCTGCAGTACACAAAATCTGTCTGCCTGGAACCTTCTTTTTTTTTTTTTTCATGTTAACTTCTCTCTTTCTTTGGAGAAATCCTTGTGATTTCAGTTAAGATGATGCTGGTCCATCATGGGGCAATGAGTATAGACATGGTTGTTGTCATGGTTTAACCCCAGCAGGCAACTAAGCACCACCCAGCCGCTTGCTCACTCCCTGGTAGGATGAGGGAGAGAATGGAAATGGTAAAAGTGTGAAAACTCGTGGGCTGAGATAAAGACAGTTTAATAACTAAAGCAAAAGCCGCGCACACAAGCAAAGCAAAACAAGGAATTCCTTCCCTACTTACTTACCACTGGCAGGCAGGTGTTCAGCCATCTCCAAGAAAGCAGGGCTCCATCATGCGTAATGGTTACTTGGGAAGAGAAACACCATCACTTCGAACGTCCCCTCTTTCCTTTTTTTTCCCCCAGCTTCATATGCTGAGCATGACGTTATATGGTGTGGAATAGCCCTTTGGTCAGCTGGGGTCAGCTGTCCCAGCTGTGTCCCCTCCCAGCTTCTTGTGCACCCCCAGCCTCCTCGCTGGTGGGGTGGTGTGAGAAGCAGAAAAGGCCTTGGCTCTGTGTAGGCGCTGCTCAGGAGTAACGAAAACATCCCTCTATTCTCAATGCTGTGTTCATCACATATCCAAAACATAGCCCCATACTAGCTACCGTGAAGAAAATTAACTCTATCCCAGCCAAAACAGGCACAGTTGTCTAGATTCTTAAATGCAGGAGAGGGACAAATCTGTGGGATATTTGAAGTTCAAATCTGGGAACAGGTGCAGCCTCTTTCTGGGGTAGTAATGGGGATATTAAAAGAACAATGTCCTAAAAACAACGGAAGTTTAATAACAGTGACAGTAAGAATGGGTGGAGTTCACTTTTCAGCAGATTATGAAACTGTCATTCAGAGTTTGATTTCTTAAACTTCCTGTCCTCACAAGACAGAACTTCTCCCTGGTCTGAATGGAGATGGCGAGAACATCCTGAAAGAGTGATAGCACTCGCACTTTACTCTTGACCTATTGACCGTGTGCTGGTGATGAAGCTGAAGGAATATCCTGGGTCTTGGTTTTCCTTCCCTACATAAGAGCAGAGTCATTTGGCAATGTCACTCTCGGCCATGTTCGTGTGATGACAGATACACTGAGGGCAGAATCGGTACTTTCATCTTTTATTAGTTCTGCTCCCAGATTGCAGACTTTCATATGGGACCAGATACCTTGGCTTACCTCCTTCTGGATGGGGTGCTGTGATCTGGATAACATAGCAATGGTGGGTTTTGAATATTGTTTTTGAATTGTCCCAAAGGAAAAGGAAAAATTGTCTAACACATATTTTAATTTAGTTTGGAATCATTTATTCATCTATACTAAACTTTTTCTCTTCTCTTTTTTAAAATGTGGATTTTAAGAGTACATTTCTTCCATCCACCTCTCTGAATCTCAGTTGTGAGCAAAATATGGTTATCTATCAGCAGCTGTGCATGAAGAACTTTGCTGAGAAGCCAGTCTGCCACTTTCCAAACATTTTCTTGTTTTCTTTCTTTTGTAATGACTCAGTAGACACAAAATCACCCTGAGCACTACAGTCTGTTTAAACTCTATGGTTATTTTGCCACACTTGGAATAAACAAGCATAAATTATTTAGAAACTTCTATTAGCCATGTTTTTAAATAATTCTCTCCAATAACTCACTTGAAATATTCACCCTACAGATGTTAAAAATGTAGGTGTCAAAATCATCATCTGCTTGTGCTGCTCCCTCCAACCCTGTTATGGTAGTATTACTAAATTGTGTCATAATTATTTACAAAGCTACATAATTTAAATGACTGTAAAGCTCAGCTTTTGATTACCCTTTCAACTATAAATCTTTTACTTCTCAAATTACTAAAGGAATAGCTTCTGGGGAGAAAAGAAAAAAAGGTGAGTCCTAACAAAGAAAAAAAAAGCCCACATAAATACCAAATATATAAGATGGTACTTGTACTTTTCAAATCAAAATTGACACAAGACTGTTATGAAATGTACTCTGACCAATGTGTAGATATTCACGGACAGTGTAACACTTCTGCAACAGAAAAAATGCACTATTTATTTGTGTACTATTCATGTTTTATATTCATATGGCATCAGAATTTACCTCAATCATCTGCTATTGTACAAAGCTATTGCTGAAACAAATAATCACTTGAGCCATTGTTACATTTTCACGTATCTGGCACAATGCTTGAAGATGTACAGGCGTAATATAATGCATTTTTCTAATCTGTAATGGGATGAATATATGTCTTCCCAGCCTTTGCTGCAGACATTTCCACAGCCTGGGTATCCCAAAACCTCTATGGTGTTTCAAACAGATCCCGAGACAATTATTTATCTCATTTGAGCAAAATAATAAACTTAAGTTTTCATTCAACTTGCTAGTTAGTTTAAAATAGTTAAGTACCATCATTTCTCTCTCTAGGTTTTTGCTTATAAATCTTCCAAGGGTTGTGTCCATAGGCTGAGCTCGCAGTCATAAAGACCAACTTAGAACTCCTCAATAAATTTGAGTTAATTTCTGAGTCTTTGCTGTTTCTGTAATATGCATTTGATAGAAACTAAGATAGTGCCTTACTGACCGTATTAGAGTTTCAATTTCAGGAGGAGACTTGGCCTGCTTCTGCTTCTGACTCTCCTATGTTATATAGCAAGACAGGGCAAATGTGCTTTGTATTGATGATATCCCTTACACAACAAAGCTAAGAAAACTGGCCACAATTGTATTCATGCTGTCCCAAATATCATTAAATAGAAATCACTTTTACATGAGGGCACGGACAAAGGGGAAAGAAAGTGGCAAAATAACAGATCAAAGGAAGTAGTTTTTCACAAAGGTGCAATGTGATTTCGGGACTTTTTTAACCAAAATAATTTCCAACTGCAGAGTTTAGCAAAAATTCAACAAAAGGAGTAAACATACAAATGAATTTCAAGCAGAAAACATTGCTTGAATACAATGATGAGCAGCAGAGCATTATGATAACAGAGCATTATATTAAAAACAGAGCATTACGATTAGCAGAGCTTTATGTATAAAAGCAAATATTTGTGCTTCTGTATTTGGACCAGAGTCTTAATAGCTCAGATGAAAATCATGTCCTTTTTCTTTACCTCTCAAAAAGCTGGGTGTTTAATCTAAGCTAATGTTCTAAACATTCTCTGTAGTACCAGGGGAGGAGAGACAAGGAACTATTTCTTTGGCATTTTAAAGCTCTGGTTCGGCAATGAGCTCTCTGTTTATCTGCAGCAGACCAATACTTCATCAGGTCTGGACAGCAGGAGCTCCACTGCTCATGCAGAGCTTGGTTAACTAACGCCATCAGTGAGTGAGGACGGCTGCATTCGGTGCTGCGGGCCAGAGCAGGTACAGAATCAAACCACACAAAGCTCCTTCAGGACTGTGACATGAATATGATCTATGGCGATTACTTTTCTAATATCATCTGTGTCTAGACAGATGAGAATGTTCTTGTTAGCTGATGAGTTGTGTTAATGGCATCAGTAGAAATGTGTCTTCAGACAACCATTTACTTCCTCTGAGAACTGCACTTATGATGTTCCACGAAGACTGTACACAATTCAATAGATGCTGAAAAGCCTCTGAATGTTTTTCATAGTCTCGATGTTTTATTTTAAATAGCATGTCATTTACAAGACTCCCAAAGACAGATAGCTTTCCCTGCTAGCTTACAGCCACTCTGCAATTATATGGAACAGACGTTGAAATGATGATGGTGGCGTCTCACTGCTACATTTTGCTGCTGCTATGATCTAATGTATTTCAGCGACAAGCAATTCCCCCTGCATTTTGTATTCATCAGATGTCGACATTAACACACTGTCACTTCTATCAGCTATACTCAGTTTTTTTCAAACTTGAAAAATGGTTTTTAATCTAGAAAAACTGCCGCTATATCGCTGTAACTGTAAAGGTGGAAGTTACCCAATGCAAAGGTAGAATGCTGCCTTACCATTTAAAACCTTACCCTGAGTGTTAAGCTATGTATATTGGCCTTTATGGAGCTAAGTGTGCTGGGCCAAATTTTGCATGCTGCGTGCTTAGCCCGTGTTGTTCTCTGCAAGCATCCGCTTTTGACAAAAACACCCAGCTGATGAGCACACTGACATTTGTAGCTATAGTTTTAGTTTAGTTTATTGATGATGGCTTAAAAAAACACCTGTTGATGTTCTGTCCATCTTTGATCAGATTAAAAAAGCAATAAAAAAAACCCAACACACACCAGATTGAGCTCACAGATAGCATCACGCTAATGCTGCTGAAAAATTCTCTGTGAGGTTCCAGCCTTTCCTAAATATGCTGCACCTCCCTGGAGGACACGTGCTTGTTTATTTCACAGCGATATCACTTATCCTTAGAGAAGTTCACAGTTCATAGCACATTCTGTATCTCCTTTTTTATCTCTGATATAAAAGTCTGTCAGGTTGGTTTTTATAATGGAACAAAGCATGGAGTTTTAGAAAACAAAGGAAAGGTATTTGTTTGGTTTTCATCCCTGTGGCTGTGAATCAAGAGATCAAAGAAATATTGAAAACACATCATACTAAAACAGTGAGCAGAGTAGAGAGAATTTTCTAGGGGTGATTTGGATATTAATACATGTGGAGGAACCTGAAAAAATATGAACATTTTGCTCTACCTATCTATTTATTTCTCTCTATATATCTGGTTTAAAAACACCGATGGCTTCATATGGCAAAGAAAGTTCTTTTCACACTTCCTGCTGATTGAAGATTTCATTTCTTGGACATCTCTAAAAATAAATAGAAAGATAAAAAAAATCTGCATGCAGCAATTTACCACCATGCTGGGACTTCCTCTGCATATGCTCAGTGTTTTAAAATTGCATCAGCAATGGAAAACTGCGCACGCAGCATTTATTACTGACCTGCACTAACTCTTCGGTCACCAGGCAAAAATCACCACCGGAATTTTTTCCCTCTGCTAGTTTGTACCAAGGCTGCACCTTCGTGCACTGTGCACAGCTGAACAGTCTTCAAGATCAAAGCCTCATGCCTGAGCACAATCTTGGTCCTGGCATGTCATGCCAGGCCCTTTTCTGTGTGAGTGCTTTGATGCAGCAGCAGCAGTCAGGAAAAATAACAAACCACTAACAAACCGAGAGAGGAAGGAGGCAATGCAATGTGTTCTCACGTCTCTAGGCTTCTGCATTAAAGCTGATATGTGCAAACCCCCTGGTTTGGGTAAATTTCTCTTCATTACCATTGTTTTCCTTAGTTACTGTTTCCATCGGTCATGCCTGGAGACCTCATTCTCACACTCTTGTAAATACACCAGGGAAAACATAAAGGATTCAGGCTGAGAGCAAGAGACTATTTCCAGCCATTCCAAGTGTAGGAAGAACAGCACATGCATTGATTCACCCAGACTTGCACCTGGCCATCAGCAAATGGAAATGTTCTGCATGAGATTATGCAATATCACCAGCCTGGGAAGTTTGCAAGAACTACGAAAGCACTTGTTTCCCTTCTATGGAGCTCTTCTTTGCTCAGGAGTGGCTGTTCTCAGTGAGTGATGCTCAGCTCTGAGTCTCCTAAGGGACCCTCATCTTACTCTGTTCTGCCAGAAGAGGCCACGGCACAGGACTGAGAGTGGGCATCACAGATGAAGCAACTCAGAAGAACCTCTAAGACTTATAAAAAGATAAGCATGGTTGCCAAAGAGAAAACTATTGCATGCACAGAGAAAAAAAAAAACCTTATGTGAATACCACAAAAATTCAGTAATGCCCAGAAACATGGGGGAAAAAATGGCCGCCTTTCAAGTCAATGAGAGGCAATACAGGAAAGTATGATGCAGGTCATTTCTATTCCAGGCACAGCTTCTGGAGGGAGCCAGACAAAAGCTTTCTCCATTTTTCTTCCTGGTAGAATAGGACTGCTAACAGCCTGGCTAGCAGTTATACTGAAATACCACATTCCCACTGACACTATCTTTTTACCTCAAGAAGGTGGCAGTTCTGTGGAGGAGGTCTCCTTGGTTTCCTCTCTGTAGAGAGGACAGAGATGAACGACTGCAAAGAGAGGAAGGCTTTTCACTAGAGTCAGGGGATGGTCCTTCAGGTCAGTTCTGGGAATCTATTTGTGCAGTTGCAGCCGAAGCAGCTGAGAAGGTACCACAGTACAGCAGAAGACAATCGCCCAGTTTCACAAGGGTACTGCAACTTCTGCTCCCGGGCCCCGCTGCGACCTGCGGTGTTGCGAGTGCGTGTTGGCAGGCTTTCAGCTGCAGACACCTGAATCCCAGGTAATACTACAAGAGTTTCATGGCTCTGGCCTGTCAAGCACATTTTTTTCCAACTTCTGCAGGTGACTAGCCATTCATATAAAACCAGAAGAATAATGGCTTGATATTAAGCAGATTTATGATCTCTTTGTGCCTTCAGCCTTTACCTAGGGGAAAATCCTATTAAATTCAGTAAAAATTTGCATAAGCTGAGATTTTAGGAATGAATAAGAATGTGGATTAAAATTTCTTTTCTGTGTTTATTTATGGCAGCACTAGTTATATACTAGACAAGTTACAAACACTTAGAGATGATAGCGAGGAGCTCACTCTACGAAAACAAACACTGGATTGCATTTAGAGAGACATACAGTAAGCTAAACAACTAAAACAACTACTCCACTTCAAAGTTGTCTTCAGTACTTGCTTCTACTGGCCTGTCCATACAGATCCGCCAACCGGTAACCAGCAGGCTTAGACCCAGTAGGGAATACTGAGATTTTCTTCCTCACTTGAATTGATGCATTCTTTACCTTATTGTAAATGACTCTCAATAACTGATTTTACTGAGTTTGCCTAGGCTCACAGCTGTCCTACTGTAAATGCATGTTCTTCTTATTGTTTCCTTTATATCTCTTATTTCTTTAGGTTGCTTGCTGTGATTACTTAAGCTATCTGCTCTTAATTAGCTGTCTATGAGCAGATGCCATAAGGTGCCTATGAGCAGGCTTCACTTGTTTTTTTGCATAATCCAGAAACCAGTATGTGACTGGGGGTGTTTCTCTAGCACAGTTGCTTACTTCCATGTTACTACCATCTTCAATTTCATCAACAAAAATCCCTTCGATTACTTCTTTGTCAGATTAGCAGAAAAATCCCCTTCTGAGCCACAGATCATGTTACTGGGTGTGGGCAATGCCAAGCTTCTACTTTTGCTTTCATTATATTAATATGACTTTTCCGTTGTCATATCAACAGGAATAAGTGTTGATAACAGATAAATAGAGGATGGGTTAAATTCCACAAGTGTCTTTAATGTTTGTACTTTTACAGATGTTGGCTGTAGTAATTGCACTTTAACTCCCTATCTGCTTTCCAGCTTCAATTATTAGCTGATGTCACCCGTGTTGTAAGGCTGGAATTCACTAAAATAATATGAAATGGATCCAAGTACCCTGCAACTATTGTTCTCTCAACTGAAATTTTTCTCCAGTTGAACATACCAGTTCTTCAAACACTGACCCAATAGCAGGACTTAGTACCTGCATCAGCATTTAGAAACCGAACAAAAAACCCGAAGCAAATAAAACCCCGTAAAGTGTTGCCATTAGAAGATCTAAACCAGAAAGCTGCTACACACACTATATTCTCTAGCAGCTGTCTGCATCATGTAATTTTTAAGTACTGTATTTGCAGTGTTAACCATTAGTAGGTCATTGGAAAAGGTTGGCATCCTTCGAGAGATCACATTAACCGAGATGTATAGGGTATATGCTTCTGAATGGTATATGGAAACCATGCTAATGAATTGATTCAAGCCAACCAAATCAGTCCATTTCAAACTTTGAGAGACTTCTGAACAAAGATCTGTCTAACACCCACTCAATATGGATCATCCTTAAAAGTCTTCATCCTGTGCCATGAAAATTCAGGGGAGTTTTCTCTGCTGTCTTTCATGGAAACAGGCTCAAGCATGTTATCCTGCCCACAGTGAAGTCAGCATCAAAACTGGCAGACTCTGCGTTCATTGCAAGAACATAATTGTCAACAATTTAACATCTGAGAAAGCTGAACAGAGAAACACCATGCTCTCCATTGCTATAAATAATAAAAAGCAATAAAACAAAATGATTTTTTTCTTAATTATCAATAAAGCAAAAAAAAAATATGCTAAAATCTTTTAATTCAGGAGAAACCCTCATAAATATACTTTGGCTAAAGATTAGAAATATGGAGTGTAAACAATTTTTTAAAGGTCTACACATTTGCCCAATATCTATTCTTATTATTGTTTTACCAACTTGGATCAGGTGTAACATTGCATAAATGCAAAATGATCTGTGAAATGTAAAAAAAGACTGTTTTCCTATAGACAATGATCTTAGATGCCACTGAATAGGTAAGAAAGACCTGCATGTCTTTTCTTTTTAAATATCATCCTGTTTATACAAATATTTACATTCTGGTTTAAACTCGTTATATTTTAAAATAACAATGAACATGTATTTAATGAAAGAACAGTATATAATAATGTAGTAGTCACAGAGCCAATAGACAGTTTTCTTAATCTTCTTCAAAACCATCTCCTAGATAAAAGCTTGTCTTTCAGTTAAGGGCAAAGATATTACAGCCTTTGACTAGTAAATATGTGCACATGGTCTGTGTCCAGTCATGTTTCAGTTATAGCAGGGATGCAACAATCTTGGTGCCAAAGCGTTGAATGTAAACATCAGAGCAGGGTTATGTTAACTTGGTTGATCTGAATTGATGAGCTGCATTAATAGGCCAAGTTTCTCTGCCTCATTTGCATTAGATGAAATGGAGAGAGCAAAAAGTGATGATAAGAAACATTTTTCCCTATAAGGGAATGAGCATGTCACCATATAACTCAGTAGGGTCACTGGGAACTCTGCCTTTCTGGAGAATTTTGGCCATCTACTTCAGGAGTGATCAGAGTTAAATAAATAACAAAGGTGATGAGCAGCAAAGGCTGCAGGCAAATAACGTCCGTTTCCTTAATGAATCGTTTCAGTCCCGCTATCAGTCGTGGAATGTGTTAACTGTACAAGCTGTAATAGAAACAAGAGAAACTTCTTTTTTTAGTGGTGTGCACAGCTGCCAAACTTATTATCACATCACAGACATTCCCCACGAGTTGTGTATATCCTGCATGCTTGTGCTTTCTTATCGCTGAACATTACAGTCTATATTGCACTACATACTGCTCAGCTGCTTCCCTTTCATGGAGGCTCATTTATCATGTGTTTTGGCATGTGCAAGGATGAGGTTAACAGTCTTCTAGTTGCTGCCTGATTCACTCCTACTTTTCATAACTTCTCCATATAGTCAACTGTATTTGCTCTTAATGAGTGTATTAATTATACTTAATCACCCTGTTTAGCTGGAAGAAACACAGGAGCCCCTGACCATACATCTTTGATCACTGTTCTCCATGAAAGCCAAACACTATCAGAAAAGGGTCCTCACTCCCCTTCATCAATGATACTATCCCATTTCTTCTATCCCATCCCTTCCCAAAGCTGTATATTCTTATATTTTCCTGAATATATTTTCTGTATGCATTTGGGCTTTGGTCACTCTGCTTCCTCAGGCATTGTCCTCTCTCGCTCAGCTTCACTTTCTGTCTTTCCCTTGTTTTCCTGATACAGTCGAAGTAATATTAGACCCACAGCCGCAAGCTGTGACAATACTGAAATACAAACATATAGGATATATTCATTCTGTGCACATTTTAAATCCAGGTAGGCAAAATGCAGAACACTGCTCGTTCCTCTTATATGTTGATGAAGAACAGTGAGCTGGGCCAACAGGGGTAAAACTTTGCTGGAAATGTTCCTGAGACTTTGTCCTGAGGTTTTCCTTTTCCCAATGGATTTAAATACTGCACTGCAGTTATGTTGCCACTGAACATGATACTTTGCACCAAAGCCAAAGGAGAAATATTCCAAGACAGAACCCAAGTTTCTGCTTCCCGTGCATATATGTTGTTTTATCTACTGATAGTTTTCTGAGAGAGCAGCCAGGGGATAAAATGAAGAGCATCTTCCTTCAGTGGTGCGAAAAGCCTGTATTTCAGCAATAGAGGTCCATCTCTTGGTATGCATTGCCTAGAGCTTTACTTTTCTGGTGCACTTTGTTTTGCTTTCTGTTCTTACAGTCTATCAGGCTGTTTCCTGGAACTAGTGCCTCAAGACCTTTCCCTTCTGGACACTTCTACCCCCCCGCCCACTAAGTGCACGTCAAACTCTGCCAGCTCCTGTTTTAAGAATGCAATGTTCTTGGGAGCCGACAAAAACATAATTTGCAGTGGCATTTCATTGATGTACCCAGCTTCCCAAGGGTCAGGGTAACAGCCTGCAACAATGTGGCCTGCAAAAAAAAAAGCCAGTAAGTTGCTTTTCAAAATCAGTAATGCACAAATAGCAAGTCACGCTCCTCCGCCTTGCTTCTGCTCTGTCTCTAAAACTTTGAGTTCCCATCTGTCAGTATTTTCTCTGGGACATCTTGTGTCTCAGTGTAACCTTCCCTGCCGTTTTCTTTCACAACGTTCACCAGAAGTCTCTCAGGCCATTAAGGCAACTCGAGGTGGACAAGATCTGCTCTATTTTATTCACACCCCGTGTTCTTTGAAGAAATCTCTGGATGCCTCTTTTCATAAGGGAAAACGTATGTGGAGCAAACAGGAGGTAGCCATAAGCTTACTTCAGTCATGTACATGTTTTGCCTGGAGGTCAGATAATGAGCTCAATAAAGCCTGAGATGTGAAGTTCAATACGATTTGAATGCCTAAACCCATTAGGTTTCTTTTAAAAACCTAACCTTCATTTGTGATATATTTTAGCCTTTTAGGCTAATTAATTACCTGGAGAAGGGCCTTTAAAAGATGTTAACCTGGAAAACCTAAAGAACATTATTGTGTCCATAGGTCTGGGATTGGGGCCGTGGCATAGTGAGCCTTTTAATCCCCTCATCCATGCCCATCATCCTTTGAAACACACTGCCTGAGCAACACACCGTTAAAGAAACAATCCAAGCCCAAAGCTGTGCTTCTCTTTCAAAATCTTCAGGGTTTACTGTAGCAACAGCAGCTACATTGGAGTTGTCCTGTGTCCTTGAACTCTCAGCTACTGGTTCCTGGCTTTGAGCTGAGGAGCAGTTTGGGTTGACTGGGTTACTTACTGCTCCTGGCCCCTTTTGGAGCCAAGTCAGACAGATTAGGTTAAACCATATTGGTAATGGTTTAACTTTGTAGTGAAATATATTAAAGAGAGTTTTCATGGATTCATCTTCTGCTTCTCATCACATTGAAACAGCAGGAATTTACTGTCTGGAGCAGCTGTGACATATTTACTTCTTAAACTGCTACAGCTGTTTCCCAAGCAAACTGAGGAGCTTGGCACCGACGCCCCTGTACTTTTCCATTCATACAGCCTTTGAAGAGGAAGGTCAGACCCTCTTCATAAGCCTCTAGCCCTCTAAGGGCTGAAGGACTTCCTTGCCCATTGGCGAAAAAGCATCTTGGCCTAAGCAAATGGGTTTGCTGTGTGGCTGAACAACAGGTGTAGTGTGAGGCTCCGGTCTCTGTCCCAGGTCTTAAATACCGATGTGCAGTCCAGGGTTGCTTCTGGCTTAAGTCACTTGATGTTAACTCTTCTTGCCCTATCACTATGATAAAGATCAAGTAGCTTCTTTGGTAAAACCAGCTCTGGGAAATGGGCACAGGCTGCACAAGTCCCAGGAAAATTATGGAGCTGGCCCCTAAAACAGCTGCAACCACCGCCGTACCTGATTGATTGCTGTCGTAGCCTTGAAGAGGTCTGCTCATAAACCAATGCAGCAGTCATGAGTGGTTTACATCACTAGGATCTGAGACTTATTCTTAAGATCTGTACTCAGTGTAGTTTGCACAGGAGATTTTGCTGCACTGGAATGCCAGTAGCTCCCTGAGAAGTCCACAGAAAAGCACAGTGGGTGAGTGGGACATGGGGCAGCGCGATGACAGCCAGACAGGACACTGGTAATATTGGCACAATGGCTATGTTCGTGCTACAGAGAAATACTCTGAGGCCGCCACTGCCTTTTCATGTGAATGATATTGATTCTCTTTGTCACCCCTTCTATCCCAGAAGAGGCAAAGCAATTCAGAGGAGACTGAATTACTGAACATTTATTGAAAATAAAAGAGTGAGGCTAATAATTACCTCAAGTTCAGCTTAGGAGTAAAATAGTAGTAATTAAATGAGCTGGGGATAGACTTGAGTCCTGTGCCTATGAAGGGACAATACGAAAAGAATAACAGGGGCTTTATAACATCATCATAATCAAGTTGAATGAGTGCACATTAGCCATCACATTGATGTTAATGAGAAGTGAAATCTTTTTTTCTGGATGTAGATTAACTAACAAGTGAATCCTATGCATTAGTAATAGTGGAAATACTTTGTTTAAGCCAAAGAAAATCAGAAACTGTAGCTCTCTACCACCCGTCTTCATGAAGAAACTCAGCTGCAAAGATTTTTCAGCCAGCATGGAGCAAGGCTGCATGCAGGGCAGATCCCAGCATCATCCAGCCCTCTAGCAGCATTCGCAGACTGACACAGCAGCCAGCTGCCTGTCCAGCTCTCCCAAGGCTTGGCAAGACTTCCAGGGTCAATGCAATGCAAAAAAACCCAGCAAGTTGATCTGCGCAGTCACTTGGGAAGTGCAGGTTACAGTAGCAGGGGATGGCAGAGCTCTGCAAGAGAAGCTACAAGTATTTCAGCCCACGGGGGTGTAAATCTCTCTCTAGTCAGTGGCTGCTCTAACTGCTTTGGGACAGCAGCCAGCTGGATATTGCATAGCTGCACTCCTGTCAGGGCCTGGGTGCTAGGCCTCTTTCCAAAGCCTGGCAATTAAACCAGGAAAACATTCGGTTGGGGGATAATTTAAAACCTTAACTGTAGTACTAACCAGAACAGGAAATTCCATCATTTAACAAGATTGGTAATGGTTGTTTGCCCTACAATGAAGGGAGAAGCACGGAACAAAATCTAATGCTGTGAACAAATCTCTGCCTCCCTGGTGAATCAAGATTCACCTTTGTAGACATTTTACTGGGTAATTTCAACCTAATCGTAAAGAAAGAGGAACCAAAAGGGCTCTTCCGTGCTCCCCCACCCAAGTTGTTGCTCATCTGATGAGTGCTTGTGGGCCTCACTGAGCTCTCCTGCGGGATGCTGCTAGCCAGCCATTGAAGTATGACTGTCCCCTGCTAGTTATCTGACCAAGGAGGTGCGCTGCTTAGAGCAAGGACAGTGAAAGAGCGAGGCTATATTTGGAAAAGAATCTCTGTCACGACATGTCAGCCTGCAGGTGCAGTCGGGATGGGCTGTGTTTGCTGAAGTGAAAAGTTGCAAAGAAACTGCCAATGGCTAAACTGACAGGGTTTCAGTGTAATGTTTCAGCACATCAGTAAAACTCAGGATGTCAATGGATCTGTCCATCAAATTTTTGGTGCTTTCTTTTGGCTTGTGAAGAAGCATGGAGTGATTGTAAAGTGTTTATACATCTGTAGTCCAAGAAAGACCTGTTCAACTTCACTTTGCTACGTATAAGTACTGGTATCCCCATTGGAGCAGAGACTGAAGCCCGGGTCTTCCCAGGTTGTGTCCTTACTAAGGATATTAGATTGTTCGTTTAAACTCTTTGTCCTAATAAATATTTGTGTGTTTTATCCAGACTGTTTCATTCAATCTCCTCTAGGAGCAGGAAGTAATGGTGCTAAATGGCCAGGGAAGGCTTTGAGAAGGAAGGAGGTAGTGTAGATGGCAGCAATGTGAACGTGTAGCTGGAAGCTACTCCTACTTTCTCAGAATAATTTTTTTTTCCTCATCTGCTTTTTGTTCCTGCCTCAACCTACCGTTTGGGCAGAGCTTGATATGAAGGGTGTGTAGTGGAAGGAAGCGGGAAAAGCAAGGGGGAGCCCTTGCCCTTGCCCTTTCCCTGGCTTCTCCCCCTGAATTGCTGACTGCTCACCTCAGGTCAGCTGGGCTGTGAAGTGCCAGAGGGCCTGCCGCACTCTGAGTGGTTTTATGCTCTGTTTTGCAAGACAGGAGTGATGTGACATGGGCATTGATGTCTAGAAGAGGATGTAACTGTGAATCCTTATGGCAGTCTAGAAAGTGGCAGCAAAGTCCATGAGCACTCAAGCTCCAGCCTTCGTGCTAGCGTTTCTTGCTAGAAAGCTTAGGTTGTTGCCTGGTCTGTCAACTGACGTCTGTGAACCCCATTCTTAAGCACCCGTTTCTCTCTATAAAACATGAAACTGTGGGCTCAGGACCAGGACTCACGAGGCAGCAGGATACTTAAAATTTATGCCTTAAAATGTTGAACCTAATTCACCTTTAAGAATTAAACCCCTATTTATTTCCTCTATACAGTACTGTTTACAATCCAGCAAGTGCAATTAACTCATGTCCTAGTCTCTATAGATAAAGAATGCTTTTCATTTGCTTAAATCCCTCTACAAGGGCTTGCCTGTTTGAGAACTCATCAATAAGGCTGGCAGGGTGACTGCTGTATGTTTCTAATCCTTTAACCATTTGTTTACAAACAACACTTGGGTGTCTATGCTGTGCAAATTAGTCAATAAGAGGAGAATTTAATAAAAGGCAAATGAAAGAGGATTCAATTTTAACAGTTTACTTTTCATTTTTCTAAGAAAATAAACAGAAATTCCTGTTTTTCAGGAATTTACATCCCTTAGTATTTGCTGTCAATTCCTTGCCATTCCTTTTTGAGACACTTGCTCTGGGTAGCTGTCAGAGTCCAAATCAGAGAGATGGCGCGAGACGAGAATATCTGTTTCATACATGGGGATACCTTGAGTGAAAAAAACCTCACAAACTTAATTTAACATCATTAATATGATTTTAGTTCTAAAGCACTCAATTTGCGTGGATGGTTTTCATTTGTGCACTCTCATTCATGCACCTCAGTGAGCATGCCTAGTTAAACCTAACCCCATTTTGCAAGGGAAACTGAAGCACAGATTTGAGTGCCTTCTGTTGTACAGCACACACCTGCAAATCTGGACAAAGTCAGGATGCCTGCCATCTAACACAGATATTGGACTGCACTGTTCGATATCAGTAGTGTATATATTGCTTTTAAACTTAAATTCAATTAAAACATCATCCATATTTGAGCTCTTCTGTCATATCTTAGAGGTAACTATCAATTTATTATTAAAATTAGGTTAAATACACTTGTACATAAAAATAATCTTATCCTGCAGGAAGATAATACTAGAAGCCATTGATTTTCAGAAATGGCTTGATTTTGGTTGATACCGCTTTGAGGTACCAAGCTTTAATAGATATGAGCATTGACTTTGTGGAAAGATGCCTTGGCATGTTTCAAAAGGTGCAGGTTTTAAAAAACCCAAACAGTAGTAACTTAAAAGTAATAGCCTATAATATTCTGTAGTGGGACTCTGTAAATGCGGTAAGTGTTGCTACATGCTTTTGGGTTATTTTTTTCTAGAACGCTGTAGTGTTTTTACAAGATTGTTTAGACAGATGTTCTTCCTTTTTTTGTATAAGAACTATTTGCTCTTCTGAGGCTCAGAGATATTCCTTCTGATGTTGAACTGACATCTGGTCTCTCTGTGGCAGGATGTCTGCAGGTAGAATGCTGTGGAAATACATTTGTTAGATAATTTAAGTACACAAAGTTTTAGAGTTCTGGCAGACAACAAATTTATAAGCACACAAATCCTGAACTGTCTTAAATGTATGTCCTAGTGAGTGTGAGAATTTAGGGACTTTTCAGATCTGATTTTTCTCTTAGATGTTTCTGCTGTGTCTTGGAAGTACAAGGACAGATTAATCTGATCATTAGTTCTTGAGAATCTGAACCCTTATACAGCAATTTTTCTATGAGAGACTCAAGTCATAGACAAGTTGGAGAACTCCTGAACCAGAGGGAGCAGTATTAGAGATACTGAGACTTACAATTGCCTGGTTGCGAGGCTGCTCGCTCCATGGTTGGTCAGTCAGTTTGTAGGGATGGATCAGCATGGGAGAGGTCACAAGAGTGCTCATCCTCACTGCCCTGTCCCACTAGGATGACATAGTGGGATAACGGGATAGACTTTCATTTCAAAGAACACTTTTGTGTTTGAATCAGTCAGTATCAACAAATACTGAGCTGGTTATCTTTGGTATCTACTGAGCATTGAACTGTTTTCACTTTTTCTTCTTCAGATATTCAAAGTCTTACACTGCTGAACTTGTCTCTTTCCAAAATGCAGAGCTCTCATACTTCTGTCCAGGATTTCCACAAGGAAAACATTTGGGTGCATGCAGTATGCCATTCATGTGCCATAAATCCAGCCTCTCAATGTGTCAGGCTTGCTGTGCATACATTTAGAGTCAGCCTGAGCATGTTTAGTTCTTATCTGCTCCAACCAGGATACCAGACATTCAGAAAACAGCCAAAGTCCTCCTCTTAGATCCAGACATGTCCAGAGTAACTCAGACACACAGCAACCAAAGAATTAGATTGTGGCTCATTCTGTGAAAGAAGCAATTGGTTTCCTTGTGCTTTTTGAACCCCTTTGCAAGGACTGCCTGCAGTCAGAGATGAGAAATAACGCTATGGTTTTCTGTACAGACTGATGCTAGTATCCTTCCACAGCAAACAGGGCTACTGCCTCTCCTGTGTCCCACATTCCAGCAAAAGAGGGAGTCCTTTTAAGTGGTGTGGAAGGGCTTGCTCCTCTGTGGTCTCAGCCCCCTGGGTCTTGCACTCCTGCTCCAGCCAGGTCAGGTGTGAAGCTGCCTCAGTCCCCTTCAGATGGTTATTTGCGTAAAGCATGAAATCTGTTGCAATCATTCATCCTTCCCTTTGGTGATTATGAGTTTCTGTTCAAGTTTTGTCATTTTAGGAGCAAGACGGGAATGAAACTTGGCTGCCAGTAGAACAGGAGAAAGGAAATACAGCTTTGAATTATCCAATGCATAATGGCAAATGCTCTCAGAGAAATAAGGTGCATATCGCTTGTAACCTAAAAATCTGCCTAGGTCTGGTGCAAGAACAGGATGTTTGATAAGCAGCTCTCTGTTTACAGTTTTGCTGTCCCAGCCAAATTAAACCTTTTACCCACATGTGCTGCTGGGACTACCTTTGACAGGATAGCTCCCTGCAGAATTCCTGTGCTTACTGGGTTTACTGGTGTTTGTCATTCTAAATCTGAACGTATAACTGGGTAGCAGGCCGTCTTCCTATTTCAAAACACTGAATGCTATTTAAAGATGAAACTACTCGCTAATGAGTTCTGTATTCACTGGACGGTTTTCACTGTGGTACCTCATTATTTCAAGTCATATAATTGTCCTCTAATAGGAATTCTCATACTGAATCTTATTTCCTTCATGTGAATTTCCGTAGGTGTGCCATTTTAAGCCACTACTTCAGCTATGAGACATTTCAAATGAAATAGTGCTATTTAAAGCCAGTGTTTCTCAAGGACATAAAATCCTTTTTCAAATCATCCCTAGTCAATCAGCTAAAAGCATCAAATTTGTCCCAATCTAATAGTGGCTCCAAAGAGTTAAATACATTCCTCTGGAGCAATGCCACTGAGACAAATTAGGTATTCCAAGCAGAACCAGGTTCATTGTGTAGTTTGCACATGTGAGACAGTATTATTCATGGAGTTTTTATCAAGAAAAGATACTGAACTTGTCAGAAAATAGTATGTATTGGGCTAAATTGTGCAATTCTCATTCATGCTTGTGAACGTTTGCACAAATAGACCCATTGACTTCCCAGTGAAAGTGTTTCATTATGATCATTCCTATTACAGTCATCATTATGTGATTTGAAATAATAAAGTACCACAGCCTCATTGACTTCAGTGACACTACTTGGTCCACCAACATGAGTAAGGGCTGTGCAATGTAGTTAAGAGGATCTTAATAACAAAACCTCTGTTACCAAGTTAAATATAACCCCCACCACAACCCTGCCATGGAATAGTCACAAAACTGCATGGGCACAAGCTCTCCCATCCCCACACACACACACACATCCCCCTCCAGTTTTTCTTTCGGAACAAAACCAGCTGTAACTAGAGGCTGAGTTTTACAAACTGAAAGGAGCTTGTAGCAAAAAGAACAAAAGTGCTAGTGTGCAGAAGCCACCATGCAAAGAATGTTGGCAGGAGAGGAAGCCAGACCCTTCCACTGCTGTAACCTTAAACTATCATTTGTTGATGTTGATGTATTTCTAATAAGTGAGGAAACGAGAACACAAGAAAAAGGGAGATGGAGAACTTGAGACCTTTTGGAGACTAGGCTTTTCACTTTTTTATGTAGCCTGGCAAGGCGGAAGGAACTCTTTATTGAGTGATAATAGCATACACTGCACAATTTACCCTTATGCTTCTGTGAATGGGAAGTGCCATAATCTGCAGGCTTTTCATTTTACAGAAGTGAAACCAGTAAAGAAAAAATGCTCTGTTGCTCAAGTCCAAAGTGCAGACAGATATGGGATTGTGGCTTCAGTTTCAGGGCGAGCTGATGCTTCTCCACTGAGTGAGCTATTTAGCTATCAGACAAAGTGGTGTGATCTGGAGCACAGAAGTGCATTACTTCAGTGTGAAAATACTGAAAATGTGAAGTTTGGTCTTTCCATGCACACTAGGAAGGAGTCTCAGTTAAAAGAAAACACCATTTTAGTAGCAGTACTGTTGCCTAGGGAGCTGCAGAGCCTAATGTATGGATTAGTCTGTAGCCTTGGGCTGAAGGGTTATCTTTATTTGCAGAACAAAAAAATTTCCTAGGCATCTTGTAGTGCATGAAGAAAACAAACGAGTGTCCATAAGCGGTCACTTTCTACCTGAGAATCTCTAAGCGCCTCAGAAATATGCAGTATCCTTACGCCCATTTGACAAACAAATTGTGACCAACAGAAGTTGTGGCAAAGCCATGACCCGCACTCACATTTGCTGGCTCATTCTTTCTTCCACCAGAACATAGCACTAAAAGGAGTTTTCTACGTCAATTTTACAGCAGCCTTCGACTTTGAATGGCTGAGGTGGAAATCACAGCTGCAGTGAAGTCAACAGCAATTTTGTCCCTCACTGCAGTGTCCCAGTTAAGTAGTAGATATTGTAATAAAAATATTTCACCACCATCAGGTCTGTATGAATTATCAGCAGCTGTCAGTTTTTATACTGAAAGATAAAGGCCAATAAAAGACATGGTATCTTTTTAAGTTATAATGCTGTAAGGATGAAAAATTCAGTCCATTCCAAGGGTTAAACCCAAGCTTCTTCTCTAAAGTTTCTATGGCAACTAGATGCAATCTATAGTGATATTGTAGTTAATGAAATGTTTCTTCCAGACCAACAGGGCAACATGTAGCATTCAGTAATGAGCGATGTCTTTGGGGAAAGAACAGTGGCATCAAAACTGCCTTCTAGCAAACTATATTGCATGCTAAAAGCCTGGGGTAAAGTGTGTCCTGAAGTCCAAATTCCCTTCTGTTTATTCACAGTGCTTCCTTCATGTCTGCCCTGATGATGAGAAACACTAGTAATAAGAACATTCCTTGAGAAGGAAGAGAGTAAGGAAAGAAAATATATTTGATCACTTCCTTAATTGAATCATAAAAAGAAAAAAAAAAAGCTTGTAAAGAAGATTTTTTTGTGTGTGTTTGCAAAAGGTTTACTTTTCCTTATAAATGGAATAGCTAAATGTTGACATTTGATGTCAGCATACTATATCATATCTCTATGTGCATGTGTGTGAACTGTGTGGATACAGATTAAGTCTCTCTGTCCTCGTCTTGACTTCGCAGAAGCTGAAATCTGTGTTAGCCGCAATGCAAAACCCAAAAGGCACATTTTCAGCCCAGATTCTTCCCATTGGATAGAACACAAATCAGATAAAAGATTTGAAACCTGTGCACGTGTATTTGAGAGATGGAGGCAGCAGCTGGGACGCAACACTCTGCACCTGAGCAGTGGCACAAACTCCCCCTGCTGCCCTCTGGTCCCTTATGGCCGGGGCTGACCGTGGTGCCCAGACCCTCCGCTCCTGGGAGGCAGTTCCTTCCCTGTGCATGGGGGCAGAGCTCTGCCCCCGATGAAGAGGGAGGAGATGGTGGGCAGGGCAGGACTTAGGAGCCGTCTGGTGGCCTTCTGCTCTGCGTGACAAGGCCTCTTCCCTCCTCTGCTCTGGGGCAAGGCGTTGCAGGCTGCTTAGTCACTTGTTCAAAGCTGTAGCTTTGTCCTTGCAGGCCTTCCAAACTTGCAAGAAATCTCACAAATATGCAAGTAAGTATGACCACAGATACCTGACTCTGAGTGTCCAGGTTTAAGATGTCAGCTGTTGAATTTCTATAAATACTTTTCCTACACAGAGGCCTTGAAGAACAGTATTAATAATAAACAGTCTGTCTGGGCCTAATGGATACTTCCTTCCTTCAGTGCCACAGGAATGCAAGTGTCAGGGCAGAAGGGAAGGTAGGAACATGCTCTCTCCCTAGTCGAAAGAAAGAGACACCTAAAAAACATACCCAAAAGACAGAGATTTAATTTCATGGGATGAAAATTAGTTGTTCCATATGAATGTGCTGTGTTTATGTTGTACATGATATACCTACTATGCTGTAGCGATACTGCTGTTGTAGCTATGATGGCCTAAGGACATAAAGAAAGCAAACAGGGCCTCCAACACAGAAATCCTTCTTCAGGGCTTGGAAAATAGCTTAGATGCTAAAATGCTGGTCTGCTTCTTCCAGTGCTGTAAATAGATCCAGTAAGGATAAGGATACTTTCTCTTTCCACTCACCTGGCCTTGCATCAGACACGTGTACAGAAAAAGAGAGTACAACAGGTTACATGCAACACAAATTCTTACCCTTGAAAGAGAAATGGGTGGCTTATTTCAGCCAGAGAGTTTCAGAAACGTACTGAGTGAGGCCTTCAGAAGTTGCCCTTAGGGCTGTAAAGCAAGGAGCAGGCCTGTGCTCAGTGTGGTGCCATGGTTTCTTAGCCACAAGGTCAGTGCTTCATTAGGCTCTGTTTTTTTTTCCAAAGCACTGCTGAAGAGTGAGAAGGCTACATCCTTTTAGCTGGACCTGTCAAGGATCTCCAGCTTTGTAGGAGTAACTCCATATGGCTTTAAATGCTTTCGTTTAGACATATGCATTTAAAGATTTTTAGCAAATCTAGTTTTAAATGTATAAACTGTAAAAAAACCCTTCATGGTTTTACCCCTACGTATGTACTATTAAAATACAGTGGAAAAGACTAAACTCATCTCTAGTGGTGTGCTGGATAAAAAGCAGTGTTTCCTTAGGCAAAATTACTGAGATTTATTTTTTTTACTTTCTGGTTCTTGAAGTGGCATTTACAGCCACAGGAAATAAAGAACAAGGTATCTTAAAATGTCCCTGTAAACTTTATACAGCCACTTAAAATGAAGCACAGTAGTAATTTATTTTCAAAAGGTTGAACTTTTTGTAAAAATTTTTGTCACTCAGTGAAGATTTCCCTCTCCTTAGCCAGGTTACATTAAAATGCATAATGCCTGTTCTCTGAAAGGCCTCATGCCCTCTGTCTCTGCTCCTGTTGCTCTGGCATTCTCCTTGCTCCACTCATACCAAATACATTTGTGGTTAAAGCATTGATCGTCAAAGCAGTGTTAGGTCTAGAAACTTTATCTTCATGGACAGGGATGATATTTGCCATTGTTTTAGCAGCTGCATAAAAAAATGTCCTACAGTATGAAACAGAAGCACTCCGTTTTCAGCTTTCTCCTTATTTTGGAAACTGTTTGGATCACTAAAATAAAAAAAACCCAAAACTGTGCAGGCAGTAATTTATATACCTGGGAGAAGGATTTGTTGTTAAAAAATGCATTATGTTAGCAATAACAATATTCATTTGAGTTAGATGATATGCCGTGGGAAGAGTTGAACACTTCTAAACCCATATTTTTGCAGCCTTCAGTTGTGTCAAATACAACATCTCACTACAGATCTTTTGCTATTATCTGTCTAAGGTTCAGAATAGTATTTCAGTTTGAGATTTCACCTCTGTAAAAACCAAAACAATCAACACAGTCCATCAGGATCACAATAAAATCTTGTGTCATCGAAATTCAATGTACAGTTCACGGCAAATCAGAGCCAATCAGAGCATTTTGGTAGGACAGATAGTCATTTCAGTGTAAGGGTATTGCACGTGTCAGCATGGCAGCTGCTGTGCTATGAAAAGATCACTGTGCATAGAGCTGAGGCACAGATAAAGCTGGCCTGGAACCACATTAAGTTTGCTATGGCCAAAGAAATTAGGTTCTTCTGCAAAAGTAAGTCAACTTTCAGTTGAGTATGCATTTTGCATTTGTACTGATTTCATGCAATCTTCGTTAGACAACTAGCCCATAAATACACTTGCTTTTTGAGAACAGTCTCAGAATAATTAATATGTGTATGAGCACTGATCAGTTATCTGATGAACTGTGTTTTGCAACAACAGAGAAAATTTTCTTTGAGATGGATTATGACTTTGCCTCGCAAAGTGTTAGGAAACTGAAGATACTGAATATGCACATCTAGAACATCTCAGGCTATACACTGAGGCTGCTGAGACCCTGCCCTCTCCTCCCGCCCTGTGTCGGCCCTGGTGCTCATGTGGCTGCACAACAAGTTGTTTCAGAGAAGTGATGAAAACTCATCCTACAAGAAAAGTCCTTACTTCTTGGTTAGATCAGCTTTCTGGATGAGCAAGGCTAGGAACATGCAGCCAGGAACAAGGGGGAAAGGCTTAGGTGGACTTAAGTTCCCCTGGAGGCACTCTCTGAGGCTGCTTTTGCATCCCCATGGCAAAATTCCTGAGGGGGGGGTTGGAGGACCAAACCTTTTGGGTGTATACTCAGTGAAATTTGTTGCTTTCAAGAAGAAGGGACCTGGAAAGCCATGGTATGAGAAGGCTTCTTCACCTTTGCCCAACAGGTAGACCTAGGTAAGCAGATCTGCATGCGTAGCTTTTGCTTGCCTTGCTTACAGTAATTTGGCTGGTATAGATTTACAAACAATTCCCATGGTGAGCGGAATTAATTCCTTCTTGGATTTCTACACTGTACAGACAGAAGGTAGAAAATAGAAAATTCCTTGCTGAATGTCTGCCCTTTCCTGTTCTTCACAAGTCATTTTTATACCATACCTAAAGAAAAGGTGGTCTTACACTACAAAAACAGTACACGCACGATCCCTGCCCCTTCTACAGCAAAAGCGCTGCATAGTGACTGCAGTTTGTGAAGTCCCATATTGCTGTTAGAAGTGATTCGTCCTTGCTCTTTCATTATTGATGCATTTCTTCATTGCGCTGAAAGATTCTTGACTCACCGAGTTTTTCAGCACATGACTCTCATCACAGTGAATCAAACACTGTAATATTGCTAAAGCTCATCATTTATCAAACGGGCACAGGACCGAATTCAGATCCGGTGTAAATGGATATATAAAGATTACTGTACATGTGGTTTTTCTGGGTCACTCTGATTGTTTTCTTGCAGTAAAATGCTTCATGTGAGCTGGGCCGATTGTGGCTGGCACTGCAGCTCTAGCAACATGAGATATTAGTGTATGCTGTTCTACCACCATACCCACAAACTCAGTGTACAGCAGCTTTGATGAATACGATCATATAAATCCTGAGTTGCCTATAAAAGCAGTGCAAGCACTACAATGGGGAAAGATTTTCCCCAAAATACTGGCAGTGAAGTATGTACAGGGAACTGGGTTTGGGTCCCGAACTTGTTCCCTAAGCCAGGAGAACTTGTGCGAGTTTTACTTAGAGAACATGTTTGTCTTTTAGGAAGGACACTGCAGTCTTGGAGGCAGAGGTGTAGGGCAATGAAAACCAAATATAACAATGCTTCTCAGACACAGGGAAGGTTGTCATGATAACAGACCAGTTGAGTAAGGAGGCAAAGATGATTAAAAAGAACACATTGCACTCAGGGAGCAGGCCCCCTCTTCCTCTTTACATACCACTCAGTCATCGTAGGTATGAAGGTCAAGGCTCTTCAGTGTTCTGTCTGGACTCAGCACCGTAGCCAACAGCTTGTTGTTTTACATGATGAATTCTTTGCTTCCCCAAATAAATAAAACTGTCTGTATTAGGTTTGTCTGTCAAAAAGAACGTCCGCAGATTTGTACAGCTCCTGACTCCACAGGAAGCTCTAAAGCTTTTTTTTTTTTTTCCCTCCTTTTTATCTGTGTCGTACCCATTAAGTAAAAAAAGTAATAAAAGGAATTTAGATAGATTTTCATAATTTAAGAAATCAATTACATTATTATTACTATGAAACTATAGGTGTGCTTTCTATTGCTAAGTACTTCTCCTAGAAAGACCACAATGTAATGGCCATCCTAAAACCTGGGGATGAAGGAGAAGCCTCATCTTGTCTTCCAGGATTGTTATTTTATATTAACGCCTTTCTTGTTGGACTGGAGTTGTCTTTTTTGTCTAATCCTATTCCAGAGTGGGCATTGCACCAGGGCAGGCCCAAATGGGCAAGTCATGAATTCAATTAACGGCATATATACTGGATATTCCAGTCATCAGATAAAATACCTCTAGCAGCTACATGTGCTCTGACAGGCCTGATTCTCAGAAAACAAGGCTGGTGGTGCACCAGGTCACGAGCTGGCATGTACTATCACGCACCAAAATATAAAAAACATGAGAACCTAGAGGCCTTGTACGGCACTGAAGAAACACAGAGCTGGCTGAAAAGCCGGGGAGTGATGTGACAGGAGCAAGTATGTCGTTACCGTTATCTCCAACATATGCTTGTAGTTTGCCTCATTCCTTGCACCGGGTAAAGCACCTGGAGTGGTATAAAGGGGTTTTCAGGCTCTGGTGGCGTGCAAATTCCTGCATGGGCAGTGGGGTGAGGGCTCACGTACCCCTGCCCTGTCCTGTCCTGCCATTAGCAGGGGTGTTGTGAACCAAACAGCAGAGATCCTGGGCAGCGGGCGGTAGAAACCTGGCTGTAAATGGGGCACCCTTCCCTGATTATGCCGAAAGCCATGACAGCCTCAGGGCAGCAAATGTGCAACGCTGCCGCACACCCCAGTGTAGTGGACTGCCTGCTAGCAGGAGGGACTGCTGCCTCCAGTAACCATGGCATCCCTCGCTCCGCTCCAGGACTGGAACCAATTACTGTAGCCATCCTGTCATTTTATTGCATGAAACTATACTACACAGTGTGCACAGATATAAACTTTTTTTCTTGAATATTCTTCTACCACTGGTAATGTCACTAGGTGACCTAATTCCTTCGTTCACACACATTTATTTTTAGTGAATGTCAGATAAAATAAGAGCATCATTGTGCAGGAAAGAACAAATCAACTGTATGAACTTCTTTTCTAGAGGTGAACAGTCTGTGGGGAAATTAATGTCGATTTTTAATTACAACATCACAATAATATTTGACTCCCACTAAAATTTTTGCATTTTGAATGCAGGGGAAGAACTACGGTCTACTCTTAAATGCATTAAATGAATAAACACAAATGTATACAAAACTACATTTGAAATGTGTAATTTAAGTGTAAAATAGCTTAAAATGCAGCTATTGTTCACTTATAGAGGAGAGAGACGTTAATTAGTATAATTTGGCAGTTAATTGTCATAAATGTTATTGAAAGATTCAATCATAATCATAATCATGCATATCTAAGTAAATACTTGGAGACTATTTAGCATTCATAAACTTCTTTATGCTAATATATTTATATATTCTAATATAATACATATATATTATGTGTGCCTATAAATATATGCATATATATAGCTCCACACACACACACCACATACGTGCTATGTCCATTAACAGAGAGCCAGCTACTGTAGGTTTGCATCTATTTCAGATTGTTCTGTAAGAAGTCGTCTCCTTTTCCCTTCGTACGTACCAGGTGTGGTAGACATTGGCCTCATTGAAAATGAAAGCTAAAACTTCCAGCCTTAAGTCCAAATTTGTCATTTAAAAATAAAATTCCATTCAGTCATTTTACATGTAACCCAAAAGTTACATACTTGTATGTGTATGTACACATACATATTTATGATTACAGTATTCATAATGGTAGTATGGTAAGGCTGAACGTCTTTTTGAATGCTGGAGAAAAGACTCTAGCAATATGAAAAGTGAAAGCTGGCCTCAAATATTGCCTATATGCAAACTTTTTCCTGGTGGAATATAATCAGTGTAAACATTTTTCATTTTGAATGGAACAGAAAGAAAAAGGGTCACTAATAATAGGTAATGAAGTAGAAAGATAAATTACTTGAAATCAAATAATGTATCAGATTAGCTAGTGATTAAAATAGATTTTTTTTTTCTATCAGGAATCTAACCATTAGTTCCAGGCAACAGTATTCACTTTGTCAGCTCCAGGTTTCTTATAAGTTCATGTCTGTAGCAATCACCATCTAATCAGTGGTGCACCGGAAAGCTTTTCTAGATGTTAAAGGCTAGGCTTCGATTTACGCAGAGAACAGCCACTGTACTCCAGTTTAACGCCGTGGCTGGGACCCAGGCTCTGTGAACCTGCTTCTCCCAGAGCCTTGCAGAGTTCACATCCAGGCCTGAACTTCGTGGCGTCGGTCTGTCAGCCCGGGCAGAGCTTTCACTGTCCAGGTGACAGTGCCTGATTCCCTTCACTGTGTTTGCTATGAATTTTCCAGTGAAACTAGATGTGGGAGCTGTCAGGGAGAGCAGATTAGCTGCATTGAGGGTGAAGTAGATGCAATGTAAATGGTGAGATCAATTTACAGATACCTTTTATTTTTTTAGGGAATGGTATTTTGTGCATTGGATTAGCAGTAGAAAAATATTCTGGTTTACCTAATAGATTTTGGGGGGGGGGCATCGTGAAGCATTTCCTGTGCTACACTTAGCATTGCTTGTGAGGAAAACAAAGTCATGTCTGAAAGAGAGACATGGGTAAAAACAGTCCTAAGAGTACTCGTTTCCTAATGCCTGCTTGGACTCAACTATAGCAACTTCTGCTTCATGTCACTTGCCATCTGCTAGTCCTCCATTAGACCGTCCCCTGGGAGCTGAGCTGCACAGCTCTGCCCCGGCTGGGGCGTGCTTATTCCCATGGTTGGTCCTCGAGACTCCCGTGTAAGTGCTCGATGCTGGAAGGGTTGCCCAGGCCAGCTCTTAGTGGCTCTCCAGAGGGACCAAGCGGATGGACCATGTTTGAAGTGGTTGGCAGGGAGTATTCTCTCAGTGAAGGCAGCACCTGTGCCAGGCACCCTTAGGGTATGGTGGAGCAGGGAATGTGGGTGTCCATGCGCTGGTACGTCCGACGGGAGCTGGGGCAGAACTGCATGCTCTATTACACTTCACTGACTTGGGCTCCTAAGGGCTTTTATGCCAGTGCTATATGTTAGAGCAGGTCCTTTGCTACTTTAATGCCAGGGTCTTATCAGCCTAAATCACGCTTGTTATCTTAATAGCTTCACCTGCTGCTCAGCTGAGTGGAATTTGGACACAGAGAAGAACTGAATCCCTTTGCGTTATGAGAGAACATTATCTTAAAGCACTACTAGAAATATTGTATAGAAATATTCCTTTGGAAAACCTCTCAGTGCCTGTCCAGTCTCCAGAAGTGCCTTTGCAGGTAGACAGATGGAAATGTTGCCATTTGAGGAGCGCTGTCCTGCTGGAATTTAGTTGCCTTGGTTCTTCAAATGTTGCCTTTAAAAACTAAACTAGCACTGCAGCAGCCTGCTAGAGATTCCTCATGCTGGAATCATTTCTTAAGCAATAATTTGCAGCTAAAATAACCAAGCAAAGTTTAAAGTCATATGCCTGAATTCTAGGAAGGGAACTGAAGTTTTTGTGCTCTTTGGAATAGCAGTATAGTTTATTGTTGCCTGTAGTCCATATGATTAGGATAGCATGCACGTGCTGATAGGAAGTAACTGAGGAAGTGACCATTTATGCTGTTGCTGCCTGAAAGTCTAGAGCATATGGTTATTTATTTATCCACGGCAACAATTTCTCTGTAAACATGCAGTACATTCTTGGAGAGAAACAAACCAGTATCTCTCAGCAGGGAAGAGGGAGCCCACTTGTGTGTCCCACCCAGCGAACGCAGCCAGCCATTGTTCAGGCTGCGCTCTCTGTTATCACACGGGGGATCTCAGTCCGCGCTAAACACAGCCCAGAAAGCCACATTCCTGTGTCAAATGTCATCGTCCTCGGAGTCCAGATGAGAAACTTGAACTGAAGCAGGTGAAGTTGTCAACAAGAAAGTGTCCCATTTTCATACTGATGTCCGTGTTAAATAAAAAGTGTGAGAAATTAAGCAGAGAAAATGATACTAAAGTAAAATTGTTATTAGAAGGATACAAATTCCATTACGCACCAACAGCACTGAGTTCAGTAAATAGAAAGGTCATCTTTCTGTCTCTCCGTCACTCCCAACTGCAGCATGACTCAGAAGAATAAACAATTGAATAGGTTTTGTTAGATGCCTGCATGCACATTTGTCTGGGTTTTTTATTACTTGAAATTTCATTCAGTTCTCTGTTTGTACCACAAACAACAAAATAAATTCTTAAAAAATGCAATTGTAAAAGCAATAATTTTTTGCATATGTTTAACAATCAAGAGTCCTGATTTCTGAAAGATTTCAGCCACAGATCATTTTATTACAAGTCCCTGCTTCGCTGGAACTGTAGAAATTGAAGACAAGAAAGGGAAGGGAGAAGTGAGAGGAAAAACCATCGTAGATCTGTGCATGGATCTAGAGGTCGAAAGTGCATACACAGCAGGTGTGCAGGTGCTTTAGAGATAACCATACCAGTAGTAATGGTTGTCATAGTCTGAAGTAAAGAGGAATAAAAGCAGAGCTGGACACCACTGAAACTTCACTTAAACCATCAGATTTGGGCTGCCTCTCTCTGCAGGGCAGACTTCTTTCCAAATGTTTTGTGCCATCTAGGGCAGGCAGAAAAATCTATTACTTGTGACCTTTTTTAAAAAAAAGTGCAAGTAAAGTTTGCAGTATGATATTTGTATGCAGGGATTAGCTCTTCGTTTCTTTGCTTGGTACCTTAGGGTATATTTTTAAAGCACTACACAGAATTTCGGTCTCACTCGTCAACTTCTATTGACTTTAAACCTCATGAGTCACTTTGACAATATATCCCAGAGGCTTTCTATCTTACATTGGCTTTTATTTCAATTTCCCTGCTTTTTGGGGGTTATTTCTGAATTTAGGGTTAGCTCACATGGGAAGTTGGCTTTGAGGACGATTTTCTTAGCTTAGAGATGTTCTGCTTTCAGCTTTTTGTGCTATTATTTTCCCTTATGGTTTTCTTCGTGGAAAAAAGACGTTTCTGTTAGTATCTGCAATTTCTTTTGCTTATTTGGTTTATACATGCCAGCCGTGGCTGCATTACCTCAATGTCACTATGCATGGCCCCCTTGTGAATGCTATTGTAACTTGTGTGTAACCGTACAAGTATGTACTTGGTAAGACCCATAGTACTATAATAGCTAAGCACCATAAATAAGACCTAGCAAAGCATTTATAAATTATTTTCTTTGCAGAATGGCTATTTTCTTCTCCCTTAAGAAAAAATTCCCAGCTGGTTTTCCATATCAAATCTTTCAGTGAATCACATGATGTGATAAAGCTTTATGAAAGTGATACGCTGCTCCATAGCAGCTGGATGCACATCGAATCCTCTGCCTGGTAATCTGTTATGGTGCCCAGACTGGTGGACTGGCCATTATTTGTGGCTCTCACATAGAAGTTATGTCAAACAGAGAAATTCACAAGGGTGAGACATTTAGTTTGTCCCCAGAAGGGATTTCTCCCGATCTACTTCATTACTCCTCCAAAATGCTGGATAAATAAATAGCGTTAAGAAGGGGAGCTCAGTGAGAGACAGGTCTGTGTTCTGCTAAATATGGATGGCAGCTGGAGTTACCCCTTAGTTCCTCTCATAGACTGGTAGCACCAGGTGGGCTAAAAGGCACAGCAAAGAGCCAGCTTCCTCGGTGCCGGAGAAATTTCGGTCAGTGTTAGCCATCTTTGCCAGGCTGTGCCACCATGTACATCTGGGTATAGCATCAAGCAAGTGTTCACAAAAGAGTATTTCCCCTGAAGTGCTTGGCAGAAAATAAACAGCTGCAGCAACTCTCAGTAAATTCTTATTTCCTCAATAGCATTCTGGTAACAATGGGAAGAGGAAGGAAAAGCCAAACAAATAGTACGTCTGTTATAATTGACACAATAGCCTAATTTCTCCTCTCGTGACTTTATGTGGTCATATACAAGTATGCAAACAGCGGTACATACTACCATTACTAAAGGCAACTGCTCTCCATCTGGGTATTCAGGTAGGAAGATGGTGAAAATTCAGGCTGAGCATTCTTTTCAAAAACATTTTCTACTTTGCCATGAAATATCAGCTGATCTTCCGTTTTCCCCATGTCTATCTCGTCTAACTTAACAAGGTTGCTCCAGGATTGGTAAGCATATTGAAAACATGAAACAATATCAATGAAATTCATATTACAATTGGGCAGAGAAATTACACTCTCAGCCTTTCCTTAATGCTTGTAAAGGTCTGGGCTATAACTACGGCATACATGATATTGCTGCACATCATTATCAACAGTATTACTTTCATTAAAAGAAACATTTTCTCTAGCGTCACTAACCACTTCTTATTTGATTTTTGAATCAAATGCTTTACTGAACTCTAATTAGCGTAGGTGTACTGCATTACCTTTGGCTAGAGAGCTGGTTATCTTGGAAAAGGAAGAAAAGATTTTGTTAGTATTTAACTATATTAAGTAAGCTCATGTTATATTCCACTCCATTTTCATTGTACCTTCAGATCTGATTGTTTTCCCCTTCAAAACTCTTTCTAAAGCTTTGCATTTTGTTTGGATCAGTCTAATGGCCTTGTAGTAGCCCTGATCACTCATCTTTCTAATTCCCTGCTACATTGCATGTAGCTACTACATACGTGATTTTCTGGTTACTTGGTACCATTCCATTTGATAAATTTATTACTAATACTTGGCATCAGACCTGGCATTTTCTGTGGCCCTCCTTTTAAAATTCAGTCAAGGATATGGCCGAGGCCTTCACACGTGGAGATTTGTTTCCAAGTGAAGACAAGTTCCATACCCTTTTTCCAGCCTGCCCCTGCTTAAGTTTTGGAACATACCTATATCTTCTTTAATAACTACCTCTTCCTTCTTGTATAATGAGCCTAATTTTATCTTTCCCTGCTTTTCAGTTTTATGACTAAAGGGCATTGTTTTCATTTCCTTTGACTATTGAATATATTGACTTTGTTCTTACACCTCCTGACCAGTAAAATGTTTGTTTCTTGGCTGACTGGTGTTTTTTTGTCATTGCCTTATCTTCAGTAACATGTTTGAGACTTTTCCTACAATCTTCTGCCTTAATGTATCAGTTCCAGATGGGATTAGCACCTTTGACTTAATGACATTCCCGCCTTCCTGAAGAAAGAGGTTTTTGAGTTTTTTGCCTGGCTGACTTCACTAGTCCCCTCACTTCCTTAAAGTTTGTCCTTTTAAGTAAGTCTGGAGCTTTCACTATTATGTGTACTGCAACTCTGGCGGTAATAATAGCGGAGTGTAAACATCCATGGTGGCTTTGAATTAGGTTACTCATGCACTGCTCTAGCTGTAGCAGTTAGGTTTGCTCAGGCTAATTTACTCTATCTCTTAGGTAGGTTTTGCAGCCTGCCCTGAGCTCCAGGCTGCTTTACTTCACCTCCTGCTAGTGCCCAAGTTTATTACAAGGCTGTTGAGTTACAGCCCATGCTTTTTGTTTATTCTTCTTTTATAAATGCCCTCACTACTAACAAAACCAAGCTTAAAACAGAGTTCTGTCCAGTTGTTTTAACAATTATTTGATGAAAATATCTGTTGGTTATTGTACCAGGGAATAGCTGGCCTCTGAATTATTAGCGGCATTTCTCTCAATTCTTTTGCTTGCAAAGCTAATGTCACTTAGAATTTGTCTCCTTCCAAAGCCACAAGTTTCTCTTTATGTACACGGAATCTCCTCTCAATAGTTCTTGGTCAGAGGGAGAGTAGTTTTGACTAGACCTCATTTTGTCACTTGTTCCTAGGCAATAGTCTCTGTTTTGGCTGCTGCTTTTTCTACCATCTGAATAGTTGGCTGTGTTTGCTCTTAAATATCTTCATTTCTCCTGTGATGGAAAAGTTACATCACTCATTCCTGATCCAAAAGAAAACAATAGATGGCTATTTCTTTGGTGGGCTTTCTGTTCCAGTTTGGTACCCTACCATTATCTCTCTGTATGGCATCAGCCCTGACCCTAATGAGCTAATTTCCTTTTGTATCCTTCTAACTGGTAACAAGTCTTTGCAATACTTCGGTATTTATCTGGCAGAGATACTAGCTGTTGCAGTGCCTGCTGGTAGTTGAGGAGCAATTGTTATTGACTTGCAGATGAGAGGCACTTCAGGGATGGGCTCTTAGGTACCGCCAAGTTCAAGAGTAACAAAGAAAGTCAGGGAGAGTTCTCTCAAGGTCACGGAATAAACCCCATCCTTGTTCCTATGCACTGTTTACGCACTGCCATCCCTTCAATGAAAATCAGACGAAGGGTTTCTTAAGGAAGTCATGCTTTATTTATGGAATTTGGTTTGCTATTTATTTATTTATTTAGTATTCTCAAAATATTTGCTGAAAGGGTGGAAAATTGGTGCCTGGAAGCAAAATTGGAGAAAATTCAAAGCACAAATTTAGAGGTTTTCCTTGCATATTCATGTAGAATAAATATTCCACGTTTTGTCACTGTGTTCAGGATATTTTCTGCCTGAATTCACAGATAGTCTGTGGGCAAGTTTTAGAAAATGTAGTAGATCACCAGCCACTCTGTTTAAATAGATGTCATAATATTAAAAGGAAACTGAGAATATTAACTGTACAACACAAGGTTTTGTGTCCATATTAATTTTATTTAAATATCTGTGAGAACAATGGTAATTTTTATCACTCTTCCTGAAGGAAGTCGGTAAAAATATGTGTAGGGCAAATAAAATCCATCAGTTAGAAGCTTTCTAAGTAGGATCCATTAGGGAGGAGGGAAGTGGTTTTGTGCATTTTTCGCACTCATGATGTACTTTAACTTGAATATGAGGCCTCAATTGCTCCACTTAAATTACAGTTCAACCTTCACCCTAATGCATTTTCATTTAAAAATGAAGTCTTGATTACAGATATCGATAGAAAAATGCATCCGTTCAGAAAATCTAAATCTTCATAAAACTGTTTATTTTTGAGCAGTGTTCTTCAAAATTAATACAAGCTAGTTACATGCAGGTTGGGCATTACCTACACACCCATGTTTTTGACACCTTTTTTCTCTCCGTGTGTTTGTAGGGAAAGGCAAATGAGGAAAGAGGGAGAAAGAAGGAGAGAGAGAAGGTTGAGAAACCTTTGCTTTGATTGCTGATAAAAAGTTTTCTGCAGGAGTCACTGGTGTTCAAGGAGGATGTAGAGGAGTTTAAGCACCACTGTCAATAAAATATTTCAATGGTTTATAATCTCAAAGAGAGAGCCCCTTTCAAATTTGTTGCCTCTTTCTATTACAAAATCTGCAGCTGGCTCTTCAGTGTGCTTTGCCTGATATATTACGTTAATCAGTTCCCTTATTATTGCTAGGCAGCAACCACTCCTTCAAAAACCCCACCTAATTGAGTGCGCTATTTTGGGGTGTTTTGTCTTGCAGCTGGGAAGCCAGACTTTTTGCCAGTAATTTGTAGTCTCTGCTTATGAATGAAACAACTTTGTAGCTTCCTCAAGCTGGGTTTTTGGAAGCTATTTGTCAAAGCATTTTTCATAGTTCAAGGCAGAAGCCTCCGCTGCGGAAGTAATGAAAAACATTTGGTAACTAGTGGAATTTGTTGATACTAGTTTTTCTGTTTTTAATCACAGAGGTGGTCTCCTGCTGGGAGTTTCCCCCTTTATATAAATCTTCTGTAGAGAAGACATTTCATGTCTCTCTCTTGTAATACGTTTTGGATTCTCTAGATTCTTTCTGAAAAGTCTTTCTTTCTTCTCCTGTGACTTGCTTCTTTTCCTTGTTTCTTTTCTTTTCCTGTGAAAACTATGCATATTCAATAATATTTAAAAAGCTTAAATTATTCCCTTTTGGGTTTTGTCTCCTTCAAGGCTTTAATTTTCTTGGAATTTTACAATCTGTGTGTTATTAAGGTTTAGTTCTTAGCTTTTCCTGCCCTTTCACTTTTGTAAGAGCAGTCTTCCGGTAACTAGTGTTTCACGGTGCTGGAGAGATTGCAAAAATATTGACATGTTCTTTTCTCCCTCCGAAAAACTGCCTGAGACAGATTTTTCTCAAGCCTGTTCCATCTCCAATTTAGTCAAGCCAGTAGGCTGCATCAGTAATTCTTCCTCAGTTAAGATTGTTTAAAGCAAATACTGTATTTTCCTATTAAAGTATCTATCTCCCTATTTCCCTCTAGAGAAGCACTGCTACTAGAGATTGCAGGGCTGGCTGCACAGCATTATGAGGTACCAATTTTTCCCTCACCAGCTGTGAATGAGCCTGATCACAGCCTTCAATTTGATCATGAGTGTTCGGATGAAGGTTGGGTGAGGGTGGAGGAAATGCATAAAGCATGGCTATTTCTGTTCACAGACACTGGTGATAGTGGGGAGTACAGTCTCCCTCTCTAAGGAACGACCACTTCAAGTCTTTTGTTGGCACTCTCTGCTGCTTTGGTAGATGCCCAGGACTGATGGGCACAGGGCGGGCAGGCGTGCTCCTGATTCAGGAATGGGGCCAGAGCACCCGGGGGATCACCTCCACTGCGGGAGTCATCCCAGGTGAGAGCTTTGCCACAGAGGACTGAAGACAGGAAGCGGGATGCTAACGCCAGAGCCAACACATTCACCAAATACAGCAGCACAGGATTTGGTGCAAATTGAATGGTTAGCAGTTCAGTAGGCTGAAGTCTGGAGGAGGAGAGCTCATAGCAACTGCTGGAAATCTAGAGGTAGTAGAGCTCTAACCAGAGGCAGTAAAAATCTAATTATTTTGTCTTCTTCTTCTCCTAATGTCTTCCGTGTATCTTGTCCAAATTTGAAATTTTCAAGGGAAATATTGACCTCTTCCCACTTTGAGAGCATGGTGCTTGCTAGAGTGCTGGGGCCACAGAGGCAGGCAGTTACCTACTGGGTTGCCTTCTATTTGGATCTTTGCTTACCTCCTACCAATAAATAATGGTCTAAGAAGTTACACTTCTGGAATTTACAGCCTCTTCCGTAGAAATGAAAAGCAACTTTTCTATTAAAAGTACAAGTGAATGTAGAGCATTCCCAAAGGTCCTTGACTTTGGTAAAAAGACCCTTTACCCAGGAGACAGTCTAATCTTTTAAACGTCCTTCCCATGAGCCCGTTTTTTAGATAATCCATCTTTGCCTGCTAGCATACTACTTTTGATAATGAGCCTGTCGGCACATCAGGTTAAAATGTATCACTACAATTAATTTCTTTAAAATATATTGTTCAGAGGATAATGAGAACTAAGCCCTATTTTAAAGCTGATCAGGCAGTGCAAGACAAGAATCTAATTCTTTTCATGAAAACTGACAGACTTTTACTTCAAAACCAACTACACTTCATTAAAACTGTGATAAAAGCCTGCAAAGTAGATCTGAAATATTGCAGCTGTGAGTTCTCCAAAGTAAGAGAAGAATTCTTATATTGTTTCAGTATGACACATGTGTATGTAATGGATGAACTCTATTTCCAGACACATTTGGACCTCAAGTATTGATTTTCTTCTTTCCTGTTCATATAACTGAAGGAATTTGGAGCCAGACCCAACAAAGGACTTTTAGGTACCTTAGGTGGAACATAGGTGGAATTTAGATGCCTATATCCAACATTTTAGTGCTGAAAACCTCTGCTTCAATTGCAAGCTGATCTTGAAGATACCAGAATTCTTATCTTTTGATCTAAAGCTTTCCAGGCATTTTTTTGTACAAGCTCCAAACTGTCTTAGTTCTGTGCTCATATCTCATCAAAATCACAAGCTAGAGAGTAGACACTTTTCTTCTCAGGGGCTTGAGGCTGTAGGTATTTCTGGAATGCATTTAATATTGCTGACCCCTCTAAAAATACATTTATGATGGCCACTGCCTCCTTTTAAGGCACAAGAAGAAGCACGTGTCATTTCTTCTACAGTAGCGTAGGGCACTAAGGTACCCTAAGAGATCCAGGTTCGGTCCCTTCCCTTCCACCACTTGAGGAAATTAAATAGCATTCTCAATGCATGGCATATTCTGACTGGGGAAAAAGGGAGAACTGAAGAGGAGAAGAAAAGTGATTAAAGATTTCACTGAGCTAAGAAGGAAGAACGTAAGAGGTGGCAGAACTCTGTGACTAGGAAGCTAAGGTAAACCTCATAGATGGTAGGGAGGTAAATTCTGCTTCCACATGTCTTTTTCAACGTTTAATGTAAAACACTAATTTATATTATCCAGTAAATTTTTTTTTCCAAATAAATTGATTCAAGGCAAATTGATTTTTAGTATTATGGTGTTATTGTATTATGGTGGTGTGTTCTGACAGAATGGTGGTTTGGTTTTTTTGAAATTAACTTAATGGCAAAAGGTACAATAAAAATACAAACCAATACAGGAAGGGTAAAACAAACACAGAATGATGTGGTGTATTTATCATGTGCTTATAGCTTGCAGCAGTAGTTTGCTAGTTAAACTCTTTAGGAAACGTAATAGTACCAGAAATATGATGATCTCATCTGTATGTCATGGAAATACTTTGTGATTCAGGTGACAGCTGAAACCCACTATCCTTTCTACAAATAAGCAGTTCAAACACATTAAAATTCTAGGGATATCATTTTAATGAATGAACTCAGAGTAAGGTTTCTTATTGTTTAAAACACAAAATTTAAAATTTCTTAGCTGCTAATAATTTCCCGTATATGAGAGCAATCACCCTAAGGGATGGCTTCGGCAGCCTGGCAGTGTATGTGGTTAGAAGCTCTGGGTGGACACTCAGAGACACCCGTAGCATGACATTATGGAAATAGATGGGTTACTAATAGTTCCATACATAATTATGGAGATATTCTTATCAACTCATACAGTGAATCCAACTCGTCAGACACGGAGGAGGTCACTACAGGGGATGGCATTACATCTGGGAAGCAAGATGATGCTATATAGCTTTTGTTCATCAGAAATGCAGACAGTGTGGTGATGATGAGGACTAGTCTGCTGGATGCCAAAACGGGCCACTGAGAAACATCTATGGGACAGAATTGCAGTGCCCCAGGAAAATACTTTGAAACATTCGTAGGGTTCTCTGTGAAAAGAACACCACGATGCATAGAGAATTTAATTAAATTTAGAAAAGGAGCTGAGAGCAAAACAAAAAAGATTACTGTAACACTTTGTGGACCCGTATTGTTCCCACATCTTGACTATTGCATTAAGCTTGATGATTTCATCTCTAAAGGAATATAGAAGTATTAGAAAAGAAGAATAGAACAGGACAGTAAAAACAATCAAATGTTTTGCATAACTTCTGCATGAAGCTACAGTAGGACAACTTCAGGGGGATGACAGACATCCATAACATCATGAATGCTATGGAAAAAGAAAACGGGAAATAATTAATAAATATGTCTCACAGTATAAAGGGGAACCTGATGAAATTAGGTTTTAAAACAAACCAGAGGAAGTAGTGCAATTGTGCAAGTTCAGATGCGGAACTGAAGACGTTGCCTAATCCAAAAAAGGGTTGGAATAATCTATGAAAAATAAGGAATCTTCTCTACATGATCATGTAGATCCAACATCTAATTTAGGAAGTTCTCCTGTTTCTGACCTAGAGAAGGTTCATTCACCGTGCTTTTGCTCTGAGTCAATATGGATTTCTCAGGTACAGAGAAGACGGGCAACATGAAAATTGTAGCTGCTGGAAAAACCATGCTAAGAACTTTCATGAGCACAAAATATTGCGCAAAATGGCTTAGAGAAAACTGTGAAAATTAAAATAGAGACCCTCTACAATATTTCTCCCCAGCACAATCAAAATTTGTGAAAACTTTCTAAGTCCTAAACTTGAAAAAATGCAGAACTGCCCATTTCCAGAGATGCTATCTGTAGCTGGTTTAAAGACTGCAAAGCCTGCTACAATGCTTTAGGAGTGCTGTGAGACAGCCTGCAAGTTATGTAGCTGTGAGCCTTTTGTTAGAAAAAGAGTGAAGAATTTGTGGGGAGAGGAGCTTCCTTAATGGCGCACAGTGAAAATTTTGATAACATCTTTTCTACCTAATTTTAAAGCCAGAAGGCTTTTTTGGTACAGTATTAAGAAGAAATGTCGATTTACAGAAATAAATGAGTTCCTTAAAATATTTTTTTCAATACTGCAAAACACAAGAACCATTAGAAATATCACTCAAAATGCTAGAATGTGTCTGTTTCCCCCGAACACAAGCATTTTCATACAGGTCTAATCAGGATTAGGCCACCCTCTGAGGCTATGAATTTAGTGATTGGTTTGTAAAAAGATATTAAAAATCACTGAAAATATTACTGAATTCATTGCCTGATCTGCCAGTAGGCAGCATCTAAACAAAAGCGTTATTTCCCTTTGTGAATCATGGGTACTATTGATTGTCTTTCCAGTAAATGTGTGAAGTTATAGAAAGAATAATATAACTTGGCCCTGTAAGTCATATTCTGAGTGAATGAGCTTTTAGAAGTGGAAGTTTTGGTGATTTAAATTTACAGCAACCCACTCTGAATTTCAGGAAGGTGCTTGTTAAAATTGAACCATGACAGAGTCTAGATGGCTTAGCCAGTGCTCTAGGAGTCACAGGATGTACAACTATTATTATGGTAACTACTAATAATGAACAGAGCTCCTCTACCTCTCTTTAAGCAGATCTTTCCTTGAGGCTGAAAACCTGCCACTTCCCTACCTTGAAACAAGTGACAGTTTAGATTATTAGAGCTGGGTGAGAATAAATAAATACGTATATTAACTTTGTATCTGTTTGTACTGGTAAGAAATTTTCTCTTATTTCATAAGAGCCCAGTGCTGCAAGCTGCTGAGCATTCTTAAGGTATGTTTAAGGAGCATGCTTATCATTTTCTATTAGTCGGTTGGCATATTTGAGCCCTTTATGATCTTTAGAGCTTTTGGTAATCCCAAGGTGGTGTATGCTTAAAAATGTCAATGCACAAAACTTACCTATCTTTCACGAAATTTTAGCAATAAAGGAATTCTTGGGAAATATGCTGAATCACTGACCTGGAAAGCAACATCTATTTAGGTTCCACTGCATCCAGTAGTAACTTACCTGTTGACTTCAGTGAAATGGGAAATTATTTCAGATGAAACCCAAAAGTAATATAGCTATAAAATTCACCTTAATTACTCTGCCTTAACTTTGGAATTGCTTATTTGGAATGACCATTGCACAAGTCCATCATCTTGCTCAGTTTAGGTTTTTCAGCTCACTTACATCTATGTATATAATGTAGAAAATCAGTGGAACTCAGCTTAATGAAACTGTATCACTGCTCTATCAATGATGATAGGGAAAAGCACAATTGTGTATTTGGTAAGTGTCAGAAAGTGGATGGACTAATATACCTGATAGGACACAGCCAATATTTTGGGTTGACCCGACCCTCTCTCTCTCTTCAGCTACAGACACTTTCTTAAGAACTGAGAGGCATGATAACAATGCTGCTTTTTAAAATATTCATGTTGAATTATTCATTGCATTTTAATAGAGAATAATCATATGCAACAGGTGTTTTTCCTCTGGCTTGTTGAATTGCAGTATAACTAGCCTCCAGTTATTGGCCTCAGGGAAAGAAAGAGTAGAACAAATCAGTCTTATTTTAAAATAATTACTGCAATCCTACAGTGCCTGTCAGTTGTTATTTTGCTGTTTTATGTCAATGTACAATACATGTACAAATAGGACTCTGAAACTGGGAGAAAAAATGCAACCTATGAAATAAAATTTGAGAAAAATAACTTGTGGATTTAGTAAATATGATTGCAGTAGAAGTGAAGGGCCCGTTCCATACATTGTATTAGAATCCTTTTGAGCAGAGCAGTAATGAATTGCTAGCATGATGATAAAAGGACTAAGGATTATTATAATTTTTCTCCAAATAATTGCTATGATATAAGCATGTATTTGGGAGCCTCATTTTGTGGCTTTTACATCAGCATTTAAACAAGATTAATTTAATTTAAGCAGGATTAAGTAAAATTTCAATAGGAATTGAAGGTATGTTACCACTCTGATTCTTTTACATTTCTAAAATACAATGGCAGCTAATAAGACACTAATGCCATACCTAAGTGCTAACTGCTTACCTGTTTAAATCGACCAATGCAGCACGACCTTCTGATGGCTCCTGGATATTAACAAAGGGGAAATCCAGCTCATTCCCCCCTCCCACACTTTTGCACTTATAACACTGAAAAAAGTCTGCAGGTCAAGGGAGAGCTTGAAAAAGAATCTCTCTGAATTTGGGCCTCTCTAAAATCTACAGAAAACTCATATACTGGATGGGCCATTTTGGAAGAGGGCCTAGTGATCAGACACGCATGTGCATGTCCACCTCTTCAGCTGACGGTTCCTGTTAGAGCCCCTCTCCCACACACCGCTCAGAGTCCAACTCTGAATAATCTCTCTCTGATGCCTGTTGAGGAAGATGCTGCTTGCTATGACGGAGACCAATACTACCACTATTCTTGCAGCACGCATAGATGCACTTAGTAGGTGGAGTTTGTTGGTGGCCAGATATGTCCCTCCTGAAGGTAAATCACCCACACCTAATGGCATCCATCTGTGACAACCCTTGAACAATATGGTGCAGCTCTATGCATCAGTTTAGGTCAGGGAGTTGAGGCACGGTCTTTTCAGAGGTGATAAATTACTCAGAGAAGGCTTAGGACACACACTGCTGAAAAGTTGCTGTATTCCTCGTATTTTTTTCAGTCTCTCCCAGGCTAACATACTAGCGGGACTGAGAGCTGTGGACTTCTGATCAGCTGGAATGCACTGCAGCAAGATGTTGCTCAAGCATGCAGCTTTCCTTGAGCTGGTGCAGTGTGAGGTAGAGTTGTTCCCTGTAGTGGACTCAGCATATGAAAAATTTATTCCACTGTCCTCAGATCTACCCAGTGGAATGTAAAGACAAATGAAGAAATAGTTTAAGATTAAATTTGAAGTTATTAAACTTAGGTAAACGTGTAGACTGTTAAGAGGACTTCCCAACCATAAAAACAATATAAATGTTTTGGTTACAGTTTATTCTTGTAACCCCAAAGCTGATAATTTTTTAATAACCTATATCTCTGCAGTGTTAGAAACCCAAGGCCAATTTACTTGTGCTTCTGCATGGGGCTGGGAAGATTTTGCTTCTACTTTAACAATCAATCAAAGACACTCTCATAGCACAGACAGGGATATAAATTGTTTATAATTTTCACATCGTTCCCTCACAGAAAATCATGTTCAGAGCACATAGTGCTATCCAAAAATTGAAGGATGAGATAAAAGCGTATTTTCAGATTTGGAGAGTAATATGAATAAGAGAAGATTTGTGGGACAACAGACTAAAAGAAATGAAGCTTTGTACCCCAAATGTTGGGTGGGAATAGGACTCATCATAGCTCTTTTCACAATCTGCAGCATTTTCAGTAGTGTTCCATAATGTGAAGACTGGATGATATACCAGTACATAGGCAAATGGTAACTAATATAACATATTTATTCTACTTTTTTTTTTAATTCATGTATTTTGTTATTTCGGTGCAGTCTGCATGTTAACTTTTTTAAAGAACAAAAGTATTCCAGTTAGCTGTTTACACACAGAACATTAAAATAAGAAAAAATGTAGTCCTTGCATTTATTCAGAACTACTAAAAATGATGCATTTAAAGTGTTAATGAAAGCTGTTAAGTAATTAAATTTAATAATTTTATACATTTATTTTTCAAATTATTCACTAGTCTTGTATTAGTGAAATACATAGATAATGAAAATAGAAAATAAGACTTCACAGTTCAATTAAAGATGAAACAGAAGACACTTTAAAGGTTTTCCTTTCTATTCTGTTTCTATCCTGTATCTCTCCCTCTCAATTTCAGAGGGAGGCAGGAAGTCAAGGAGTTTCTGTTGTAATAAAAAGGCACTTCCAACACGTGCATTCCCATTTCTCCCTCTTAACTCCATGCAAACATTTATTCCCCTTTCCTGCAGCCAGTAAGGAGACACGTTGTGGGCCTGATTCTCAATCCAGAGGAACTCTCCATGCCCGTCAGTAAAGTTATTGTGAACTCACTTTGAACTAACTGAATCGTCAGTAAAATTGGAATCTGACTCTACATCTCTGAGAGGAGGCGGAACAGCTGAACAAGAGTAGGCATGCAGGAAAGTCCTAACACCCTGCCCTTTTATTCCTATTTTCCTCCTTTGGCATCTTCTCAATTCCTCCTGAAAGCTGGAGCCACAGGATGTGAAAATCCTGCATTTACTTCAAACTGAGGATTCAACAGAGAAAAACAACTACTTTGCAACACATTTAAGAGATGAGCAGCTTAGATCTTGAAGCCTTGTTTCTTATGAATTGTATTAATAAAGGCACCCATTTTTTCCCTGTCAAGTAAGATCTGGAGCAAGGTTATTTAAGAATTACAGAAGAGATTTGAATTATTTTAATATTATTCTCTCTCTAACTAGATGGAAAGTATGAAATGTTTCTTGCCATTTAAGTCTTTTTTCTTATGTCTCGTATTATTCTAATGGCAAATGATTAAAAGTTACTTAGAAGAAATATCAGCCTAAGTGAAGTTAGTTATGGTGAATCTTCCAGTTGTAGCTCAAGATTTGTTAGATCTAGCCTGCATTTTCACTACGTACTTTAAAAGACCTATATCAATTCCAGGATTTCTTAATCTAAGAATGCATATGTGTACAGACTGACATATCTTCTTTTGGACAGATGATCTTCAATCCATAGGTCTTTACCTCTGTTAGAAACAATACAGTTGAGGTCCTTTTGGACATCTGGACCCTAGTGGAATACTTAAAAATGCTCAACAGGTGTAGATACTTAAAAGCTCAGTAGTAGGTGCCTATGTGCATCTTCATTTATATAAACATTTTTTTAAACACCTGAGAGCTGGAAAGTCAGCTCTGAGTCAATTTTCAAAATGAAATTTAGGCTCCTAAAGTAATTTGCATGCCTTCATAAGTTTTACTCTGTAGCCATTTTTCATGGTTTTGATGTATTGCATCTATCAATTACTAATTAATTTAATGAACATACCAATATAGAAATTCTTCTAAACTCAAAATATAAGCCCTATGACACTGTCCCTCAAATACTGGTTCTTATCTCATCTGAACATGTTTTTTATTCTCATCTTTTACGAGGTGCATCTGTAGAAGGAACAAGCACACAAAATGTACAGTTATTCAGGCAGTATCTAATTGTGACTAGAACCTGCTAGTTGTTCTAACAATGAACTAACCATCAGGGTTCAAAAGGTATGTGCACACTATCTTCTGCTTGGATTTTTAGCTTTTTATTTTCTTTTGGGTGCTTGAAGCAGCCAGTGACACAGTACATCAACCGTGTGCTTCACTAGAGAGGAAGATGCTTGGGAGCGTGTCTGTCCTATTGTCGCCTGTCGTAATTAGCGGCATTCTAAGAGCTGTAAGCAACCTGGGAAGCTTGATTGTGCCATGCATCAAGGAAAGGACAGCTCAAGAATTTGTGAGTCTTTTAAAATTAAAAAAACCGCCATGCCCAACCAAAGAAATAACTTTAGATACAGTCCTGGGTTCTGTGTTTTTGATCAAAAATCCTAGGTTAACAAAGTAAGTAATGCAGGTGATTTGACAAGGAGTGTCATTGTAAGAGATAAATCAAATAAAATAAATCAAGTGAATCACTGATAAAATTAATTTACACATATTTAAACAATGGTTGATTTGATCATGCTCAGTGTTTCTGGTTCATTATGATTATAGGGTCTGATTTCCCAGCTCTTTACTCTTGATTTATGCTAAAGAACAAGGTATACCATCGGTTTCAGATTTTGTGTTTTAACTTAATGATAAATTAACCTTAAATTATGGGTTGGATATCATTACATTTCTGATTCCCAAAATTAAAAGTGTGTTTGAGAAGCAGAGAGAGAGGGGAGAGAGAGAGAGTGCAAAGGAGAGAGAGAGCAAGAGCGCGATGTACTGCCCAGATGTCTCTAGTAGGAGCTGTCTCTAATGCTGGGAAGCAATACATTACACCGCTGCCCCTACTACTCTTTTTTATTTGTGAATGTTTGCCAGAGATTATTATCACCCTGTTTCTCATCAGAGCTGGAGTTCTAGTTTATCAAAGTGTCAGCATAAGGACTAACGCTAGGGCAAATTTGCTGCAATATGGCTAGACTGTAAGCCCCGGGTTGATAGCAAACTCACTAGAATGAAAACTATCTCTGTAGCTAAAAATGTTTTGTAAAAATTATTGGGCAGTAAGGGACAGATTTTACAGCTACTTAAGCCTTAAATAGTTTAGTGTGGTGTCTACTATTACAGTTTTCAAAAACATCCGCATGTCTGGCACTGTTATTTTACCAGGAAGCAGGCACACAGGCATTTTGAAAAATCATAGTGATTTTTGTTTCTTGTGTTACTGCATGCCTGACACTACAAAGCATATGCAATTTCTCAGTCGTGGGGGCTTCACAGGACAGGAGGTGCCACACCTCTCAGCAGTCTCCAAACCTCTTGCTTAGAAGAGGAGAGCTCCATCTGGATTTATCATAGTCCCCCTGGTTCTGTTTTTCAATTGTTCTAATCATCAAGGAATTAATCACAAATATTAGAGACTTTCTAATTATGATGCATATAGCAAATACGAGCATGCATAGTCACTCTTTTTAGAAATTTAACTCATTTAACAATAATTGAAAGAAATGCAGAACGGTGTGCTATTTTGCCCCATTCCCCTTGACAGCAACACTGCACCTATAAACTTCAGGTATTCCTTACCCCAAATCTTAATTATATTTGAGCTTTAAAAAGCTCTCAGACTATTTGCAATCTTTTATATGGTTAGTGTATTCATGAACACAGAAATGCAAAGTTCATGGCTCAAACAGAGTAAGGGACAAAAAGGAGGCAGTAAGATGAGGGGCTGAAAATATCAATGATCTGACATTCCTCATGATATCCATGGTAGCACACAGCTGTACGGACACCTGCGGTGAACTGTTTGGCAGCCTAACCCCAAACAAGAACAACAGAAGGCCATCACGGAAAGAGTCTGCAATGCTTTTTTACAGACTCCAACTCTTGTTGTGCAGCTCTGAATCACATTATCATTCCCACTTACCTCACCTGGCCTAGCAGAATAAAGCTGAACAGTTTGGGATTGTAATTCCCAAAAGCACCATTAATGCAAGTAATCTCATGGACTTCTCCTGGGACCAAATCTTCCCCAAAGTCATGAACCCTTGCTATATGCTCTGGTGACTAACTAAAACTTTACCTATGCCTATAAATTGTTCATTTATTTCAGCCAAGTTTTTACTATACACATTTTTTCCTCAAGACATGCATTTGGTTAGTGGAACTAGAGTAAATATTTCATAGGAAGACAGTAGCAAAACTGAATGGCAAACACACACCTTTACTGATCTTGGACTTGCTGCCTGGGCGTCATAGTGAAAGACACACTGGAAACTCATGAATGGATGACTAGTCACCGTTCTCTGTGAAGCACTGTGTTGGTACTCAAGTCCGGGGCCTGAAGTGTTTATGCAGATAAAACACTGTCCATTGGAAGTCTGTGGGAGTTTTGCCCAGGTAAAAGTTGATGGGATGGTCCCAAAGAGCAGTCACCTACAGGGGACCTCATGGGTTCAGGTGACTGCTGACTTACTATGGGAGAGGGATCAAGGACCTTCTGCCAGGAGTGCTCTCCTGGGTCTAGCTACTCAGACTCTGTATTGTTGACAATCATCATTGTGGACAGCCACTGTGATGAAAAATTACAAGCGCATCTTTGAAGGAGTGTAATTTTTGCGATCTAAAGATTTTTTTGTTCAGAAGTAAAAGGCAAACCACACGTGTTTAAGAGAGTTCCTTTTTTCTGCCACTGAAGGGATGTAAACATGAATTTAAGTAATTTTTTGTTTGTTTTTCTATAGCTCTGGAGCCTGTATCAAATCTCTACTGTTACTTATTTTTCTTTTGTTTTAGAAGTATCTTAAAACATTCACTATTCACTGAATATTTTCTCCAGAACAAAGACTATTCTGAAGGAGAACATCAAATGCTAAAATGCTGCATGATCATTAGTTTTATAAGAAAAGCATTTCCTCCTTTTCAAAAGTTTCTGAATTATTATGAGCTCCTTTCTGTATCAGCTCTCTGCTACTACAAGAACTATTCTGAATAACCAAAAATTAGAAAAAGAAAAAAGCTAGGTATAGAACAAAACTCCCTGAAGAAAAAAAATGCGATGCAAAATAACAACAAAAATACTGTCTTCTACCAGGTCTGTTTTTAAAATTGAACTCTACTTTCTCCTCTAGGGCTGTGACCAGACTTTTATTGCTAAACTGAGGTGTTTCATCCAAGATTTGAATAATACGGTAGTATACATTAGACTTGGAAGTGTATATTGGGGATTGAATGCTTGCCTACATAATCAAGGCCCCCAAGACAGTAGCATCTTGCACTGTGAGCGCTATGTGTAGGTGATTCCGTGTTGAAAGAAGCTGTACTCGTACATGCCATTTATTGCCATTTGTTGTCATTCCTTTTTAAGATGATCCACAGGACTTAGAATGAGGCAAAACCACGGTTTGTGTAAGTATATGTCACTATGCAAATTCACTGGTTCGCTCTCTAGGTTGCAATGGACTGTGAAAACTTCAGCTTAGCTGGAAAATGCTGTCTACCAGCTTATTTATTGGGGTTTGTCTGTGAAAGCCAGGTCTACTTGAGCTTTGTCCAAGGGTGAGAATTTGGCTTTAAATATACTTCATTTATTTAATAACAACCTCTGTTGAATAATTGACTCTGATTTTACAGCTGTGTGAATATGTTTCTGTTATTTTTCAACTTAATAGCTTTTCTAAAACTCTGCTATTTCACTCCTGGTCATTTTGAACTTACATGATTTCATTTTGGGGGGATGAGAAGTGTGCTTTGAAAATGTGCTGTAAATCTGTCGTGCAGTTCACCTAGCTGCCCCCTTCAGTGCAGGGTGCAGCTTCATGTTATACACCATTCGGTTTACCTGCAGTCAGATGCTAAAAATGACAGTCCTGTTTTCTTTGTCTCTCTGTTCCATATATTTCCGCTCCATCCCTTATATAAATTCTATGCTGAAAAGTGACTTAATTCAATTCACTGATCTGACAGTATTTTAGCTGTCATTTTGCATCATCTTTTTTTTTGGTCTTGCCTTGGGTGAGTCAAATTTCTGCTCAAGTGGTAAGCTGGTCACAGCCACTGAGTTAGTAGGCTGAATGTAAGCAAAATGAGGGGGAGACCATACAGATTATGTATGACCCAAAATAGCAGTCTCAGTGACTGTTCTTTACTCTTGATATTAGGTATGTCTGGGCCAAAGTCCACTGCTCCATGCCGCTTGAGCCAGCTGCATCTACATTGCCTGTAGCCGCAGGTTTTGAGCTGCGCTGGTTTTGATCTCTGAATCTTCCCACCTGTGCCTGAGTCATCCCTCTTGACAAGCCAGCATAGGGGTGATAAGGGAGTTTTGGCTCAAGCCTGTGTTGCGATATTGTCATACTAATCTGAATACCAGCACTTACAGCCATTTTTGTGAGGCCAGATTGTAAAGTTGTAGCATCACAGTACAAGGGGCTGGCCAACATCTGCAGCAGAGTACGGTGCTGAGAGGATGAGTGCGGAGGGTCACCCTCAGCAGCAAGGGAGTGAGTGTCCTCATCACCTGGGATCCAAGCTCCTGGCATCTGTCCTATCTACAACAGCAGTGGGAAGAGAAACAAACGGTACTAGTTTGTATTTTCTTTTTTTGAAAACAAATGTGTAATATAGGACTGAAGGAATACATACAATCTTTCACAGACCTTTATTTTAACTGAGGAATTTAATCCTATGTAAATATATTACATTTAAGTAAAATAATGCAAATATATATATTAATGTAATTAGAAGACAGTTATCTGCCTGAAGGACGTTTTAATGATTTTATTGTTTGACTTTTTCCCTAGAATGAAGAAAAATTGATGTGAATAGAATAATCTAAAGTCTCTGGGATACGTATCCTATGTATCTTCTGCATGTAAATTTACATATATTTTGGAATGTAAATACAGTGACAGCTTACTTTATATGGGGGGGCATTAGAATCTAATAAAAAGTATAATAACAAAAAGTGTTTATATGAATAATAGAAGCTTTGTGTTTATGCAGTAGAGAGAATAAGAATTTATATTAAATTAGGTAACTGGAAATATCCATAATTTTTACCATCACTAGAAAAATACTTGGTGGAAGTCAGTGAGGGTAGCTGGTTACCATTGTCATTTGTCTGAGTATTACCAAAAGAGACAGTTGACTAGAAATAAAATAGAGCAAATATTTTTAAAAGAAAAGAGCAAATCACTGTGCAGTTGCTTCTTTATCATTCATAGCATGGGATGCATATTAGTCATCACAAATGCTGTGCTGGGAGAGTAGATGCTTTAAAAGCTTTCTTCCTCTTCTGGAAACATCTTGGATGAAGAGTGTAGAAGGAAAACCCTAGAGAAGAATAAGCTATCATGTTTATAAGAACATCCTATTCACTGACTAATTGGAAGGATACTAAAAAATTCCCAGGGGAAATGATCTAGAGCTCTATGACTTTTACAGTCAATACTGAGAGCAAATTTTTTTTATAACAGCAGAGAAATCCATTTAAATTGAAATACTCTGTATCAAACTTCCTAATCTGACCATAGATTCAAAACCAAACAGTGACAGTGAATAAAATGATAAAAATAAGCATGTGGTAGAGAAAAAAATTTCTGTACTGATAATGTGGCTATAAGTTCAAAGCTGCTTTACTATTTAAGTTTGTGAGATTCTATTTCAGTAGGAAAAGAATCAAATACTGTATTTGACAAACAAAATGATTGCCTTAGAAGAAAGAAAATGAATGCCTCATATCTACAATGCCCTGTCCAAAGGGTTGGTCTCTCCTCTGCATTCCATTTTCATGCCACCTTCTATTACAGCAAAAGTACTGCAAATGCAATCAGAGCAATGTCACTAAGGAAGAGTCTGCAAGTAGAAGCGGAAGGGGTTTCTCTCTTTACAACAGAAAACATGGGACAACTCATGAGCGTTTTGGGGAAGGGATAGGGAATAAGCAGAGGAGCAGGTCAGTGAATCCAGCATTTTACTTTTCTGGAGGATTCCTGCACCAACCATTGCCCATCTTTCATTTAGTTTCTGATCTCTTGCCTCTTCTGTCTCCCCTCTCTCCCTGTCAAATTTCTTTCTCCCCGATGGAGCCACCTTCAAGGAAATTTCAAGGTCATCTTCAAGAATTTACTGTGTCAATTACCAGCTATTTAGAGCTATCCTACAAAAAGTACTACTTAGCTTTTTTTATAAAAAGTTTACCTGATTATAGCAATACCTGCAGAAAAAAACCCACCCTATAATTGTTACTAACTGGAGTGTGATACAGCTGAGCCATATCAGTTTATTTGAATGTCCAGAAAATTATTCATATCCTTTTTTTTTTTAAATGATGAACTGCAGTTTTGGTGAAAATTCATAATGATGAACTTGAAAAAGATACAATGTTGTCCCATATTTTTCTTAATTTCAAAGCCGTCTTTGTAAGACAAGTTACAAGTTTGTTTTCAGTATCTTTACAGTGAAAGTATCTTACACACATATTATGAACTCACAAGCCTGAAAAGCAAAATTCAGTTTATAAATTCAGTATGCTGTACCTGTCTGCTAGTAAATAAATACAAAAGAATATTCAGTTCAGCAATACATTAGACATACCACATATCCTTTGTACTCTTCCCAGGGAGGATATATACAGTATGAAAGATTTATATGGATTGGTTTCACATAATATCATGCTTTTTTTGGCGTTATGTTTTTTTGATAGCTTGTGTATGTAACATCAGCATAGCCTAGAAGTTTGTTTTCATCTGGAGTTCTGCTACAGCTCTGTCTATCATAAGAACAAGGAGTTAGCATGGCCCTCTTCAAACACAATACACTTATTTTGAAGGTCTTTCTAGGTCCGACTGTGATTGAGCAGCATTCTGCTATAAGTTCCTGTGTTATTTCACTTCATCCTAACATTTCATTCCCTTTGCCAGTTCTTGCTGGCAAATACAAATGATTCACATTGTGAGGAACAAGAGGCAAAACGCAAAAAAAGCTGTCCTTTCTCAGTGTCAGGCCTGCTCACCTCCTTCTTCCCAGCTCACCTCAGAACCTAAAGCATGGTTTGAACAGGTGTCAGCAGGCACATGGCAAGAGATGATAGACAAGTCTGACCTGAAGTTTGTGGTCAGACTTATTTTTTCCAATGATGGTGTGCTACATTTTTAGCAGTAACATTATTTCAGAGTTCATCTGTTCTGCCAAACCGGAGCATTGTGGATTTTGTTTGGGAATCTTAGACCACCGACAATCTGCATTGTCTAGGTGCCAAGGTGTGCTGGAGCGCACCCTGGGTTCCCTTTCTAAGGCAACCTGTGTGGGCAGAGGTGCTGCACATCACGCTCAGTTGCATCCCAGTACTCCCTACAAACAGGGCAACGTAACAGCGGATGCGGCTCACTTGCAAGTCTGTGAAGTCTTGATAGCTCCTTAAATCCCACCATGCCCTCACACCTTGCACACATTCACCATCCTCAGGTACACATTGTAAAAAGCCACTCAGTCCCACCTGTTTGGCACCACAGAAGTAGCAAAACACCTTGGAGCAACCTAAGCTCAGAAGAGATTCAGACACCATCAATACAGAGATGAGGATTCATCACTGCTCTGGCAAGGAGACTGCCTGACAGGACTGTATTCTGAGCACGGCAGAGCTGCCCTAGGCTGGAAGTTCACAAAGCAAGGAAGAGTTACGCTTTAAGTCCAAAGAAGTATCCACATCTGTGACATTAACATTTGCAGATGAACCTTTGCAGACAGACAAGTCTCCAGAATCCAGGAGACCCACCTGTAGCTGCTTTCTCCTACTCTCGCCTTCATAAGGAGCTGAAATCAGGACATGTGGACCAGCTAAACATCTGGAGAGGAGCTGAGTTGTGGTGAGCATGTTTAATGTTTTGGGAGTGGGGAGCAAGGGTTGTGTAGGTGATGGGAGACTGCTCTGCTTAGATTTGGGTCATCTGATAATGACGGGCAAGTTCTAGCCAGACAAAGACAAAGGCAAAGGTAGGACACAGTGCTCTTGGGGAGAAAGGTAGCATTTCAGAAACAACTCACCCCTTCCCTATCCATATGCCCTCCTCCTGGATGAAGGGGAATTCTGGACTGCTTGTGGATGGAGCCATTCTCTGTGCTGGGGAGAAGCAGTAGTAGGTGTAGCAGGTTGGCTGGCAACTCCACCTGGTAGCAAGCTGTGCCACGGCCAGGTTACTGTTGTGGCTGACTGCAGTGCTGGAAGGCGTTTCCATCCTGACGGACACAGACCTCCCCAGGCACCTGCAGGTGACTTGTGCACACAATCCTCCTTCCCCCTTCTATGCCAGCCTGGATTAGCTGCCATGGCAGCATGTTCAAGTTATTCTATGCAATGGCTGAATGCAAACACACCATTCAGATTGGTAAACAATTACCTGGCAGGACTCTGTTATGATTACATGGCATGATCTGGTCATGATCAGGCCCTCCCCACCCTAGCTAGACAGCCTCTCAGGCACCTCCCCCTTCTTCTGGCCTTGGCTTGAGTCACGGGCTTGTTGAGGCACAAGTTAACATCCTTCTCCCTGGGGATTTTCTACGCATGGTTCTGGTCACATTCTGGTTGCTTCACCTCCTCATTGCTAGCTCACTAGCAAAACGGTGTATGGCTCCGCACAGTATCAAATAACTCCAGGAAGGAGAAAGGGGTTTCCTGGCCAACCACTGAGACAGTAGGACAGCAGTGGTCACTGCTGCTTTCTTTCTGTGGAAGTGATCCCAGGCGAAGGGACAACAGCAGGGTTATGTGCCAGGTTTGGATAAGGGCCACGTCCCACCCACTCATAGATCCCACCAAGGACAAGCACACCATTAGTACAACTCACAAATGTGTATCCTCTGACAATGAGGAAGTTTGGGAAGGGAGTGTTGTTGTTAACTCCCTGTGTGGACCCTGACAGACTAGTTAGGGCCCATAGCCCAAGGACTGTACCATCTGCAGGGCAGGTAGGTAACTCGACATCACGAACGTCTCTCTCTGCTGTCAGGAAGGGAGTGCCACCCTATGTGTGCTGGAGAAGAGCAGAATACCTGGACAGGAGAAGGTGAACTTGGTTAGTATAACTGCTTATGGCACCTGAGCCACTTGTAAGTGAGAAAACACCGAGGCACCCTTTCCAGGCATCCTACGTTGGCTCGTTAACTTGGCTCTAGGTGTACATTTAAAGTGGTAAAATGTGAAAGTAGGTGTCTCAATTTTTCTGCAGAGAGGAATGTTTAACACTAGATTCGCATTGTGCACACGTATGCTTCATCCTTGTCCAGGCACTGCAATAGCTAACAGACTTGTGGCCACGGCAGCTCTGGAGTGCTGTGTGGTTGGTGCGAGCTTCTCTTGTCTGTGCCTGGCACCCTAAAAAAGTGAGACTGTTTTGGACTATACCTGAAGCCTGGTTTACAGACAGAGGCAGGCCTGCTCTTTTCCTGTGCATGTCTATGGGCTGGGTGAGGCACGCTAGATCCCTCCCAGTTTGCCTAGCCATCTGATGGAGATGGAGGGTGGCCCTAAAGTGGGCTGTCTGCCCCTCAGTTTCAGGATGGAGCCTAAAGGACCGCAAAAAATAAGACCTAGATTATTTAGAGCACACTGGGGTGATCACAGGAGATATCCGAGGCAGGGGAGTTTACTGACCTTTGCATAGTAGAAAAGCTTCTGGTTGTAGATTGCAAAGAGCCGTGGGATAGTTCAGGGTGCTCCTTCCAAAGCATGGGATGGACATCCTGATGGGCTTTGCCAAGGCCAGGGCACTGAGCGGGGTCTGCCAAATGATATATGCATCTGTGTGCTGTTAACAGAGAGAGAATGGGCACAGCCAGGAGTAATCAGTTTAATTAAATGCTTTGTATCTATAATTTGTCTGATTTTAGAGCATATTAAATTGAAATTAAACTTCCAATATATTATTACAGGAATATATTCTGTTTCCTTTATGTCCTATTATAGCTGTGATTAATATATTCAAAAGTATACGTTACATTGCCACAATAATGAACAGAGCTAAACGAATATAAATATCTGCAGTAAAATACAATGAAGACCTGCGGTGCAATGGTAATGTTAGTCATTTTTGCATGAATAAATGAAGGTAGAGCGTGAAATTCCATAACTCTGCTATGAACCAAAGTCTCCAGCCGGCATGGAGCGTCAAGTCTTTGTAGGACTAGTCTGTTGTAAATATTTATTGCTACTAATTCAATGCTTAGTCACAAAATAAACCTTTTTATTCTTCTTGGTGATTCCCTATTTCCACTGTGTTCCACTTTCATTCTTTTCTGGAAATGAAAGCTTGCAATTTGATTCCTACAGGGTCAATTTTGGATGTAAAAATCAACAGAGAAGCACTTGCTCTAGTCTCTTACAATAAGTGACCAAGCACTTGTGGCTGATTGCTGAGAATCCTTTGATGCTGAATTTTATTGGCCAGATTCATTGATTTTTTAAGACCAGAGGAGAACAGTATCATTTGGTCTCAGCTCTTTCATAACGCAGACCGTAACTTTAACTGAATTAGAGCATATTTTAAAGAACAATAAAATCTTGTTTCCATACAAAATTCCACATGCTTTGGTAAGCTACTCTAAAGATTAAATATTGTTATATTTCAATATCTGCACCTTGTTTCTCTTCCCAATTACCTAGTTTGATCATTTTCATCCACTGTATCTCTTACTTAAGCCGGGCAAGCGGTGTTTTTCTTTCAATAGATACAGGATAACAATCCATCCAGAACCCCAGAAATGTGCCAGTAAGTCTGCATAAAATATGGGTGGAAGCTCATGTTGGGAAAATATAGATTGGCTTTTATTTTCAAAGAGACAAAAAATGTAAGAATACGTTGGGTTAATTCATAATGTCTTTTCTATAAAGAAAATTAACTTATTTCTTCAACTGGTTAAATAAACTCTTTTAAGCTTTTTTCTTTTAAAACATTTTTCAATTTCTCATTAGACGTGCTACAGAAAAGGCTTAAACCTTCATTTTTAAAAATGCCTTAATGAAAAAATTGAAGCAATTCTGAAAGACATTTAGCAGATGCTGAAATGAAATATTCTTATATCTTAAAAATTCTCCACATTCCTATTGATCTTCTTTCTTTTCAGATACATTTGCCACCTTGTACTGAAATCTGTAATTTTCTTGGTTCTTCTGAAATACTACTTCACATCAAATGAATTGATTACTGAAATAAAAAAGTCAGCAACCTGTAATTATTCTCTTGACTACTAGACTAAGGAGTCCGTTAGTATCCAAATCTTCTCCAGTGCAGATACATAGAGAGCATAAACAAGTCAGCTCTTATTTTATTTCTAAAGTACACTGGAGAAGGAAAAAGTACAGTGTAAGACAGGCTTTCCAAACTTCTGCCCAAGCTTGCAACTCTTTTCCAAAGTCTTTCTGATTTAAAATGCAAATTCTGAAAGAGTATATAGATTTTCTAGTACTTTCATTACCAAACATGAGTTCAGAAGTACTAGCAATGTTATTATACTGACTGATATTCGTACAATTGGAGAATCATGTAGTTTGGAAGGGACGTCCAGACCTTGTTTGGAACAATGTTCTGCTCAAAGCAGGGCCAGCTAGAGCGGAAAACTGAGGGCAATCCCCTGCTTGTACAAAGATTACCTTAAATCACTGCACTGGAACTTGTATTCAGATGCTATCTGTCATGAACCTTGATCCTTCTTCTGAGTCACCTCTTGCCAGGTAAGTGAGTGACAGCTAAAAAAAGAATGGTTTAGGTCTGTTGACCTTTTGGATGCGATCTCCACATCTTCCTGACAGGTCCCCAGTGCATGTTAAAATGGCATAAAGTAACTCCAATGAATTTCTAAATGTGCTATTAAGGGTACATTTGGCATGAAGGAATCCTGAGATGCCCCAAAGGCAGCTTCGTGTCTCTCCTTGCTGTCCATGCCACAGGGACTTGTCAAGATTAGTTTGGGGATGGAAGAGTAAACCAGGAGTGTCATTCACTCCACAGTCGGTGGCTGGTTGCAAGATCTGTAGTGTTTCTGCTTTTGTGGAAGAATTCTAGCTTGTGTTGGGGCTTGCTTTGTCCTCAGGTAGCTTCTGGAAGAAGGGGAAGCCATTGGTTGCTGCCTTCCAGGGCATGCCTGGAACGAGCCCAGAGAGTCTCCTTAGCCTAGTCATTTGCACACCTTTAGATCCCCTTTAATCCAGGCTTAGCAGGCTGAAGAATCCAACCTGACAAATCCTGCTGTGACGGTAGGTCATGGACAGAGCCCCACTGCCAGGCTATGGGGGGGTGCAAGAAAAAATTGTTTGAACTTAAAAATACACAGTTGCTTGCATCCCAGGTGAAGTGCTCTCAAAAGCAGCTACTGAGCATTTTGTACTGCCTGCAGGTTTTAAGAGTTCTTGGATAAAACCCATAAGTAGGAGCAAAAAGGTCACATTTCTACATCATGGCTGAGAAGTCCTCATACGAAAGGAATATGCGCATACTTCTAGGAATCTGGAGACAGCAGAAAATGTTTCTTACTATTTATCTTGTTGGTTATCAGGAGGAGGGAGTAAGTTCCTGGGCTAACCACTTTTTTGACAAATAAAAGGACGTTGTCCTACTTACAGTTCAAATAAGGTTTTAGTTAAGTGTTTTGCTCTTTTCTGTTAGTGTACTTCCGTGCTGCCGTCTTCAGCAGGTTATGCTTGAGCCAGTTTTTTTTTCTTTTTTGAGACATTCACTATTTCTATTTTTGAAAATAAAGTTGTGAAAACTATGTCAATGTCAAATACTGGGTAAAAACTGCTAGAGGTGACGGTATCAGAATGTGGTTTTACAGGCTTGTATAATTTTTGAAAGTGATTAAAAAACAAGAATAGAAATTCCTTTCCTGATATGTTAAGTCTTTAAAAAAGTAGGTTTTCTTTGTTCAGCATAGATCCTTGAAGGTCTTAAGCAATCCCACTAGAAACCTGATTTTATTAGCATTTTAAAAGAAAAACTTGTGGAAAATATTATTTAAAATTTGTGTGGAGAACTTTAGAACATAGCTTTACTTTACTCATCCACAGTATTGTCTGATCTTTTAAAATTAAGAGAATTTTGCCCAAATTGGCTAAATGTTGTGATAGTAATGGCCTCATGTGGTCAGTTGCAAGCTGATGGCTGACGGTACTGTTAAAATACTTAAAATGTAGCATTAAGTCATTACTCCTCTGTAATATATGGATCTATTTAGGAATTTGTTAATAGTCCTGGTCCTGGATTTGACAATCAGAGGCTTTTGGTCTACGTTATGACCAGTGAAACTACTGTTTTCATTTTCAGGAAAATGGGAATTTAATTTACAGCAAAAGCAGGTTCCTTCACCTTACATCACTTTGTGCCGACCTTCCCTAGTACCACTTCTGCACTTTCTGCTGACTCTGCCAACATATTAAAGGGCAAGAGTGCCAAAAAGTCACAAGACCCTCAATGTACATAGAGGGACTGAGGAAACCTTTAGGGTCGAGCAGTTCTTCAGGATGGTATTTCTGCTACCTGGTACATCAACTTATTTTCAAAATGTACCATATATAAAAAAAAAAACCTTACTATTTTCGAAGTATATTGAAAGTTACATCAACTCACTTAAAAATCTTAATTGTGGAGAGAAGCAAGAGATTTTGAGCAGCTGAACCACCTCACTTTAAAATCTCCGTGATTACAATTTCAGCAATAGGAAATATTTCTATAAATGAGTGCTTTGCCCTATCTCTGGGTAATATTCAATGTTATTTGTGCCACATATCGGAATGGCTTACTCATCAGAATTATGCACCATTTTGAGTGCTGAGGAAGTGCTAGGGAGTTTTTGCAGCACTTCCCAGGAAGGCTGTGTCTAGATCCGCGTTTACCCTTTTTAATGCCAGGCCTGGACCTAATTCTTCAGCCTCAGGAAGTATGTATTGGAGGACTTTAATTAGAAAACAAGGAAGAGAGTTAAAGAGCTTATGTTTCAAAGAAATAAATTGAAAATTGAGTGGCCATATCAAGGTAGCACTCTATCTGTAGCACAAACGGTCAAGGAATCTGAATGAGAGGAAATGGAGTGAAAATGCTCAATTAGATTACACCATAAAAATAAACAGACAGTCTGAACTGAATAAAACTAATGACATTTATATTAAAATGTAAAATGCTATAAGACAGTATATATGTTGTTGAAATGCCCTAAGATCATCATGCTTCAAAAAAACCCCACAGATTGACATACTTCTGGAAGATTTATTAAAAATGCACTTTTAAATGAAGAATAAAGAAGAGGACTACGGTATTTTTGAAAACTACCAAGAACCAAGGAGAAACCTTACCTGACACAGGAGAACATATAGCAATCATTTGACAGGTTACATTTATTTAAATGATAGATAAACTAGAATATTACTGACTTAACTTCCCAAGCTACTGCTGAATCTTTTAACTTTGGAAATGAAAACAGCTGGTAGTGATTTTCTTATTGATTTACTTAGAAGTATGAATGTTATATTAAGAACACAATTTTTCTAAGATTTATGAAAACTGCAGTAGAGTAACTTGTTTTCAGAGCATTCTCACTTCAACTATAAGAGCAAATGAAAGGGAATATAGTAACCACCCAGTGAAAAAAAGAACAAACAAAAAAGAACGCTGAACAATGGTAAACCTATATGCAAAGGAATCAATTTTCCTATAATCTCACAAAGACATGCATTTATAAATTCATAGAATCATAGAATAATTTGGGTTGGAAGGGGCCTTTAAAGGTCATCTAGTCCAAGCCCCTCTGCAATGAGCAGGGACGTCTTCAACTAAATCAGGTTGCTCAGAGCCCCGTCCAACCTGGCCTTGAACATTTCCAGGGATGGGGCATCTACCACCTCTGGGCAACCTGTTCCAGTGTTTCACCACCCTCATCGCAAAAAATTTCTTCCTTATATCTAGTCTAAATCTACCTTCTTTTAGTTTAAAACCATTACCCCTTGTCCTAGCGCAACAGGGCCTACTAAAAACTCTGTCCTCTATTTTTTTGCAAATTATTTTAAAGCAAATTCATTACTAGCTTTTCTTTGTTCAGATTGTCCAGTCAGAATTGTTAAAGAAATTAATAACACAATCTATTGTTTACAGTTACCAAACTGAAATTAAATCAGATAAGGGAGGCATTTTCCTTCTTAGAAAATGGAACCAGAAAGTACAATTTCTTGTATTTTAGGGCTCTCTATGCATTGTTTACTATAGACTTAATGTACAAATGGAAACTATAATCATTTTGCTATATATGGCATATCTTAGTAAAACCACCTTATCTACCTATGTAGTCATTAAGTGCCTACCTGGAATTTAAGTGCATGCCAGAAAAATAAAAGCATGGAGAAATAATGATGGATGTTATTTCTTTTAATGTCATTTCCTCTTATCCACTACACGGGGAGAAGCTGTGACCCTGTAATCACTGAAATATATGCTTAACTTTGCAAACTTCACATGTCGAGCTTGGCTCAAAAGAATCACCAACATGTAGAAAGTTAACACGTACAGGGATGTTCATACCTATTATCTTAAAGAAAAATAATGATAGCAAGAGTACTATGCATTTTTCTGATGGTTTCTGGGCTTTTTACAGATGTGAAATTAATGAAGCCTAACAATAACCTGAGAGATGACATTGCAATTTGTTTGTGGATCCGAGCTGAAAATCTGAGCTGTAAAAATGAAGAATCGGTTACAGTAAAAGGCAAAAGCACCTATAAATTAGGTGCCACAACTTGTAAGTTTAAGGCACCTGGTGCTAAGAATGGGATCCAAAACCAGACGAGATGCTCAGGCTCCCCTCAGCAATTCATGCAGACTTGCTATTCAAAGCACCGTCTGGTGAATGGAGAGTGAGGTAAAGATGCCCAAAGGAAGGCAGGGAAGCTGCCTTAGAGGATATGCAACTACACCTCTTCGTTCAAAGAGCTGAGCACAGTGGAAAGTCATCTGGGGAAACAGAGAAGTGTATATGTTCAATGTTGTCTTCACCTTTTCTCTTCAGATGAAGAGTATTCAAACTTCTATCTTTTATTTCTGCGGAAAGATCCAAACCACAGGCAAGAGGCAAGTGGAATTTTCTATTGGAGCTGTGCCACCGGGCAGAAAGGAAGGAAAGACTCACAAGACTACTGAGAGAGTAAAGAAGAGCCTGACACCGTGGTTAGGACACTAGCTGTAAGGGGGGATGCTGAAACGCTGGTCTTCCTATCCATCCTCCGTTAGACAATCGCTAGAGAAAAATAAAAGAACCGAAATAGTTTACAACACTGGAACCGGAATCCAGGATTCCTTACTCCTAAGGGAATGCGCTGGGCAATACAACACAGTGATCTGACAGCAGGTTGATAGGGTTTTCTGGATATGTTTGTGCCCTGGTTTATGTATGTATCATTTTTTTTGAAATCTGGCCCTAAGCAATTTGTTGATTCTACATAGCAATTTAATGGCAAAACTAATACATGCTTCCATACCGTGCGCAGCAACTGTAACTCCTGCAGAGCGCTCTGGAAAGAAATTTTAAAAGCCTGAGGCAGACGTCAGCAATTCATGTGACGTACAAGGGTTTGGCAAATGCCAGAGAATCTGGTTCTCTCTCCTGAGGGAGAAAGGGTTTTTTGACAGCTGACAGAAGAGTTGGGTTTTTTCATTGCTTGGCCACAATGGGTTGCATGACCCAGTGTCAGGTGGGGAAACCATGTAAGTATCTGGGCAAGAGTTCTTCCTATGTCCGTATTCTTGACATAGGTTTGGCTCAGCTCAGGGGATTATTTGCCACTCACTGCTTGCATCTTATTATATTAATGAATCCTATACACGCATGATGGGAGGAATTTGGATCCTATTGGAGTTATTGGCAAACATCCCACTGACTAAAGAGGAGACCTAGTTGAAACCAGTGAAGACTAAGGACATGGATGGATTCCTGTGGGATGTTTCTCAGCAAAAATGACCTGCCCTGCAGCTGGCAAGCCTCTGAAACAAGGCAACCATTAGCTATCCCATCAACTCTTTAAGGACTCCAGGTAATGTATCTAACTGGAAATAGAAATGAATTGTTGCTTTTATTTTTCAGGCAAAGCTAAGGTGACACTTTTAGAAAAGTGAAAAGAAATGTTCTTTTTTAAAGCAAAGAGCAAAATCAACTAGTCAGCTTTCCAAATGCAATCTATGTGATTAATGTGTCTCGAAATACAGACATTTCTATAAAATATTAATTGCTTCGCTTCTGGACTGCATTAAATTACATTCAGCAGTTTTGAAATTCCTTCAATATATTTTTATGAGTAAATAATATTTATTAAATTTTTTTATCATGGAAACTACTTCCTGTGTAATTTTACTCTTTTTGTTAAAAAAACTGACTTGTATGCCAGGCACGATAGAAGTCCAAGGAGCTTCCAAGGAGCAGAGATGACTTTTGTGAGCAGGAATCTGAGGAATGTGCTTATTTTTGCTTATAGCTATAGTGTCCAAAATTTCAGACACATGAATGTTGAAGACATTTAAAAAAAAAAATTTGCTTTTTTAACAAGATAGCATCATTGTAGCTTCTCTAATTTAAATGGTTTACATAGGCAAATCTATATGAAAGTTATGAATCCAGCTTGAACGCTTGATTTACCTCAAAATACCCAGAATGACTGAAATGTGCTTAATTTTCTGTTTTACTGAAAATAAAAATTCCCCTAATTGCAAAAGTAATTTGGTGCCATATTAGTTGTTTGATGTAATAGGGTTTATAATCCATAAATACATCTATCACTTAACAAGATTATTTTCTGTTTGCCTTTCAGCCTTATTAAGGATGAAACTTTGTAAAGAAGGACTAGATTATAAGATAACAAAATGGTAATAATGATAGCTACTGTTTAATAAACACCATATTTTCTCTTATTCATGTGTTCAAAGATAGAGAGGAGTGCCACACCTCTTTCATGTGCACAACAGATTCACTGTCAGAAGAGGAAGAAGTTGGCAGACTCATGAATAATTCTAAAGGAGGAGAGCAGCTGTTTAGTAACAAAACCTTCTTAGCAGAGCCTTTCAGCCAGTTGCTGTACCATTTGACGCGGTACTTGTGTGTGCGCGCACGCGTGTGTAACTGGAAAGGCAGGAATGTAGAAAAAAAGATCACAGTGGAAGCACTGATTATCATATTAACTAGGTAAATATGTCATTTTTACAAGAGCAAAGTATTTTAAGATTTTAAATATGAAAGAACCACCTGAAAGGAACCTCTCCTCTGGCTCTTTTTAAACTGCTTTTTGTCAGCACAGCATACCTACACAAGGTACTCTGCCACTACTTCTCTTTCTGGAACACCCAGTCAGGTAAACCATGGCTTTCAGTCAGTCAGTGGAAATTTTGCCATTCATACCAACCGGATCAAAATTTTACCTTATGATTTTTCTCAATTTTACCAATATAAAAACAAACAAAAAAGTCATGCGATTGGAAAAGACAGTGTGAAAATTACTGAGGAAGAAACGTTGGGAACTAAGAAAATCACAAGAAAAACTGCACCTGAAAAAAATGGTAAAGAACGACTTTCAGACACCAAATGAGAAAAATGTCTATGTTGTTCTTTATTGGGGCAGTTGCCATAAATGTACATGCATGTAAGTTGTTCCTACTCAGCAGAGTAGTTCTCTTGACTGCAATCTGTAGAGTCTATATATAGAGAACGGGAAAAATAGGCCTGTTATCCTGAATTCATACCACTGGGCAAAAGGAGAGAATTACATATCTATTCAAGGCAATTAGCATCTATTATGAAAACACGGCTGTTCTGCATTCTTCACACAGGCTAAAGAGCCACATACACTTTTGGTGAAAAAATACGACACGTGCAGGAACAATAAGTTTCTAGGGGATATATTCCATAGTCGTATTTGTTTGCTGTTGTCCAGGACTCCAAAACACATTCTTCACACCAAGGACTTAAAGATCCCAAGGTCCGGCTTTTTTTCTTTCCAAATTTGAGCTGTTTTACACTTCATGGCAGAAATTACCTTAAAAAAGAGAGGTGTAAAACATAATGTCAAAAATTCCACTATATTAATAAAGTCAGATTTGCATTTAAATGTGTTCATGCGAATCCATTAACTCATTTTACAATGACAACAAAAGATCTTTTTCCTGTTTATTGTAGGTGCATAATAACTTGGGCTTTTCTTTGGCAACACCTTTTAAGACATGTTTGTTCAACTGACTGTTTTCATGCATATGTGTTTTAATGTGTGATTTAGATGTAAAGTATTTGGCATAGGCATGTAGAACCCATTTCAGAGTCACCGCTCAGAATCCGAGTTTTAGGACTTAATGTTTTGTTAACTTACTATTAGCTCAAATGGCCTGAATTCTCCCAATATAGTCTCATCTGACTACATACTGGATTCATACTACTGGGCAAAAGAACAGAACTGCGTATCTGTTGAAGGCAGTTAACACCTATTAGGAAAATAATGGCTGTTCTGTGTTCTTCACACTGAAAAAAGAGCCACATCATACACTTTTGGTGAAAAAACAGAGCACGTATGCACAAACAGTAGATTTCCAGAGGACATATTTCGTAGCTGTATTTGTTTGCCTTTGCCCAGGATTCTGATATGTATACAAAACAAAAGCCTATTCAGCCTCTCCAGCCTTTAACGCAAGACCTAGCAATCCTTTCCAGCATACTTCTTTCCTAGCTCTCCCTTTACGTCCAGGGAGGGAGGACACAGGGAGGTACAGCCCTACGATTGTAATTTGGCTTGAAAGTATTACAGCCTACAATCAAATTCTTGGTAGCTGGTGAACGTTCTTTATTTCTATTAGATTTGCTATTCAAGACAATTTCTAAATAAGTAAAATATCTTTACAAGGATAGTTTCAATAGTAGAAGTCAATATAATCAATGGTGTGAGCATTTTCTAATTGCAATCTGTTGGTAAAATGAACATCCCCCCTGCTCCTTCCCATAGAATTTGTTGCTTTTAAATCTCCTCAGATGTTTGTAATTTGGAGGAAACTGCTCTTCTTGGGATATTAAAAAACTGTAGTGCCGGACAACTTTTTATTAGAGAAAGAAAGGTGCTTGCCCTATAAGTAAGGCTGCTTTGAAACACAGTGCTTAGTACTGTTTCTTTAGAAACTTAGTATTTTAGCGGATTTTTCTTGTAATATCTAAACTGTTAGTATCTGATACTACAACAACTTGGTTATTGAAATCACCTTGATATGTTTGGAATTTGACCAGTAATATTGTAGTCAAATGAAGCAATGTATTATTCATGCCTAGTTAGGTCAGCTGAACACATTTCATCCTTACCGTGTTTGCAATCATCTTGACTAGTGTCATAATATTTTCCATCACCTCTCCTGAGGCACATTTAGCACCTTTTTTTTTTCCCCCTTTTAGAAAAAGAAATTCTCAATTATAGCTGTAAAGCAAACAGGCATCTGAAATCCACCCATTTCCTAAAGCTCTGTTATCCCTGAGGCATCTGAAACAAAACCATATTGATACTAATTACTGAGCAGAAAGCAATCAAGAAAATCTTTTTACTCCCAACTCTCTCTTCTCCCCTTACTCCTACAACCAATGTGCCTCTAAACAGAAAAGCCTGAGTTGTCCGAAAGCACACAGGGAGCCATGATGATAGCAAAAGCAAGCCTCCTTTATGCCCTTGTCCCTAGGAGTCTTTTCTGGTATCTTCTCCTCGCAGCCCTCTTCTTGTTCACCTGCGATAAGTGTAATCTCTTCTCAGCAGCTCCCAGTGCTTCACTCACTGATTTCAACAAGCAAGCAAGCAACAGAAGAGGTGTTGTTCATAAAAATCTATCCTCCTCTCCCATCATCAGACTGATGCCTGTACTGAAACGAGTTATCATCAGTCAGTCCGTAGGAACTGGTATCCAAACCTGCGTGGGCTGCAGCAGTAGCCTCTGCCGGCTGGAGAGGATGCTGCGGGCATGCCGTTGCAAGCCTCCAGCAAAGGGTGCGGGGTGCTGTGGGTGGCCCCGTGCTCTGCTGAAGCCAAGGCTTCCGTGAGGCTGGGATAGAGCAGCCAGGGGTTTGGAGCAGGACTTAAACCCGGCTCATTATAAGTAAAATACCAAACGGAAACAATCGGCTCTTTCCTTCTCTCTGTTGAGCCAGGCAATACCTCTCTCCTGAGTGTTTAGGTTTCATTAGTATATACACAAGTGCTAAACTTATCCTGAAAAGGGTTTTTTCTTTCTTTTCCTAAGCTAAAACATGTAAAGTGTCTGGCTAATTTTCTTTTCCAGTTAATTTTTAGAAGTAGAACTGGATTCTATGCCTTTGCACACTCTCTCTCCCACGCTCTGTTGGATCTTTCTGCACGCCTCTGGGATTTTCCAGTCTTTAAGTCGTGGACTCGGTATTGGCAGAGTGGAACGTAGCATGGCTTAGAAAAACGCAGGGAGTTATGGCACAAAAAGCTGATTAAGTGAATCTGGTAGCTGTCATTCCTGTATTGGAGTGTGATATGGATGTTTTGATCACTAGTCCAATTTAAATCATGGTATGACTTCTTTTGTATGGCAGAGTCCAATTTACTCTTCCATGAGCAGAATTTTTTGTGCCTTTCTCAGGAGTACAGGCGGACAAGAAAAAGAGCTTTCTTGTACAACTTGCTCTGCTGAAAGTCCCCTTCAAAACTGCTTTTTTTACCCCTATGAAGTGAGTATTTTTCCAGTAGTACATAGAAATATGGTTGTGTACCACCATGCTGGTCCACAGGAGTGATCAGGGTGACAAGAATGTGATGTGTCAACATCTGTAAGAAGACGACCAAAATACCTGCCAAGTAGTAGCAGAAGTACTGACCATGCTCACTTCGCTTTCCCATGGTTTGTCTACACGCTGCCCACCATCAGGCAGTATCATCTAAAAGAATGGATTTTGTGGGGAGAAAAAATAAATAAACAATCAACAACCAAAAAACCTTTGGATGCTACAGGATTTTTTTACAGATGTGGAAAGAATGATGGTTCTGTCACCCACACTTAATCAAATGATAGTGAAGCCATGGAATGAGAAATAAAGTACATCATTTTGTGAGTATACATGGTAATAATCTTGACACTGAAATCATTAAACGAAAATACGATTTTAGGAAACACTGTTGCATATAGCCAACTTGTATAAAGCAGTGCATTAACCTATTCAAATATTTATTTACATTTCAGTTTTCAATAGATAAAGTAGCATTCTGCTGCACAAAAAGTCAATAAAAATTTAAGGGAAGAAAATCTTCCATAATTTATTTCCAAAATAATTGACTTCTGGAAACCCAAAGAGTGATCTGTGGTTAATTGATTGTTTATTAATAGCCTTTTGTATTTATGTGAAGAATCCTCAAGAGAGAGTACTGCAGGGGAGAAATGCTTGATTTTGCATAAGCCAGGTTCAGTGCAATCACTCCTGATGTTCCTTTTGAAACAGTAGATCATCCAAATTAATCAAAAATGGTGATCAATGTAGTATTAAATTTAAAAATGAATAAAAGATTTGTTTAAAAGAAACATAACTCCAAAATCCAAACCCCCAAACAAGAACAAGGGTGGCGATTAGGAGAAGGGTAAAGAAAGGGGAATATTCTACCTGCCATTTGTTTTGTCAGGTGTACTGATGATCAAGAAACCAATAACGCTGGTGAGCTTTTCCCTTAACGCCATGGAATTACGCAGTGATGTGGGTCTCTTAGTGAGTAAATGCATTTATCTAAATGATTGCTATTAGAAACCAAACAGGTTTTACTTAATAATTTGAGATGACGGTTTAAGTATTTACGCTTCTATTTTGCCCTTCTTCCTGCATACAAATGCTTTTACATGCAATGCAATGAATTAACATGAGCGCAAATAGTAGAACAATTTCAAAGTGTGTGAAGATTTTCTCACAGAGAAGGCACTGTAACATTGATTCTTAAACTTTATGCAAAACAGTACCTTTTCCTTGAAGTGAGACGGACCTGGCAGTTCTGCTGTTTAATGAGGGATGCTGGGGAAGAGGTCTGAGAAGCAGCTTGTGGTAAAATAAAATATGTGCAGATTTCGTGTTTTACAACCAACAACAGCACATTGATTTTTGGTTCAGTACACTGGTAAGATTGCTTGCTTTGCACTTCCAAGTGGTGTAAAGAAAGCAATGATGGAAGAGTGAAGGTAATTAAGAAAATGCTGTACCCATGAGAAATGCGTGCATTGCTGATCTGATTTGTGGTTTGAAATCCCCTAATTCTAGAAGCATGGGGAAAGTGAGATATGAACTTTTCTCTTGTTTGGCCCCGCATAATGAAAGAGACAGAAAGAGGCTGGGAAATGGCAGATTGCTGCTGCTGTTGTTTTCTATTCCTCGGGCCCTGCTGTCCACAAGGGAAGACAGAAGCAAACTATCCATTCTTTGCTCACCTTGCATAGGGTTCTAGATATCTGGAAGGTGATTACTTTGTGTTTATAATCAGCCCCTGCAGCATGAGGGTGTTTCTAAGGGGAAATCTGCTACAGAAAAAGGCTCAAATAACAATAGTCAGTATAAATAACATGTTGCACATCATTAATGACTTTCTGCTGAGTTTCTCGAGGTTTACTAAAATGTTTCTCTGAAATGCCTTTCTGCATAATTAACAAAACACTAACCTAGCTAGATTATTAATCGAATTTCACTAGTATACTTTATTTTTACACCTTCTCTAAGTTATAATGCTCTCTGTATTCTTCTCAGTCACGGAAAAGATTCTTTGAAAGATTTCTTCTGACAAATATTCACAAATATTTCTGAACTATTTTAATAAAATTTCATATTAAAGAATACTTTGATCAAGTTGGTTTAATTTATCTTACTGCTTCATTAGTGACATGAAATCTTTAAGTAGCCCTATAGCTCTAATTATTGTGCTCTCACAAGGGCATAAAACTGCCTGTATGTCTACCGTTTTCTCATGGATTTGCAGTTTTCTCACCACTTTCCCTGTGAAACTTTATAAACCTTGCATGTCTTCTTAATATGCCTCTGAAATGGGCTATGTGTATATCTCTGCCCAATAGTTAACATTAAACTGCAAAGCTTATAAATTTCATAGAGTCTAGGAAAAACACCGTGTCATAAATCTGCTTATAACCCTGCTCGCTGGTTCACTGGCCATAATTCTTGACTTTTTGTAGCTTTATCCAAAATCAAAAGGTTTAAGAAGCGCGGCAAAATCATAGCGAGCTACCTACTGTAGCCTGCCAGAACAAGGCTTGTAGCCTTGCAACAAGCAAATGGAGCTTCTGCACATCAGTTTCTTCTTATTGCAGTGATCTGAAGTGAGGAAATCTATATGAAAATCAATTTCTGACTCTATGGTCCTTCTCTATTATATTAATTTTTGGGGGAATATTTAAGATCAGAGGAAGAAGAATTAGCTCATCTAATTTTGCCTGGAAACCTGCTCCTTTCTTTCACCAAGGACTGCTTTTGGAGCTGACGGTGTGTCTACTGCAGACTAACATCATAGGAAGCTACTTGTGCCTGTTGCCTTTCATCCGGTTGCTGTCCATCCATGTGAAGAGAGGACCTCCACCCTCCCTGTAACTAATGGTGTTGCCATCGCTTCTAACTGAAGCACTCCTCGTTGTCCTTGCATGCTTCAGGTTTGAGCTTGCTGGAAAAGGCTTCTTGCTATTCCCAAGCTCATGTCCTGCTTCATTAAACTTTTTTTTTACATCTATACCTATGTAAGGCTACTCGCTTTGCTAAAGGGTTTTTTTTTTGACTCAGATCAGGATCAAAGTAAGTGATGCAATCAATTCCTACATGAGAGGTCTTCTACATGAAAGGTCTTCTACATGATGGAACTTTATGAAAACTCATTAATGTTAACTGCTCAAGGTAATTAATACCTATGCAGAGTTTCAGAAGGATACAGATCTCACTCCTTTAAATTTCTATTTTACTAAGCTAAGAAATCTCAAAAGATTTTTTTTCATATCAATATAAGGTTTTGATTCTGGTAATGCGAAATGGGGATTTAATGCCCCAGGGTACGTATTTTGAACAAAAAAAAATACAAGAAACTCAAAATCAGGCAATTTAAATGAAAATTAAGTTCTGATTTTAGGATTGTTTAGCTTGCCTTTTTTTTTTTTTTTTTTTTGAGAACTAGGATGTGACTGCAAAATCTCTTGAGCAGATGCTGCAATTAGTGTCAAATAATTTTACATCTCTTTAGGGTGGACCTACCTAAGATGTGTATTTCTAGGAACAGTTTCCTGTAAGGCAGCATCCACACAAGGCTGTTTGCTCAAATTTAACACAAAGAGGTTTAGTTAGTTGGAATTTTCTCAAAAATTCAAGTTTACAGGCAATGTGTCTTTAGAAAGGATCTGAACTTTTAAACCCTTTAATTTGCTGATTTTCAGATGTAAAACTTTAAGACGTGCATGCAATATGTAAAATTGCACAGAACAAACAATATTGTTATTAAATATTATGGTTGCAAGTTAAAACACTCAAAACTTGGACTGTGCCAGCAATAAGGTTGCTAGAAAAAAATTTGTTCCTTTGTATGTATACATGAAAATGATCTTTAGTAATAAATGATGCACAGAATAGAATCAGATGCATAGAATTTCTGCGTACGCAGAAATAAGGTGCACGTCCCTGATGCCCACAGTTGCCCTGTCCCCTGAAGGGGATATTAGCATCTACTTACCAATTTTTTCGCTGTGTCCCATGCCTCACCTACCACTGCCTGCGGAAACCCAGCTCCAAAGGCAGAGGCAGGAATACCCGCGTTGGCCGCTTCGCAACACCGTCACTGCGCGAGCGCTTCGTGGGCCTTAATTACAACCCAGGAGGCCTCTGAGAGCGGGAGAGGGATTTTACCTCCCGCCAGCCACCTGCAACATGGTGGCACGTGGGGGTACCGCTGAGAAGCGCGTGTTATATTGGTTCGCTTAATCTGACTGCTGAATTGCCAAGGCGGCTGGCATCGTTTGCGAAGCAGTGTCCCACGCCTCCCTCGCAGGCGCCGTGCAGGTTACGTCTGTAGGCCCCAGAGCAGGCTCTGCTGCCAGTCCTCGCTTTTTTAATGATTCGAAAACGAAAGAAGTGCTGTGTTACACTGGCTAAACCTGGGAAATGCTGTGAAAAGTTACAAGCAGCCCGGCAAGAGAGAAGAGGCCGAACAGGGCTGACCAAGGCAGCATTTTGGCACCTTTGAATCCCAGCCCCGCCAACCACCATTTTCCTCCCTCGGAGGCACTGCTGCTGGGCGAGAGCACCGGCCGGGCTCCAGCTGCCTCCGTCCCCTCCGCGGAGCCGGCCGCGCTCGGGAGCAAGCCCCGCCGCCGCCTCGGCGCCGCGGGGACGGCCGCACCTGGGAGCCGCTCCCCCGCGGGGAGCGCGGCGGCGGTGCCGGCCTGCGCGGCTGTCCGAGGCGGGACGAGAACTCGCGGCCCTCCGCCTCCCGGCTCCCCGCGCTACCCACGCGGCCACCGGGGCACAAGCCAGGCGCCCGGCGCGCGTGCCCGCAGGGGCCGGGGAGGGGAGGGGAGGCGGAGCGGCGCGCGCGCCTGCGTGCGCGCGCAGCTGGCGGCCGGCCGCGCGCACTCTCCCAGGCTTCCCAGGGAATCCAGCGGCAGCAGGAAGGCGCTTCCCCGCGCACGCGCAGCTGGCCGGGCGGGCGCGCGCTGAGCCGCGGCGGCGGGAGGGAGGGGGGAGGGGAGGGAAGCTGCTGAGGTAAAGTTAGGGGGAGAGAGAGACTCCGTCAGCGAAGCGAGAGCCGGGGAAGCTCGGCGGCCGCCATTACTGAGCCGAGAGCGCCGGGGAGGGAACGGAGAGGGGGTCGGGGCTGCGGCGGCCGGGAGCGCTCGGGAGCTGCGGGCCGGAGAGCGGAGAGAGCCCCGCGGGGAGGAAAAGCCGCCGGGGGCGCCGGCGTGGAGAGAGCGTCCCGGGAATGCTGCCGCTCCCGCCGCCGCCGAGGAGCCGGATCCCGACGGTGCGAGGTGAGGGGAGGAATCCGGTCCCGTGGGAGCCGGCCCGGCCCGGCGGCCCGGAGCGGGGCGGCCGGCCCGGCAGGCGGAAGGGGAGCGGGGGGAGGAGGCGGCCGTAGCCCGGCGAGCTGGTGCGGCGGCCGCTGGCTGTAACCAGTTCAAAGGGCTGGGGCTGGCGTGGGGAGAGGGGAGCCGGGCCCCCTCCTCCCTCCCCGCTGGGCCCCCTCGGCCCCTCCGCGCGAGGGAGGGGAGGCAGGAAGGGCAGGGAGCGGAGTGCCTGGTCCCAGACAGGTGATGAAGGCCTGAGCAATGGGAGGGTCTGAGCCTGCTGTACGAGGCTGCCAGCTGGTCACGGCTCTCCAGGGAGGGAGGAAGGCAGGAAGGGGAGCTTCCCTGCTCCTCTCTTCTTCCTTCCTCATTCCCTTCTTCCCCCTACTCCTTTAGCGTCCTCCCTTCTTCCATTCCCACTGCCCTTTCCCCCCCCCCTTTCTGTTCTCCTTTCTCTGTACTTCTTTTCCTCCTTATCGCCCCCTTCTTCTACTCATTCTCGTCTTCTCTATTCTTTTCCTTCTCTACCAAATTTGAACAGTTGTCAATTCCTCTCCTCCTTCCTTTCACCTTCAAATATTGCTCGATATTAAATTTCAGAAAACTTCACTCTCCTAATGATGCGTGTGCATTTCTGCTTTTCCACCAGGTGGATTTTAAGGCTTTGAAATAGGGTAGCCGGTTGCAGTGTTGCAGCTTTCAAGCATTTTGAATCCCTTCGACCAGCATAACCTTTAGACTCTCTCCACCCAAGGAAAGCACCAGAGATATACAGATATGATGCTACGGTCTTGCAAATGTAGGGCATAAGGAGTATAAAACGCCGTTTTAATTAAAAATAGAAGAAAGACCATTTACTTAAAAGGAAGACATACTTGTCACCTTCTCCCCAGAATCCACCCCACCCTTCCTCTGTACCCCTCTTGCCCTCTCCTGTATCGCTTTTGATATCAGTGTGGAATATTTCCTTAATAAGTAGGAGGGAAACGTTTTTAATCTAGACCAAAATAGGCCTGTGGGGGTATGTGTGTATTCTTTAGTTTAGTGTCATGCAGATAACTGGAGGATTTTTTTTTTCTTAATAAAGATCCTTGACAGAAATTTAAAAACTCTACACTGCAGAGTAAAAACAGTAAAGAGAGAACAGCATTTGCTGGTCAATTGGACGTCCATTTTAAACCTGTGCGTTGAAGCTAGTTACAGCACTGATACTTGTGTACTTATAAATGAATGAGGAATTAATAGGTAGCTTTTTTTCTGTTGTGCTGCCTTACCTTCCGAAGGTTCTTCAGTATGACAGCTGTTTTCAGCAGTGACATCAGTGACCAGAGTTAAGTGCTTTCCCAAAAAAACCTATGCATATTTAACGTTTATAGTATGTATCTAAAATGAGCATTTTACAAATATTCATCCAGGTGCATTTCTATAAGGGTTTATTTCCTTTTCTGCCTCTTTGAAAATTATTTTTAAGAAGTGCTAAAATTCTTAAAATTCTATTTACAGTATCCTCCTGAAACTCAGTGCCAGTAGAGCTTAGGAAGTATGATGTAAATACGGTAGGTTTTAAAGGGAGTCTATAGTACTTAAAGTATCAGAAATTGTTTAAGCATTTGGTACATTACCACTAGCTTGTTTTAGTATAACAAGTTGCTTTTAAGCTTGGAACATACTGAGCTGAAACAGTATGCTTTTTTTTTTTTTTTTTAAAGTAGCCTTATGTAAAGCAGCTGCCAGCATTGTAAAAATGTAAATAATTGCAACCAAATGCCTACCACTCCCTGGTATTGGACTTTATTTTAGCTAAGGTGTTGCATGTGTAATGTAATCCAATTAAATACTTTAGGCTCAGACTAAATTGTTTTAAAATGCTATATTTAGCACTAACAGAATCAAATGCTGCACATCTTTTCGAGGTTAAAGATAAAATGCGCTTTCCTACAGCTGTAGGTGCTTTTCCATGTGCAAACTTTGCAGGAAAGAAAAGCACCGATCATAATAATAGACTGTTCTGTGTAAGTTTCCCCTTTGGGACTTGTTATTTGAGTAGATGGTGCAAAAATAATTCCTTTCCGTTTAATAAAGATATTAAAAGGATGCCGGTGGTATCGTAAGACTTCCCAAAGTACTTTCGTAACAGCAGATAAATCCCATGTGCTGGCATCCTTCAGGGATATCTTGCATAAAACTTCAAAACGCTCCACATGGCTACTTCTAGCGGGCCGGCATGTGCGGCGTTCGTCAGACCGCAGGCACCGGGCATCCTTCGGGGGCTCTGCTCTCCGGCCCGTTCCGAAAGAACGGGAGCTGGCGAAGCCACATACTCAGCGTGAAAGTTCTGCTGGCACAGTTATGTCGGTCAGCAAACTGAAAAGCGTCACCTTTATGGGCATGACGTACCTGTGAGAGTTAAGCCCGTGACGCCTTCTTGCGAGATGAGAAGGACGAGCGCGCGGTGGGAAGGAGCCGGCGTCGCTGGGGAGGGGAGCGGGGCTCCGCGCCGCGGCGGGGGCTCCGCGCCCGGGCCGGCGCCGCCTGGCCGCTAGGGGGCTTGGCCGGCGCGCGCCGCCCGCCGCGGCCCGGCCCGGCCCGGCCCGGCCCTGCCCGCCTCCTCCCGCCGCCGCCGCGGCGCGCTCCCCCTCGGGTGCTCGCCGTCGGTAACACGGGGTTTGGCCCGGGCTGCCCGTCGCTTTTGAAGTCCTCCACCGCACGCATAACTATAGGGAGAAGTTTAGTTTCAGGTAGTCCCAATAACACTGGGAATTCTGTATTAGGACTGTCAAGATTTTTTTTCCCCCTCTGTGTTATTTCTGACTTACTGGGCGCACAATACTCTTAATCGTTTTTTAGTCTGTTTTTTGGTTGTTTTTTTTTTCCCCTCTGAGAATTCGTAGCCTAAAGATTAGTGTAGGTGAGCTGGAATATTCTTGGGTTTTTCCATCAGTTCTAAAAAGTACTTTTAAGGGTATCACATCTTACAGATTATTTTTTGAACCCGCTCATCACTTCCTTATGTTTATGGATTTTAATGAAATATTTAAAGACAAATGTGTTCAAAATTCCTCGCAGGAAAATCTGAAGCAGTTGTAGTGAATTTATTTTGAATTTGAGTATTAACTGTGCTTTCCTAGTCACTAACACCTATCAGAAGCTGATTTAATCAATATGTGGCTGGTTCTGCACATGACATTTTGGGGTAAATTAGAGTTGGTTTCTTGGCTTTGAATTACAGTTCCCACCCATTTTTGCAATTCTGCATCAGTTGACATACAAGCATAACAGTAGAACGTTTGCATTTAAAAAAGTAAAGCCAATACCTGCGTGCACAATTTTGGAAATGTGTATGTTATTGCATCTTGGCATTGATTTATTTAAGTTGGCTAATTACTATTTGCTGCTTACATATGGCTTTTCACTTGCTCATTTCATAATTTAAAAAAGAAGTGGATAACCAGTGTTCTCATTTTACACAGGTAAAAATTATGCATATGACTTGTACAAGGTCAAACAACAAACTACTGTTTGAATTAAGTCTCAGAACTTACAGTGTCAGGTCCTGGGTTCTATAGTGCAGTTCATCATCAAGCAAAATAATGTGAAATGATCCAGATATGTGTGTCAGTAAAATTTGTTGAAGTTGCTGCTGCCAGGATGTAAATTTTTCTTTTTGCAGGAAATGCGTTTTAGCCCCTTTTTCTGTCCTTACCTTGATCCCTCCTTCCTCATCTCCTTCTTTTTCTTTCTTCTATTTTTATCAGTTCTTTCTTGGGTCCCCTTTGTAAAATTTCTCCATTAGTTCTTTTGTGTTCTTCCTGAATAACTTTGTAAATAAGCCTGATCAGGTAGCCTTGCACTAAGAAGCTTTGTTGAGCAGCGTGCGTATCTTTAGTAGGAGCTTCTCCTGTGCGAAAGGAATTAAGAATTTATTTTTCCTGTAAGCTTGTACTATTTTCTTTGCTGTTAAATACAGGCTTTGAACCTATATTGAACGCTTTCAGATATTCAGAAATCTGTAGATAAGTAACTCGAGAGGCCTAAGTTCAGACTAGTGCAATGCTGATAATTTGAACCTTTGCAGTTCAGCTGTTTATTGTACCTTGATCTAATTTGTGTAGGTTGTGTTGTTTGTTTGTTTGTTTTTTGTGAACAGCAACAATGATAATAGATGCCCCCTGGAATGCTAGATTCCAGCTAAAGAATGTTTTGTTTTGAATTTAGAAATAAAGTTTAGGCCTTGATTTAATTTTGGGTAATACACTGGAGGTCTTCAGAGTATTGTTATTAATAGGAGAAATTTGGTAAATTTAGTAAGAACTAAGAGCTTTGAACTTATGTTTTTAAACACAGTTTTGCATTGATTTGTAATATGAAGTTGGGCGGTCAGGTTTTTTTCTCTTTTTTTTTTTTAATAAATTGATTACTTTGCTTTTGTATGCAAAGAATTATCTAGGCTACATAACTCCTTTAGGGATGGTAGTTGGCCATCATACTAACTGAATCTGAAATGAACAGCAGTTGGGGTAATCCATTCTCATCCTTCATTTACCTAGCATGACTAATCACCATACCACTTAAACTCTATTCCTTTTCAGTCAGAGTATCACTATTGAAGACATTTCAAGCCATTGTCCTTTACTAGCTTGTTGTTGCTTGATTGAGTTTATTTCCTGATAAGCAGTCTGAATCTTTTTTTCCTAGTGTTGGCTGGTACTTGCGGAATTTTACCAGGGAGCATTGTATTTATGCTTACTTATAAATAAGATTTCAAGTACAGCTACTTAATTAAGATTACCAGCACTTATGAAAGCAAGAGTATTGGCATGTTAGTAAAGAGGACAGGACACATTAAGTGGCCAGGACCTCAGAAGACTTTGGTGAATCAAAATTGTTGATAAGATGACATTGGTATACTCTGTGTCTGGTTTAATTTCTAAAAAGGATTTTGATTTGAAGAGAAGATTTCTTATGCTTGTTGGAGTGAAAAAGATACCTCTTGGTAAATGCTGAGTGAGAAGTAACAACATTACCTTAAGCTATATCAACATTAGGTTTGTTTTTTTTTTTTTTACTGGTTCTTGAAGTGAAAATGGTTGAATTGTTACTCTGGTATGTTTTGGGTAGAGCTGTAATTACTGATGTGCTGATAGGTCTTGGAATTCAGATACCATGCTAAATATTTTCCAATGCCAAGTTTTGGTTCTGAAAAAGTGTGAAGTGAGGGATGACTTGGTATAAAAACTTGCTGTCAGCAGTAACCTGAATCCAGAGCCGTAACTTCTTGGAATCATGGTCTTTGATATTTGAAAGTGCTGTGCATTCAAAACTCGTCCTCCAAACCATTTCAGTGGTATCTAATGTGTTTGAACTTACTTTGCGATCCACTGTAGAGGTCACAGTAACTTTCTGTTGGTGTATTCATATACCCTGCAAAGCAGACTAGACTGTGATGGCCCTTGTTTTCATGTGTACTTTTCTTTGCTTGACCAGCTAATTTAGAAACACTATCACAAGACTATGGTAACGGAAACTAACCCTGAAAAATATTAGTCCATAAACTGTTGCATTGAGACAACATCATAGAGTAAAGGACTGTGGGAAAACACTCTTACTTTCCCTGTTGGCATTGTTTGCAGCTGCTTAAATTGTTGTGGTCATGTGCAATTCTGTAGAGTCTTTCAGACAACATTTCTGCTTCAGCCACGTTAGGTCCGCAGATGGTAAATGTTTTTAGGTTCAGAAAGCAATTTCGGAAGGTATTCAGAAATACTCAGTATTTATCTGTAAGTGATTTTCTTGGCTATGGACCAATCTACAAGTTCCTGTGCAGCCACAATTACCAAAAAATGATAGGTGATAACTATTTTAGTATTTATTAGTTGCTAATAATATGGCATTCTATGCTAGAATTCTATTTACAATTCAGCTCAGAAGACTTTGGGAGACATGTATTTGAAAATAGGGCTTTCTCTGGCCACTGAATGCTTCTAGCTGATCTTCTGAGGGCCTGTCTTTGAGCTTTCTCTTGTGGCAGCGTGCACTGCAAAATGGCTGGTGTCCCCCTCCCCCAAGCCCCAGATGCATTCTTGCAGGCAGAGACACTTTTCTCTCGGTCTGCCTGCTCTTCCACATACTCTTTAGAGTCGCATAGTCTGTTTCCTCATGTGCAACTATCTGCTCTGCTCACTTACCTGTGGACGCAGAGGAGTGCCACAGCTAGGAGGTAAGGGCAGGGAGCGTGACTTACCTCCTATCTTCTCTTTCAAGTGGTAGAGTTTAGCTCTGCAGCTACACCCAGCTTCATGTAGGACCGATAGCCTGCTGCATAATGATTTTGGTGGTGTTTGGTACCGCAAGTTGAGAATTGCAGTATTATTGTGGTATTGGTATATTGCTTATCGCTATTGCGGAAGCTTTTTTGTCCAAAAGGAAGTTTACTAAAGCTTAGACTTTTTCAATTAGCTGTACTATTCCCAAAGCAAAGTGGAATTACTAAGAATACAATCATAAACGACAAAACAAGAAAAAGCTCTGCCATACGTTCTTGATTTTATGTTCAGCGCATATACAGCATGTTGCTGCAGCTTGCTTAAAAATGACACCTTTGCTTAGTTAAAAGTGGCTTACATCATAGAATCGTTTAGGTTGGAAAAGACCTTTAAGATCATCAAGTCCAACTATTAACGTCACACTGCCAAGTCCACCACTAAACCATGTCTCTAAGCACCACATCTGCACGTCTTTTAAATACCTTCGGGGATGGTGACTGATCCAGTGCAAGTGCCTCAAGTTCCTTTCCTTTTCTGCATCTTAATATATGCATCACTGTCCTGACATTCAAAGTCTGGGTTTTGTGTGGATGCAAGCTGCAGAAGTTCTGTGGAAGGCAGTTCCATTTTTGCTTACTTTGTAGCAGCATCCCTGCCATAAAATCAACATTTATCAAGGTTATACTAATAATTTGTATCCTAGTTGAGAATTCACAATCTTCAAATATAATTATGCTTTCAACTTCTGATTTGTCACAGTCTGTGAGACCTTTTAATTTAGAAATGCTGTACTACAGGTAAAAGGGTTTTGAGGTAGACTGTACTTTTTTTCCTAGTAATAAAATTTATGTACCTGTATTTAGACGTACATTCATTTTGTATATTTTGTACTTACTGGCTATACCGACTTCATCTTACAAAACTATGTTCTAGATATTTTAGAATTCCAAATTTTTCTACAAGTGATCAGTGATTTTTATATCTCACATTTTATGTGTTATCTAAGACACTATATTCATTTTTTTTCAGAAGAGGCTTCTGCAACCTAGGTATTGTTAAAATACCAAGTTGAATTTATGATATTGCAGTCACTTAAGAAGAATTGTGCCCTCTCTGTCCCAAGTATTAATAGCTGTGCTTACAGGATTTAAACCCTCTAAGTTTAGAGGAAGACCAGCTTGAGCTCTGAGTCCTGTTTGTGGGTTTAAAATGAGGAAAACAATCCTTATGCATAGGTGAAGTGTTGTACCTTCTCTGATTGCTACTTCTGCTTTCATAATTTTGAAATTATTAATGAATCTTACTTTTTCTTTTCAGATCCCTCAGGGAAGGACTTACTGAAGGGCACTGTTTAAATGTGTGACATTACTGCAGGAAGATCACAGCAGGATAATCATCTTGCTCTGCACCTTGTTTTCCCAAGGGTAAGTTTGGGCTTTAGGTCTTCATAATCTTGTGTTTAAAGGGGAAGGTGGGTGAATAAGTACAGGATGATACACCTTATTTTCTTTATTTGGCAAATCTAAAAGTCTGTAGGGACAAGGTCCTATGGTGTGACTGTAGAAGGTCAGAGATTCTTCCTGCAGTGATGTCATGCACTTTGTGTCTTCCATAGTTCTTCAGAATTTTTCTCTTTGAACATAGAAACGCTCTTATTGTTTTCAATTCGAAGACTGAAATTAGTTGGGGAAATAAAACAGCCCCTCCTTGGAATCTATAACAAAGACGAAGGCGGGGGGGGGGGGGCAATGAATTGAACTGTTTTCAATTTGTTATAACAGAATGAGGCAGATTGAAGTAAGATAATTGAACTAACTTACCATAAATTTCCAGTGTGTATATTTTAAAACTGTACAAAACTATAAAGTACCTTTAAATTAGTGGTATACTGAAAAGAAAAATTTTCCATTTGGGGAGCAATTTAATAATGATTACATATTAAATGTGAAGCCGTTATGATGTCAGGTTTTTATCAGGTTTATTACTAAATTAACATAGATTTCATTCTCTGACTTTGCTTTGTACAATCAGTGCAGAGTAGAAACTGTATAAAAAATGAAAAGAAAACTGCACTGGTTTTTAATATCTTTAGTGATTCAACTCCCACTGTGGTGAAAATCTTCTATGTCAGAAATTTTGTGAGAGACTGTGTTTGTTTTCACTTTGTCAGTGTCCCATTCCACCTTACTCTTCGTACTCACTTAAAAATGTATTGATTTGACAAAACATTTATTGCTGGAGGAGGAAGAACCTGTGCTACGTGAGGATGTAGAGTATCTGAAAGTATTGATTGTTTCATATAAACTAGTTGCAAATTGACAGCATCTTCCTGATGAAATGAAATAATCCCGTGAATGAATTTTTGTGTTCTAGTTTAGTCCACGTCAAATCTGTATTGTGCTGTGGTAAACAGAAAACATTTTATAGTGGAAGTGCTGACTAAACTTCTCATTCTAATAGTTTGAATGATGCTACTATGATAAGCTTTGCTTTAGAAAGCAAACACTGGGTTCATTTGTAGTAATATAAACACTGCTTGTGAAGGATTTACTTTTGCTAAGTATTTTTATTCCTAGAGCCATTTTCTGTTAGCTCTAAATTCTGTGTTTTAAGAATGTAAAAAACACAGCGGAAACAGTAAAAAGCAAAATTTAAAATACAGGTTCTCTTTCTGAATGTGTCTTTGAGTAAACTGATATAAACAAAAAAAGACAAATAATTTCTAAAACATAGCATAGAAGTTTCAGTTCTTGCAATATAAAAACTCTCAAGTATAAAAATTAGACTGAGTTTAGTGTCATTTTGTAATTAAATTGATACTTTGTTATAAAAAAGATACTTTCCTTGACTATGATTTCTATAACTGAAAGCTGGTTTTATATATGTGGGTTTTATTTTATATTGTGATCAATGAATTTCATTACAAATATTGTTACATAAATACTATATTTCTGACCAGAAAGTCACTTTTTCTATTTCTAGGTGTTAGTAAGTTGGAAAGCTCTGTTGGCCAGGCATTGATTCTATACAAGATATTAAAGATTTCAATATTTTTATCTTCTTGCAACTTTTAGTCATGCAAATACTTCTTTTACTGCTGTATGTCATCAAACTCAGATATGTTTTAGCAGTCGTGAAGTAGCTTTACAAGTATTAAAGCAGATTTTGAGAGCTTTTTGGGTGACAGATCCTACACATTTTTTGTAAACTACAGGAAGGTACTACAGTACCATTCTCAACAAATTGTTGCTAAGCATGACAAAATACATAACAAATAAAGCTGAGATATTGAGACTAAAATTTCGGTATTGACACTTGTTATACTTTTTCCTTTGTATAAGGGCTATTTACATACATTTATGTTGTTATTTTATACTCCACAAATGTAAAACCAAATATGTCAAGTACAGTAGTCTGTACCTTTCATTTATAGTGCTGTGTGATAGCTTTCTTTTTACCAAGAAAATGAGAAAAGTATTTTTATGAAAATATTTTAATAAAATTACAGAATGATGTAGGAGGTGCCTCTGGACGACCTCTGGAGGTCATCTTGTCCAGCCTCCCCGCTCAAACAGGGTCACCTAGAGCAGATTGCCCCAGACTGTGTGCAGGCAACTTTTGAGTATCTCCAATGAGGGAGCCTTCACAACCTCTCTGGGCAGCCTGTGCCAGTGCTCAGTCACCCTCACAATAACAGAGTGTTTCTTGATGTTCATATGGCACCTCCTGTGTTTCAGTCTGTGCCTGTTGCCTCTTGTCCCGTCACTAGATGCCACTGGCAGGAGTCTGGTTCTGCCTTCTTTGCACCTTTCCACCAGATGTTTGTACACATTGATGAGGTCCCCCTTGAGCCTTCTCTTCTCCAGACTAAACAGTCCCAGCTCTCCCAGCCTTCCCTTATATGAGAGATGCTTTAGTCCCTTAATCAGCTTAGTGGCCCTTTGCTGGACTCTCTCCAGTAGCTCCATGTCTCTCTTGTACTGTAGAACTGGACACAGTGCATCAGGTGCGGCCTCACCAGTGCTGCGTAGAGGGGAAGGATCACCTGCCTTGACCTGCTGGCAATGGTTTGTCTAACACCACCCAGGATACTGTTGTTAGCCTTGTTTGCTGCAAGTGCGCGTTGCTGGCTCATGTGTCAGCTTGCTGTCCACTGGGAGCCCCGGGTCCTCTTCTGCAAAGCTGCTTTCCAGCCAATTTGCTCCCAGCATATACTCGTACATGGGCTTAGTCCTCCCTGGATGCGGGACTCGGCAGTGCATGAGGTTCCTGTCAGCCCATGTCTTCAGCCTGTCAAGGTCTCCCTAATGGCAACACAGCCCTCTGATGTATCAGCCACTCTTCCCGATTTTGTCATCAGCAGACTTGCTGAGGGTACACTCTGCGCCATCATCCAAGTCATTAATGAAGATGTTGAACAGTATTGGACCCCGTATTGGCCCCTGGAGTACACCGCTAGTTACTGGCCCCCAACTAGATTTCATGCCACTGATCGCAATCTGCTGGGCCCAGTCATTCAGCCATTCAAATTTTTATGTTTTCCTCATAATGTAATTGTTTCTAAAACAGTAAATGTCTTTCCATGTGCAGTATGTACGTAAGCAAAGTCTTAATAATTATTAAGATTAATAATTGCGAGTTAGTGGTAATTGTTACACTTGATGACAGTTTCCGTAGAGCCACTGGAACCTTGTAAAAATTCTGTGGAAGTTTGAGTGTAGATATCGTAGTTTTTGTTTATAGTTATTAAAAGCTTTTGGTTTTTCCTAGAGACAGAAGGAGTGATACTACATGGTAATCTTAAAATCTCAGATATAAGCAGTTTACTTTTAGTATACAAATAAAGTAGTTTACTTCTGCAAATAGGTAGTGGCTGAGCCACATTGCCAACTTCCTGGTTTTACAGCTTCTTATTTTGAAAGTTTCCTTACTGAAACCTAAAACCAAACCTACAAATGCACACAGAAGTCGTGTTATTCATGCAGCTAAGCATGCTATCTAGTGGAAGTATGAGTGTGAATAGAAGTATGTGTACGTGAATATTGGGTTGGGTTTAGAGTTTTTGTGTTGCATTTATTGTAGTGGAAAATGCTTTCTAGTGCCTAGTGCCCATAACTATGAAGGAAAACAATTATTTGGGATTTTGGGTGTGGTTGGCTGGTTGTTTTTTTAAGAAGTATGCTGATCACCCATCAAAATAGGTGATAAACTATTATTAAACTGTGCCTAAAACCTGTTTATTTTTAAATTTATAATATAAATTGCATTAACATGAATGAATTATGAGTTTAAGATCTCATTTAAAGTAGCGGTAAAATTTTCGTATACACAAAAAACAATTTCAGGGTGAGGAAGCAAAAGTACTTTTAAAAACCTTTTCTGTCGTGAATATTAGAAAGAAATACCTGCGATCTTTAAAATTTTTTTTCCCCCTCTTTGTTTTCTTTAGGAAGATGATGCTCCTCATCCTAAGTATCTGAGGTTCTCTCAATGACAAGCTAAAGCAGGAACAACTGAAAGCTATTTCTGGAACCCTGGATGTACAACTTAAATTTGTAGGAACCTTTCCAGAATGAAAACCACATACAGTTACCTTGATAATTGCAAAAGGATGAGAGGAAAGTTATGATGGCAAAAAACAAAGAGCCACGTCCCCCATCTTATGCTGTTAGTGTTGTTGGACTGTCTGGAACTGAAAAGGATAAAGGTAATTGTGGAGTTGGAAAGTCGTGTTTGTGCAATAGATTCGTTCGTTCAAAAGCAGATGAATATTATCCTGAGCATACCTCTGTGCTTAGCACAATTGACTTTGGAGGAAGAGTTGTTAACAATGATCACTTTTTGTACTGGGGTGACGTAACACAGAGTGGTGAGGATGGAATTGAGTGCAGAATTCATGTAATTGAACAGACTGAGTTCATTGATGATCAGACTTTCTTGCCTCATCGGAGTACGAATTTACAACCATATATAAAACGTGCAGCTGCCTCCAAACTGCAGTCAGCAGAAAAACTAATGTACATTTGCACAGATCAGCTAGGCTTGGAGCAAGACTTTGAGCAAAAACAAATGCCTGAAGGGAAATTAAGCATAGATGGGTTTTTATTGTGCATTGACGTAAGCCAAGGATGCAATAGGAAGTTTGATGATCAACTTAAATTTGTGAATAATCTCTACATCCAGCTCTCAAAATCTAAAAAACCCATAATAATAGCAGCAACAAAATGTGATGAATGTGTGGATCATTATCTGCGAGAGGTTCAGGCCTTTGCTTCAAATAAGAAGAACCTTGTGGTAGTGGAAACATCGGCAAGATTCAACGTCAATGTTGAAACATGTTTTACTGCACTGGTACAAATGATGGATAAAACTCGTGGTAAACCTAAAATAATCCCCTATCTGGATGCCTATAAAACTCAAAGACAGTTAGTTGTTACAGCAACAGATAAGTTTGAAAAACTTGTCCAAACTGTGAGAGACTATCATGCAACTTGGAAAACCGTTAGTAATAAACTGAAAAACCACCCTGATTATGAAGAGTACATAAATTTGGAAGGAACAAAAAAGGCCAAAAATACATTTTCAAAACACATAGAGCAGCTTAAACAGGAACATATTAGAAAAAGAAAAGAAGAATACATTAATGCATTGCCAAGAGCCCTTAATACTCTTCTGTCAAATCTCGATGAGATTGAACACTTGAGCTGGTCAGAAGCCTTGAAGTTAATGGAGAAAAGGCCTGACTTCCAGTCCTGTTTTGTAGTGCTTGAAAAAACACCCTGGGATGAAACTGACCATATAGATAAAGTGAATGACAGGAGGATTCCATTTGACCTTCTCACTACGCTAGAGGCAGAAAAAGTTTATCAAAACCATGTGCAGCATCTTATATCTGAAAAAAGGAGGGTTGAAATGAAGGAGAAATTCAAAAAAACTCTTGAGAAAATCCAGTTCATTTCACCCGGACAGCCATGGGAAGAAGTTATATGTTTTGTAGTGGAGGATGAAGCATTCAAATACATTACTGATGCAGACAGTAAGGAAGTGTATGGTAGGCATCAGAGGGAGATTGTTGAAAAAGCCAAAGAGGAGTTTCAGGAAATGCTGTTTGAACATTCAGAGCTGTTTTATGACCTGGATCTTAATGCAACACCAAGTTCAGATAAAATGAGTGAAATTCATGCGGTTCTGAGTGAAGAACCTAGATACAAAGCTTTACAGAAACTTGCACCTGATAGAGAATCTCTTCTGCTTAAACACATAGGATTTGTTTATCACCCAACTAAAGAAACTTGTCTCAGTGGCCAAAACTGCACGGACATTAAAGTAGAGCAGTTACTTGCCAACAGTCTTCTGCAACTAGACCACGGCCGCTCAAATTTATACCATGATAGTGCCAACATTGATAAAGTCAATCTTTTCATTTTGGGTAAAGATGGCCTTGCACAAGAATTGGCAAATGAAATTCGGACACAATCCACTGATGATGAATATGCATTAGATGGAAAAATATATGAACTCGATCTTAGGCCAGTCGATGCAAAATCCCCATACCTGTTAACTCAGTTGTGGACCTCAACCTTCAAACCACACGGTTGTTTCTGTGTGTTTAACTCTATTGAATCACTGAATTTTATTGGGGAGTGCATAGCGAAAATAAGGGCTGAAGCATCTCAGATAAGGAGAGACAAGTATATGGCTAATCTTCCATTTACATTAATACTGGCTAATCAGAGGGACAGTGTTAGCAAGAATCTACCTATTCTGAGACATCAGGGACAGCAATTGGCCAACAAATTACAATGTCCTTTTGTAGATGTGCCTGCTGGTACGTATCCACGCAAGTTTAATGAGACCCAAATAAAACAAGCTCTGAGGGGAGTACTGGAAGCAGTTAAACACAATTTTGATGTTGTAAGTCCAGTTCCCACCATTAAAGATCTGTCAGAAGCTGACTTAAGAATCGTGATGTGTGCCATGTGTGGTGATCCGTTTAGTGTGGATCTTATTCTTTCACCCTTCCTTGACTCTCACTCCTGTAGTGCTGCTCAGGCTGGCCAGAATAATTCTTTGATGCTTGATAAAATAATAGGTGAAAAGAGGCGCCGAATACAGATAACTATATTATCATATCATTCTTCAATTGGTGTAAGGAAAGATGAACTTGTTCACGGATATATACTGGTCTATTCTGCGAAGCGGAAGGCATCCATGGGAATGCTTCGGGCATTTCTTTCTGAAGTTCAGGATACGATTCCTGTCCAGTTAGTGGCTGTTACTGATAGCCAGGCAGACTTCTTTGAGAACGAAGCAATCAAGGAACTCATGACGGAAGGAGAACACATAGCAACAGAGATTACTGCGAAGTTTACAGCTTTATATTCATTATCTCAATATCATCGTCAAACTGAGGTTTTCACATTGTTCTTCAGTGACGTATTAGAGAAGAAAAACATGATTGAAAGTTCTTATATGTCAGACAGCACAAGGGAAACAACGCATACAAGTGAAGATGTTTTTCCAAGATCTCCCAGAGGAAGTTCCCTTGACTATAATTATCCAGATTCAGAGGATGATACTGAAGGACCACCACCTTACAGTCCAATCGGTGATGATGTGAGGTTACTCCCAGCACCTAGTGACCGTTCAAAGTACCGACTGGATTTGGAAGGAAATGAGTATCCTATTCACAGTACACCACTCAACTGTCATGACCATGAACGCAACCATAAAGTGCCTCCTCCAATAAAACCGAAACCACTTGTTCCAAGAACAAATGTGAAAAAACTGGATCCTAACCTCCTGAAAACAATTGAGGCAGGTATAGGCAAAAACCCCAGGAAACAACCTTCTCGAGTGCCTGCGGCACCACCAGAAGATATAGACCAATCTGACAACTATGCTGAACCTATTGACACTATTTTCAAACATAAAGGCTTTGCAGATGATATCTATGCGGTTCCAGATGATAGTCAGAATCGTATTATTAAAGTTCGAAACTCAATTGTTATAAATACCCAAAGTGAGGAAGAAAATGGGTTTTCTGATAGAATATCCAAAAGTCATGGGGAAAGAAGGCCTTCAAAATACAAATATAAGTCTAAGACTCTGTTCAGCAAAGCTAAGTCTTACTATAGGAGAACACATTCGGATGCAAGTGATGATGAGGCTTTCACCACCTCTAAAACTAAAAGAAAAGGAAGACATCGTGGAAGTGAAGAAGACCCACTTCTTTCACCTGTCGAAACATGGAAGGGTGGCATAGATAACCCTGCTATTACATCGGATCAAGAATTGGATGATAAAAAACTGAAAAAGAAAACCCACAAAGCAAAAGAAGATAAGAAGGTAAGTCAATTAATTTACACTTTATTTACAACTTCTGGTGCATTGTAAGAAGGGAAGAGTCAAAATATGTGGGAGTTGCACCTTATTTTGAAACAGGTGGTTTAAAATTTTGAAGTAGCATTGTTTGATTTTTGTCCAAGTTTCTACTTAACTTGCTCAGAACTAGCAAACCTCAGGGAGTAAGATGGTTTGTCTACCTAATCAGCTGTTCAGTAAGTTTCAGTTCTTTTCACCTCTGTGTGTACATGTGCAGTCTCCCTTCTGTATGAGTAAATGAAGGCAGAATTTGGTCCACAGATCCTACTTTGTTAATCATAACTTTTTTTTTTTTTTTTTTTAAAAAAAACAAGCTGGTTTATGAGTTCTTGGGTAGAACTGGTTCTTTTAGTTCTTTCAGCTCTGGCTGTTGGAATGAAGTTTAGGGCTGGTGAATGAAAGCAGTGGTTTCTTTTAATTCTCAGTTGTCTACCTGGAACTCTAAAACATGAGCACGAAAAGGAAACTTTATATAGTGGTTTTACTGACTGCTGCATTTTTCTAGTGTGGGCAAGTAAATAATCAAGTTGAAAGCTGTGCTACCTGTACAATTCTCTATTCAAACAAAATAAAGGGAACAAAATGCCTGCCCACTGTGGGTTTCTAAATAATAATGTGACATTCTGCTTGAAAAATGTCTACATTTTATTTTGATCTTTATGCTTGATAGTTACTCATTTTTTGACTTACTGTTTTAAAAGTTATTACATCAAGGTAGTGTTGTGGTATAGGTACTGGATGTATACTTTTATAGTTTAGATTTTAATTTTAGGCTAGCAATCGTTGTCTTGCATATAGTTTTTGTTTAACATTAAATCAAGAGTGTTCCTGATCAGTTAGATATTTTCTTTCTTGTCTCAAAATAAGTCGACCTTTTTAATATTGTCTTTTGTAGCATTTCAAAAACGTCCCTTTTAGCTTAAATCTGTTAGTACTTGAATAGCATTTAGAAATAAGTTTGGTTCAAGTAGATCATAGTTAAATTTTACTAATGGATTAAAGTATGAATTGCACTTCCTAGTATGCAGCTGTGATTTGAATTACACATGACTGATTTAAAGGGCACTAAATTTTTTTAAGGCTTACTCATCAGCACAGATAATGATGTCTTGTGGGTATAAAATCATACGGTTAAAAATACTTTGAAGTTATTCTTTTTGGGAAACTTAAATGTTTTTAAAAACAATAATTTATATACTTTTGACTGAAATAATCTTGCTGCATAGAAATTGAAATATAGTATTCATAATCCTCCTGCTGTCTCAGCTGTGTTGAGTTGACAGAAAGTTCCTCCGAGTTGGATATTTATGTTTAAACTGTGTAGACCTAGTATAGTGGGATCTTCTCTTCCTGGCATTGTGTCAGGAAACCCCCTGATATCTTTACCAAAGCCTCTACTTTTGGCTTTGGCCTGTTGAAAGGCAGCCTGAGTCGGAAGTTTCAGGCTGTTGTGAATTTTTGTAGTGCTTGAAGAGTACAAGATTTGTTTCAAGTTTTCTTTAACATACCTCTTGGTTTTTTTGGTTTTTTGGTGTTGTGTTTTTTTTTTTTTTTTTTTTTTTTTCTTGTAGGTTGTGGTCCGGGGCTGATACTTCAAATTAGTCAGAGAAAACTTTTAATAGTAGAAGTACAAGTTATTGTAATAATGGAAAAGGCAAATTTAACTTGATAGCTAAAATGTTTGCAAGCATTCAGAATATCTAAGAATGTTGAGCGCTTAGTACTTTTGATACGCAGTGACTTCTATGTGTGTTGACTTGCATTACGTTGAAGTGAGAGTAGTTCCCGTTCGTGTGATGAGTCATGCTAGTTTGTAATATACTAATCGTTTTTTTTAACTGTTGATTTTTTTGCAAGAGAGATTCAGTTTTATTAGTTTTGGAACTTATTCACTATGTTTTCCTGTGTTGGTTTAGATGAGCAGCTATCAGTCTTTAATGACAAAAACTCAAAAATTATTCAAATATTTTCCTTGTTGAGTGTTATTTACTCCATGTGAGGAATGTTAGTGCACTACTATTTACAGACTACTTGCTGGTTTTACTTGCTGGTTTTTTTTGAGAATTTTGACCTCTTGAATGTGAAAGGGATAAATAAAACTTTTGTACTCCTTTCTGAATATTTCTTAAAGCTCTTGCTGATAACATTTTCTAAATTGTTCAGCTGTATGTAAAGGGAACATAAGATATACGTGTTAACTATTCTTGCTATAATTATAGTGATTCTGAAATACAGAAATCTTATGAACAAAATGAATTTGTTTGGAAAAACTCAACCTTTAAACTCTGAGGCCCTCATTGTCAAAGATTACAACTTGATCATCTTTTTTAAAGTTTGTTTTTTTTTTTTTTTTTCTTTTAAAATCAGCTTTGAAGTATGCCGTTATGTTTTAAAGCCCAAATAGGATGTAACATTCTTGGTACTCCTTTCATCTTTGCTGGTTTGAGGAGTTTGAGATGCGGTGTTTCTGGGTGGGTTTCTTGTATGGTATTGCAGAAAGCTCCTATGCACAGTCATTTGTGGTTTTTGTACTTCGGTTTTCAGTTATGCAAAGCAGGTTTCATGTAGACATGGAATTTGCCTATGCAGATTTTTACATTTAGAATTTTTTAGAAAATTATGTTCGGGGGGCGTTGGTTTGTTTTGGTTTTTTGGCGTTTGCGTCTCCCCCCCCCATTTATGACAATTCCTTTAAAGTTAAACACAATGAAAGTTTCTTAAAGTGGTATTTACTTTCCTCTTCGAGGTTCTGGAAAATGTTTTAAAGGCAGGCCCAGTATAAGAAAACATTTAAAGATAATGTGTTTCAAGAAAGAGACATGACCTTGCTGAAGGATGCTCATTCTGTCCTGATGCTTTCAGACCCCAGTTTCCCAACTTACAAGATGAAATCATGTAAAGGTATGGGCACTAGGACAGATGTAGGGTGGCAGGAGATGGGTGTAGAGTCATCATAGGATCCAGGTAAAAAAACTGAAGGGAAGAAGGCAAAAGCTGGATGAGTAGGAAGGAGGAAGGGAGTTTTGGCAAACAATAGAATAGAAAAATAACAGTTCCTTTTTACAACCGTGGAATTAACAGCTGTAGTTTGACCAATCTCCTAACACATACATACCAAACTATTTAAAAATCTATTGTGAACACATGTTATTAAAGGCAGATGTAAATACTCAGAATTGTTCTATTTGTTGCTATTCGGAAGCATAAATTAAAATATTTTACTGTGGAAAGTATAGCAATGACAAATCTGTGGTGAGTGGTTGACATTACTTGCAAGGTCCTCTAACATTGCGTACTACCACAGGAAATCAAACAATTTAAAACTGAGACCAATTAATTAAGTGTGCTTTGGTCTGAATTATTTGCCCAGTGGTGTTGTCCATAACACTGTGTTTGTGTTCTCAGATCTTGTTTCTATATACTGGTAGTCAGAACTGGAAGAACCATCCTTGAGGTCTGTTTTCAATTATCACAGAAATAATTCTGAAAACTTTTATCCCCTCATTCTCACTATTCTGTAAAACTCCTCCAGAACTTCTATTTCCTCTGTATTGGTGAGGAATATACTTGAAATTTCCAGTTTTCACCTTTCCTTTTGGTAACCTTTCTCCTGAAATGTTTTTTTTTTCGTTTTGTGACGTCTGTCACCTTCAAACAGGTGAACAGAATATGGCTGCTTCTCGACCTGAGTTTTAGAAGATCAAAAAAAGTTTTGTAGTTCCCTCTGAACTTGTGTTTTTGAATGAGGATGACTGAAACTGTGTACAGTATTGCAAAGAACGTCACAGCAGTGTGTCATATAATCTTAATGTTTGTTGACCTGTACTAGAAATTACTACCTGACACAATTGTGTGATTGCACCCAACTTTTTCTTAGCTGCAGTTATTGTCACTTTAGGAACCTTTGGCCTATTCTTGTCCTTGGTAATTTCCAGCTAATGACTTCCTACAGTATAGTACAGGTGGTTTATAGTACATGCACATTATAGTATATGCACACACATGTATAGTACATACACATAGTACATGTACATTATAGTACATGCACATTCCTACTGCATAGTACAGGTTATAGTACATGCACATTCCAGTGCATGATTTTTCCATTAGTCTATGACTTTGTCCTTTTTGTTGTTGAATATCATCCTGTTTCTGTTATTCCAGTTGTCACAGTAGTTTCCTATATGCCACCATCAAATGCCTTACTAAAGTCCAGATTGGTAAAACCAACTGATCATTGTAGTTTCTTTTGCCTCTAGAAAAGAATACATGTTTTCAATGGAGAAGGTTGAATCAGTCTAGCATAGTCTAACTTGTGATACACCAACCTTTATCCTATTTTATTTTATTACCATGTTTCTAAATGTTCCAAAAAATGTATTCTATGGCCTTGTATGTGCTGTTAACAAGTGGACTGTTAAACTTTTTCTGGTAGGGAAGTATATGAAGAAAAATGGAGAGAAGGAGAAAAAAGAAAGCAAACTGGCTTCGGAGTCATAGGACTTTTTAGCGAAGTTGATGTGGAGCTGTGTGTGCACACTGTGCTTGAAAGCTTTCAAGTGCCTGTTGTATGCCAATATTTGTTAAGCTATGATGTGCTTTTTTCCCGCCCTACAGAACTTTTTCTGTAAAAGTTTCTCTTATGAAAAAGCACCTAGTCCTTTCTGCTGTTATTACGCAAAGTGTCTCTCAGATTAAATGCATTTTCTGGAGTGAATTCTCTGCTGTATCAACATGCTTTCTGTGTTTGATTATTTGTTTCCTTATCAGTGTTCACAAACTTGGAGGAACTAAGCACAGAGTACAATGTTCATAGGCAACTTTGCATGAGCTGTTTCTGCTTTGCCAAATTAGACCTCTCCAGCTGGGATGTGTGCTCATTCATCCCTTTGTCTTTTCAAAAATTGCAAGTGGGAACTACAAGTAGATGCTTATCTCAATTAGAATCTTTAACACTCTAATACTAAGGTCTAGTATAGAACATTATTGTGTGTTGGTACACACCAGTCTCTTTAAAAGCAGCAGCCTTGCAGGCCATATAATAAATTAATTTTGTCTTTAGTTCAACTTGATGAGTTTGGAGCTATGGAGCAACAGAGAGAAAATGCAGAAAATTTCAGGACATGAAAGAGCAGTGATCATTCCTAGAGGATAAGGATTGTGCTGGAGGAAGCCTTCTTACATCTCAGACAGGAGGTATAAGAAGGAATCATAGAATCACAGAATCGTTAAGGTTGGAAAAGACATTTAAGATCATCGAGTCCAACTGTTAACCTAGCACTGCCAAGTCCACCACTAAACGATGTCCTTAAGCACCACGTCTACCCGTCTTTTAAATACCTCCAGTGATGGGGAGACTCAACCACTTCCCTGGGCAGCCTGTTCCAGTGCCTGACTGCCCTTTCGGTGAAGAAATTTTTCCTAATATCCAACCTAAACCTGCCCTGGCGCAGCTTGAGGCCGTTTCCTCTTGTCCTATCACTTGTTACTTGGGAGAAGAGACCGACCCCCACCTCGCTACAACCTCCTTTCAGGTAGCTGTAGAGAGTGATAAGGTCTCCCCTCAACCTCCTCTTCTCCAGACTAAACAACCCCAGTTCCCTCAGCCGCTCCTCATAAGACTTGTGCTCCAGGCCCTTCACCAGCTTCGTTGCCCTTCTTTGGACGCGCTCCAGCACCTCGGTGTCCTTCTTGTAGTGAGGGCCCCAAAACTGAACACAGTACTCGAGGTGCGGCCTCACCAGTGCCGAGTGCAGGGGCACTATCACCTCCCTGGTCCTGCTGGCCACACTATTCCTGATACAAGCCAGGATGCCATTGGCCCTCTTGGCCACCTGAGCACGCTGCTGGCTCATGTTCAGGCGGCTGTCAACCAATACCCCCAGGTCCTTTTCTGCCAGGCAGCTCTCCAGCCACTCCTCCCCCAGCCTGTAGCATTGCATGGGGTTGTTGTGACCCAAGTGCAGGACTCGGCACTGAGCCTTGTTGAATCTCATACAGTTGGCCCCAGCCCATCGACCCAGCCTGTCCAGGTCCCTCTGCAGGGCCTTCCTACCCTCCAGCAGATCAACACTTCCACCTCACTTGGTGTCATCTGCAAACTTACTGAGGGTGCACTCGATCCCCTCATCCAGATCATCAATGAAGATATTGAACAGGACCGGCCCCAACACTGAGCCCTGGGGAACACCACTCGTGACTGGCCGCCAACTGGATTTGACTCCATTCACCACCACTCTCTGGGCTCGGCCGTCCAGCCAGTTTTTAACCCAGTGCAGAGTGCACTTATCCAAGCCGCGAGCAGCCAGCTTCTCCAGGAGAATGCTGTGGGAGACAGTGTCAAAGGCCTTACTGAAGTCCAAGTAGACAACATCCACAGCCTTCCCCTCATCCACTAAGCGGGTCACCTTGTCATAGAAGGAGATCAGGTTAGTGAAGCAGGACCTCCCTTTCATAAACCCATGCTGGCTGGGCCTGATCCCCTGGTGGTCCCACACGTGCTGCATAACGGCACTCAAGATGATCTGCTCCATGACCTTTCCCGTCATCGAGGTCAGGCTGACAGGCCTGTAGTTCCCCGGATCCTCCGTCCAACCCTTCTTGTAGATGGGTGTCACAAGAAGCCTTCTTACATCTCACACATCTCTTCATGTGTGTGCCATAACCCTAAAGCTGCAATTGTCATGCAGTTTATGCATTGATAAAAGGCCCAAACCACAGTGCTTCTTGGCTTTTCATTGTTCTTACCATGTTCCTCTCATGTGTAAATAAGCTTGGTAGAAATCTTAAAAAAATTATTTATCAATTATTATTGATTTATCTGTTATTATTATTACTACATTAAATAATTGCAAGTTATTTTTGACCCTTGTCTTAATTTAGTAATTCCCTGTACAGCAGGAAGCCTGCCTGATCTGGAAACCTGTAGCTATTCCATATAGTTATAATTAATACCCTTATTATTTAGCTCTACTATGGAATTGATTAGTATTAAAAATTTACCCATCTAATTTAGAGCTCTTAGTTTTGTGAACACTTTGAGATATGTTGAGTGTCTAATTTAGGCTGTATTTTTTTCCACTCTTAAAAACTAAAACAACTATACTTTATATCTTCCCCAACATCTCAAGAACAGCAAATATCCTGAATAGATTTCTGCAAAGGGAAAGGCAGAGCCTCATCTTGAACCTTGTTAGGGAAGAATTATTGTGTTAATATATTTTTAAAAGTGGGAATAAGACTAGTATGAGTATCTTTTGGGTTTTTTTGTGTGGAAGAAATTATTTGAAGTACTTCTGAAAACAAATCCTAACTACAGAGGTCTTGTAAACAATAGAGTAAATTATCTGATCAGTGATAGTTCTTTGACATGCCATTGTTAAAAGTTATTAAATCTGAAAAAGTTTCTCTATTTTTGTTATTTGACGAATAGTCAATAGTTTTATTATTCAAGGTCTGATTTTTTTTTTTTGTTTGTTTGTTTGATGATGGGAGTTTCCAGCTCTGTTGTTAAATTAAACCTGAAAAACAGCACTTTAAAACATTTTACCTTGTAACCTTGTTTGCAAACAACATTTGTTGCTTCCAAAGAAGATTGTGAATTATGTTCTTTCCATTTTCCTTTACACCAAGGTGATTGTAAGATGCTTTTTAATTTAAATTAATCTGAAAACGTGTCTCAGTATTTCAGCAAGAAAAATCCACTAGCACCTAGATGAATTCTCACATATCTTACTCTGACTTGTTTTAGAACAGGGTATAAGTAGTACAGGTTTGACATCTATTTTTCTACATTTAAGCTTGTTTGCTCTCATTATAATTTCAAAACTATATGAGATTTTATGTTGAAACTATTACTGAAATAGTGTCAGGAACTGTATAGCCCATGTGTGTTGATCTCAGTTTTAATAAGACTATGGTAAACATGTGACAAGTGGGAGATCAGCTTACATTTTTATTCAGCTGTTCTTGTGTAAATTCAATGGTTGACTTAGCAAAGTACTCTCTACTTCGGACTGGAATGTGCAGTGATCCCCCCCCCCCCCCCCCCCCCCCCCCGAGGAATATAGGAGGTATCAAAATCTGTACTTTCAGTTTTCATCTGTTCAAATTTAGCACTCTTAAAATGCATATTTGGAGCCATATGCCTTCTTGAGCCTCTGTAGTTTAAAACTTAGTGTAACAAGCTGGAAGTCTAAAAATGGCAGAAGGCATGAGGGAAAGAAAGAGAGAGCATGTTAGGGACCATCATCTGCATTATTCACATGTCGTATAGTTTCTCACGAGCTAGCCATGAATTAGAGATTACAAATACTTTATTAAGCTTATAAAATGAATGCTGTTCATGGTACATGGTTTTATGAAGTATTTTAATAGTCCTGAAAATATTGACTTTGCCCTCCATGACCCTAGGGCTGACTGCAAATGAAGCAGGCAGAAAATTGCCTTTGTATTAAAAGTAGTAGTGGAGTGTGTGGGAGGTGGAGAAGTGGCTGAGTTTTCCCCTTTGATAAATAAATTATGAGGGTAGTTCTGGTGGGATGGAAGCGAGAGGAAAAAAAGAAGGGGAGCCCGTCTTGAACAGAGAGGACTTGCTAGCATAAGCAGCCCATCCATAAAGGGGTTTGATAGGTTTGGGCGGGTTTTTAGTTTTCTAAGCTAATTTTAGAAGGTTGTATTTAAGTGCATTGTACTCTTAAGACTCACAACTAGCTGAAGTCTCAGCCTAGTTTCTCTCTAGAAGATGAATGCTGCTTAGCTGATTCCCTGGTACCTACAGTCAAAAGAGTTAATCTTGAGTATACTTTAAATCTACATTTTCACAGTTTTATGCTTTTTGTAATAATATTTCTAGTTTTGGAATCAAGAATTGGATACGGTGCTGTGCTAGAATACATGTTTTCATGTTTACCTTGTCTTTTATTAAGAGGACTTCAGTTAATCTTTTGCAACACATGTTTCAGTGATTAAACTACTGTAATTAAAGCAATATTGCAGGTAAATGCTTTTAGTATCAGGAATGCAAGGTTGGGATTCTCAGAGTTAAAATGCTTTCCTGCCAAAATATGTAAGGATCAGCTGGAGCTTTGGCATTAACCTGTGTTAGGGTATGAAGAGAAGTTGTCTTTGGCAAGAAGCAAGTGGTGAAACCCATGCTGGAAAGCTCAACACTAGTGCAGCAACCAATTATAAAACAAACAAACAAACAGATTTATATGAAAACTAAGGATTTCAGCTTTTTGTTGTTGGGCTTATGTTTTAATTACTAACATGAAACACTGGTATGTGAAACAATGAGCTTTTTGCTAGGATTAACTAGCAAAACTTTTGTGCTGGTTCTTGTCTTCTCTAACTTGGTGCCTATTAGTCCTTTTTTTATTATGATGTAGAAAAAGCATGGAAAATTTACTGTGTCCAGATTAGTGCTTGCTGTATGCAGTATTAGGTGACTGGTGTATCGTGGGGAGTAGGTGTATTGGGCAGAACTATTGTACTAAAAATACCTGTGGCAAAATAATTTCTCCACTAAAATCTAGGAATTTAGAAATTATTTACCTTTTTCAGGTGCCGTTTAACTAAATCAGTAATTTAATATTTAAGAGTGTTTTTGTTTAAATATTGTTTCATTAGAGAACTTTTAAAAGTTAATTTTACACAGAATAATTTATGATATTTATTATGTTGACTAGGAGATTTAAAAGGTCCATGCTATGACTGATGGATCAGAAAAGCTGCTATTTTGTCAGAGTGGGGAACAGGGATTAAAAAAAAAAAGCTTTCACTAAAGCTTATTTTTCTTAGAAACAAGACCTGTAATTTTTATTCCTGAAGTCAGTTGATCTTTTGACAAAGATCAGGTCTTTCGCACAGTAACATGCCTTTTCGTTGAGAACAAGTTCTCTGCTTAAGAAGTCTAGACATGCAATTTAAGGAAAGCATGGAAATCTCAAATCAGGAAATAACACGGTGTTTTATCAATACCTTCAAGTTTTGTTGTTAATTTGCAGAAGTATTTTTTGTGAAGATCGTGCAGATAGTGTTATTTCCAGGAAGATTTGATCTACATTGTCATTGGAGAGTTTACCCACTCACATGCCCCAAAATAAAGGGAAATCATAAGAGAGATATTTTAATAAATATTGGATAGGAGAGAGACAAAATACATAATGATACATAATGGGAAATAGCTGATAAAATTATTGTAACTTTGCCTTGTGAAATACTGATTTAATGTTTATGGAATAGCCCTACAATGATCATCTCTTCTCCTACTCCTAGATCAGTTTGAAAAGGACTGCAGTGTTTTTTTCTTTATTCTTTTAGTCTTTATTCTTTTTTAAATTCTTTAGACAAATTCTCACTTTCCAAGTTGGAGATTAAACTGTTTCAGGTAGACATTTCATTTAAGAAACGTTTCTGCTTTTTTGAGTGCATAATGTCATACTTGATATCTCAGTCCCTTACAACCATTGTAGTAAACACAGGACAATTATTAGAGAAAAACATTCTTTATTCCAACTTTGCAGACATATTTGATATTTCATACTATTTCCAGGTATTCTACACAGATAATAATATTCATTACTATTATAATTGTCATAAAAATTCTGTAAAATCCTAGATTATTATTCCATTAACCAGACTGCTTTCCACTCACACCAACAAAATTTGTTTATATTTAATTATGTTATGCTAATATTATGTCTTAATCAGAGAGAGACAGAGTCTTTTCCTATCTGCTGAGTCTGGAATACACAGTGTTACTGCAGTTATTCTAAGATGGTGGGGATGTGCAATGCACACCTTGGAAAAAAAATTCAGTGTGTTTTTGGTGTTTTTTTGGTTTTTTTTTTTTTTTCATTGTGTTAATGTATGTATCTCTGAAATGATCTTTCATTCAGCATTTGACAGAAATGTTTTCACTGAGTTTTCCATGTTCTTTAGCTTCAGCTTGGCCCTTTCAGCCTGCTGGTCAGAACTGGATACATTTGTTGCCTAAATAAATATGATTTTGCCACTAAAGAGAAAATGGCTAATGAACTAGGCTGAGTACGGGGGACTTCAAAGTAGGGGACTGTTGCGGTGAGAAGGAAGGAAGAAAAAGCTGTTTCTCATCTGAAGGCAGATGCTGGTTGAACCATCAGTATCTTATTCAAGATGAATAAAAGTTACGCAAAGAGTTGACAGCTGAAAAGAATGCTTTCAGATATTGTCTGCTTTAGTCATGAAAGTTTTTCCTAAAGTTTTATCCAAAGCTTTTTTTTCCCTAAACTTTTTATTACATTTTCAGTTAATGTAAAACTTGTGGAGACATGAATTGCTGGAGAGCAATTTCTTTCTAATGTTTTGAAGAACTCTCTAATAAATGTTCCTTCCTTCTAAATTTCAAGGGCCAAACCTTTTATAGAAATCCCAAATTTGAAAGATAAGCCAAATTTTTTGTTAGCCTTCTGTTGCCGTGGTCAATCACAGGTACTCTGCTGATTTTAAGAAGCACAAGCTGTCTTACAAAGAGACATTCCACATAAAAAGCCTTACTTGTTTAATTAGGTTATTGAAAGGCTTTGATAAACAGGTTTTTTTATCAAGTGTTGGAGAAGTTCCACAGGTGCTGTAGGGTGACGGTCAGAGAAATGTTCTTTAGGCTGTAGTTTCCACGTTCCCCCATAGAGTTCAACTTCAGCTCATTAGTTCTCACTGGGCAAGTCAATCATGAATATGTACCTTGCTAACCTGAAGTTCTAGTAGTCTGTAAGGACTGATTAAGTAAATTTGATGGTACAAAAGTCTAGAAGTTAATCTGTTTGTTTGTTTGTTTTTAACACAAAGAGGTTGAAATTGAAGACTTTTCTAGATGTAAAACATAGAAATGAGGCATGTTTTGTCTTAATAGTTAATTGAGGTGTAGTCTTATTATAAATTGTAAAATTCTAGAAACCTTGTTATTAAATTTAAATCTGGCTGTTGTGCTTTTTGGTTTTCTTTTATTTTGTACTCTTAGATGTTGACTGAAGAGCTTTTACTAGCTTCTTACTGTATTTAAACTTAAAGATAAAATGCTAATTTTAATCGTGATGTTCATTCAGTTCCCACATTCAGTTGCCATTGTACAGCTAATTGATTGACCACTTTATATGTCCATCTCTGAATATTTTCATAAACAGTCAGAGATGAAACATGGTACCCAATACAATATAATTATTGTAATCATCCAAAGGTGATTTATCAGTTGAACTGATAAAAGTCCCTATCAGGAAACAAACAAACAAACAAAACCCAAACAAACCACAACATGAAACTCGTCATCGTATTAGATTTGATTGGGTGCAAACCTCCCTTTGGCGAAAATCCTGTGCCTGTAACGAAGCAGTCATTAGGAGTGCCTGCAACTCTGACTCTGAGGTTGATTGCTATACATTCTGCATCATCATGTTTTGAGCATAGTTGCAGTATAAATATAAAGATTATTTAGTATCTTTAATGAGATGCATACAGAAGACACTCAATTTTTTTTTTGTGATAAGACGATTCACAGTCTTATCCTAAAAATTTCTGTAGAGGTGATGTGATGTGATTCATGTAGATTCCTTTGTAAGTGATGCTGAAAGTGAGTATGTAAAGACTTGTTGAAACACTTTAAACAAGTAGTGTTTTTTGTTATTTTGTTATTTAAATAACTGGTGCATTGGGTCATCCTGTTCCTAATGTGATACAAAAATGCCTAAATCTATTAGAAATTAGTTGAGTGCTTTTTACCTAATGTATGCTATTTTAAAAATACACTTATTTTTATTCAGTTTGCCATAGAGGAATTTTAATGTCCAATAGATGTATGATCTGTTTGTTTTTACTGAATGGTTGCAATATGAGTTAGTTAAAATATTACTTGAATATTACTTAAATAACTCTGTTTTGTTGTAGCCGAAAAAGAAAACTAAGACATTCAATCCTCCAATCCGTAGAAACTGGGAAAGTAATTACTTTGGGATGCCCCTACAGGATCTGGTTACATCTGAGAAACCAATACCTCTGTTCGTTGAAAAATGTGTGCAATTCATTGAAGATACAGGTAAGATAGGAGAATTATTGGAGGAAAGACTTTTCCACTTTGCATAACAAGCAAAGCCTCTCATTTTCTGTTCTAAAGTACTTTCAGAATTTTATCCTAGAAATAAATAATTATGGGAAAAGCACATTTAAAAAGTAGAATATGTTCTTTAAATTATATGCTTAATATGTGATGGTCTTTTGTCTTTATTTACACAAATATTTAATTTCTTTTTGACAAACATTTGAAGTTTAACATTTATTTCCTGTAATTTAAAAAACTGATATCACTTTCTAATGCCAAATGACTTTTAACCCAATGGCATTCCAGTCTTACATGTCTCACTTGCCACTGTGTTTTACTTCATATAAAAAAAAGCTCTGAAATCCACTTTTTCCAGTTGCATAAAACAGGTACGTGATATGGCTTAATGAGTCAACTTGCTTTCTTTATTTTGCTGGTAAACCTAGTTTTGCATTTTAGCTTGTTGCAGAGATGGAAATATTTCTTTTCTAAATACTGTGTAAATCTATATGAAAAACGTTAAGCAATTTCTTTAACTTGCAGATTTCCAGTTTAAGGTAAAATATTAACATATATGTGTTTGCACTAGGGTGGAATTTCACAATATGGTTTTCATCTCTCTCCTTTCTCCCCGGCTCCCTGGTTGTGCGTTTGTTCCCTCTCTTGCTGCTGTCAGCCTATTTACTGTGTGACCATGAGGCGAGTAGGATGATCTTGCTGATCCAACAGAAGACTACATTTGGGAGTGGGGAGTTGTTCTGAGGTCTGGGAGTGACCTGTGGTTGGGTGGGGTTTTTTTTGTTTTGTTTTTAAAGATGGTGAGCACCAGTTTTCAGTTAGTGTGTAGATCTTGCTTGCTCTGAAGTTGCATAAATGCTATATTGCTGTATTTGAAGCAAATGAGAGTGTGAGACTGACTGGAGCTGAAAAAGCAGGACTGTCTTTTGATGGGTGTCTGCTGTCTGATATTGTTTAGCGTGAAGTAAAACAGCACCTTTTTTCAACATTTTCTTAGTTCTGTAATACAATTTTGGCTGTAAGGTGACAGAGTTCTAGCACGAGTAAAACTGAAGGTGTTTCTTTCTTAAACTAAAATTCAGTTTTACTGCCATCTGTAAGAGTAGTGTTTCCAGAACTACTACAGGTGGTGAGCCTAATAACAGTTTCTGAAGACTTATATACTGCATTATTGTAATCAAAAAAATTATGTGAAACCTCAGGCACTGATCTTTTGGGAGTCAGAGATGTAAGTATAAATCGGTCTTTAACCTTTACTTCCTATTGATTCCTTGCCTAAAGGTAAGAGCTGTATTTTCCTCCCTCTTGCTTTTGCTTTCCCCACTTTGCCAGGAAAAAACGGGGAAGGAGGAAGAAGGGCAAGGAGTAATAGAGTGGTATAGACAATTTAATATCTATTTTGTGATGGCTACTGTATGTAGCACACACCCCTCCCCCCAACAAACCAGCATGATTTTATGGGTGAGTCACTGTCTGACTTTGCATTCTTTAAAAATGGCTACATACAGCTACTATGTGTAGCTATATAAAACAGACATTCACCAGTAATGAAGACCAAATGACTTTTTGAATAGTTTGTAGAATCTAGCAGCGGTATCTTAAATTTGAGCATGTTTAACTTTGTAAGAATACTTTCAAACAACAGAATTATAAATCCAGATCTAAAGAAAATTGTATTTGCTTAAACGTAATGTTATCTGATATCTGTTGACTTTGTGGTAGTAGTATTTCTCCCAAAGGGTTTTCACCAGCTTATGGGGTGAGAGAGAGAACTAAATAGTCTGGAAACATGATTCTTTGTCTTTTTTTCTCATAGTCATCAAATAACTCAAGCACCCAGAAGATTTAATACTTTTATTCTCCTCTAATGACCTGTCTTTGAAGGATAAGATGTTTAGTTAAGCTGCTCATGTGTTCAAAATGTGAGGGGGTCCTCAAAAGTGGTGACTCAGGAGGTACTGCTTTCTCTTTAGCTGGTTCGGTATATATTAGTTCAACCTGGGATGCTGCTGTGCAGCTACTTAAAGCTGGAGAATTTTAATTCTAGCCATATGTGTAAGCTGGACAAACATTGTGCCATCTGCATGCTTTGTTTGTGGCTGTGAAGACAGTAGTTGTCCTGCTGTTTCTATTAAGCACTTGGGAAAGACAGAACAAAACCTCTACTTTTGATCTGTATTGCAATTTTCTTTCACCTACTCTGGATTCTGTTTAAGTAGCTTTGGTTGTTCTTTTCAACTTACATATTTGGCTATGGGAGTTTTATTTTTGGTGTGTGTTATTTTTATATTGGGTTAATATTCTGTAGGTATTTGAGTTTCAAGCAGTGTTGTGATAGAATGTATTTGTTGCCTTTGAGAGAGGAGGATGTTCGCTTGCATTGCCTTGAAATCCTGTACTGAGACTCACATCACTGACTTTGCGACTGTCTGAGAGAAAATTCCACAAATACAATTTTGGAGATGATCAGTCTGCAGAAGGCAAGTCAGGATCTATTGGCTTCAGGCTGGAGTCCAGAATGGTGCCATTCCCATTTGATAAAGCTATTGTATCACCTGCTTGGCCCTGGGGAGTCATCCAATACTTCAGCTGTCTCTTAGCAACTCAGCCTGCTATCAGTACTAACTGAACTCAATACCAGTATTCACAATCATTGTCTTTTTAATCAAGAAATGCAGACTTCTCCAACTCTTCTTGAATGAGGGTAATCAGTATATTTCTCTTACAGAGGACATATTTGTTTAGCTTTTCCTTTTAAGGTACTTCATGGAGTTCAGCTCCTTTCCTTTGTATTACCACATGTAATTTGCATTGTGGCTGAATTGCAGGTTTTTTGCGAAGATATGATTAATCTCAAATTGGAGAGCTAATCTTAATTTTTAATGTTCCCTATCTCTGCCTCATGAAATTATACAAGATGGTGCTTTGTACCCACTCATTTAAATTGTGACTGAGGCTGGAAAGTATGCAGTGTGAAAAACAGTTTTCTCTGATTTATTTTGGATGCTTAGATGAGAAGATAATACCAGAAAGTGTCTTCGAAGATTCTTGCTCCACCATAAACCTTAAAGAATTGAGCGCATGCAGAAAATACCATCAGGTTTTTGTTTTAGTGCACTGTTCTGGAATATCCTCACAAAAAAAAAAAAAAAGGCAGTAGAAGAAAAAAAAAAAATCAGTAGAAGAGGGACAATTTGGACAAACTGAAGTAAATCCAGGTGATGAAGATTTCTAGCCTTTTATAAATCAACAGATTTTTCTTTTGAAGGAGCAATATGGATCCTGTTAGAGTAAAGTGAGATCTGGTAGAGATAAGGGTTCCTAAGGCAGGGCCTACAGATGTAGGTATTTTCTGTGTGTTCCTGTTTAGTTTGATATTGTTCAGCAAGAAGTTGTATTCTGAACTTGTTAAGATTTATGGAGTCAACTAATTTCTGGTTTTGAAAGATAATCTAGGGCTTGAATACCTTTGGAATCTTTTTGATAGTATTGGAAGTAGAAACTGAGGAAGCGAAGTAGTTAATACTTGAGCAGATCTAAACCTAATAAGCATTAAGTATGTATCAGAACCTCCATTTCAGCAGCAGTGTGTACTGTTGCTGATACTAATAGTACAAAGCAGTAATAGCACATAATACTTTGTCTTGTTGGGACGTATTGATTAAAAAAAAATTTGTACAATACCATGTAATATTATCTTAAATTTAATAACACTGCCACTTCTGGATAAGGAATGAGGAAAGCTTGGCTTAATATCGTAAACAAACTTTGCCTGTGTATTCACACATTGTCCATGATTATGGGAAAATCTTTTCTCTATCCAAGCCTTTCATTTTTTAATTCATTGTAATTATAGCAGGATGAGTAATCTTTTGGTTGGTTGTCAGAGCTCTTTCTTGTTGGTTCACTGAATAAGATGATCAAAAGAATTTTTATCTCTCAGGTAAGTAGCTTGATAATGGTGAATTATCAAGTTTTCCACTGAACGTCTTGGTATAAATGTATAATGTTTTCAGGAAAACTTATTTTCTGGTAAAGATATTATGATCATATCTTTAACCTTTTTCAGACTATATAAACACTTTTCCATCATTAGCGACATAGTATAATGTATAAGCTGCTGATGTTTGTATGCTTTTACCTCTGTCACATTCTTTGCAAATCAGTATGTAACTTGCTTTTGAGTGCAGCTACTTAAATTGACTTTTTGACATTGGTAGTTATTTTCAGTTATGGGCTTCCAAAAGAAGATTTTCATGATACAGTTGTTCTCGTGTATTTTGTTGCTTTCTCTTGATGGACTGAATAGAAAGTCATTTTGTTACATCACTTGAAATGAACTTTTTAAGTGTATTGGTTTTCTGCAAACTAGATTTATGGAAATGTATTTAGCAGGGAAGCTAGAGTTCAGTTTTGGTTTTTAAGAAAATTGTAGTGGCTGATTTTGTATGGAATTAATGGTGCTACGATAAGACGTGCTAGAAATAAAATGAACTGCTAATTTTTTAAAAAAATTCTAGCCAATGCAGACCATTACTTTTTTTTTAATGCAACTCATTTTTTCTAAATGTAGGCAGCAGAATTGAGACAATTTTTGAAGCTAAACTGTTTGTTAACTGTATTAATAGCATGAATTCTGTGTTTCCCTAAGAATTATCATGTAGAGCGTAAGGAGGATATTCTGATATTCTGATAGTTTTGTTTGAGAGAGAGGAACACAGATTTTTGAAGGCTAATTTCATGTATAACTTCAACAAAATGTTGGTATGATTTGAATTTTATGTTGCGATACCATGTAAAAATATCTAATAAATGTCTAATTTTTTAAAGTGTAAAAAGTTTACATGTTTATGGCAGATTTGTAGCTCGAGTGTTTTGTTAGTAACATTTTAAAGTTGTTTTACATGCCACCAATTTAATTTCAAGTACCATTTGTGTGTTATTCAACACGTGTTGTTGTTGGTTATTTTTCACTTTCCTAAATTTATAATAATTTGGGCAAAAATTACTCATGCTAACTGACAGTATTAGCATATGAGGGTTTTTTTAATATTTCAGTATTCTTTTAATCGGTGTTCTGGATTTACTTTTTGTATGCATCAATGAAAACTTTGGTATAAATTACATTTCATTCTATTTACCAAGTTAGTATTATAAATAGTAGCACAGTTTTGCCATTTAATGAATTTAGCTCTTGACTATATTCAACTCTAATAATAACAGCAGTATTTTAATATGTTTTTTTCTTTGGGTTTTCAAATATTTTTTAAAAAATCATTGTAGAATATTGATATCCATGCACTTCATTGACAAGATTAGAAATTAGATTCCGTACTTCATAGAAAACAGATAGCATTAATATAGTGTTAATTCTACATGAAACAATTGAGGGAAGAGAAGCTTATTAGAATAATATGTATTTTAATAATTTAGTTACTCAATTTATTTGAGACAAGGAATGGAATAAAGAAGGAAGAATGAATTTGACAGAGCCACATCTCATTGAAAGTCTCACATGGTCTTTGTGGAGAGCTATAGGTGAAATTAAAAATTGTGCACTCGCTGTATGTACAATAATTACTGCTTTTGATATTTATACCTTTTTGTAATGCTGTTAAATTTGCAATTTCGGAGGTAATTGGAGTAAAAGAATATTGCCTACTGTGAATTTCCCTCTCACCTGAGTTATACGCAGGTCTTTTACACTGAATCTGCCATGGGGCCTGATTTTGACATTGAAAGTATAGCTAATGCAAAGTTTTTCTCCAGACAAGGAGGATTGGGTAGAAACAGGCAAAGAAAATGAGTCAGCAGCACCACTTGAGGTAAAAAGGCTGGTAAATCATTGAAATATATTCATAGTGGCTGCAAAATCCAGAAATTCAAGATGGGTTATCTGCCCTTTTATTCAAAGGGCTTGGGAGCGCTAGAGGCTTTTAGGAGTCTCTTCTGTTGGACAGAGAGAACAGAACGGGACAAGAGTGGCCATCCCCCTTGGCCTGGTGTATGAGACCCAACGTTCTTAGGGTAGTTTCATAAGAAACAGTGTAACAGCCAGTAAGATCCTCTCCTGCTGTGTGCTTCCGCCACTTTTCATTTTGGGTGCTTGTCAGATGTCTCTGAATCAGTGGAGTTCACCATCTTGGAAAGCTACATCAGCAAAAATGGGCAAGGTCCTGCTGTTTAGTGTTAAGTTAAGGGTCAAATATATGTCATAACAAGTGCAAGGCAGGGAGCAGGACTATGCACGTAGGAGCAAGGGAAGGACAGAAACAGTGATTGATGAGGTAGGGAGTGAGACCATCTTTTTCAGTCATAATGATCAGTTAAGTTGACTCAACTGCCCATGAAACTGTATGTTTAGCAAAAAAACGCATAGGCCATGATCCTGTTACTCTTGATTCTGGATAGATACAGTAACAATAGAGTTGAATAGACCTACAATACATTTTGTACCCTCATCAAGTTTGTGAGCGATCCTAGAGTGGGTGGTGTGGTTAATATATTCAAGGCCAGGGCTTCTTTTCAGGGGAATGTAGATGAGCTGGAAGGATGAGACAACAGGAACCTGATGGAATTCAGCGAGGACAAATGCCAAGTCTTGCAACTAGAATTGCAAGGACTAAACCCCTGCAGTGGTACATGTTGAGGACTTGACTGGCTGGACAGCAATGCTGAAAAGGATCTGGGGGTCATGGTGGAGAATAGGCTAAGTGTGAGTCAGTAGTGCATCCTGCTGACCATGCCTTCTGTATTGGACTGTCCCAACAGAAGGGTAGGCACTACAGCAACACAAGTGGTTATTCGTTTTTACTCTGCACTTGTTAGACCTCATCTGAAATACTACAAGAAGGGTGTTCACAGACTTGATTGACTCTAGCAGAAGAGGGTCAGGGGCTGGAGATCCTGACCTGTGGATTTGTTCAGCTTGGAGAGGGAAAGGCTGAGGAGATGCCGAAAGTGGCTTCCGAGGCCTATGAGGAGGTTACTGAGAAGGTGCAGCCAGGCTAAAGTACTGAAGTACATGGCAAGAGGATTAGTGACTGATCATTAAAATGTGAGGTTCTAACTAGAAAGAAAGGAAAAGCTCTTGCTCTGAGGATTATTTAAGCACTGGTTCAGGTTGCCCAAAGAGATTGTGGGCTTTGTGTCCTTGGAGATATTCAAGATCACCTTTTGGTAAGCGACCCAATCTGAATTCAGCGTTGACCCATGTTTGAGCAGGAGGTTGGACTAGGCGACCTTCTGAGGATCCCTTCTATGATCACTTCAAAATTGGCTTAGAATAGGTTTCAGTATTTAGGAAACTGTACACCAGTTTGTGTTTTGCAGCTTTGCAATTAATCAACAGGGAGGAAACACTGTCCACACTCGAGAGGAGGGGAAAACAGGCGTCAGTTGTTTCTCCTAATGGAAGACTGACTACCAGACGGATGGAGGAGGAGCACATGCGTTAATTTATTAGCATGTGAGAATCACTGAAAACTGTAAACAAATATGTTTTGAAATATTCATAAACACATGTTGTACACTTGAGCTGTATTGCTAATTAAGGTATCTCTTCAAAGGAAACATCATGGGAATTATGTAACAGATTCCTAAACAACACAGATAGGACCAAGTGGTCAATATCTTTTGCAGACTACTTATGGGACTTACGCTGCTCCTCTTATTCCTCTGGTTTTCTCCAGGCCCAAAGTGACCAAACAGCTAATATGCGTGGAAAATTAGAGTACCTTCAGATGTCACCCATTTTTAATGAAGTAAAGAATGCACCTACATTTTCTTAGGCATGTTTGTCATGTTATATTAATTGAAGTCTTTTATTCTTTTTTTGAAATGAATATGCCATGAAATATGTGATTGAGTGACACTTCATAAAATGATTGAGAGCTTGTTTAATAATTGGTTAATGTAAATTATAGAAATGTTAATTCAGCATTGGATGAGAGTTTCCTATTTTTTGAGTCTTTCTAAAAGTACTGCTTATTTTGTAACACTGCTTACTTGAACATTTCAATATTCTATAAATTATTTTATTACAAGAAGCAGTAAGACACTTATTTTTGGGTCTGGTTTTCAGTGTGTGAATTGAATGTCGTGGATATTTAAATGCCAGTGTTGATACGCACAGATAAGAATACATTAAATATAGACATTTAAATGTATTTTATGTAAGTAAATTTAGTGCTAGACTCTTCTTACGTGAAAAGAGTTTGGATTCTTTGCTTTGTAATTACGTATATTCTAGGTATATGTAGAAATTACCATTCTGGATCAGTAAGGTGGCGGTTCTTTTAGTCTTGTGTAGTCTGGGTAGCATAGGGGTTGATAAGAGGTACACCAGGTCAATCTGTGGAATAAAATTATAGAATGATATAGATCACAAAATTTACAAAGGTAAGTGTGGGAATGATAGTCTTGGTTATTGTAGTGGAGAATGATTCCTGAAAAGTTCGACTGGTCACTGCAGGGGAAGGACTTAAACTGGGGAGAGACAGACTTGCTGTGATTAGGTGGCATTCATTCAGAAATGTAGACAAAACAGTGATAGTGGAACCTGGCTATGGGTGTCAGGTCGGCAGGTACTGTGTGACTTTTCATCAGGCTAAATATTAGTATAGCTGTTGTCACTCAGGAAAAGGTTTTAAAATCATCATAGACAGCTGTCTGAAAACTTCGACTCTCAGTGCTTGCTATCAAGCAAGCAAAAAGAATTAAAAGAATCAGGAGAGAGAGTGATATGGGGAAAAATCATGCTGTTATGCAATTCCATGGTATGCATACAGTTTGAATACTGGTTACAATTCGGGTCAGTCTGTCTTAGATTAGAAAAGAATTGGAAAAGGTGCTGCATATGACTATTGTAGTAACTCTTGGATAAAGAGGCACTGAACTGATGAGCTTAGAAAATTTCTGAGGAAGGGAAATGATATAAATTTTAAAAAAACTGGTGCTGGGAAGAGTAGAGAAATTACTGCTTCTTGTTAACCAAGAAAAAAAGATTTAATGAAAACTTCAGGTACTGATCATAAACGCTGTGTGCTTTCATGATGTACATTCCTGAATTACAAAACTGCATTTGCTGTGGGTTGTTGTAAAGACCACAAATAAATGGCTTAAAGGGGTTTGGACGAATTAGTGAAGGATGAATCCCCAAGTGGCCATTACAACACCTTCTGCAAAAGCCATTGTAAGCCACCATCTTCAGGAAGCTGGGAGGATATACCACAGAAAAATTGCTCTGTGGGGTTTTTTTTTTGTTCGTTTTTTCCTACTTCTCCTACCTCCCTCCTCAAGCATATACTACTTACTGGTGTGGAAACTGGATATTGTACCAGGTAGACTTTGGTCTGCCCTTGTGCTGAAGTTATTGTGTTCTATGGAGGAACCAAGACTTGTGAAATATGTTGGTACCTAAGAATGGAGGTGTCCTACAAACTAAATATGCATATAGGTACAGATCCACCTTGCTCATTTTCTTTGAAATGCTTTGAACTCCATGTGAAGTTCCAGTTAGATGGGATGGAACCCTGATTACAACTGGCAGCACAAAAGAAGGTGCAAGAAGAGAATTTATTAGGCACTAGGAGGTACTTTGAGAAAGAAATAGTCTAGACAAAGGAGATGAGCTCTGTCTTAAAGTAAAGGTAGGCTATTTTGACCTTAAATAAGGAGGATGTAATTCTTTAAACCTAAAGGTGTAGTAAAGCTAGCAGGATAGAGAAGCAAATAAATCAGATGATTCTGATATGTAATATTACAACAGCCGTTGTGTCCAGTAAGGATATCTTGAAAATTACAGCTGGACCAGAAGGGAAGCAGGATAAGAACATAGATGAGAATTCTGAAAAAATCAATGGGCTTGCAGATGAAAGAACTGAATTTTTAAAAAGCCGTCAAGAAAAAATAAATGTTGCATGCTCGCTGTCTCTCTCTCAATATGGATATACATTATAGATACGCAAGAAGTTTAAAAGCTAAAACTAGTGAACTGGAGTGTCTTATACTTGATGAAGATCTTGATATAACAAGCATTGCAGAGACCTGGTTGAATAATAAAAAACAACAGAGAGAACTGAAGTATTACTTAAAAATTATACTTTCAGACTTCTAGTGGTGTGTATGCACACAAACAGATTAAACTTGTCTCCCTGTGTGCCTTAGAGAAACAGTATAATGATAGTTAACCACTCATTTCATGAGGTGTTACTTTCTGTAATACACAAGCAAGAAAAAATATTTTTGTTTCAGGAATTTAAAAGACAAATTTAGTTAGCTTAATCCAGAATTGCAGCACTTAGTTATTTTTGGAAGATGCCTAAATTCAGTAGGTATCTCCTTGTTTAACCTGAAAATGTTCTGAAGTACTGTTAAGTTGTGTTTCTATGTTTCTCAGAGCTGTAATGGTCTGAGCAGAGAGGTGTCTACTACATGGTGAAATAGGGGAAAAAATAAAAAAAGGCGCAGATATTGCAATAGAACATCTCTATCTCCAGAGCAGCCCAGTTCAAGTATTCAAGGTTTAAACACTCCTACTAAAGAGTGACTGGATCAGACTTCTCAGAAAATGCTATTGCAGCACATTCAATTCCTTTTGTGCAGAAAGAAATTGAATAGTAGTTGGATAAAACACAGAATACCCTGGGGCTGTAGGGTCTCCAACTGAGAATTCTCCCATACTAAACAAAGAGAATCAGATCCTAGCTTGTTCTTATCTACCAGTGATTTTTTGTATTTCTTTATTTACAACCTCTGGAAGAGGAATGCGAAGTGTTTCTGTCTGTGATAGCACGTAGCACATTCAGGGCATTCTTTTGAAGACAGGCTTGAAACCCCGTCCAGCTGTGGAAGCCATCGAATCATTGAAACCACTTCTTGCCCTGTGCCACCAAATTATACCTCCTGGTGCTTTTTGAGGATGTCACTGAATGAAGCTCGTTTTTTTTGAAAGGACTGTTTAGGTATATATTTACAAGAGAAAACTCTTGGCTATGGATTTGGAAAGCTAAACGCTAGGTATAAAAGTTTATTGAAGAAAAGCTTACTAAAATAGCCTTGATGCAGCCAGTAAAGACACATGTGAATTGTCGAGGCATTAAGAAGGAAAAATTGAGTTAAAAGAGTTGATATCAAATTAATTGGTATAAATTTCCCAGCAGGGTGAAGCAGTTAAGTACTTTCTGTACTTTGAGCATTATTACAGGATTCCTGGTGTTTCTTGGTAACTTAAAAGGCGCACTTGGTGACTGTGGTGTGACAGAGGAGTTACGTATTGATCTGCTAATCTAAAATGCATTCAGTTACTGGGCTGTGATGGTAAAAAGCCAAGAGTTTTCATAAAGCTCTAAAACTTGTGAATTTTTAAAAAGAACCATGTACTATTATGGAGATCTAGCATATAGATAATTTTGCACCCATAAAGGTAACTTGGAGAATTATGGAACTATAAACTGTTTGTATTCCTTAATGGTTCTAAATTAACAAAGAAAAAGCTCTTGGGTAATGGTGTGATAAGCAGCATGGATGCTTTCATTCAGTGAGTAGCTGTGGGCAAAAAAGGTAGCAATGTGATAGGAAGCATAGTCACTGGAGTGGAGTGAGCAAGTGTGTGTGTGTGTATGCATAATAAAGGTGTATTTTTCTAATGCTGTTTACCTAGAATGGCTGCTGTAATTATGATGACTCCATAACGCATAGTACAGCAAAGTAGTAATGAGAAGCCTGGAAAACCTCTGCTTCCTAACACCCTTCTCCCTCTCCCCTCTTCCCCTGCCCCTTAAAGAAAGACTTGTAAACGACGTGATAATCTACCTTAGAAAAGAAGTGAGGAGAAATGGAAGTTTATAAAATATAAATGGTGAAAGGGAAGGTATGTTAGAAGATTAAGTCCTTGTCTCATACAGGAGTGTATTGCACCATGAAATTAAAAAATTGGGAATCAATTACAAATGCTTGATTTTTCTGCAGAGTATTTTATTAGTGTGTTATTGCTTGCCGTAGTAAGTTAAGCCCAAATTGTGAAGACAGTTTTTAAAAACGTAAATTCTGAGGGTGCCAAACCCCAGAATTGATATTTTTGATGATTAAAGAAAAGATGCAAATAACAGTCTTGTAGAGATCAGGAGGAGAATAATTTTGGGTAAATTATTCCACAGATGCCTGCAGTCAGGTTCTTGTTATCCTGCAATGTGGTTTCCTCTGACTCATATTAAATGGAATAGTGGACTCAGTAGACAACTGGTATTTTGTGTTTCAGTAGTCCTATATGACTATAATGGTTAACATGTTACTTTTTAGGCACTTAAGATTTCTATTCCTACTTTTGCTTTCTGAATTAGTAATTATGACTGGCTCTGTTTTGCTGTATAGTATATATACTTGTTTTGAATATTTTTTTTTTCCCTCCCCTTCTAAGGATTATGTACTGAAGGCCTGTACCGTGTTAGTGGGAATAAAACAGATCAAGACAACATTCAGAAACAATTTGATCAAGGTAATGACAGATTTTATTATTTAAAGCCAAAGTAGAACTTAAATTCTCCATGGATTTATCACAGTGCAATATAAAAGGGTTGCATTTTCAAACTGACTTCCATATCACTGAGTACTTAATGCTGTGGTTGGTTGTATTGGTATAGTCCAGATTATTACCAATGAAGCTGTGTATAAACCAAACACGGGATAGAATCTTGTTACAGCTGGTTTTAAGTGCTGTTAAAATAATTTCTAGTTGTTATTCTAGTGTTTAAAGGAATTTAAATGCAGTCCTAGCTGCTCCTTATGTTAATAGTTCATCAATCGTAGGCATTAAGGCATTCACTTCCCCTGCTTATCCCTTGAAAATGTAGTACTTCTTGATACTTATTTTACTGAAAGCTCTCTTGACTAATATGGAATAACAATTAAATCTTGTTAATAAATTTCTAACACAGCCTTTCTCATGCTAGAGTGTACTGGAATATGATTGGTAGATTATGCTTTTCACTTTGATGTGTTAAAAGAGAGGGTCAGCATTATTTTTTTCCTTCTGTTTTCTCATTTAATTTATGATCTCAGTTGATATTTCAAAATGAAAACACATCTTAAAAGTTCTTGGATATTAATCATGAAGCCGAGCCTGTGAAAAAAAAAAAATTCCTCCTAGATGATAAGGAAAATAAATGTACTAGTGTTTTTTATGCCTCACTGTGCTGTTTCAGATAATCTGAGTATAATACTAGATTTGTCCTTGTGTGGTCACTGGTATGTTTTGTTGTCCTTTTTTAAAAGGCTTCATGTGGTCACAGGAACAGAGTCACATGAATTCTGCAAATCGATGTACTAGTGTTTTAAAAAATTTTGGGAAATAGAACTTAAAACTTACTATTGGGCAAAATTGATTAATCAGAAGCCAGTCAATGGCAAACAGAAAAGCATTTAAGTCTGCGTGGAGAGAATTAGACAACTTTATTTTTCTGATCTTCTACTGTTTTCTTATACAAATTTTTGGCAACGCTTTCATTTTCAGTGTTGTGAATAAATTCTTGTTTTCATAAAATACTATGAGGAATGATAGCTGTAGGTTTTACTTACACTGCTGTTTAATTTTGTTTTACAGATCATAATATCAGTCTAGAGTCTATGGGAGTAACAGTAAATGCAGTGGCTGGGGCTCTTAAAGCTTTTTTTGCAGATCTGCCAGATCCATTAATTCCTTACTCTTTGCATCAAGAGTTGTTAGAAACATCAAGTAAGTAATAAACAATCTTGTCTTGGTCTAATTATGTTATACTGATTGCCCTTTTTGCAATTTTTACTCCATTGTAAGTTGAAAGGAGTAGCTGCACTGAAGTATTTTTTAAATTGCTTAGGCATGTACATTTTTTTATATTCTTTAAAATTAGCAGAACTATACGATGAAGTAAATGTAATACGTTATTTTTTCTAAATAAGTTGTGTCTTATTATTTCCCCTTTTCCTAGAAAATTTAATTGGACAAATCTACTTTTTTTTCTGTTCTGTATTAGTGTTGCATACGATGAAAGCTCTTGGAACTGTATTGCAGTTTTTAACAGGGGAGAAACCCCTTGAATTCATAAAGTCTTACATTCAGAGTAGGCTTTAGAAATCAGACACACCTATGGAATATTATGGTAATTCTCTTTTAGATGTTTTTCAAATTCTTTTTTAAATCCTTGTAAGATGAAATGCTTAATTTTGTTTGCCTTACGTTTTCAGACACTTCCAAGTGAAATGACTAAATTGTTCCCTTTTTTTAAAGAGTATCTCTCCTGTTTTGGCAGCAAACTGTTTCAGAAAAAGACTGCTATGCATTTTTGCAGGATACAACTGTGACATACAGTATTCTTAATGCTTTTTTGTTCAAAACATGAAAATACTGGTGTAAACCTAAGGCTTGCGCCTGGACTTGATTAATACATAGTTCATTAGAAATTTTGTATTTTTGGATGATATCTGTAGATACCTATTTGTGGTATTTCTGCTGTACTTTTCAGGCTTGTTTAATGTAATTAGTTAGGTTTTAGTTTTTCTTGAAAGTATATCAGTTAAATTTCGGTCAAAACATGCAATAGCTTAGAATATCAGTGGACTTACAGTTGTAAAATGCCATTAATGCTGCTTTAAATTTCTATTTGGGGTATATTGGAGCATATTTAACATTATTTCTACGGTACTAGGGTACATCAAATTTCTTTTTAGCAATGCAGTCAAGTAATAGAGGTGAGCTTGTATTCCTTTTTATGATATGAATCATCATGGAATAGAGGTGTATTCTGCAGAATGTATGGTTCTAGAGTACTTTAGTGGTACTTTCTACAAGTGCTTTAGCAGCAACGTTAGCTGTTTTTTAAAAAAAAATCGTTATTTTATTCCATAGTCCTTTCTTATATGTTGCTTATTTCCTCTTAGAAGCATAAATAATGTTCCCTGGGCTTGTGAATATCCCTGTTCTCCTTTAAACAGTATATTTAAAATAGCTGCACCAGCCTCATTCATAATTTTTTAAATAATTTGAATAACTGATAAGCTCTAAGATATTCTAAGTTCATGTGAATGTCTTCCTTCCCCCAAATCTTTATAAAACTTCAGTCCAAATAAATCTTATAGATATATCTGTCGTAACATTTTGCAAGCAAAGGAAAATCTAATAAGAAATGACTCTGTCACATTGTTAGGTATCATTCTACAAGCCAACAAGGAGCTAATCATGTGATTCTTTGCTGTTAAACACAGATAAATAATTCTGCTTAAATACAGAAAAATATTTTTGTGTTTAGATAGTTACCTCTGTAATAAAAAAGTTATTCTATGCAATAGTATATGCAGATAGGAATTTTATCAAATATTTTCTCATGTGATATTTCTCTATAGGTATCTCATCTGTACCTTTATACTAGGAAAAAGACTTAACAACACTTTATTCAGTATGTCTTTCTAGATATATCACAAAATGTCACTTATTTCTATAGAAATCCTGGATAAGACAGAACGGCTACATGAGTTAAAAGAAATTGTGAAGAAATTCCACCCAGTGAACTATGATGTCTTCAAATATGTAATAACGCATCTAAACAGGTTTAGTATTTTTCCACTAAAATTTTGTTTGTTGTAACAATTGCAAAAAGGATTGTGCTAGTAACAATGAATTGACTACTAGAATTGAAAATTTCATGCTGCATTGCTCATCTGCTAGTATAAATGTGGAAAATAAAACTAGGAGTTAGAGCTTGATTAGAAAAGGTTCATATATTCTGTTCTCAGATTTTATTGACGTATAAATGTCTGGCATCATCGCTACTGTAAAGTTATAAGAGTGATTGGTGTACATAACAGAAAAGCTTGAAAGGATAACTATGCACCAGTTACAGATCTCTTTTTTTTTTTTTTTTTTTTTTCCCTCTCTCTTTTTTTCTTTTTCCCCAGGAAGTAGCTATTAAAATTAGAGACGAATATAGGTTTTAAGGGACCTGAAAGTCATTTGGCCTAAACCCACCCATACCCCCACCCCTCCCTGCACCCCTTAAAGCAGGGCTAGCTTCAATCAGAATCTAAAATGTAGCACTCAAACCCCCTGCTGAATAAGTAAAATCTAGAACAAAGCTATAAGCAACAGTAAATTCGTTACATTTGCTTCGTAAATCTTGCCTCTTGCATGGAAATTTAATGGTTTTCTCTTTTGAAATTATTTCCCGGTTTACTAAAATAATCTGATATTAGTAGATGTATACTGCCTCATAATCTGACCCTTTATGTGCACAAGCGTACAGTATTCAGTCATAAAAAACAGGAAGAAAAAGACCAATTTACTCATGTTTCTTTTTCAGCTAAAATGGGATTATTCTCTGAAATCCACTGAATTCGATTAACTACATTATTTAAAAATAGAATAAACATTGCAAAGCTAAAATAACTTCTTTTTTCTAAACAAGAAACTTTGTTATCCAGTAATCTGTCACTTAAAGATTAGCTTGTGACCTTTTTTCTGCATTTTTAGACAGAATCACAGAATTGTTGAGGTTGTAAGGGACCTTTGGAGATTGAGTCCAACACCATTGCTTCGGCAGAGTCAACTAGAACAGATTGCCCAGGACTGTGTCCAGTTGGGTTTTCAGTATCTCCACGGAGGGAGACTCCACAATCACCCTGGGCAACCTGTGCTAGTGCTCAGTCACCTCACAGTAAAAAAATGTTTTCTTACACTCAGACAGAATTTCCTGTGTTTTGTTAGCGCCTGTTGCTTTTTGTCCTGTCACTGGACACCACTCAGAAGAGTCTCAGTCCATCTTCTTTACACCCTCCTATCGGATATTTACAACCAATGATAAGACTTTCCCTGAGCTTTTTCCAGGCTAAGCAGTCCCAACTTTCTCAGCCTTTCCTCATTTGAGAGATCCTCGATCTCTTAATGATCTTTGTGTCCCTTCACTGGGCTTGCTCCAGTATGTCCCTGTGTCTGTTGTGCTGGAGAGCCCAGAGCTGGACCCCGTACCCCAGATGAGGCCTTTGCAGTGCTGAGTAGAGGGGCAAGATCACCTCCCTAGACCTGCAGACAGCGCTTCTAACGCAACCTAGGGTGCTGTTGGCCACCTTTGCCACAGGGGCACGTTGCTGGCTCATGTTCAGTTTGTTTTCCACCAGGACTTTCAGGTCCTTCTCTGCAATGGTGCTTTCCAGCCAGATAATTTTGTATATATACACCAATAAGCTTCTCATGACATTTAAGTTATTGAATTGTGCTGGACTAGTGTGTGTGTTTGTGTTTTTGCAGGTATTTGTAACGATCTAACTGGGCATGTAATACGGGAGCAGAAATGAGACCTTTTAACTTCCCTATTTAGTCAGCTTCCCAATTTAGTCAGTTTGGAAGGAGTCTTCTCTTTAACTGCATGTATGAGAAACTTTAGAATTTAGGCACCTACTTTTACACTTCATCACAAATACGACTTGCTAAAGCTTTATAGAGTTATCCGTTTTCCTTTGCAGGGAAGTGGATCAATTTTTCCATTGCAGTCTTGCCAAATACAAAATCAGCCCTAAAATAGATAAAATCATATCAATGGATATAATTATTCCATGCATTTACATATTACAAATTGCAAGATGTGCTTGTGTGTATCTGAAGTAAAACAAAACATTTCAAACTTGACACAGTTATTAGTTATCTGAAATGTGTCAATATTTCTTAATGGATTTGATAGAAATTTTCATGTCACTTGAATTTAGTGGAAGAGTGGCAATCTCTGAATCGTCAGAAGTCTTCAGCTGATCACCTATTTGCGTAACATAGCTGAATGTACAGTGTCAAGTACCTGGACTGCTGCAAGTAAAAGAGCTAACTGTAATTTGAAAAACTCCTAAATAGGTTATAATGCATGCATATCTGCAGAGAAATGAAGTATATTAATCACAAAACTTATTGGAGAACGTTAGTGATGTACTCTGGCCTTTTCTCTCCAGTCCACTCTCTCTTTTAATGACGACTGATTTACATTGCGGGTTGCTAGTAACAAAATAAACTTAAGTAAGAAAGGCTGTCATTTTTTGTCTCATTTGCAGTGTCAGGTGGTTGTATTCCATTCAGCAAGAAAAATTCTCGAGTGTAAGCAATTGCATATAGATAGAGGTGGATATAGGTGGATACAGGATCTTAAAAGGAACTTTGTAACTACATTCTTTACAGTCTATATTTATTTTTAAGAGATTAATTTGTGATAAATTACTGCTAGCATATAATTAAAATAGAAATGGTTGTCAAATGAATTGTTCATTAAATGAGGTAAAACACTCTTCTACATGACAGAATAGTTCTCTCCTCATCACAAACTGATGTTTTAAATGCTTCGTTTTTACATCATATGTCATTAGAGTAAGAAATGTGGTATTGTATTGTTAATAGTGGTTGGTGATTGATATTATTTTGGTGTGCCCACAAGCATATGACTTTGTTATTGAAACAAAAAATATAAGTATTATCCAGATGAGTTTGCTATTGAAATATGAGAGACCAATAACCGTGAGAATATAACAAATGGCAACACTGAGGTGATTTTTCCTTTAGTGTGATAAGCACCTTTCAGAGCATACTGCCTATCTAATTGTGGTTGATTAACAGTAAGCAAAAGCAAGTTTTAAAGATGGAGTTGAAACAGGACAGTGTTGGATTGACATTGGCTTTTTTGATATTGGTTGTGTTTTATGTTTGTTCTTGATAATGACTCCCTTTATACATAAGGGCTAATATGGCATAATATGCTTCTGAAGTCTGGGGAAAACATATGTGTGCAGCTTTTAAAGTCGGATCATAGAACACATTTACAGCCTGAAGTACCTGAAGAGTTTGCAGTGGAGGGAGGTGGCAGGATCAAGAGAAACAGACTTGTTCATTTTTCATTTTGAATGAACATAAAAGAAAGTGAATAGACAGTTGCTAAGCACTTACAAGAAGTTTCTGAAGTAGTTTCGGAAAGTTTGGTAGGAGATGGCATACAGTTTGGTAGGCTTTTGTTTGCACTGAGGAAGGACGGAGGTAAAGTTTAAACACAGGAGAATAAAGTTGATTGTTCGTTATGTTTAATCTTCTTGTGAGCTGCAACCAGGAAACAGGTGCAATGCTCTTCCCCTTTTCTCACTTCTAGCCATAGGTTCCCACTGCTTCATTTGTTGGATCTAATGATTATTCAGCTGCAGCATGTTCTAAAGGAAAATAGAAATAGGGAAAATCTAATTTTCTACAGAATACACAAGCTGATCTCAGAGACCCTGTGGCTACCCTGTGGTCTGATGCCGGAAAGTTGGTGAAGAGGGAGAGGAGGGGAGGAATGAAATTTCACCTGTTGTTCACAGCAGCAGCAGTCTGCAACTAGTCAGATTAGATTTAAGAAACAATATGAGAGAGACAGCAAGCAGTGAAATCATGACAAGGGGGAAAAAAATGTGCATGAGAAGACCAAACACATAATCAAATCCTAGAGATGCTTAAGGATGTCGGAGGGTATACATTTTAGCCTATGCAACTGAAGAAGCCCCTTGAAAGATGTTACATTCGGAGCAGAAATGACAGGAAGAAAGCAGTGTGCAAAACAGATGATCTGGCTTTTGTTTCAGTTTTATTACATAGCAGGTGCTATTTTTTCGTCAGTTTTATAACTTGCTTTGTAGTTTATTCTCTAATGAAACACCATTATAGACTTTGAAATCCCTTTCGGTGTTTTTCATTGTACGCATTTTAGGGAAAAGGTACAGGCAGTTCTGAGTCAAAACTCTGACAGATTCATTGTCCCATCACAATGTCTTACACTTAATTTTTATTTAATTCTTGGTGACAGTCTTACTCATTCTATCTCTAGAGTATTTTAGGAGGAATTTATACACAGAAGAATTCGGTATAGGAAGAAAACTTTAAAAAAATGCTAAGCAAAATGTAAGCTTACATTTATATTTTCAGTTTTTTTAATCCTTAAATGACGTTAAAATGTAATTCTTTTAGGAAAGAGATTATGAATATTACTGTCACTCAGAAATAGTGTCCAAATACCCTTTGGACCAAACTTATTCAAAACAGATTGAAAGGCAGTATTTGTGTACCCTCACACTATTTGGAATAAGTAATGCGCATGCTAAAATGGAAGTCTACCCTTTATAGTTACCACTATACATGCATTGTAAATGAGTGAAAATATTTTCTTATAGCATTAATTCTAGTGTTTACTATGGTTTTCGCAGCTTTTGAATCTATGGACTACAGCCAGCTGTCAGAAATTCTTGCAGTCTGCTCTTGCTAATCATCAAAACTGTAGCTGACAAGTTGCTGAAGTTTTCTGCCTTTTCTGCAGGACAACTGTAGCTCAGTTACCTTTGTGCCACCTACTGTAATATAGGAATTGTATGTTCCCAGCTGAATATCGTAGGTGTTTGTCAGATTTATTAACACATGATTTTTTCATGTATCTCTCACTAATTACTTCTAGGTAAAATTGTGATGGCACTTTAGAATGCACAGTATTTTTGGAAAACAAAATATCCTGTCTCTAGCCTAGTACTATGAAAAGCAGTGCATTTTTCTGAGGAGACATTTAATTGTAGATGATAAATTTGGTAACAGGATATGTTTGTTGGTTTTTATGGTTTTTTTTCTTGTAATAGTATTGTTAATAATGAATTTAGATCGTAAGTGAAGAACCCATTTCAGCCCCTGCTTAAAAGCAGGAAACTTCTAGGAAGAGAAACCCTGTTGGAAACCTTTGCGTTATACATTGGAAAATAGACCAAAATTAACGCGTGTTGATATTAGTGAAATTTCCACTGATGATGTTCTTTATGGCTTGGTCAAATTCTGTTGCTGGCCAGTATGAAAAAAGCTGCACAGCTGTGCTTTAATCAACACTTGGGTTTTTTGGTTTTGTGTTTATTTTTAACCTGTGATCTAATGTGATGCCTTTTTCTTTGAGTGCCGTAGATGTTAGTTAATATCTGATGGTCCTGCAGTAAGAAGCCAATTCTGTTGTTTTTCTTCTACACATTTTAATGGACAAAATTTTAATTTTATGAAATCCTGTAGCTGGTTGAGAAATGTAAAGTTCATTTATTATCGTCACTTCAAAATGTCCGTGGAATGTTGAATTTCTTTCTTGATTAAGAGCTTAATCAGATTTATATTTGTTAGCTATCCAAATCTGGAAAAGTCATGGTTTCTAAATTTTCTTCTGCATAATTGCTTCAAGAAAACAAGAACAATTGTTTTAATGGATAGCTGGAGGAAAATAACAAAAATCTTGAGATTGTTTAATAATAATGCTTACAGTTAGAGAGCTATGAAAATATTTCTGGTTGGTTGCATACCGGTTTTAATTCATTCTGTGCATGTCATTCTCATTTCAGGGTTAGTCAGCAATATAAAACCAACTTTATGACAGCAGATAACTTATCGATTTGTTTCTGGCCTACTTTGATGAGACCTGATTTTGAAAACAGAGAGTTTCTTTCTACCACCAAAATCCACCAGTCGGTTATAGAGACCTTCATTCAACAGTGTCAATTTTTCTTTTACAACGGAGAGATCGTAGAAGCACCTAACCCAGTGGCCTGTCAGCCACCGCCTTCCAACGCAGTGCAGATGGTGGAACCAATGGTACCTCTTCAGTTACCGCCACCGCTGCAGCCTCAGCTGATACAGTCACAATTACCAGCAGACCCTCTTGGTATTATATAAATAGAAGATGATTGCAGGCAGCCTGGCACTGGACAGTAAAGTCAAGCTATAGACATGCATGTTTCAGGATACAGTAATGTACTTCATATTTATGAAAAATAATTCCCATCCAGCTGATTGGACATCTTTTTGTTATATCCCGTACTGTGTTCCTCATTTGTACACACTGCAGATAAAAACTATGTGATAAGCATGACTGGAGAGGTTTAATTTTTAAAAGCAAAAATAGCTATAAAGTACAAAGCTGCTGCTGCATGATACCTTATTGCAATCACTATATCATTCCTGTGACGGTTTGTCACAATATATTGTGAATAAAATTTTTCTATAGAAATTTAATGATTTAAAAAATTACATTTATGAAACATTCAATGCTTACAGCCTGCTTTATGGCTGTTTTTGTTATTTAACATGCTATTTTTGGCAATTTTATTCACATTCAAGCGTTCTGTGTAAACAACTAAAGCCCAGCTATAGTTTATTTTGTAATCTCCTGGCTACTTATGTGACGGTATGCTTAGGACGGTTTATGGAAGAATGCAAAATGCACTGTTGAGAATTTTACAATCCTTCACCATCCATCTTTACTTGTAAGTAAACCTGTGGACAGTTTGTTAAGGGTGGGTGAACTTGCTTATTATTTCTTACAGCACAATACCAAGGACATGCTTGTTGTAAAAGTGAGTTTCAAATATTGTACAAAAATTTTGATGTTGCCTACTTATTTCTTTATGTTCCATTACTGAACTAAACATTTTGTAAAACTGTTAATTCTGTAAACAGCTGCATGTTTAAAAGATCATTGATGGTCTTGTAAACTTAATCTAATATATTTTAGATATTTTAATTTTTCCCACTTGGGAATACATGTAGTGTTTAGAAAATAGTTCATGACATTTTCATATAAGGTTATATAACTTTTCATACATAAACATGAATTTTGTTGTAGTAAAATTCTCTAAACCAAACAATGTTTTAATCTAGGACTTCAATTAATCTATTCTTTAAATCTATTTTTATGTGACCCTTTAAAGATATACAAAAATGCATTGCTAATACATAGCAATAAATACTTTGGGTACTGACAATTAACCTCTTTGGAGTGTGTATATATAAAATCACATAAACTTGTATTCATATTTTTTTTCCTGTGGTATGTTGTACTAAAAATTCAAATGACTGATTTTTTTTTTCCTTTTTTTTTTTTTCATCATATTTTTAAATTATCTCTTTTTTCCATTTATTTTCCTTTTACATTGGTACCAATTTTGCTGTAAAAGAATGCTGCTTAATTTAAACAAATCTTTTGGTTAAATATTTTGTTAGTGGTAAAAAATTTAGAAGGTTACAAATTGTAGCAAAGGGGAGACCATAGATAAACACTACCTGTGAGACTTTTCATAGCAGCTTTATTTCTTTCATGCTCAAAATATACCTTTTTAGGTCTGCAAAGAAGAAAACAGTTTTGGCTCATTCAGCTGCTAGAATGTTTTGTGTAGCTTAAAAAAAAAAAAGCTTTATGATGGTCACTGTTGTAATCTTCACTTATAACAAGATTTAAGATCGTCTTGTATGTATTATAGTAAATAGATGATTCTGAGAATTAAGGCTTTTAAGAGTTTGATTTGCTCCATTTTCCCAAAATAAAAATTGCCTTTCCCACTTATGTCCTAGGTATTGTACTTCTAATTATGACTTGGATTATCATTCTAGATTACTATGATACCATAAACCCGGCTGCTGTTTGAAGTACATGTATATTATAAATTATCTTGATATTGTGTTATATTCTTGCAAGTAATTATCTTTTCTAAGAAAACATAAACAAAAAAGAAAAGTCAAGCCTATTCCTATTGCAAAGCACACAGGAATTAATAGTACAATAAAGTCTGTCCTGTAAATTGTAGTATTCTTAACTTGTTCTACTTCACCTGTTGTCTATATAGCTTTTATTTATAGCTGTCAGTCTAATCTTGGCATGTTTAGCAAAGAAAATGGAACTTCAAGAGTTTTATAAACTATTTCTAGGTTGCTAAAGAATTTATTTTTCTACTGTATATGGTATAGACAAAGCATCACCTGTACAGGAAACAAGTCTATTTCTAATAGAAGTAAGCTTAAAAATAAATGCCAGTCATATCCATATTTAAAAGTTCTATCTATAAAGTATCTCCAGTCTTTGTAATGTGAATTACATTTTAAACTTTCTACAAAGTCCAAGTTGTTTGCCATAATATTTAACTAATCTTTGAATACTAATTTTTAGAATAATTTACATTCCATTTCATGACGAACTTTCATGTTGAACTTGTGATCAGAAGTATTTGCAGTATCATTTATGTCTTGTGTATGATGTTATGGCTAAATCACTTCATGATTTTTTAAAAACCTGAACACTTCTATTTGGCCTAATATGAAAGTGTTACTACATTTACTGGATAAGGCATAAAAAGAGAAATAAAAAGAAAGCGTGGCATGTGGCGCTTGATTGTCACATGGCGGAGTCCCTGCATACTGTTTGCATTATGGAAGTGTTCTGTGCAGGGACGTGGCTATGTGTGTATGTGTAATGCATACACTTTGATGTTTTTCATGTGCTTGTGTGTTCACGTACACAAGCACATGTGCACAGACTTGCATGCACATATACCCACACAGTAAAGTTTTTAAAAGATACTAGGAAATTATACCATCGTTATTAAAGATTTATAATAGAGCTTTCTCTATTATTATTTTTATTAGTGCTATAAAATGAGGAAGCATGTCATTATATACGAATTCCTCATACTTTGGCTCATGTAGTCCCTTCTAGTTTTAATGAAAATCCAAACAATAATAACTATATTTTTTAATGTGAGCATTTTTACAGTAATATCTATCTTGATAAAGATACAAATGTATATTATTTTTGGTTGAGCATCTCAGTGACACTTTATGGAGTAGTTTGTCTTTTTTATGTAATATTGGTATAGACATACTGCAGTGTATTGTCTTTCAATGTCTTAGCAATTTTAAAATCCCAGATCTGAGTTACAAAAGTGCCATTTTAAGTAATGCGTAACGGTTATTTCCAAATTCCTTACCCTCCATGATCTTGTGGAATTTTAACATATATAGTGTAAATAGATCGCAGATGTCAACTTAAGTGAAAAGAAACTTTTTTGTTGTTGTATGTTTTCTCCATTATTTGAATCCTGGTTGCTAGGAAATTAGATATGTTTATTTTTAGTTGCTGGAGTTTAGCTTCCAATATTTATGATAAATACAGAAAAACTATCAATTGGAGATCGAAATAATTGGCCTTAGCTTACGTGCTTATTTCAGGTTTTTTCAGTAAATGTGATGCTGTTTGTCAACTGAAAAAATTACACATATATAAAAAAAGTTTAAAGTCAAAATTTTGTTCTTTGTTTATAATGTAATCTTTTGTTGCTTCATCAGCAGAATACTGCAGTGAATTAAATATCAGTGAAGCTTATTCTGTATAAAAGATGCAACGAATAAAATACTAAGATGCTTACTGTGTATAATGTTCAGTTTAGTTGCCTGCTAAATTTGTAGAGGCAAAAGCACCCTATCTTTCACATACACAGAGATGAGACTTAGCAGTAAATCTTGCTAAACTGAGTGCACCAAGTGTTTAAGGCGTTCTCGGGGGGGAGGGTGTCTCTCTCCTCGCATTTGATACGTCTTCTAAGCTGCTGAATTTTGGAAGTGGTTCTCACAACGGTGAAGACTCTTCTGTAGGTAATGCACCCCCCCAAGATGGATACGTGCATCCACTGGGGGACAGACCTTGAAAGTGCCAGAGTGCAAGATGTTCTGTTGAACTGTGTGCAGTGCCTGTGAATTTCTGTGGTTCGTGTGACCTCTTACCTTTTTCGTCTGATCGAGCTGCTCGGCAAGAAAGGCTGTGGTTATGGAAATCGTTTTTTCAGGTTTCTACCATGCTAAAGGAATGGGTCTCTTAAAATTATTTTTCCTACAGAATTTTTAAACCTGAAGAAAAATTGGGTTTTGAGGTCAGCTTTAAATTTTTGTTGTATGCTATTCGTCAATAGTTCTGCTAACTGTATGGGACAATTCAACTTTGATAACAGTACTGCTTTTAGTTCTTGTGCATGCAACATCTATGCTTAGTTTGTTTCTTCAGAGCATCGAGTCATATGGCCGATGCAGAGAAATAACTGCAAAAACGTCCTGACAGCCTTCAAATCTAAACACTGTTCAGGTTTTATTGTATATCTTAACACTTTCAGATACTGAAGCATTTTAATCTCAAATAGGATGCGTCTTGCCTCTAATTTACTCAGTGTGCAAATCTCAGTTTTGTAGATTGCTGCAGCAGAAAACATCTCTACTGAATCTGAAGCGTAGCACAGTGCTCAGGCTCTGCAGCAGACCACAGGTTCCTGATGAATAGCTGTCCTGGAGAGCCAAAGTGTAACGTTTAGTGCTCACTTGTGTCAAATTCGATCCTTCAACTAATTCATGGTTTCCATGGAATCAGAAGGGATGAATTTAATCTGTCATCGTGGCTAGTGAAAGCGAACACTCCCTTCCTTTTTCTTCTTGACAAATGCCTTCCCAAGTGTGTCAATGGTGCATGTTACCGCTGTTGCCCATGTGTTTCTCATCTTCCTGACAAAATACAATGCATGTGTGTTTAGACCTGGTATTTTGGTTGCTGAATTGAGCATCGTTGATGCCTAGCTAACATTCTGGTGCTTTTATATTACAAAATAGGGCTTAATATACCTGATTGCATTAATAATAATTTGTCCGTTACTGGTTTTTATTTGGTATTATTTAGAAAATACAGGGAATTAAATAACTTAACTGAATGCCTACAGCGCAGTAACTGTGGTTTTTCAGTCTTAGAGTGTGATAATAACGAAAGGCCGTTGTTGCTTCTACTTACAAGCTGTTTGAGTTAAGAAAAGATGGGAAGGGAATCTCGTGGTGGTACTTCTAGCCATGGCTGCATGTCGGTGCTTCAGGGTAGATACGCTGACTTGAAGAGTACCTCTGGCTGCTTATGTGACTGTCCGATTTTTCTAGTGTAGCTGTAGCTTGTATTTTCCCCAGAATTACGGTATCACAATCTGTCCTTACAGATTTTTCTGCTTCACAGCTGAAGGAGTGAAGGGAAGGCAAAGTAGCCGTTCTCCTCTCTCCCTGCGGTTCTCTCAGCTTTGCCACTGTGGGAATTGTCAGGGGCTCCTAAATTGGTCTTGCAGGGTTTTACCGAATTAAAAGTAGAAAATGTACAGAGCGGTAAGTTAGGAGTTTGAAGGTCTTTGGTTAACTGACACTGCATGTGATGAATTGGTGAAGCATCTGGAAAAAAACAAGTTGTGCTATGAAATGACAGGCGGTGTGGTCTCCCCTTGAAGGCTCCACCCCTGGTACTCGGCAGCGCGACCTGCGTTTCTGCAGTGGCTGCCCTTACTTGGTCATGTTGACCCCGCACAAGCTGGGAAGGAAGAAGAGATCAAGAAGCCTACCTCAAAAAAATCATGTACTTTGAACAGCTGCCTCTTAAACCACTTAGATGAAATTATTAAACATAGAATGTAGAAAAGAAAAAAAGGAGAATGAAATGTCTGTGGTTCGTTATTGAAATATGTATGTATATACACACACGCTTAGTAAAGAAGTAGATGTTGATATAGTGGCTCTAACATAGTAACAGGTGGCCAGCCTGCTACAGATAAATATTGCTTGCAATTCAGATGTTAAGTTTTGAAAACTGAATGTAAACAGATGTATCTGATTTTGATATCCTATCTGTGAGTTGTCTAGCTCTAACGTTGGTTTAATTTTGTTATTCTGTGTGGTCACACAAACAAGCCTGATTTTATGTCCTTTATTTAATTGTATTACAGTTTAAAAGTTTCTGTCTCTTCATAGATGACTGCTTTCTTTATTCTTTCTTCTCTTAGTATTTCTTTTTGACTTAATTAGTCTTAAAGTCAAGACTTAAAATTTATAACATGATCATAATACTTGTCTCCTGTAAAACATACTGGGTCCCACATAAAGCTTATAAAAGTCTGTCAATACTCTCTTGTCCCCTTCTGTCTGCACGTGTCTGTGTGCACTCACTTGCTATTTTGGGTATGCAGGACCTGGGGCAGTGTGGCACTTGTCCATGTCTGGAGCCTCTGATCGCTAGGAGGTAGATACTGGGGTGATCCTTTTCCCTAGCCTAACCTGCTTTTAATGAAAGAGTGCTGGAAAGAGCAGCTAGGAGACCGTTGAAAAATGGTGAAGGATAAATATTCCGAGTTCTCAGTACATCAGTGAGATGAAGATGCTCGCCTCAACTGGGCTTCACTGCTGTGCCAGAGGTTTGTGTGCAGGGAGCTTTCAAGCCTTCCACTGATGGTGTCAAGGGAGGAGGAGATGGGAAAGCTCTTCCCAATACCCTTCTCTCCAACCTCAAGGGCTGTGTTGTTCTTGCAGAGTTTGGGGCACCAACTCCCCCAGCGTGGAGTTTCAGCCCCACAGAAAGAGCGGTACAAAACTGGTACAGCCAAACAGTGGGGATGTACATACCAACCTTAAATTGTTCCTGAGGCGTGCTGCCCTGAGAGTCTTTTGGTGGTTTTTGATATAAAATTGTTTGGAGTGGTATTACCACCACGATCTGCAGTTCTAAGTCATCTTTACATCTGCTCCTAGCTGGCCAGATTTATTTGCCAGGATAGAAAGACCTGAAGTACTTCTGGGGATGTAGAAATCAAGCACTTTTCTCCTTGGGCTTGTACATGGTGCTATCAAGTATTATTTTGTTTTCTCTATTCTTTTCAAAGAAGGTAGTTTCTAAGAAAAATGAGAGGGCTGAACTGTTACCTGTCAGCGGTGTGTTTTTGTAGCATGTAGTGGCACCGTGAATGCCCAGCTCGTTCAGTGAAGACATGGAAGTAGCGTATGAAGATGTGAATCCAGCTGGAATCACTTGGAAGACTGTGCGTGGCAGAGTAAGTGAATTGTGGAACAAATTATCCTCTCAATCATCGCTATAGTTCCTCTTTGAAGGAAACTTCATACTTTTTTTTTTTCTCCAGAAGGGAGGTGAACTGGTGTGCATGTAATGTGATTGTCAAAGCTGAGCTCTGACCCAATGGGGAAAAGAGCAAACAATTTGCCACCAGAAGCCCCCTGAAAGACTCCGCAGATGTCTATGTCCAATCCGAGTATTCCAAGTATTGGGAGGAACTGGATGCTTCTGTTTTTCTCCAAGACCGTGTGCTTCTCGTAAGCTGAGGGGCAGGGTCTCATAGCTCCCTTTGGATTTTGACCACTGCCCCACATCCAGTATTCTACTTAATACATTGGCTGTAATGAATGTGTGTTTTAGCTACTGATCTGTAAATAGGTTGAGTCTGATTTCCTGAAATGTTGCCCTTCTCCCCCCCCTTTTTTTTCTTTATTTTTTCTTTATTTTTTTCTCTCCCCCTTCACCCCCCCTGGAAACAGCAGAGCTGCTCAGCTACAGTTCCCTCAGTAGGAAGAAGGGATTCTGCTGCAGGGCATTCTCATTTGGGAGTACTTGGCTTCAGATCTCACCTCTCCTCCTTTGCACTACAAGAATGTATGTTTAACTTCTGGGCTTGCTACAAAACCTTTCCTCCCCACTCCCCTCCCTAAAGTTGCCGAGGAAGAGTGGGTTGAAGCGAATGTCTACAGGCAGTTATTTATCTTTGTGCATTAATTTATGGGACAGGTGCCCAGAGCCCTAGGATGGCAAAATTTCTTCAGAAATGTAAAGAAAAAAATAGCTTACAACTTCTATGAGTCACCTTCCTTCTGATGTGCTAGTTAAGGAAGCCTACAGCTATTCTTGCACTGAACAGGAGTAAAAAGTATGTTCTGAACTTATTTAGATGATAAATGTCTCTATATTCTGAATTGTCTTGCAAAAAAACCCAAAGTAATCGCCTTCTTGCAGGTAAGTGTTGCACATACAGCTGAAGCGAAGGACCACTAGAAAGCATGCTCACTATGAGCAAATAGGAGGTGCGACTGGTTTAGCTCATCAGTAGGAAGCTAAGGAAGAGTGGGAATTTTAAGAGCTTAGGAATTCTAAACTGAATCGAAGGAAATATTTATGGTGGGTATTTTTTCCCTTCTAGTGTTTTCAGTGGCTTCTGTCTGCATTTTTATAATACGAGGACGTGTTGCAACACACTCCGTTCCCAGTGCTGCAATGCTTTTAGCAGCCATCCAGTCGCACGCTTGAGGAGGAGACTGTTGAGGAGGTGCTGAGGACAGTTTGCACCAGCCTTTTCCCTTTCAACGTAAGAACCAAGAGCTTTAAAAGAAATGCCTGCTTGCAGGAAGTTTTTTCTGGCTTCATGTAGGAAAAGAGAGTTTCCCACCCTGACAAAGTTCTCAGGAATATACGTGGTTGGCCAAACCCACCATCTCGACAGTTTCTGTGGGTTTTTTTGGGTTGTTTTTTCTTTTTTTTTTCCTTTTCTTTTTTCTTTTTTTTATAAAAAGGAGGGTAAAAAAAAGCTAATACACATTTTTATTCTTGAATTAGAAAGAACTTTTTTGGGGGGATGGGGTGGTGGAATTTACTATTCAAAGAAAGTATTAGCATTAGCTAAGTAACCCTCTGGAAACGCCAGTGAAGTATTCACATTGAGGAGAATAACCTTTTATTGTTAGGTTTCCTAATGGCATCACAACTTTGACTAGCAACCAGAATCTTTCTTATGGCTTTGTATATTTTATTTGTAGGTATATTAATGCCATTTTTAAACTCCTACAATTGCAGTCAGTAGTTTCCAAAAAATCTTGTGTGGCGGCATCTGCTTATAGGAGGCCCTGGATTATTCTTTATTTTGATGGTGAGTAAAAGGGATCCAGATTTCTTACTGAGAATATAAAAAGGAGACAGCTGACATTCTTCCTTATGAAAGAACAACTCGAGTGACCTTTTTTTGGCCTGAACTGGTGAAAGTTTGTTTTCAGCTGCAACTGGCATTGCTGCAGCTGCAAGATCTGGAGCAGCATCGTACAAAGGAAAGAGAGCCTCTTCTGTGCACGTAACTTTCCAAAGAGAGGAGCAGTAGGTAAAGCAGATAAAAGCATGTCTTCATTTTTCCTTACTGGAAATTTGACTACAAGAATGACTGTCATAGCCTGTTTTATAGTCCTGTCCCATAATCTGGCCAAGTATAAATGCCAGATTTATATTTTCTACCCTGTCTCTCAAAAATACTTAGCAGACCTGTGTTCCTACATTCATTGTTTTCTCATTTCTGACCTGGAACCGGTTTCTTTTAAAAGAGAAGTTGTCTACGCATGTACAAAATCATATTAACTCAATGGCAATATTGGCTCAATTTAGAAGGTTTAGTGAAAGTTGTCAGAAAGCAGCCTTTGGTTAGAGTTTTATCTGATAAAGTTAGACCAAATCCTGCGTTATTGTTAAAATGCTTCGCCCCTTCACCTTAACAGTGAAGTAGAAGCTAACTTGAGATGGAAACGTTGCACTGCCTGCTTTGGTGAAGGTTCAATTAGCAAGGAAGGAATTACAGGTTTTGTTTACTTGTGAAGTCCCCAGCAGGCAGCTTCTACTTGATCAGTGGAAGTCTCACGTACACGCATGTACGCACGGAGACTTATGAAAATGGCTCCCTGACACCGTTCTTTTCTCTACTCGTTAATCTATTATTTCTGTGTCCCCAAATGTCTCAGATTCAGCTATGTATAGCACAACGTGTTTCCAACCTTGTGTTGGAAACTGAAACTCAAATTTGCTGTAAGTGCGTGAATTTTTAGCCTATGTCTGCTTCCTGAAGAGCATCCATGCTTTAGCCATATATTTGGTATTCAAGAAGCAGAGGAGAAATTAAAGGTGAGTGATTTTACCTCTGTGAATTTCAGAAAAATCTGGGAGTTTCTGTATTGGGAATTGGCCCCTGTTCTGTGTCTGTCGAAGAGATCCAGCTGCGCTGTCCCTACTGGCGCGCTGTGGGTAACCGATCCCTCGTGTCTTGTTTCTAGGCAGGGCAGAGGCTCAAAGGTTGGCTTTTCATGTGCAGTCGTATTCTTGAAAACCGGTGGTACGTGGCTGTGTACTGCCCTCTTTAAATACTGCTGAGGGAAAGATCTCTCCCTCTGATTTTGAAAATAAGTTTAGAAACTGTCCTCTTGTTTCACATCAGCAATGTGAGTATTTGCCTTTTTCCTCAAGAGGCTTAAAGGAACACACATCTGTTCCTGAACTGCAAACTCTCTGTGATCCTTCTGATTTTAATTGATGTAAGAGATAAAAAGAATTGTGTAAACCAGTTTTCAGAATAATTGAATGGCAAAACAGAAGAAAGAAGTTCAAATGCATGCATGAGATCTTCATGTGCACATACTCACTGAGCAGAAAATAAAGAAGTCCTTTTCTCTTTTGACTCTGAAAAACAGTTGTTTTAAAGATGCGTATAAAAATGCATGGGCACGGCTATAGTGGTCTTCTCAAATCGAGGGATCTGATCTCACCCTTTGGTTTGTTACGAGAACCGCAAATGATATTCTTAGCGAGCTTACTGCTAAAAATTCTTTGGCGCTCCCTACTTCCCCAGATGAAACGAGTAGCAAAGAGCAAGGCATGACCTTGCCTGACCCACGTCACCCGCTGTTAGGCTGTATGTCGCCTTGCCCGTTTGTTGCAGCCAGCTGTTGTCTCTTACCTTATACTTGAATCGCAAGCTCTTGGAACGAGAAGCTTCTCATCCTATGGAGCATTTGGCACCTTATGGGTGGTGCATCTAGGGGCCACACCTGTACAATAAAATAAAAGTAAACTGGCCAATATGCGTACAATAGCTGGGATTATGCTGATTTTTGTAAATCATATTGGTGAAATTTCATTGGATACAATGCCAATAGCACTGCAAGAACTTTGTAGATATTTTATTTAGAATTGAGAGGTCTTATAATGATTCTATCTTCACTCATTGCCCCCTCCCCCCTTTGTTTTTTTCCCCCAATCCTGTGGAAGTGCTTTCACTTTTTTCCTTATCTGACAACCTGCTTTCTTTCTGTTTTCCCTTCCTAGGTGGCAGACCTCTATGGCCACATAGTGTTTTCTGCTAACATGGTTCTGGAAGTTGTGGAGACTGCACAGATTGTTTAAGAAATGTAGGGGAAAGGAGAAAAACTTACATAAGGTTGAGAATTAAAAAGAAAAGGCCATAAAATAGGGACCCAAATACGGAAATGGATAAGAACTAGAGTTAAGACAAAGGTCTTCAAAGGTGGAAGAACTTAGTTTTTAAAGAAGGTGAAGATACACTTCAAGATGCAAAAGCAAGCTACTTCAAACAGAGGGGAATGGCTGCGTGTGTTACCATAGGGGTTCTAGCTCAAGGTATGCAAGTGGGTTTATTTGACTACTTCTCTGCATTTAAATTTTTGTGCTCATTTAATCAATACAAATGCTCGTTAAGTTTTAAAATTTACACAGGTATTGAGATATAACAGCTCTTGATCCACAAGAGGTATTATTAAAAAAAAAAAAAAAAAAACTATCTTTGAATATACAAATGTAGGTCTTAATCATTCTTGTGTCTCTGATGGAAATTCATCTATACTTTTCTTCTAAACCTGTGAAATAGATTCCACAGCTTTCTCCATGGCTTATTTCAGTGATTCAGTATCCTCATGGGAAGAAAGATTCTCCTGGTAGCCAAGCTAAATCTTCTTTACTGCAAGATAAACCGACGACTTCCAGTTCTATTGCAAGTGGATGTGGTGAATATTTACCAGTGTCACTTTTATGGTGATCTTTAGATGCTGGAAGACTGCTATGTCCCATTTCTCTCTCACTGCTTTTCACGGCTGCCTTTTCTTTGTCCCAGTAACACATTCTTTTAAGCTTTTTTGTAGTTTGTGTTTATAAACCCTGTAGTGTTTTTGTTGCCTTTCTTTTAAGTATATTGGTCGTCCAAACTGGGCACAGTCCTGACTACTCTGCTAGTACAAATTACGCCAGTGTAATACCTCTTGTATCTTGTAAATAACATGTAAGGCTGATTAGCCCCTAAGCCAATGTACTATAAGCCCTGAATTTTATTTGCAGTGTGTACTTTTAAAGTGGTACCATTCAAACAGGGGGACTGGTTTTAGCTGAAGCTCACGAGACCCAAGTTCTTCTGTTAACACTGTTTGGTGCATGTTTCTGTCTGCTCGAGGGACTGAAATGCTGTGAACCCTTGGGTTACAGGGGCCTCCTCAGTAAGTGCAAGCGACGGGGACAAGATGCGGGATGAGGTGTTCTGTAATTCTGCCTTTCAAAGAAGTCGAGAGGCAGGCAGTTTTATTATTCGTTGCTCCTGAGATACTGGCTATTAAATTATGCTACAGCTCTGTGATCCAATGCTGTCATTGAGAAGGATGATAGAGAAAACACAAAAGACACAGTGAGCCTTGGATAAAAGCAAAGGCGACCTTTCAAAATGGTTACTGATTTGCGTGGTGAGGAACAGAAGACGTGTCTCTTCTTAAAGCGTACAGAATTAATGCAGATGTGCTGTTTTCCTCAATTATCCTGGCTGCCTTGCTTTAAAAAAATACTAAAATTGCTTCGTTCAGTGAGGATTCTAGAATTAATGTTTGTTCTTTAGTGGATGCTTCTAACATTCAAGAGAGAAATATAGTTAGGTGACGTAAGTTAGATGTCTTCACTTCTGAATTACTTCGATGTATCCAAAATGTTAAAATAGTTCCCATTTCTCAGAGTACCTAATTAACATTTTATAACTCCTTATTCTAAAATTAAAAGAAATGAGGATTTTCTTACAGCGTTTTCTGCAAAGATATATGTGATGTTGTATAAACAATGCAAATATCTTTGGCACTGAATCCCATAATAAAGATCTCATTTAGTACGTGCTAATTTAAGATTTAATGTCAAATTTCCATAGGGTTTGTTGACTATTAAAATTATGGCTCCCTTCGTCAGTTCCAGGGCTAGATAAAAGCAACAAAAAACCCAACAAAAAAGCCCTTTAATTTGTGAAATAAATACCACTGTCTGAAAGTCTGTGATTTGGCCTTTCAAAGACACAGCTGTCCTCCTCTCATTCTTCTCACTTTCTTTACATTCGTAGGAAGGTAAATCCCTAGTGCTGCAGCGTGACTCCTCGTAGCGATAGAGGCCATTAATCAAGTTTTGCTGGTTTTGGAGTGCGATAGCAATATCGCTCCCTTCAGCCTTTAGTGGCGACAGTGCATTCCAAAATATTGAAGTAGCAGTTTCTTAAATGACAAAGCAAACAACTTGCAGTACACCTGTAAAAGGCAATAACATGAAAGGATTGCTTTAAGAAAAATATCCTATTAGGAAGCATATTTCTCTAATGTTCTTGTTGATATATTGATAGATACAGGCACACATGATATGATATAGAATGCACTGTATGTTGTTCTAGAAATGCAATCCGTTGTGGTGTGAATGTGAAGGTTTTATTGACAAAAGTGTGGGGTAACCATAGGACCGATTGATTGCAAAGCCACTGCAGAAAGCAATAGTACAGATACAATAAAGAACAGATAAATAGATTTATTTTTCGCAGTCTATCATGTCTGTGTATTGTTGAGATACTAACCCAAGATGAATTTGTTTTCTTTCTACCCCAGTTGTGTCATCAGTATTCAACTGGAACTTTATTAAGGTATGTCTGGGAACCAAGAGGGGGTTTACTGGGGTACTGATCACATTATCAAAGGTCAATGCACTCAGGCTATTTACTTACATTGCGCTGCTTTGAATAGGCATCAAAATAATATCTGTAACAGTGGCAGGTGAATTCTTTTGGCTCGCAAAGGCCTTGCTGTGACTGTGGGTTAGCTCAGCTTCCTTCATCATCGTTTCAACGGTCTGGGGGATCTGAGGACTAGCTAGCTGGATGTGGTGTTATTCTTGTGGCCTGCAAGCGGTTAGTTCATTGGGAGCAGCAGCCCACTGCTGGGCCTCAGCAGCGAGGTTGTTCGGGGTTGGCGTGCGCTGGTGTGCTCTCTGTGGGGACAGGATAAGGTGCCACGTGGGCTGGCGTTTGCCACCGTAGGGCCAGCGCTGCCTATGGACCACAAGTAAGCTGCCTTCTGCTGAGATTCACAGCTGGGCTTCAGAGCTCAGTGAATGAGTTTCTTTTTAGTACTGAAACAGGCAAAGAGAAAGGATGTAACTAGGCAAGAAAAAAACAAACCCCCAAATGTTCCTGTTGAAAGATAGGAAATGATTTCTCTTTTCTTCTAGCTTTCTCTTCTCTATGAAATGCCGTAATGCTTTTGGGGAAGCGATAAGATTTGGGAAATATTTCACTACACACATTTTCAGTAATAATGTTTTAAAGGTAAAATGTTAATTTATTTAAAAATGCATACTTAATTGCTTTATCTATGAGATCCTTTTAAAATTAATTTATTACTTTAAAAAATCATACCTGCTTGAACCATCCCAAAAAATCACTTAATTTCCTGTTTGCTTGAAATACTTTGGCCAGTTTTCACATTCCTCCTCTTAACCAGATTTGCACATCTTGATGTTCATCATTGAAAGCATTCGCTGCCAACAGCTTCAGGTCTCCTCAGGCTGAATTAGACGTAGGAGTGATCCTCATGTTACCTTTTCAGTCTGAATGCCTTCCTCCTTTCTCTCCTTCCTTTTTCTGGGAAGGGATCAAGTGCCGAGTGGTTCTTCTGCTCAGCAATGCTGATCAGCAACTCAGAGAGCAAATCAAGCAGAAATCTTGCAGACCTTTTGCACAAAGAAGTTGTTGAGCAACATCGTCTGAGTTGCTTCTCTGTCTGGCACTCAACTCTCACTCCTTTGAGGTGATGGTTTGTATTGGCTGCAGGCCTCCAGCCACACAATATTTGCGAGGGGACAGGATACACCTGAGTCAATGCTCCAGCAGAGAGAGGTGCAGTAAGAGCAGACAAGTTCATTATAGACAGCTAAAGGCCAGGAGGTCACATAGCCCCAAGTGCATACGTTGTGTAGGAAGGAGGACAGGATGCCTTCCCTCAGAGGTTCGATATCATCACTCAGATCTCCAGGTGAACATCTGGGAGCTGGCGTGCTGCCAGCTCCTGTGAGCAAACCGGCTGAGTGCTGCGAGCCCGTCTCTGGAGAACCGACCCCCGCAGAATTTGTACACCTCTGTTCCTGTCTTCACTTTCTCCCAGATCACCCATGGCCACAACGCTCCACTGAATGTTCGCTCGTATTTCATCTCTGTGTTTTGGTTTCTTTTCTCACAGATGGATTAGCTTATATTTTTCCCGGCTAAAAAGCTCTATTCTGCCAATACCGAAACCTTCCTGAATCTCTTCTCTCACTTATGGCGATGTTCATGAGATGTATTATTGACTAAGAATTTGACCAACATGCTGCTCTCTTCTTGGCATACTCCTTTCAATTAATCAATATAGCTGTTAAACAGAGCGGGGCTAATATGAGTCTCTGGGATGCGATGTTGTGATAAAAGCTCCAGCTTGACGTTATGTCATTTACTGTTGTCCTTTGAGTATGACTGTACAGCCAGTTTTCATTTCTGTGACTTGCACAGCTGGACTAGCCCTCAATTAAAGACTCCGGAATAACTGTATTGAATGTTTTATTAATATTTCATCTGAGGTATTCTCATCATCTGTGATGTTTGTTTGTACAAAAAAAAAAAGTTACACATGGCATCATCTCAGATTTGCTATTGATCAACTCTCTCTCCCAGTGTGGCCACTTTCTGTGCAGCCTAGTGTGCAGAGTCGTGTCATTCCCCCTTCCACCAGCAGCAAACCCAATAAAACACTGGCTAATATGTCATTATTACATGGAAAGTTATGAATAATTTTGGGGGAGGGGGGCTCACTTCTTTGATTCTCATATTTAATTGGTTTTCAGTATAGTACCATTTTTTTAATTAGGCTTTTATGTTCTTGTGGGGTCCCATCTAGCTGTTCTAGGCTATCTAGAATTGAGAGTTAACTCATTCAGTTTCATGAAAGGTAGAGTAATAGTCTTGCTCACTCTAAAATAGCCTTTTCTTTCCATTAACATAACTAGGTGAGGTGTAATCCCTCAGGCAAAGTGGACAGTGCTGTTCATTCCGTTCTCAGTGTGGTATCCTTTCTACCCTTTTCCTGAAACTGTGCACGGGACTTCATCCAGGTTTATCCTCTCCTCTCTGCTGTTTGCCTTAAAAGCACGCATACGACTCAACCTGAGATTTCTTCTAGCTATAATACAACAAGCATTATTTTTGAATGTGAGGAAAACCGGAGAATTAAGTATTTTTGTATTTCTAAATTAATTCCTCCTCTTTGTCATCTAAAAAACCTCTTTGCTTGAGCCTGTTCATGGTCAGAAAATGAGCATAGGTAGTGGTTAGGACATAAAACAGAACTCATGGCATTCATACATATTTTTGTGTTGGCTGTTATCTCCAGGTGTCCTTACTGTGCCTATAGTTCTTCAAGTCTGCACTGTAAAGAAAGCAGCTTTTCTCTTTCTCTGCCGCTGTGAGAGACTCACTACTGCCACTTTAAAGAATTATTTTTATGAAAACAAATGTCAACTTGCCATTGCTACTGTTACTTTATTTTGTCAGCAATGCGACTGAGCCAAATATTTCACTAAAATATCTCCGTGTTGAGTAATGACCCTACTGTAAACACCGACTATCCCTGTTTAATAGAATACATAAGAAATAATAATCTTCACCACAGGTTAATTTTAGAAGATATTTTTTTCCTATGTTTCATATGTAAGTTTGGCCTTTAAGCTAAAAAAAAAAAATGGGCTGTTGGACCTCCATTCACATTCACCGTTGAACCTTAGAGCACAGCAAATATATAGGAAGAGAAAAAATAAAGACTTAATGCATCAGGCCTGCGTGATTGTCAGACCCTCTCTGCACATTACATCTCTTTTAACCAGATGTGAATTGTATTATAGCTAGAATAATGGTTATGTGTGCTAGAGGCTAATCTGTTGAATCAGAAAACCATTTGTTTTATTATTCTTAAGGCTCTTGTACCGCAGGAACCTGCGGCGATTCAAAAGTGTGAGTAGACAGGCTGATGCTGATGAAAGTAAATATTGCAAAAAGCTGTTTATAGAGAGAAGCATAAACTGATGTGTCTGAGCACCTTATTTCCATTTAGAAGACTTCTAGTGTTGCATCAGTGCAATTCACGACAGATAATTGAAATTAATATTCCTGTGTTTTGTTCTGTTGGTGCAGATGTTGTTACTGAGGCTTTGTGTGTACACATACACGTTTACTACATGTTGAAATGATTTGAATATTTTGATTTGCAACAGGTTAAAATAATTAACATTTAAAAAAAAATACCAAGTCACTGCTGTTTTTCCTTTCTGTCTGTGCTCTAAGGAATGTTATGTACGTAAATGTTAATTGAAGCAAAGATTCAAAGCCCAGTTTTACAAAAAGTGGTTAAAGCAGCCCGCACCATGGCTGGAGGTAGGGACAAAAAATTTCAAAATGCCTGAAGAGGAGAGTGGATCTGGACACAACTCTTCTGTGTCTCAGATGAATGTTGCAGCCATTTAACTATAGAATGAAACTGAAAAACCACCGCTTGGTCTCCTGGTTTTGTTTTATGAGCAACGGCTGTTGGAGACACCAAATTCCAGGAGCAGGCTCAGGACCATGATTTCCACACAAACACAACCCCTCAGTTTGGTCCATGTTTCTTCAGCCAAGACTGTGCTTTTTGTAGATCCACTTTTAGTTATCAAATCTTTCCACACATCATAATGGCAGTCTAAGTCCCAATTAAAGACCGTGTGTTGTACTAGACCGTGAAGTGCTGAAAACTAGGTGCTCTGAAAGCCAACTGTGGCTCTAGCCTGCTTAACGAAGGGTATTCTCAGGCCTCTGAAAATAAGCAGGAAAGGCTTACGCGGGGACAACTTTCACAGCAACTTCTCCAAGTTTCCTGCCGTACTCTGTCCGTGTCCAAGTTGTTTATGATTCGGGGGCTTATGTTTTAGGTTAAAATGTAACATTTTACAGAGAACTATCATTCATTTCCATGTGCTTTAAAACTGTACTGTAATAGAGCCCTTTGGGAGCTGTTTCACAAACAGTTTGAAAATCCATGCAGTGGAGATAGAGAGATGTAAGCTTGTCATGTGTCCCAAGGTAATACGTTCTGGATGGTTAATCAAATCCCTCCGTTAAAGCAGGGATTGGAATGACTGACTTCTTTTGTGCCCTTGGAGCGTATTTGGAAAATTGGCGCTTAAAAGACCTAAGAGGTTGTTAAAAGATACTCCTCTGAGGGAGGACTGCTTGCTTTGATGCAAACTAGTTGTCTAACAAGCAGCCTACTCGGGTCCATTTACGGCATTAGGAGAGGTGGACTGCAGGGAAACTTCTTTTGACTGTCTATTCAGTTGTCATCTGGAAAAAGCAGTTTATATATGCTGCCGTTTCAGTGCAATGTTGTGCTATGTATCTGTTATTTTTTTCAGAAGTTACTTTTATTGCTTTTGTCTTGGTTTTGTGGCATGAAACAGGCAGGAAGCAGGAGATAAAGGCGGTGGCTGAGAGACAGCAGTGCTTGTTTAGCTGCCTTCCTCGCTGCATGCTGATACAGTCATCTTTAATTCTCATTTATATCTGGTACACTGGATTCACATTTATTCATACTTTTTTGCTTTGTTCACCTTTATTTGGTTCTCTTTTTCAGGCAGTTACTCTGCTTTATTGTTCTTGTGTGCACAATTCCACTGCAGTTGTATTTATGACAGAGAGTTTAGCCAAACAAACCAGCTTAGCCTATGCTCCACAGAGACCCATTAAAGTTCTTGTTATTCTTACTATTCATGTTAATGCTTTGAATTTTAATTACTTTCACATGCAGATAAATAGTACATGTTCTTTATACTTGTAAAGCAGGTTCTATGAATTCTATAAAATCACTTCTGTTTCATCTAGTGTTTGTTTTATAAGATTTTCAAAAGGAGCAAATGCTGTAGAGTTTGCTGGGTTAAAATTCACACTAAAATCCTTAGTGATTTTTATCTGTGCTAGATTTAACTTTTTACAGTGTTTTGTACATAATGGCAAGCTTTTACCATACGCGCATATCAGGTCCGTGTTTAGCTGTGTTGCCGCGCTTTTAGAAAGTGAGTGTCACTCGTGATCCTTTTTTGAATTTTAAACACACACACACGTGAACGTGAAGAGCTTGAGCAATGATAGAGCAGACTGAACGCATATTGAGGCAGTAGACATGACACAAATAACAATGCAGCAATTGAGACCTAGGTAAGATCTTATTGAGACACAGAATCAGCAAAGATGATTTCTAATGGAGTTCACAGAGTGGTGTGGATGTGTCGGAGTGGGAGGAACGCTGCTCTCCCCCAACAGCCTTAGGAAACATCAGTGTTAGCAGTGGCTGGCTCAGAGGCGGATGCATTATTTGGAACTTTCTGAAAGCCAGCTCCTTCCATAGATAACATGGCTAAGGACTGCCACGTTAATTGGTATATGTGCAGCTAATTCCAGTTCAGGAATGATACTTAAATCTGGCTAACTTCATAAGACCCACAGCAGTGGAGTATATTATGGGTTGCAGTATTTTTCTGTGGGAAAAGAATGTTTCTTGACACCTAAGATAGCGCTAAGAAACCCTACAATAATTTCTTCATATCACAAGCAATTTGGTTGTTAAGTAAATGATTCCATATGTAGAATAAATGACAAAACATCTAGTCCTTGAGTTCTGTTGTTTGAAATGTGTCTATAGCTGTGGATTAGAAAGGAGCTTTAAAAGACTTAAAAGGTAAAATCCCATAGAAGGAATTTAAACAGGAGTAATTTTTCATTTTTTGTTTTGATTTTCCCTTCAGAGAGAACATTTCTACCTCTGACAAAGGTTTTGAAAAGTTTAATGATGTTTGTGCTTTGCACTTTGACTTTGATACACAAAACTGTATACATTCTTCTCTCCCGCAACACAGGTTTATTTCAGATCGTAGCTGGTATGATGTTCAAAGGAAAAAATAAATAGCACAGGTTTTCCTTGGGCTGCCGTAGCAAACCATGTTTTCCTTAAAGTAATGAAATTTATTTCAGCTACCAAATTAATTTGTGTAGATATTTAGTTCTCTAGAACATTTACAAGAAAAAGAACCCCTTAACTCCCTAATGATACAAGAAACAAAAAAAGCCATTTTGATGTAGTCTTCTAAATCAGCAGATGAACCAAGATCTTTTAACTTCTTTGTAGTGTTGAAATAAAAACGTTAACTCAAATTTTTTTTTCAAGAAAGAAATAAAAAACAAAGCAGAAAAAACAATGCTTAGTTATCACTGGAGGGTAGTATCCATTTTACTTAGGTTTACAATGGACTGGTTGTGCTCAGATGAACAGTTACTACATCGTAACTCTTGTAACAAGGCTAACAGGAGTTCAAGCATTCGTCATATTAAAACCTCTAGAGACAGGAAGGCAGCTTATATACTTTAATATTCTCTGGCTTGGTGCCCTGGTTTAAAATACTCCTATAACATCTTTTACATGTACTTTGGATTGGCTGTGTTCAAAGTAATGGCATGCAAGTTGTGGTAGTTAACAATGACTCAGAATATATGTAGTGTTTTCCATCCAAAGATCCCAGAGCAGCCGAACACATAATTTCCTTATAACCTTTCTGAAAATACAGATTAGATTTTAAATCTATATCAGAACACATTATAACTGTTACTAGAGAGGGTTGCTGGTATTTTCTATTCTTTCTTTATTCTCTGTTATGCATTTGGTTTATCTGCTTTGGAGACGGAATGCTACAGAGCCAAGCAGAATTACAGCTGGGGTGGATTTGGCTGGGTACTGGCAACCACTGCGTGTTATTTAAATTATTTATATGCTCCTTTGGGAGACTTTCTTCACTTCTGTCAATCATAAAAGGAAAAACCAGACAATGAATACCTTGTGATTCTCTCTTTGGCAGGATGGGAGAAAAGGTAAACAGAAATCTTTGGGTATTTCTTTCTTTCTCTTGGTAGCTCTGACTTCATAAAAATGTTAGTCATCAGTAACTGAGCAATTTTGCATACAGATTAATTTTTCAGCTACTAGGTGTTAAGATTCAATATCCTTAGGTTTATTTATGAGGGTCTCCACATAATCGTTGTGTACAGAAGAAAGTAAAAAGACAATTAGTTATTAGAACTGAAACAAGTAAGTACCAGGGCAAAGCTGATTTCATTATTGCAAAGCTTGGCTAGCTAGGCCAGATTTTTCAGTTTAACAGCTGGGAGCTGTGGATCATTTGAAGTATTTGTATCCCTATCTTTAGAGTTTGTAGGGGAATGAAGTTCACTGGAATGGTCCCTAGTTCGTACCTGCAGGAAGGGTGGCCCACACCTCACGGCGCGAGGGCTTACACTCTGGCCTGTCTCCTTGACAGGGACCCGACCGCCGTTGTCCCGCTGCGCTGGCAGGCAGCTGAGCAGCTGGCAGGCACAGCTGGCTGCCTGTTCCCAGCTCCTTTGTCCCCTGGGCCCAGGCCGGGGGTACTGCTCCCTTACTGACCTCACCCGCTGCTTGCCCGTTTTGCAGGCTGCAGCAGCCATCTCGCAAGTGCCCCGAGGCACTGTCCCCTGCCCCGGCACCTGCAGCCCTGCCTTTGCGCGTCCCTGCAGCCAGCTGCCCACCCTTTCACAGGGTGCTTCCCCAACAGCAGGCTCCAGCAGATGTCCAGGTAAGCCACAGCCGTTGTTCTCGACCCATCCCAGCCTTCTTTATGCTGTGGAAAGGGGGATGAGATGGGGGGAGGATGCTGAGTCCTGATACTCAAAACTTAAGACCCCATCTTGGCTCAGCTTAATGTGAAAGAGACCGAGAGCCCTGCGCTGCAGCAGCCTGCTAGGGCTGACCTAACCCTCGTGGCCCTTTTTACCTGGACTGCTTTTGGTTGTTGCATGTGTGCATGTTTGCGGGGTTTGTTTTCTTTACAGTGGCATTATTCATAACTAAAACTCTCTTTTCTTCTGACTCCTGACCCTAAGCAGTGCTGGCTGGGATTTAAGGCTTTCTCCCTCACTGGCAGTCCTTGCAGTTGGCTTCTGGTACAAGGCTGTGGCAGGACTTGGACTCCAGCAGCCTTAGTACAGATTCCAGCTCTTTCTCATTTGGACTGAGAGGTATCCTAATTCCAGCTTGCTTTTCCTCTAATGTGTTTCATTATTGCTTCCACATTATGAGGAAGAAATAATATTCAGACTATTTTTTTGCACAGACAGATGGTGAATAACTGAGCCTAATGAGGGGAATAAGTTGGATCATGGTGGTAGTGTCAAAGAGGGGATTACTGGAAGTATGTCTTGTACAGGCTGAGAATGCAACAAACATAAATTGTAGCCAAAGTATATTGCTGCGCGGTTTTCTTATTTAATTTGTTGCCTCTTCGCCAACATTTTTGCAACTGTCCTTGTTACTGAAAGCTAAATCCGTGCCATTCATGTGTAGGTATGTGTCCTTGTCAAAAAATAGCTTTGAAATCTTGCTTTTGTGATATATGCTTTTTCCTAGCTCTGTCCGTACATGTGTTTTAATATTTCCCTTCCCAGGTTCCAGATTTTCTCTTTCTTGTTCTCCAGAGTGATAGGAATTGAATCAAATCTTTTATTTTTTGTTATTTGTGTTGTATGCAGAAAACGTTTGGCAAGTGTTGCCGTGCCTGAGGATTGCTCTGACTGACTGGTGAACTGAGAACACTTAATTGCACTTTGCTGTCTCTGTCTGTTCTTGGGAGATTATGGGTGTGCATGCGTCCCCAAGCCTGGCAGTTGGCCTAATTTAGGTTTAGGACCCATTGTATCTAGAGGTATTCAGGGCTGGCATTTGGCCAGGCCTATTTTAATTGCAGCTTCTCTCAGGCTCCTTCCTGGAGTTTTGCTTTTCTCTCTCCCCTACTCTTCAGTTGTGTGGCTGGAGGGGGCGTAGAAGAGCAAACCGTTCACAAAGACTTGAATCTTGGAAGGCATGCACAGGCAAACTCCTTTGCTGCAGACTAGCCACCCATGAACTCTCGTCATCCAACTGGGTAAAGCCTTTGGCATTCAGTGGATCCAGGTTTTTTTGGACTATAGATGGTGACAGGACTGAGTTCAAAAAACGAGAAGGAAGATATAGTTTTCACCTCATCTATCTTATGAACAAGTGATCCTTGCCTGTGAAAAAGATTTTTATTTGCAAAATTATGGCCTGTGGTCAGGCTTAGGTTCCTGAGTGGGTTGTTTAAATCAGGCTGTACCTTTTACTTACTCTTTTCTTTGTCAGAGGATGAATCTTGAGACAGAGCCCGCTTACTGCTGGTTTTTGATTTGCAGTATGCAAATGCTTCAGCAGACAATTCAAATTTAGGGAAAGAAATATGATTGTTTCTGATGTCTTAAGTGTTTGGAAGAAAAAGAAGAGTCTTGGTTGTGAGTTATTTCTTCGCTTTCCTGTTATCCTTCATAACTCATTTGCCATCTAACTATAATTTTTCTTCCATTTGCCTTTTATAGCTAGAGGGAAAGGAAACTGTCATGTAACTGAGCTGTAGCCTTTCGGAGAGGTTATCTGCTTCACGGCTTGTGTATGGGGTGATGTGGAAGCATTTAGTTCTGTAGAAAACTTGACCACCTTTGTCCCCTATCTTTTACTTCAGCTATAAAACTTATTTTCATTCCATCCAAATCTGGTGGTAGCACTCCTGCTTTCTTGCTAACACATCTTTTGATCCATTTACAATTGAAATGCAAAGTCACGAAGCTTAAAATGTCACATAAAAAAATTATTCAATACAGGGAGATGAATTAAGTGAGTTTCGGAGGAAGGTGGTGAATCTTCCTTAATATATAGTTTTTTAAAAAGGCAGAAAACTTGGCACTGTATTTTAGAAAGAACATGCAGTAGGCTAAGTGTCCCACCATTTCTCTCTTTCCTGGAAAAGATTTAGAAAATGACCTCAAAACAATCAATCCTGCATCCTATTGCCACTTTATTTGCAAGATTGGTTGCACACCTGGAACAAGGCTGGGAGGAGGTTTGTTTCCAAAAGGAAACAACTAGTAGAGGAACTGCTCATTTTTCACCACCTTTTTATTCCTTCCTATCTGATCTGTTCTGCAGCATAACACAGGTGCTCCCAAGCACCCCTTCCTAATGTAAGCATTAACTTGGATTTCCAGCAGTAGACTGTGCTCCGAAAAAGATCTTTGGTTGATGGGTAATGATAGGGGATAGAAGCTGGGGAAAAATTTGTGCCTATAATAAAAATTGCAATCAAGTCCCCTGCCAGTGAGAATAAAATTCACTTATTCATTGAAGTCAACAGTATTTTTTGCAGAAAAATTGCTCACGGAGACTACTGTTGGGAGAATGTGGCTCACAGCATCCGCTGTGATGGTACTGAAAAATCTGGTCAAATGACTAGCTAATATAGATGACTGACTTCCCTGATCTCAAATCTGCTTTGTGGTGATCGAATTTAACTGCATCTGATGTTGCCATTGAAAGATCTGAAAAAGTTAAACACTGAAAAATACAAGAACAAAGCACGTGAACCTTAATGATTGCATCTGATTCAGTCAGAAGAAACTGCTGTGATCAATCCGTAACAGAACCTTTCTTCTTGAAAGCTCGCATACCTTGCATAGTCTGCCAGCCTTTTGGAACCAGTCCCTGTTCTCCAGAAAACACAGGCTTTAAGGCAGTCTCACCCTTCCCTGAATTTTTATTCTAAACACCATCCGTACCGTGTCTGTTCATTACATCAGAGTACAGATAAGATTTTTGCATTTCTGACAGGATGTTGCGGCTGGGCTTCCTAAGTCAGTTAGAAATGCTGATGAACGAAGCCTCCTAGGCTCACCTTCTTTGGCAGTTACCGTTATGCACAGGTTTTCACAAACAAAGGCCCACGGTGTCTAAATGAAAGACACACATACAATACAAAAGAACTCAAATATCCTGTCTTTCTGTCTTGAATATGCAGGTGCTTACTTATTTCTTCTTTCTCTTCTTCTGTCTCACAACAACAACAACAACAACAACAATAATAATAATAATAATATGGAGCTTTACGCCTTTTTGACTCCATGGTTTGCTTGGTTCTTTTTTTCCCAGTGTGGGAATTTAATTTTACCTTTCCCTTGCTGAAAATAGGCAACATTTTGTAAATTCTTCTTCTTTCAGTACTATCTCCAGCACGCTCCTTTTCTTCACTTTTTTTCTTTTCTGGTATAAATGTATTTCACATATGAAATTTCTGTCAACTTAATCCTGCTACAGTGACAGTGTTTTCCTGCCTTTTTAACCTTTTTATTTTAAAAATGTTTTAAATCTTTGGATTAATTTCTTCTGAACCAGACAGGGCTGTTTCAGAGTCTTACCAAAATAAATTGATAACATTTAAAAAAAAAAAAAAAAAAAAAGAAAGTGGTTTCCTTTTCACTTAATCTGAAAAAGAAATCTCAACTAAATTTCTGAGAAGTCCGATGCTGCTAATTTTCCAAAGGAGAAACTAAAGTTGCCATACTGCAAGAGAATATTTGGTCACTCCTTTGTCTACTTTCTGGCTTTACAAGGGCTTTTTAAGGTGAAAATCTTTGTACTAATCAGGGGAGCAATCATGTACTATGCAGGAAATGTTGTCTTGACCTTCTCAAGCCCTGGAAGTGGTTATCCTGAAACACGAGGATTAATATTTCCTGCGTTCTCGTAGCGTGTTTTACAACTTGTTCTATCACAAGATCTCAACAGACATCTGAAATATCAATATTACTTATCTAACAGCTGTGAGTACAGAAAATCCTCCAGAGCAGTAACAACTGAAAAAAAGAGCAGAAGTTAAGGGAATGCTACTACTTATCTTGGGTAAAAAAGAGTATTCTCTTAACTTCTCTTCTGTATGTGAATGACTGCATTATTTCCTTTGCATGGTTTTCAGAAGTACAACACTCTTCCTCTAAATTTCTCTTTATGTCAAAGCACCATCTTCTCTGTCATTTTTTTTTCCTTGTGGTTTTTTTTTTTGGTACTATTTGTTTAGAGGTGTCATAACTGAATTCTGTATCTTTTCAATATGGAATACAACATCAGTTTATATTTCAGACCTTGTAATAGTTTTACATGATTTGTTAAAGTGCTCATTAGTTCCTGCTTGTCAAGTTTAGCATATATTTAGACAGAGGGCAGTTAGGATAGGGAAAAGTCAAAGAGGAAATGGTGTGTCATAAGGGAAAGGATAACAGCGTTTTTTTGTGGAAGTCATTTAACATTTACTATCATACAGATTATTCATTCTCCTTACCTGTTTGTCAGCAGCCTTGGAGTATATCTGTGAAATCCTTGGAAATCCGTAAACAAAGACATTTTCCCTTGCATGAGAAGAGATTGCCCTTCTCTCCCATAGCTGCAGCTGGGGAGATGGGAAAGTCATCGTTGGCCATGTACTGGAAGTCATCTGAGAATCAACTCCAATCATTGCAAATTCATACTGGGTGCCAGGTGGTCATCCTTCATTCTTACTGCCAAATACCCAGAGAGATCATTTCAGTAAATAGGATTTAACTGGTCCTAGTTTATTTGTCTGCTTTCCTAGACCCAGTGTGTAATGAGATATTCATAGCAGAGTTCTCCAAAATTCAAAAATAGGATTATTCACATCAGTCAATGAAAGGAGGTCCTGTTGATTAGAACTCCACCTTCCAAGGTCCTTTAAAGCAGACTGTGAGCTAAATAGCCCTCAGCTGTCTGAAAGAGAAAATCAGGAAGAGATGAGCAAACATCTCCTTTTTCTCCTTAAAGAAAAAAAGCCATAGAGAAACACAATTGTCTCAACCAAAGGAAAGGATACCTGGTTTAGCTGGTAATAATGTTTACTGAAGGAGAAGTGTTGTTTAATTAACTGACCGGTCTTCACAAAAAAACCCTGGTATGATAGGCAGGTAAGCCTTATTACGAACACATATGGAGAGAGGGAGAATGTGGCAGAGGGGCTAAATAACAGACTGGATTCAAGACCTAAAGCAGAAGCAGAGTGGGCCAGAGAAGGAAAATCTGTCCCATGAAAAATCTCACTGGGAGGCACTTTCCAGGCAAAAACTCAATTTCAAGCTCCCTGAAAATGAATGTTTGCCTCCAGATTACTTGCTGGCAAGGATCCCATCAATTTTGCTCTCTGAGCTATACAGACAAGATATTGGAGACTGACATCTTGGCCTTCATTTTTCCGAGGCCTCTCTTTCCTTTCCAGCCTAGCAATAGTTGCTGTTTATGTAGCTGGGTCTGGTATGTTAATCCCATAAGAGATTTTTCTTTCCTTGACTCGTATACAACTTATGGGAAACATGCCCATCTGATGTAAAGAAATTCCAAGTGTCACCTTTATTTAAGTCCATAAAATTCCTTGTCCAGTAGGTTTAACTAAGTACGTCCTGTGTGTGCCCTACGGAAACAGAAAATTTCAAACACTAGTATTTCTTGAATTATATTCTTATATATATAATAAAACAATATAAGTATATATTTATTCAATGTATTGAATAAACTTCTGGTTATTCAATTCAAGATCTGTTCCTCTTCTTTGGTCTTACTGAAAGAAAGTCACTATTAGGTTATAAAGTCTATAAAACCCACTGTCTCATCCAGAAATAAACACGTCTTTAGTAGTGTTATTACAGTGTTTTTTATAATCTTTGTCAATGATGAGACAACCCCTGGTAATTATTTCTATGAATGAATTTCAGTGCTGTCTGTTCACGTCTGGACCTATACTCAGCCTCCCTTTCTTCTCTCTCTTACATCCAGCATGCCATTAATGAAGAAGGCTATCAAACACCTTTATCTTTTCCTACTATCCTGGACAGCATTTCAATAGCTGTGCTGCATTCAGGATTACTGCTCCACTGTGTTTCTGCTTTACAGAGGGTATCCTATTTTGTGAACCTCAATAATTCACCCTTTTCTTCTAACTTGCTTCTCAGGATCTTTTAATTAATATAAGGATGCTTTGTTTTTTCGCTGACAGCGCTTAGTTCTTTAGTCCAGTTAAACATGGTCCTTTCACTGAAAATACCATCCATCTGAGTACGTTACTCTTCGTAATTAGACATCCTTTCCCAAGGTACAGTTCTTTGCATCAACTGTGCCAATCTCAGGGCCAAAGGCTGTTTCTCCAGATTCTTATGTAGCATCCACCCTTCAAACTAAGTGTTTTTATGCAAAATTTTCCCTGGGAATCACATATATATAAAATAAATCCTGGATGCAGTAATCCTTGAGCCTTCTGTTGATCTACATTATTTGTCATTGCAGTTTCCTTGTCAGAAACTCTAAAATTTTTACATAACTGAAGTTTTTCCATGAGGAAATTTTGGTTTTTGGAAAAAGGTCACTTGTCACTACTTCCCCCACTGGAACTACTTCCGCTCTCAAATCTGTCTACATGCACTAGAGCCTACCTATTAAAGTCCAATTATTGGCAATCAGGGTAGGATTTGTTTTCAAGCAAGTGTTGCATGATTCATCTTTCTTAGACCAGCTTATAGCGCTTTCTTTATAACCCTTGATTAGTCTTTGCCTGTTAATATTAATTAGATGCTTAAACATCCTGTACCATCAAGGATTATCATGCTTCATTAGTATTGTCGTTTGAACTGAATGCCAGGAAAGTGTTTGGTCATAATGAATTGTAATATCTGTATTTTTAGAAACATTTGAATTTGCTGCCTCGCTTACTAAAAGGATCAAGACTGTATCTCATTAAGACATGGCTAAAGTTCAAGTTATTAACAGATTTCAGATGCTTTTCCTGTGAAGGATGAGACCATAAGATTTGAGTTAGGACATTTTTTGTGTAATATATTTAGTTTCTTATGGTTTCTGTAGATGCTAGTAAATTAGCACATATACGGTATGAGATGTCAGTAAGCAATATACATTATCTACTGTGTGTGCTAGGAAATTAGAACATATTTGGCAATTATTTATTTGCATTTCAAACTCCTAATTACTGTGATAACTAGCGATTATTAATAAGGCTAGGAATCCTTGTATACACTGCTGTTTAGTGACAGAGAGGATGGGCATACTACATACAAGGATCCACTTGTTTCCTGAAATAACCATGGCCAAATTTCCTTATGAAAACGGCAGCTTTGCATGTTCTGAAGCACTTTCCCGAAAGACAAGTCTTTGAATGGCTATGCATTATTTTGATTTCTTCTACATTTGCAGCAAGTAGCAAACAAAGTTGGAGCAGTCTTAAAAAACATCACCAGGCTTTCAGTTCTTGACAGTTTGGTTTGTTTATCTGGGACAAAAATACCTATAGAAATGGGGGCAGAGGCCGAATTTCCATGCAACAGACTTGCTGCTGTCAGAGGCACTGTCTGTGGCAAGTCCTGGAGTACCATCATTCGTGTGTGGCAGGTACATGACGAACTTATCATTATCTGTGCCTCCAGCTGGATCACTGAGGACATCTGATTTGCAAGAGCTGCCCAATGATGTGGGCCATCACGGTGGGGGATTTTTGGTAGAGGAAGGGTGGCAAATACTTCTCTCCTCCTTCCCGACTAGAGTGACTCTGATTACTATCTCCATTATCTTGTACTTCTATTTTTAAAAGGTTGCCCCAAGCAGAAGTCAGTAACTTACAGAACAACTATGGTGTGATGTTAGTAGCACATGTTTTTTTCTGTTCACCAGCTGCGTCCTAATGTAAAGGCTCGCCTGTGGTAGTTCCACGTCTTCCTTCTTAGGTCTTTGGCATAACTTCTCAAACAGCAGGTCAGGAGGCCTGTTCTAGGGGTATGGTTAGGGAAGGAAACTGATATGAACTGGACTGAAAGGTTAAATATGTCGACAGTTACTGTGGACCAGCAAATTCATAGTAACATTTTGTGTATGTGCTCTTAACCAGAAAAACTGTTAGGTAATTAGATTTAGCCCATTTTCATTGAAATTCATTAGTACAAGCTGCTATATAGACTAATTAGCCTGCTTATTAGTCAGACTAATACTGCACTGATGTGTCTGTCTTGTTTCTGGTACTTGAATTAATGCTTTTGGAGGCAGCTCGGGTAGCTCACCTCAGGTTTGATTTGTGTGATGTAGACATACCCCTGTTACACCATTTAACAGAGCTATGCCAGGCCACCCTGGCACATGGAGCAAGAGTAGGCAGTTGTGGATCTTCCACGTGTACAGGTCAGGTCAAAGTTGGTCCAAATTGGCTCTAGCAAACAGCTAGGTATACTACAAAATGTAGTATGTTACCTGGAAGTATCTAGGATGCAGCTAAAATAGGTTGTAAGATGTCTTTTTCCTTGCTAAACAAAATCAAATTTTTTTGCAGCTGAGATGTGTATGCAATTGTCTCTTCACTTTACTAAAAGTAGCCTTCAGCAAAATGGCTTAAAATCTTGAAAACACATTAAAGACATTAAGGTAGTGGGAAGTGTGTTTTCTTCTTTTATAGGTATATCTTTTGGTCAGTGCTTTAATGCAATGATTGATGAAAATGCTGTCTATGGCTGACATCTGGGATTATTAATGGATGTAGAATCAAATTTCTTTGGCATTAGAGGAAAAAGGTGATCTGTGTCTCACTAGATAAAATGTTCAAATGGGAATGGACCTTCAGTTTAGTTTTTAGGTATCACATGTGAAACCTCTCAGGCTAACAAATGATGTTTATTGCTCCTATTGCTTAGGTCTGTGTTACTCATGAAAATGTGTAACTTGGTAATGGATAAGGACAAGAGCTTTGAATTCTATGGCTAAAATCTGAAGCTTCGATGTGTGCAAAATTCTAACCAGAGCCAAAAGGACATCAAGTAAAAAGCAAGCAGGCAAGTTCAGAAAGTGGCATTGTAATTGTTACGTTTTACAGCACTCCGTGAGTTAAAAGTAGAGCACTGCACAAGGCTGCTATTGTGAGAAGTGAACTCAAGGATTTTTAATGCTGTAAGACAAAGGGTTCCCTTAGCTAAAAATAATCTTTTCTTTCCTCCTGCTCCTAAGCTTTTTCCTCCAGGGAGCAGATTCATTATGCTGCGTGTACGTGTTCAGTGCATTGCGGGAGTTGCTGAGATTTATGACGTCATGGCTCTAAGCCTTCCTCTTTTGCCACAAGGTCTGCACGCGTAGCTGTTGCCCTTTGTGTCTCGCTAAAATGCCACTTTGATGTACTAATGTGCTTTTCACCTATGTAGAAGACAGCATTTGTCATTCTAGGTCAGTAAATTTGCAAAGGGAAAGCATGGATAAAGAAAGTGGGCTTTTTTCGTTGTTAGACAAAGCTTTCCCTCGATTTTAGGGCTTGCTAATCAAACAAAACAAAACACACACCTCATCAAGATTTTACACGGTTCACTTGTCAGGCAGAAGTGTGCCTGGAATCCATTTCCAGCGGAGGTCAAAGATCAGAAGTGCTAAGGCAGCCAAGGGAATGATTCCCCTGTGACACTTTTGCTGTGTTTTGATGAAAGTGAAAGCCATGTGGTACACGGATGAAAAAGCAAACAGATTTTTTTTTTTTTTTTTCCTATGGCAGTGCTGAATTTTGAAGCTGAGCACAGCAGGTAGGAAGAGTCTAATATTTGAAAAGCACTGGTACAGTGAGACACCAAAGCACTTACCTCTGTCTTTTTAAACCCTTGCTACATTTCTTACACAAGTCTGGGTTTTTAAGATTCACAGTACAGCTATTTTTTTTTTCTCCTAAGAGCCTGGGTGTTTCTCTTAATTAATTCTGCACTGGGAGAGGGAGAATTGTGTATGTAATGCATGCGAGGTCATAACGTGGCAAATGATATGTATAATATCTTACTAGAAGAAGTATACTTCCCCAGTAGAAATGGCCATGTTAACTTAAATACGTGAGCGATGTATGTTGGAGTATTACCTAAGGATGGGACTAAAAGCCAAGGTTATAATTCATTTACTATAGCTTTTTGACTGTGCCAGAAATAATGTCTTGTTCATATATTTGGTTATACAACTTTATTCTCCTGACAGAATATTTCCTTTCAATGGGTAGCAAGCCTCTTACTTCCGACCCCTTTGACTGTTATATAGTGTTGATTCCATTGTATTGCCACATTTTGAGGGTCATTTAATGCAAATGCTTCCATCTCTTATAGATGCAGCTTTTTATTATGCATTTTTCTGAAGCTTAATGAACATGTAATTTTTATAAGATAATAAATAACAATACTGCAAAAGCCACCTAGAAAAAAAAATTATCAAGGGATTTTATGACTCAGGGGATCAGTAATGGAATACAGTGTTTTTCACCTCTAGGGCACTGATTCAAATCTAACCTAGGTCATTAGTGAGCAAAAATCATTACCAGCAGCTGTTCAGTGACCTACAGAATGTGAAATGAGTTTGTGGTCTCAATACAGTTTCTACTACATGTGTATACAGATAACAGAAAAATCACAGTCAACGTTGGCCTCCTTGTTGGCATTCTCACAGGAGAAACTAAAATCCAAACAGATGCATGGAGTGACTAAATGGCTCTCACATTTGTGAGTATGAAAAGCATTTGACTGATATAAGGAAAGAGAGAAATCCCATTGACAGCATGTTTAAGAAAATGTACAGCTGACAGTTATTGATTGCAAATCCTCTCTTCTCTAATAAGGATAGATTCCCTTTCAAGCGACTGCTGCTGTGGACATCTGAAGGTCTTGAATTAGGCTTGTAGTGATTTCATTGTCGTTAACGTATTATGTCGCCAATGAAGCAAAGAATCGTGGGTTGAAATAACAAAGCATTAGGATTGCCAAGAGATGAATTTCAGTTTCTTAAAGTTTAGGTGGGGATTGTGCAGCAGCACAAACAATGTGGGTGGAAAAATGTTGTGGGTGGTGGGAGGGATTTCATGGCAGCTCTTTCCACATGACTGAATTAGTTATTGCCTTATCTTCTAAACCAGTTATGTGTTCTCGCCTCAGCTGATGGATGTAGGAAGAAGATATATTTTTTTCTTGGCCTTTTTGCTAAGAACAAATGTATCCTCAGCTTACTATCTGATACATCTTCTGTGACAGCCCTTGCAGTGACATAAATTTGATGAGCTCTCTAAGTCATTTCCATCTTAAACTACAGTGCAATTAGAGCTTAACTGACTAAGGATTTGACACTGAGCAAATTTTCTTCCTGTCTGTGTGATTTTTATAGCATTTGCTGAATTCCTGGTTGCGTTAATTTCTTCCTTTTTCTTCTAGTATTCCCAGCAAATGAATATACAGTGTTACAAATGCTTTAATATTTTTAGACAATTGATCAGATTAGTCACACTTTATGATAGGGTTGGGACTTGCTTCTAAAGAATTGCAAACTTGATTGCACTTCAGATAATGTTTATGAGAATAAGAAAGATGTAGCCATGCTGCCCCTGCCACACGTAGTTAAACGGGTTAATTTGGGATAAATCATCTGTGAGGAGGCCAGAGAAAAAAATATCTGTGATGGAGGTTCCTGACCACATTGCTTTTAGGACTTTATACTCTTTATCCAGGTATGATGCGAAATGGTAGCTGCTAGGTAAGACTGCATAAAGCTATCCTCAGTTTTGCAGACAGTGGGTAAGGCAGTTACGACTGCGTGTACATGATCAGTAATGGCTGTAGGAGATCTGTTGTGCTTTAGCTTGGTAGCAAAGTGCCTTCCTTCTGTGTAGTGCTCTAGTAACTTCCCTTCATTTTACCTGAGCCCATTTGGTTGTCATTTTCTCTGTACCACCTTGATGCCCATTAACTATAACAAGTAGCTTTGCAAAGTAGATTATCCCTCATATAGTGAAACTGCCTTTGTCAAAAGCTGGGAACCCTTTGCAGGGTTTCCTCCAGCTCATTCTTCTGGGGGAGGGACCAGTGAGTAACTCAAGTATTTAGCACTGAAATCAGGTAGCTTTAGAAGACTGCAAGATCTCAGTGAAAGGACTTAAAGCCAGTGAACTGCTTAATTTCCTTCATTCCTGCATGCCCCATCTTCTGGCAGTGTGAAAGCCTAAAAGTTGTCAGCCAGAACAAGCACCCACCTGGTATAGCATGGAGGTGCTTGTTCTTCTTGTTCAAGGGGGAAATTTGCGCTATAGACTAGGGGGAATCAGTACTGACCCTGTTTGGCTAGACTTGAAAATACAGACCTAGCATGCTCTGGAGATGGCACCTTCATGGACAGAGAACATTTGGCCTACTCTGATACACTTCCTTCTTAACTCTGATAGAAAATTTCTTGGGGATCAGGGCAAAAGGAGAAGAGCAGAAGCTCCTCCACTCAACAGCCTGTGCAGGGCCTGCCATGCTCTTATTTCCTCTCTCCTCTGTGGTGCAGTGAATAGTTTAGTGTAAGCACAGAAGGGCATTTTATTGATGTTTACCTTATTAATCTTCCACTAAGAAAAAGCGAGCCCTCAGCATTTGTTCCTGTCCTAAAGAGAAGATGATTTAAGTAGATCAGAAAGGCACAGATGAAACAGATACGATACACTGCCTCCATCGTTTCCCAGGTGAGAACAGAGACACAGCTCACCTGAGGCCATGTGGAGAACCTATGAACCATCAAGGTGACAAATCCCTGTCTCCTGAATTTCAGCTGCAAAATCACCTTTTTTCCAGCTTAGGTCATGAACAAGACTCATCTTTTTCATACATGAAATAGAAGCACTTGAAATGTGTTTTCTCTTTCTGTGATGACAGTCTTGTTAAATGCCCTGGCTTCTCTCAGATGTAGGGCAATATCTCTGTAGAAGCACAGTCCCACTGGTGTAAACAGAAGCTATTCTTAAACTTCACTAAATTACCTTGGGGACTCTGGCTGCTTTAAACTGAAAATCCAAAATCCAATAAAGATGCTACAAGGTTTGCTTGTGGCATCTCAAACATATTAATGTATTTCGGTGAATTAATTTTTAACTTAGGTCTGGCTCACCTGATTGTAGAAGAGGGGGGAAAGGCAGAGAAGTCCCACTTCTTAGGTCAAACGGCTGACACCACGTGGATGAGACAGAGATGAAATTAGGGTGCCTCTGCAAGTCTGATGGGTTTGCACAAAAAAAGCCAACTTCTTACAGACCTGTTTCCCTGATCTGTAGGGCTGGAGCAGGAGGGAGGGATGACACTGCTGAGGCTGCAGTCACTGTGGCACTATGGTGGACGCTGAAGCTGTCGCGTAACACAGCCTGGCTTCATGTAGCTGTTCTGTTTTCGTGTGGGCAACGCATTCAGTCAGATGATGTACTTTCTTCCTGACAAGCAAGAGTGATTTAAAAATCCCTTTTTTTACACTTCACAAAAATTTTAATCACTTTAAGCTGATTTTTAAATGCTTTCTTGATTTGATTTTCTGGCTTCAACAGATTTTGGAATAATTTTTCAACAAAAACATGGACATTTTCACAAGTTGAAGAGGATGTTTGTCACTGAGACAAGGTCGTGTCAGGCCTTCTTAGCACATGACTCTGTTTACTGCCATCACTGCTGTGTACTTGGCTTTAATGCTTCTGTCTCTTTTAACTGGCTTTTGCCCTGACTTCTGGTTATCTTTTGCTTCTTATTTTGTTCTGAAATAACTGCAACAGTCGGTTCCACTAAAAGATATTTCATAAATTGTTATTATTTAAGCCTCTTAAAAGGCCAGTTACTCACATGGTATGCCAGGGCTGGAGGCCTTCCTGGAGGGTGTGAGGATTATTCCTACTGCTGATCCTCAAGGGAGAAATTGCAATTTATTGATTGGAGGTATAGATGAACCTGGGAGGATCTGGCATATAAGTAAAGAGGGATTCTTTTGTACTTGCAGCATGTCTTTTTATCTGCTGTAAAAAAATAGGGTCAGATGGACACTGAGAGAGATATCTGGGGGGAGCGATCAAAAAATAGGGTGCTGGCCAAGAAACGCTTCCCTTCTGAATTGCAGTGATCAGTTATAGCCAGTTTAGGCAAATCTAGGTGAGGAACAAAAATGTAATCTCTAGTTTAGAGAAGCAACTTACAACCTTTTTGTAAGGAGGGAGCCTGTGGTGCACTGCAGGGCCCTGCCAGGCAGCAGGGCTTCAGGCTCATCCCCAGGCTCATCCCCTCTGAGGCACAGGAGGGCACCCCAGCCCGCCAGGCATGGAGGTGGGCTCATAAGTTGCTCCAAGCTGCAGAGTCTGTTACCATGATCCCAAGTCTCATGCTTCATGCTGAATTCATGTCTTGCTCCTGCCCCTGTCCTGAATCCTGGATCTCGAGTCCTGCCAGAAGGCTCCCGCTGCCAGCCAGCCAGGCAGCCTTTGCTCTGCCTGCCTGCCTCCCTCTGCACCCAGCGGCCTCCCCTCGGGCTAGCCCTGCTCCCTGAGAGCTGGCTGCCTGCGCCACGCTCCTGTCTGACAGGCACATGAACGTTACCCCATTTCATGGCCAGAGGCACAGCCCTGTGGGAACTGGGGCTGGGGGGGCCTTCCCCACACATGCCCTGTGCCCTCATTACCCATCTTGAAACTTATGTTTTAAAAGCCACTTTATCTTGAGCTTCTTTTTCTGAAGCTTTATTATCTGAAAACTCATCCAATGTGAGGTTATTGCCCTCCAGGCTGGTTTCATTTATATTAAAATATGATCCTCTTTCTTATCCAAATTGCTTTCATATCCATTTCTATTCAGATAACCAAAGTATCACCGGACGGCATTTGTGCAAAGCCTCCATTTACATAATGATGTTTGAGTAGGTCATGATGACTAAGCAGTTTAATCTCTTCCGTTTGTGATCTTCCTTAAACCTTTATTATATCATATGGATATATTGCACTGTTCCAATTAACATAGAATTAATTGTTTAAGGATTTATTTTGCTTGGGTGGTAGGTAATTCTGTGACAAGACAGAGGTTGGTTATAACCATTATTGGGCAACTGTGTGGTCTTTCTGCCACCTTGTGGAGAAGAATCACTAAACTGTTGAGATGAAACCAAAAAGAAGACGATTATTAAAATCCATACTTTTCATAAATGGGTCTAGGAACGGCTGTAGCAAAGCAAAAATTGTTGCTCTCTCTCCAGAAGTGTTTTAAATTTATTAAAAAAAAAAAAAAAGGTGCGGAGATCACCCCAGATCACTAAAACTTAAACCACTTGCAACTGTACTAAACTATCACCACATATATTCCTTAGGTTTTGTTTTCTGCATGGCCTATCCACACCTTCGTAACACCAGTCCTCCTGGCCTCTCTGGCTCACCCATTTTGAGCAGTATGGGTTGATATGATTGTCCTCACTTGGACCTGCAAAGTCATAGCCTATTTTACAAGCGTTACCATGCCTATTCTCTAATTCAGTCATAGAACACGTAGTTAGCCCAAGAGATGCACCAGCCTCTGCTCATTGGCTACGATGAGTGTTACTGAGCACCAGATGTTATTCATTTCTGTCTTCTAATTCCTGGCTGAGCCCCTAGCATGCAACCTGTATGTAGACACTGATATTATGCTGTTGCCAAAAGAGGAAATTTCTGCTGGGGGTGACCAGGTTATTCAAAGATGAATTTCATCTGGAAGCATGATTTGTTTCACCCAGACATGTCAGAAGTTGTTAAGTGACTATGTTTAGCGCTCTATTGCTCATATGCAAAACCTCTAAGTCCTTTGCTATACACTGTACATAGAAAGTTCAGATCGTTGCAGCCCTGTGCATTACAGATCTTCAATGAACCAGGAGGTAAAAATCTTTAAAGATTCCTTTTTGACAGTCAGTCAAGAAGTGTCCTGCATTTTCCTTCTTCCCTTCCTTTTCTCCTGTGTAAAGTACAGAGAATCCAGCTTCTCCTCTTCCGTGTGTTGGGACTTCAAGGAAATGGAAAAGATCCAGTTTGTTCACTCCCACTTCCATTTTGCATGATCATTGGTTATGTGAATGCTTTAAACCAGATATGGAAAGGAAAAGCCCCTCTGATTTTAGAGTGTTTTACCAAGATGGACTATTTGAACAAAACATTTTTCTCAGCCTACTTGTGCTGCTGCTAGAATGACATACGCCAAGCAAATTTGGGTTCCTTTTGTGTTAGGTACTCTACAGGTACATACTAAGAGAGGTCACCCAGATGTATTCTGATCTGACCAAGACAAAGGGTGGGGAAATAGAGATACATAAGGAGAAAAGTGTCATTAGCCCATTTTATACTTAGTACAAATGTATGGAATGACTGACTGATAGATAGATAGGTTTGTGAATAATTTAACCAATGGGAAAAGAAGGGGCTATTGGTAAGATCTCTCATCTTCATGAGAGTATATATGACTGCTTCTGAAGCATCCCAAGATCATGCAGATAGTGTGCATCAAAGCCCCCAAATAAACTCAGTTTTCTTTTATTCTAATAAAATCCTATAAACATTTATACTCTTCAGTATGAATTCTTCTATGGATTAAAACATGGAACATATCTATTTAATAGAGTTTACATGTTTGCATATCTATATTATCCATTATTACAGTTTCTGAATTATTTCAAGTTTAGGCATACAATTTATATTTTTAAACAACAGCATTTCACTTTTTGTAGATGACAATAGAAATTATTCTTTTGCTAGCTTGGCTTTCTTTGCTTTCTATAGAGAAAGAGCTTGTGCATTAGTTTATCTTTGTTTTATTTGTTGCCTTTTTTGCCTTGTAAGAACAAATGATACAACATAGATGTTGGTGGTAGAAGTATCTGTATCTTGTTTTTGATTAGCTGTATAATTCCAGTCCCTGTAAAGTCGTCTTTCCCAGTTCCACTGTGCCAACACCCTGACTCCTTATTGCTCTGGGTGACAGAAATCTACTGGTATTTCCTCCAAGATTTGTAGCAAGTGACCAACATTTTGTGGAATGCTTAAGGGGAACACATTTTCAGTTTGGCAGTTCTTTTTTCAGTTCACTTGGCTTTCTTCTTACATTTCACTGCCAGATGTAGCAAAGAAACAGTCCCTAGCTTTTGCTTGTATTTTAACATGTAGTTAAATACAGATTGTGAACATAAGTATGTCAGAGAATAGAAACAAAGTTGGTTAGCGTGCTGTATCTTACAGTATTTTTTGACTTCATGTAGGCCAAAGTAGTACAGCAGAGGAAAGCACAATACAGATCAGAGTAAGAACTCTGCATGTCACCTCATTCTTCTTTTTTACAGAAGAGGGGAGGCAGATTTTCTGTATTGCAAGTTGCTGTGTTAAATCTTTCAGTGTCACGTCGGCTATCTTGGCACTCAGTCAGGAGAAATCAAGTAGATTTCCCTTTCTGCTGAGAATGACTATCACAACATGAAATTGCTTTAATTGTTGTGACTGTTAATTATCATACTTACCTATTCCACTGCACTGTTGAGGATTAATTCTGAGGTAAATACCTAGATGCTATTTCATTGTTAGCTGATCCCTGGCAAGTTTAATTGCAAAGAGATTTGGAGGGGGCTGTATGAGGGAAGCAGACACAAAAGCTGGAGAAGAAGGGAATTCCCACTCCCCCAGAGGGGCTGGCTTAATGTTATGGCTCTTTAGCCTGTAACAACTTTTATCATTTCTGAAATCTGTCCTTCCCTTGAGATGTAAATACAAATGCTGAGACTCAGGTTAGTTCTGTGCAGATGATAATGTTGGGGCAGATACCAGTGCTTAAGGAAAAAAAAAAAAAAAAAAATCTGTTTTTCTCTCCTTGAATCTATATTTGAAATTCTGTGGAGTCCCTGCCCAGGTGCTTCAGGCTGAGGTAATTTTACAAAGAAGGAAGACTGCCTCAACAGAGGTAGCAGCCTCTTCCTTGGTGCCTGTGTCACCAGGAGAGAAATTCTGTCTTGTCTGTGTAAATAAATGTGGAATATCACTGAAGAGAATGGGCTCTAGACATCTTCTGAGTCAACAAAGTTGAGCCTTAATTCAGTACTGTGCAGAACTGGGCCTAATACTTAAGAAATACTTAGCAAATTCGCAACAGGCAAGTTATTCTCTATTTTGTCTGTTTACTCCTCCTTCCTGTTATGTTGTTGTTAAAAAAAAAAAAAAAAAAAAAGTTTACAATGGAATGTGTCCAGATCACTGAGAGCGCCAAGCTCATCTGAAACCCTGAGCAGAATATTTTGATTAGAGAAATTCGTGGAAAGTGCCGCAATGCAGTACCATGGAGGTTACATTTGCTGGCTCTCCTTTCTGCTGGTGTAGGCAGCTAGGTGGGCTACAGCCTGTGTTTTGTATACATTGAAAATATTTGCCTGTTGAATGAACAATTCAAGTGGTAGGGGAATGATTTCTCCAGATATTTTCATATATAAGATTTGAATTACTTTATGTAAGAACCTGCTGAACTCTCCCTGCTCAGACTAGAAATGCTGGATGCTAAAGAATTTTTACATTATTATCTTTTTATTTAAGGAATTTGCCTTAGAACATGTGGCCTTTTAATGTGAAAAAAATTCTGTTACATTTAAACACCTAAAAAAAAAAAAAATTCCATTCATTCAAAATTCACACTTGAGCCTATTAAAGTAATTTATTGCTCTCATATGACATATGATATGTAAACTCTGAGAATTTTAATATATACCATATGTAGAACAATCTAGGCAAGGTAGAAAAATGTTTTAGTCTCTTGTATCACCTTCACTTTTTTTTTTTTCCCAGCGGGCTAGACATCTTTCCTTGAGGGGACATACTGGGGTTTTGGGTTTTATTGTTTTCCCTATGTAGTTTTTATATAAAGAGGTCAAATAGCAGAGTGTGATTGGGCCTGGAGGGCAGTGGCTGAACCAAATGAAGCAGCAGCTACTGAATAAAACCTTTTGATAAGTGTGCAAATACAAAACCTGTTTTGTAGTACAACTCAGAAGTGCTATTTTGAAGAGTGAGATAAAGTGGTAGTTGAAGCTCTATGTGGCAATTTTGTCAGAATCTCTGCTAGATCCTGACTTCTGTTGTCCAAAATAAAAGCTCAAGTGTAAAGAATTTTCAATGACGTTTAGGATTCTAAATGGTCAAGTCAGTCTGCAGTGTAGGACTTGGGAGCTTAATTTTTTTGTTGCAGATCAATTTCATCCCAATGACTATCACTTTCTGTTGCATAGTGGTAAGCTGTAGGTGAGTCATCCTACCTGTGTAGGCTAAAATCTAGACTCAGACAGCCTCATAGACTCATTCAATTTTGCAATAAGAGGAAAAATTAGTCTTTCAATTAAAGTGAGATGGTTTTATTGCAACTATTTCAGTCTAATGCCCTTAGTAAGCTTTAGCAGGTTTCACATCCTATGGTGACTGTTTGTCTCTTTCACACTTCTATGCAGAAGCTCAAAGCCGAACAAAGCTGTGTCGAGCTGTTCAATCTGTGGTTGACCAGTTCCATCTTGTCCACTGTTAGTAGCATCCAGACTCTTACAAATGAAGCTAAAAGTCTTTTACAGACAGCAGGATTTTCCCTACTTCCCCTGCAAAATCTGTGTAGAGGGGAATGCCCGTGTTTCTCTGCCTTTGAGACAAACGGCGTCTTGAGATGAGATTCATAGTCTCATTATCTCAGAGGTTCCACACAATGATATGATTAATGAAATGATGGACTGTCTTTTGAAAGCTCTGGAAACAGGCTGACACCTCCCATTGAAACTGTCAGAACGTAGCTGCTCGCTCTCTCTGAACCTGGAAATGCTCAGAGGGCTGGAGGCAGCATGATTCAAGCTGACGCGCCTGTGTCCTAGGCTCAGGGAGCAGTATGTGGGGAGACTTGATTGTCAGACTGGTTTCAAATCTAGAAAAGAAAAGAAAAGAGCAGTGAATAAATATTTGAAATAATAGTGAATTTAGACACACATGTTTCCCTATTGCATTCTAATTCTGCCAAAGATTTAAGCCATTAAATTGTGCCTCTTTCTAAGTCCTCAGCCTATGAAAACTTTGAATTCCAACTTAAAGCACCAATGCTCAACCACTGTGGCCTATATCTGACTTCAGTTGCTTGAGGTGTTTGAGTCAAAGCCCTGCGTGCCTCAGTGTAGCACCGGGGTCCAGAACGAGGATGTTTCCTATGTCATCTGCTATTTGTAACCCTACCTGGTTGAGGCAGACTGTTTTCAAGAATAATGAGTGGTGGGCTGTGTAACAAAGGGGAATGTTCTGCTTTGTTTTTGCAGGGGCAGCTTTGCAAGGAGGCCAGAAGGGAAATTTCACTCCTTCCTCTCTCTATTAGGTACCATGTTGCTTCTCACTGTTCCATCATGGCACTGGTACTTCATACGCTCTTTGCTGTTGTAAGTTGCCACTGCTGTTTCCTAGTTCACCTGACGTCAGAGAGAGACTACGACACTGCCATTAGGATATGCAGCATCTATAGTATGGGGTTTTTTTATGGTGTCCTATCATTTTCCTACTTTCCACTCCCATCTAGACAAGAAAACCCAAAACAAACTAGCTTCTTCACTAGGAGGATAGAGTAGCGCTGGAGCAGGTTGTGCAGAGAGGCTGTGGAAGCTCCATCCTTGGAGGTTTTCAAGACATGGCCAGACAAAGCTGCGGCTGATCTGATCTAGTGCTGGCAATAGTCCAATGTTATTCAAGCCATGGGTTGGACCAAACACCTCCAGAGGCTCCTTCCAACCAACATTTCTATGATTCATCCCTCCTCTGCAGCCATGAGCTATAAAACCTTGGAGGGGCACGACCCGGTGTAAGGGATGGATTCAGTTGTCATCTTTCACAGTGAAGCTGTGTCTGCTGCTAGTGTAACATGCATGTCTGTTCTTGCCTTGCAGTAAGATTATTCAAGCACACCTGCTTTTATGGACTTTTTTTTTTTTTTTTTTACATTTTGGTCACTTTATAAAAGAGGGAAAAGGAGGGGAAAAAAAGAGAGAAGAACATTAGTGTTACTACTTTCAGAGACTGAGTAGCTACAGAAAAGACGGATGGAGTGGAAACCCATGCTACATCAGATAGAAAATTTTGCAGGTTCAAAGCATACATGCTCCTATGCGTATCTGTTGCTTTTGTGCAAATTTGGATGGTGACTAAGTGTAGCTTACCATGCATATTGCCAAGAAGAGATAATGCATTGAAATAGGCACACGTTTTCATTTTCCTGGCAAGACCTGGTTAAACCTACCACATCACTCATCCCATTGGGAGAGAGCATACATCCTTAATTAGCCTGGAAATGACATCAGTGATGTACCCAAAGGCATTTCTGGGATATGTCTCTCAAAATTCTGATAAATTTATGGGAGGATTCCTGGGATAATTCTCTCTTCTCTTTCAGAGTTTCCAAAATGCCCTACTGATAATGCTCAGTTATTTCTATATCTTACAAAAATACATCTGGAAAATAAATTTTTTGAAAGGTAGAAAGCTTAATATTTTCACAAATTGCCCTAGGATATGGAACCTACGGATTTCTATCTCTTTTCATTTTACAAAAATTTTACACTCATGCACTATGCAATAAATATATAACCCTCTATCTATGTTTCAGAGCAACTATAAAGTTTTATAGGGAAGTCTAGCTTATTAGAGGATTGTTCATTAAATTGTGCTGCTTTATTGATGCTGAAGTTAGATCTTTGCATTATTAGTGAACATATTTAAAGCTTACTGCACCAAACAAACAAATAACTGCCTTCAGGTAGGGAAACACATAATCTTTGTTCCCTTCACCATCTTCTCTGTGGCTGTATACATCTTTAGGATACAGAAGTTACAAGAGTTGAAGACACCAACATTTTGGTAGTTTCATGTTACACAACTGATTTTATTAGAGATTTGAAATAGTGCCTTGTAAAATGCAGACTTTTGAACAAAAAATTAATCAAATATCTGAGAAGTCAAATATTCTTGCAATCTTACTAATACCAGTAAACAATTCATATTTAGGAAAAGGTAGATGACATCCATTTAAGCAAACTATACTTTTATTCCCATTTGCACTATATGATTGATATTTTTTTTTAAATAACCTGTCTAATAGGAAGAGTTTCTAAACAGACATTATAAAATATGCTCAAGGTTTATCTTTACTGAAGAACATGACAGACCACTCATTTCTAGCTGCTGGGAGCCAGCATAGGAGCTTCAGTGCACTGCCAACAAAGTTATTCCCTCAGCAGGTTACAAACAGGATGGCTAGTAGAGTATTTGAGCATTATCAGGGAGAACCAGTGGCAAAGATTAGACTTGTATGAGAAACTTATGAGCTGTGTGTGTTCTTCCTGCTTGTGGAGCAAAGGGGAAAAGCGACCAGAATTCCCATGCCAAGGAGGAGAGACAGATGGGCTGTGGGCTCGCTTCCAGTAGGGGAGACACTGACTCGGGCTTAAATACCTTTATTACAGTAGGGTAAGCGCTTGCTTGTGCTAGTCTGTCAGCAAATATGTAAAGGGTTTGATTTGCTTTTTTGGTTTCTACAGCACTGAGCTCAGGTTTGCACTGAATTATTTATGAAGTCCACAAGATCTCATTCCTGACTCATAATGGACACCTCAGCACCTACCACTGTATTTGCAAAATTAAGATAATTTTTCTTAGGTATGTTACTTTGCACTAATGTCTACTGAATTTCATCTGCCATTTTAATGCATAGTCACTTACTCTTGTAAGCTCTTCCTGCGCTTCTTCAGAGATAGCCCTCATCTTTATGGGACTGAATAACTTAGAATTATCAACATACCATGCCACTTCACCTACTGGCAGAAATCTCCTGGTGACCTCCCTCTACTGTAAAAACTGTTTTCTCCTACCCTTTCTTTCCAATATTTCATCTGAGAATTCCTTTTTGTTCCCAGGCTGCTTAATATCCTCGAGAGCCTATGGTGATAAACTTTTGGAAATCCGTGTGAATAGTATCACCTGAACCTTTTTCAGTTGCATACTTGCTGACACTCTCAAAGGTCTCAATAGGTCTGTGAAGTGCATGCTCCATTATTAAAATGTGTAGCAACTCTTCCTCACTATACTGTTTGTCACAAATTCTTTCTTATATTCTACTTACTCCTCAGTGTAGACACCAATTAACTTGTTTGTGGTTTCCAAGATATTCTGTGAAATCTTTTTGAAAATTGGTGCCAGGTTTCCTACACACCATGCTTGAGTTATCAAGGTAGTTTTAAAATGAGAGGTAACATACCACTGTTAGTATCTTAGTTATTTCATGTTTGAGTTTCTTTTGTACTCCTGATTGAAGACTGATTCTGTTAGTTTGTTTTGCCTATTTGTTCCATAACAGCTTCTCAATACTTCTGTTTGAGATCCATCTGGTGACTCCCCTGCGAAGAGTTTTGGGTTACGAACTTTGTAAGTCTCTTCCATAGTAACCGCAGAAATGAAAAATATATTTAGCTTTTTTGTTATGGTCTTGGCTTATTAGTACCCCTTACATATCCTGGTTATCTGCTAGCTTGACAGACTCTTGACAAGCTTTCTGCTCCTGCTGTGTTCAAGAAAGAAGTTATAGCCTGTTTTGGTTTTGTGCTTTTGCAAGATTTTATCCTCAAACTCTTTTTTTTTTTTTTGGTCCTGACATCACATTTTCACATTGGAACTGCCATGGTTTTTATAGTCTTTTCTACATTCCTCATTTGGACATAGCTTTTGCTGTTTGAATGATGTCTTCCGGCCACTAAAATCTTCTTCACCCTGCTGTTAAGTGACTTTTTGTCCTTCCATAGCCGCCTTCTTTGAAAGATGATGAGTTTTTTCTGTGCCTATAAAGTGGTGTCTTTAAGTAGTCAGTGTCCAGCCTGCCTGCAAAGATTTAACTCTTAGATTCCTCATTTAGCTTCTTTTTAAGAAGCTATCTATGTAGTATCTTTCCAAAGTTGATCCAGTCATGGTGGATTGTTTCTCCTGTAAGGACAGAGTTTTTGTACATTACAGAACAGCTTTTGATCATGACTTTTTGAAACATGTCCCATGTGCTACTCCAAAGTTATATTAGTTTGATGTTATATTTTTATTCCATGCCACCAGCTATTCCCTCTTGTCCCATATATATTTTATCCACCTTTCTCTTTCCTATTGGAGAGAATCACCATATCACTCTTGCCAGCACCGTTTTCCACTCTTACGCATCAGCTTCATTTTCTCTCTCATATTGAACTAAGCTCTTTTTGAAAGCATTTATTCTCAGCTTGTGCATATCTTTGAAATTCTTTGCTTATGTTTACAAAGAAGGAGTAATGTTTAATTTTCCAGCTTTGTGAGTTGGCCTAATGAGAATATGTCCTGTTCCAACTTCACTTCTAGTACTGATCAGTTTGATGGGCTGCTGGTACCTTGATACCTCTGCTTATGACCTGCACAATGTCTAGAATAAATAAGGGAGTTTTAAGAAGAGATTTCTTTGAAATTGAGAAGAAAGTTCTTCAGATGCTTATGAGGAACTTTGCCAAAAAAATGAACGCTAGTAAGCAACTGTTCTGGAGGTTTTTTAAGGGTGATGAAGTTTTGCGCCTTAAACTGATTTGGAGATGGAAATGAGAAGAGATAGGTGTGGCGGTGATGGGTTAGGAAAGGAATTGAAATTGAAGCAAACAATTTACACTTGTGAGAAAGCAGAGGAATGCAGAGAGCAATACAGGCAAAATAACAGTCAACAAAAAGATGGTTTTAGTTTCAGTTTAAAGCTATCAAGGTCAGATGCCAAAAGGTGGCAGTAACTGAGTCACGAAATGATGATTGAGTGGATTAAATCTGTAGCTGTGCCTATGGACAGACAAGAAGGGCTGTGTCTTAAAGTCATAAGGCAAAAAGACTCCATAGGTTTTAAAGCCTGTGGTCATTTTGCTGACTGTTGAAGAGGGATACAGGCATTTGCTTTCCTTTGTTAAAGTGAACTCTGGCCTTTGGAGGAATAAAGCTATTTTGCCTGTATGATACCTTGTTGCTGACACCACTGGGACACCCACAGTGTGCTGGGGAGCCAGTTGCTCACTGCTGGTGCCCTCAGCTCCCAGTGAAAATCCCATGCAAGGGACCACGCTGCATTGCAGCCTTGTCTGCTTGTCCTGCTGTCAGAGAGGGACTCACGCACCAGCACTGTTCAGAACAGAAGGAGATATTTAAAAATTAGAACATTTTGCACAGTGTACAAGTAAAATGTCACTTTTGGGTTTTTTAGATCGTTAATGTCACTTTTAGTTTTTAGATCGTTATCATGACGAGGCAGATGTGCCGACATTGTGGCTGGGCTATCAAATTCTCAAAATGTTTTCAAAGCTAAGGATTGACATGCTTGCTATCTTCTTTCTTGCATGTTTTCTCTTTTTTTTTTTTTTACTTTTCAAGTGTTCCTATATTGTAGAAATCCACATGTATAAATTATTTCTATTCTTTTATATCTAGATATAATAAAGTATATAGTCTTATTAACTAGAAGACTAACTTGTACAGAGAATATTAAATAACTTAATTAAACCATACAATAAACCAATTTATTTGATGGAAATTTCCAGCAGGCATGTAAGATGCAGATTTTGTTTTAATCAAAAGCTGATAATTATCTTCTTGCCTGGGAAATGCACACTAAGAACTGAAAGCCTTAAGTAGAAGCACAAACTGTATAGCTTTATAATTTTCAAGGTACTGAGATAACCAGCTATATATTAGCTAACCTTACATTAGGAAAATGATAAATTGTTCTCTTTGTCTGCTGGCAGCCAGTAGTTCTATACTTTTATCACCTAATGTTCTTCATATGAAAATGTATTCTGATTTATTATGTATTGATAGTCCAAAGATTACTATAGAAAAGTCACTTACACTGTAAGTTAGTCATCTACCTATCTCACAGCATTAGAGATTAGCTTCACTTGATGGCCAGACAATATCTGGGTCTGCTTTTTGGCCTTGGCTTGTACCTCCTGTGCACATACCTGTGTTAAACTGACATTTTGTTACCTATAGTGTACATAACATAGAGCTTTTATTTTAAGGTAAATCAGAGGTATGGATCTACCCCATGTAGGATCAAACACACAAAATTACATGTATTGTGCGGTAAACCTGTTCTATAGGTCACTTAGGATTTGGCTGCTTGACTTGGCTAAGGTAGACAACATTGGAATTGACATTTAACTGACCCTCTTGCATGACTGCTTTCTAATAAAGTCTGTAATTATAATATTCATCTATTATTTCCTCCCCTCAAAATGCCTGCATGGGAAGGAGCTGTGATAAATGAGTGAAAGCTAAAAAGGGCAGGGGAATATTTCTGTAGTATCCATCACTCCTCTGTGGTAGGAGTTGAAAGCATACAGCAAGTGAGTACGGGAAGGTTTTAAAAAAAGCGCATAATTTAGGCCATTGAGTCCAGAATGGCTCTTGCCTGTGTTTCTGCCTCTACTACAGAGCTTCTGTACAATGTTGGACAATTTATTTAAACTGAATTTTTGTCACATCAATACTTGTTTCCTTGTTTTCCTTGGGCCTGACTTGAAACCCTGGGAACTGGCTTGCTGAGTGCTCACAGCTGAAACTGAAATCAACAGCAGCTGTACTTTGAATAGAAAACATGCTGTAGGAAGCCATGTGCTCTTGAAAAGTCAAATCTTAGATCAGACATACAAAATTAGTCATACTTTTATTTTTAATCTTTGTTTGCCTTTGCTTATCTACCTTAAGGCAGGATTAAAACCGCTCCCATTATAGGGATTTTGTGAGCATGAAGGAGCTTGGTTTTGTGAAGCTTTCAGGTACTCCAGTGAGGAATAACATAGAAAAGTTCACAAGGAAATTCAATCATTCTTCCCCTTGAATTCATATAATGAATGACAGCCTATGGCTGTCCACTGAATGAGAATAAAACAGGATGGAGCAGCAGCATGCTAAATAAAGTTGACCTACCTTTTATAGGGAATGAGATGGCATGTTTTATATTACCAAAAACATGGTCTCTCTGAGTTGAACAAATATATATATGTTCGTATACCATAGTGGGGGATGGACAAGTATTTCACTAAACCCACAAAGAAGGTAAACCTAATATCAGCAAAATATCAAAAGAAGGACTCAGAGGACAGGGAAATATATGCTTCGATGTTGATCAATTGGAGATACAAGCAGCACAAGTGATGGGGAGGACAAGCACATAAGAGGACCAATGCATACAAGCGTTACGTAACCACAATGAAGTAAGTGTCAGGCTGCCTCCTGCCATCGCCAGCCCTGAGCCAGCACCAAGCACCCTCTGAGGTACGAACCCTTCCCCAACAAGCCCAGAAAAAATATGTCACAGAAATATGCAGTTTGGAGAGTGAGGTGAAACCATCTATCAACTTACTTCTCCTAAATGTGGAAGCGGCACAGACTCAACTGTTTATCCTCAGTCAGTCGATTTATTTTTCTATTTTAGCAGGAAATAAACCCAGCAAAAATTGGATCATTTTCTGCTGAACTAGTGAGTTAAATGGGCTGATGAAATTATCTGACAAGTTTCATTAGTGTGAGGGAAGGGGTGGAACTGCACTGCTGGAAAGTTAAGAAGGGACTAGGAAGAAAGGATTAAGATTTATCTTTTTTTTGGTGGAAAGTGAACAACTGGATCAACTGAGCTGCATTTGATGAATTTTATATGGAAAACTGTGGAATCCACTCTTGCAATAGTAAGGTTTCTTTTCCATTTACCATCCAAGGCATGGATGCCTGTTCCTTTCCAGTGGCAGGCAAAGGCCAGACTAGACACCCAGAGGGGCTATGAAGGCATGGGCCAGTGTCAGCCTTGCTATACCAAGGACTGCGGAGGCTCAGCCACACCAAGTGAGGATGCGATCTTTGGAGGCTGTGGCCAGTAACATCTGAAAAGTTCTACCAATGCATGTGAATTGTGGTTTTGAGAGATTTCAAAGACCAAGAGCATGTGGAGGTTGAGTGATACAGGTAATTTGTTAGGGGAGGGTGCAAGCAAAGGAGAGGGGTGGTGAGATGGGCTGTTGCATAGGGAGAGCCTGGAGGAGGAGGAGGGTGGGAAGAAGATGTGGTTTTGTTGTAAGACTGGGAGGGGAAGAGGCAGTGATGCAGAGCGAGTTCAGGTCTACAAGGACTTATTAGATCAGATGTTGGGCTGTGTGAATGCAGCTGTACTGTCTTCAGGGAGAAGCCAGATTTTGAGGCTTTGCAGTCTCTTTAATGCAGCACAGAGCTAATAATGCTGGTTCACAGCCAGCTGTTCCTCGAGCTGTGAACAGTGAATGTGCATTGCAGGAACCCCACAGGCTCAGTCTGATCCACAGCCCTGCCCCAGTGGCAGCGCCCACCCAAGCGAGCCCTGCCGCTTGAGAGGCAAAGCTCTGGAGCAAAACAGCTGGTGCTGGGGACCTAACATCTACACTACCAGCATTGCAAGAGGTTTCACTGAAGGTTAGACCATGTCTAGTTCCCAGGATTAAATACTTCTTAGCAGTTGGAGTGTCCTGACTGCACTCATGGAGTTCATCTTCTCGTTTAACTTTGTGAGAAAGGAATGCAGTTCATGTCCTCGGGGCCTGCTCAGTGATTTGAATGCAAGTACAATAAATGCAGATGACTGGGAAAGCTGCTTTAAAAACACGCTCCTGCTTTGAACCAGAAAGCTAATGTAAGCACACACATGAGGATAAACCAATCTGGATCTAGTTTGTGTTTTGAAAGGCACGTTGGTGGCTTGACATGGCCTTGGCTACTCTGGGTCAGGTGGACTGTTGCATTCAATATGTCATGGGGACAATGCTGCCTCTTGGTGTTTTGGCTCTGGTTGTCTTGGGGGACCGCGGTGCCACGGCAGGATTGAGTGTTACTGCTGAACATCCCCAGCACGCCTTGGCCCTGTGGAGAGGGGTCTTCCCTGAGTGGCAGCAGGCACACTGCGCCCAGATTTTCAGCTGTCAACCCTGCCAACTCAGGGCTGTGTTTTACTTCCCTGGGCCTACGACCATGAAAACTAACTCTTGTAGCCACTGTTCCCACAGCAGCTCCCTCAGTTTGTTTTGCATACATATTCATTGGCCAACTGGCCATACGAAAGGGCAGATAAATCTACTTTGCGGCTGAGGTTTGACGTAAGTTGTTTCACATCGTCCTGGGAGCACGTTTAAAAATCAGAGCACCATTCAGTACCTGTGCCCTGGCATGGCTTTGGCCTTTTCTTCTCAAACACTCAACAGCTTCACCACTTTGAAGGAAATTCTGGTAAAACATGGGTAAAGCCAAGCCCGTAGGTCACTGCGGCCGCTCTCTAGCAGGAAATCCACTCAACCTGTACTCCAGGGTCAAATTAGATTTGGGGGCCTTGATGAAGTTGCCAGAGCTGCAAAAGACTTTTTTTTTTTTTTTCTCCCCCAGTACTGTCTTGATGACCAGATTTAGCACCTGCTGGGCTGGGAGCCCCCACGTGAGGGCTGGAAGCTGAGGGGAAGGAGGGGGTAGGGAGGGCCCCGCAGGTGGGATCAATAGGCCCTGACGAGCCCAGGTTTCTGCCATTTCAGGGTGTGGTGGCAGGAAGAGGGTGCACTTGTGGCAACAGGTCAGTAAGGGGCCTTTGTCTTCAACGCACTGGTGGTAGGTAGGAGAGGGGGGCTAACTTGGTAATTTTGCCTTTTCTCCTGGTGGGAAAAGTTGTTTCTGTCCTGTGTTTTGTGGGTTTTTTTTTGTTTTTTTGTTTTTTTGTTTTTTTTTTTTAAATATGGATACTGAGTTCATGTAGGCAGGCAAAGGAGCGGCAGGCAAAGGAGTGGCAGGCTTGGCTCAAATGTGCTGTTTCCATCTAGAGAACTCGTTTTCAGAGCAGTGCTATCTGTAGTAGGCCTGGATCTGTTAAATCTGTTATTAACCTGTGCTATGCTTCAGTCTGGGTGATAATGTTACACTTGTGCAACTGTTTTTATTGTCTCTAGAGCCTAAAACATTTGTATAGACTATAACTGTAGCCAGAGCCACCTCTTGGATGTAGAGAGGCAGCTAGTGATACAAATAGTACCTCAGATCTGCTAGGCAAAGGATATTCGTCCAAGGCCCAAAAGACAGTTAATGCCCATTCTGATGTGAGCAGGTTTGTAATATAAAACCGAATTTAAAAGTAACAGAAATAAGAAATAGTGACTATGTTTTCAATATATGAAATAAAATATTTAAAGATATACATGCATGCTCACATGGTAGGGATTCTGAATAAGCAAGTCATTAACAAGATATTCTAGCCAAAAAAATAATGTAACTAAGTGTATGTGTCCTTGGATAGTAAACATAAGCAGTTATTGTTTATAGCACAGAGTGAGTAAACTTGTGAAGTTTGGTAAGGTCGCTTCTGCAGCGTGTATGTCCACGGCTAGTAAGGCCTTGCACAGACCTCCCAAAGAGCTGTAGCTGTGTCCACTGAGGATGGTATGTACAGCTCTACTCCAGGCATAGGCATCTTGCTTGCATCCTGTTTGTTAGCAAATGATATTGGTTGTTGTTTGATACCACCAGCCAAGGTGAAAAAAAATAAACAGTCACAGCTTTTTAAAAACTTTTTTTTTTTTTTTTTTTTTTAAGATAATGGTTTGCCCTCTTGCATAAAAATAAACAGATTTACTGTCTCCCAGCATCTGCGTCATTTCAGCAAATGGGTCAATGACTGGAATGTGAATTTTTTTATTCTGCTTATAGAAGTGTATGCTACACAAACTAGTTAATATGAGGTGGTAATATGCCAAGTGGGGCTTGTAATGTGCTGATGGATCTATTCTGTATTTTATTCTCGAAAGTTGTCTTTCTTCAGGGCTATCAAACTGGTATGTAACATTAACTTCTTAACAATATAATGAGTTGTTTTCTGCCAGTGCTAATTACTTCTGCTATATAGTGGGTTTTAGTACCTTGTGACAACCTATGATCACCAGAAGTCATCTGATATTTCTTGTTCTGTTCTTCGTACTGTGTTTTTTCTTTTTTCTTTTTTTATCAATAGCTCTATATTCCATTACACTAGTAGCCAGATTTTTTTTGCCATCCTACTGTGTTTAAATGCTAACTTGGAATCCACTGGATGATGAACTATGTTTTTAGAAAGAGAATATAAAAGGTTAAAGCAGCCTTGTTGTAAATAGATGCTCTCAAAAGCATTTGCCCTATTAAGATGAGAACAATTTTTTTAATAATTATTAGGTTTTTTAAAAATTACTCTTGCCTTCAGATTCTAAAAATGGATCCCTGCTTTAACTAATATGGGGAACCACGCTGTGTTTTAGTCTCTGTGGATATACGTACAGCACGTGACTTGAGTTTAGTTTAAACCTAAAGTTTAGCCTAATAGTGGAATGCCTGAACTAATTTTAAACTAGCCAGTTTCAGACCAAATATCTGTAAATCCAGCAGCATGAAGCCAAAATCATTATTCAGCTTTTCTTATGGATTTTTCATGTCTCGTGTGTGTACTATGTTTATGTCATTAGCCTGTTGTTCCTAAAATGCAATACATAGCGAATGTGTGAAACAAGTGGGGAGGAGCATCACAGATTGACTGCAGGGGGCTGAGGTGAAGGATGGAAAATAGGATGTTTTAGAACACATTGGTCAAGTATAATATAGAAGTCAACAAGTGATGGTTGTCAGCTTTTTTTTTTTTTCCCTATTTGTTTACAAATAGGGTTACAGCTGTGCAAAAAAAGTTAGTAGAATTTTAATGAAGGTGAAGATCTTTTTTTTTTATTTTTACTAGGGATTTTTCTTGTTGGCAGGAGGGATTGAAAAAGGAAGTGAGTGTAGGAGGAATAGGGTGGAAAGTTACTGGCAGAGCAAAGTGTTGTCGATTCTGTAGGAGAAGGAAGATGAACCTATGCAGCATATTCCAGAATGTTTGAAGTGAAAATAGAAAAGAATTAATTATATAGGATTTAATGCTCAGGGATTTAAAGCTCACTGTAAGATGAGCCAGAAGGATGAACTTACTGGTAATACCCTGAATGGAAAGGGGTGAAATTGATCTTTGGTGGTTGGAGAGGAGGATTTTGCAGTTTGCAAGACGTGAAGCAACCAGGTCTCAACCTTGAATCAGACCAGAATAAGTAGAGAGGAAACATGAGAAACAAGTTCAGAAAATACGGAAAGGTGCACACAATGAGGTATAGTAGTCAACAGACATGGCTGCAACAGAGACAAAAACAAGACTGTGAGCTCTGGTGCTGTCTATTAGGGTAAATGATGGAGTAGGCAGAAAAGTTCAGAGGCAGAATTTACAACTTGATTTGGGAAAGCTTAAGTTTTATTACTAGAAGTGACTGGTCTTTATATTGCAGATAGGTTGTACTTAATAACATAAGGAGAAAAATCTCAAGCTAATTTTACTTATTTTTTCATATAAATGTTATTTTAAAAAGCTGAAGACCTTCTAGGGCATTTTTCTTATTGTGTTAATAATATACTTCTTGGGTGGTTGAAAGCATGAGACCGAAGGAAAACAAATACACTAATATCACAATATTATATGCCCTGGAGTGCTTTAACAATGTAGTATTTTGTCCAGAGCTAGACCAAAACACCTGGAGTTCATGTATTTCTCCATCTGAGAACCTCAGCTCATTAGTGGCTGGCAAAAGTGTCCCATTACTCATGTCCCTGCTGTAATCTTTCGGTGTATTGGGAATGAGAATGCTGCCTTGCTTTCTGACACAATACATTGAGTCGTCACTAAATAAGATTTATGCTGGAGTGGAAAGAGTTTGTTCTACCGTATGGATGTAGAAAAGGAGTGAATGAAATTTTTCAGGTTGTAAGAGTTACTGCTGTCTTTGTTTATTATATGTTCTTGACTATTTTTTTTATAATTTGTGAAACTATTTCTGAATAGACTGAGTATTGGATGTTTGCACTAGATGCATTCATGTTATAGGGAAAGAAGAAACAAATACACTACCAGTTGCAAACTTATTAACTTTCAAAAAGATGAAGCAATGCAGTTCTTAGGGAAACTGAGTTTTCAGCCTTTTAATCTTGTGGCCTCTCTCGAGACCCACATGCAGATAGGAAACTAGTGACCCAGTTCCCCTTCAGGCTGTAGTAACAAGTGTGAATGTGTTCATCATGTAAACAGGGACTTCCCTGTGTAATGATTTGGTGTGAATGAGGGGCTCCAAACTTAAACTGGTGTATGGTTCTGGCTAGTGTGTTTGAGTTGTGGCAGTGCTGCTGGTTTTTTAATCACGCAAGGGTGCAACTTTGCACCAGAACAGCAGTTCCCACACCTAGCCTTCCTTTAATGTGGGAACAGAGGCTCAGATGACCTTGATGACAAAGCGGAAAATATCCCCTACCTACAATGTAGGCAGACACAGATGTTTAGTGAGTTTAGTCAAGGCAGACTGTGTATATCTCTGACCTTTGCAATGCAATGTTCAGTTGATGGGTTCAATACAATAGATTCAATAAGACCTCGATTAATATCCATTTCCATTTAGAGGAGAGGGATAGAGTTATTATCAATGTGTATGACTAAGCCTTTCCTTCTGACAGAGTCAACGGTGGAATGGAAACCCTGATATACAGCTGTTTAGTTAAGGCACTCCACGCAAAATCTGGGAGATGGGTTCTTGAACTGGATTGCAAAATCTGGAATGAGGATCGTGGTTTCCTTTGTTGAGCATCTTCACACGTTGCTGATCTGTTGTGCATCAGCATTCAGCAATTATGATTTTGTTTTTTATGCATTTTATTTTTAGTTTAAAGCCTGCTTCTGGCTTGTCTGACAGGTAATTTGGAACATGCAATTCTCATTTCCTTTGGTCCTTCAATGTACTTCCCCCTTTCTCTCTTGGCTATTTGGGTAGGGTAGCTGGCAACTGGTAAGCAACTGCTTTCCTTCATTTGGAGGAGGAAACAACACAAAAGGAAACATCTGGATTTTGTGGAGAAAAGGTCTGCAATGGCATTTTGCGATGTTTAAAAGTGTGTTTGAGTTTGCTCCTAACTCATTTTCTTGATCACAGTTAAATGGAAAGTAAATCATGTCAAGGTTAGTCCCTGGCTTGTTACTGGCCTTACTGAGGGGAAATAGAACTTTTTAAAGTTCAGGCAGTGCCTACTTACATGGCAAAGGCTTGCTTATTGAAAACCTCTGTGGCTTGTGCAAATGGTAGTTAACCATGTAAACTGATCGTAAGGGAAAACAATGGCAGTAGGTAGATGAAATACTTCTTCCTTTCAGATGAACATCAATAAAACTTGTTCCCTTCAAAACAGTTGGGGGCATCCAAATTGGTAAAAAGAGAAAGACGCTATAGCTTGTGCTGGAGAGGAAGAATGTTATTAAAATAAGAATTTAGAGTAAGAAATTTATGCCCAGCATTGAATCTGTGTTGTAATGATTGAAAGTAGGATAAAATATTTCTACTTTGATAGAAAAAAGTATAGTGAAATCCCTGTGCTTTTGGCTTGGAAACCTACTAGTGATATTTCAAAAAGATCAAGGTGTTCATGTGGTGATAGGGTGGGTTGGGTACGCGGGCGCGCGCTCTCTCTCTCCCCGCTCCCCGTCCCCCCTGTCTCCCCCCATCTTCTGTTTCAGTGAACTGGAAGGAATGCGAATGGAAAGCAATTTTAAAGCTTAGATTTAAAAGTTATGTCAGTCCTGGGTTGGGTGGATAACTGCAGCTGTCTTAAAACAAAGGCTTCGTTTTTTATTTTTGATTTTATTTAAAAAAAAAAAAAAAAGCATCTGGAGCAGCCAGGCCCAGCTCTCTTCCTCTAGATCTGCAGTTTTAATTAGGAGGCTGCAAAGCTTGTGAGTGCTTTCTTTTGGATTCATAAGGTAGAAATTCCTTTTAGCATCTAGTGGTTGCAGTCCTCCACATAAATTCACTATAGTACCATTCATAACACCTATGCGACAAATCCTTAGTTTCCAGTCTGCCTAGGATGTTCCTGGTGTAGCCATCTTGCACGCAATCTGACATGTGCCCTGGCTTGTGATGGAAATTTTTTGGGGAAAAATAAACAACAGACTGATATTTAAAGAATACCAAACACTCAAATGTCACTATGATTTTGTCTCCGTTTACTTATCATTTGCATATGTGAATAAACAGACTCATACAGTCTGTAGTTAACAGTAAATAGGCAGAAGTCTTTGTAAAAATAGCCTGATGTTTTCCCTGCTCCTGCCTGACCTCCCTTCCTTCCCCATACTCCTCTGTGTCCATGCTAGCCGTGCTTCTACTTCCCCCCTGCGACAGGAGCTTACATGGAGGTCACGCGCAGCCAGACATGTTCTGGAGGGTCCAGAGCCTGAGCCTGGAGCAGGATGCCTAGTGGGGACGGCTACCCCACTGTGGTAGGGCTAGCCTAGGGTGTGCTTCCCCGATGCGCCCATCCCACCAGTTGCACTTCCCCAGGAACAAAGGCCAAGCTGATGGGCGTGAGGCAGAGCCCTCATATTAACTAGATTATGACTCCTGGCTTGCCACAATGATGATCCTGAATCTCATTGTTTTCCTAAGAAAAACAAAAGCTCACTGCTGCTGTTCAACTCCATTCCCGTAGCAGTAAAAGTAGTAAAAATCATAGTAAATAGTAATTAGCAAAAGAGAAATAGTTCCTTTAATAAAACCTTTCAGAAACTCATGTCATTTGAACAGTATGGCATTCAGCATACTGTAAACTTTGCTAAGTTGCAATGACATTCCTTAACTTTCATGTAAGTCCAACCTAAATCATATTTCAATCATGTTGTCCTCTGCTAAATTGTGAATTATATCCTCAGAGACCTAAGGAAGTTTTAAATATTCAAAAATCTAGAGCTATAGCTGTTTTGTGAGAAAGACTTTATTATGGGTCACTAGACTGGATTTGATACTGAGTCAGTTTGAGCGCTTTATTTTGTTGTTTGGAATGACGTAGGCTTGATGTTACAAGAGAGAAACTGTCAAAAATGAGAACATACAGGGTCAAGACAGCACTAATTAGAAAGGTTATGACATTTCCTAGGTTCATGAAGAGGCTTTGTATCTAATCCATTAATCAAAAGGTATGCATGTCTTCCCCCCCCCCCCCCCCCCCCGCTGTTTCTTTTCTGTCTTTCAAAGGTGGGTGATGGGGAAGATTGTATAATTATCGCCTACAGTTGCTTCTGAAGTCAAAGATTTTTAGTTACAGGCTGAAGTTTAATGGAATGAAGGGCTTCAGACAGTGGCACCCATATTTATTGGATGTCTTCAGGGCATTGAGGATTCTTGGCTCAAGTTGGCCTTTTGTTTTACTCTGGGCTTCAGTATATCAGATGTATAGACTTCGCCCTTTTTGTACTTTTTTTTTCTACCATGTAGAAAGGGATTTTCATGGCTAGGGAAAGCTGTTTTTGCCAGAAACTTTTCTCATCCAAATAGAACTGGCGAGTGGCCAAAAATGTGCTGGTTCTTCTTGGGTTGTGAATTTTAATTTCCAGACAGCTCCTTTTAGTACTTGTTCACATAGCCTTTGCTTCTCTCATCATTACTGTGAACAGAGGATGCGAGCAGGTTCCCCATGCCAAAGGTAACATCTACAGGCTCAGCCTCCAATCCCAGCCCCTCAGGTAGGTTACGGGGAGGGTCTCTCCACTTTGCTGGCCTTCCAGCTCTGCCTGGGAGGTGGAGGCTAGCAGCAGCGTGGCCCACTAGGCATGCAGCTTGCCCACAGCTTTCAAAGTCCTCGCTCATCTGCCTGCCTGATGGGCAGATGAAAGCCAGGCTACTCAGCATGCAGATGGTAGTGCAGGTTGCCCTACGGTTGAAAAATGATAAGGAGATTTTTACTTGGTTGGCTAGAAACTTCCTTACCCTCTTGCGAATGAAAAGGCCCCCCTGCCCATTTTTTTTTAAACTCATTGTCATTCATTCAATAGTGTGAAATCTGCTCGTTTTAAAGTATCAAGTATTTTTCCCTAGCAACAAGATTTTTCTTGTAAATGACAGATTGGATGTAGGAGCAGGGTGGGGCAGGGTGAAAATATATCTTTCTTAAAATACTGTTGAATAACTATTGTCTTTACAGCCCTAGTGTTAAAATCATACTACTGACTATTTATTTTAACTAAGGTTCCCTTACATGATAAACAAATTTGACTTACAAAATTTGTTCTTAAATCGATACACATGATACTAAGTTTTAAATATAAAAATCATTTATAACTCATCCATCTCAATTCTATATCACCATGCAGGAATAATTTGTCTAAAATGTTCCTTAATAAAAGGCACGTACTTGAAGATGGGCTCTAAAATCTATGGCACAGTACTTTAAAAGCCTGTTTGCATTTTGTCTGTTTCTTTAAAGGGCTTCCGTATTGTCTCAGGCTCCCCTGGAAATGCAGTAAGGATTCGTATCACATCTCGGTTGCCATAGCAACAGCAGTCTTTCCCATAATGAGCTGCATCATCTGAACTGATGTCACAGCATCATGCAGCAGGTCACACAAGGCACCTCCTAGTATTGCATCTTACAGATGTGCCATAAACATCAAAAGAGGATGATTTGAACAGGACATGGTAAGTGCAAAATCTTGTGCTGTTTTTAATTGCACTGGTATTTTTTCCTGTTTTATGAGGTTTCCCTAATGTAAGTATGTGTGGGTTTTGCCTTGTGAAAATCATTTTGAAGAAAGATGCTGCATGCCTAAATATTATTTTCCAGTCAGACAGGCTAAGACAAAGGCCTACAGAAAACGTATTCAGTCTGAATGTTTAGACTTGTCTTTGCATTTGTGATAATACCCTGAAGATTTGGAGAGAATATATTTAAATTTCACAATCCAATTAAAGTTGCTACTGTCCAAGTTGCTTAAATGGAAAGAATAGCTGTTTTCAATTTTAATGCCATAAACATAGCTTGTTCCTCTCCCTGTCTCTTTATTTAAGCATTCCTAGTTTGGGTAGCTCTTCTTTTAACCTATTTTATTTCAATAGCATGAATATCACCTATTTACTTTCATTGGCCTTCCATAACATGATAGCACAGAAAATACTTTGCAAACCGGTGCTGAACAAGCAACTGGAACAGTATTCATTTTAAACATGGTTCAGGACTGTCCTATTTCTGTTGTTATTCTTAAAAAAGAAAAACACTGATATAATTGTCAAACAATAATCAGGTGTTTTGAACGTACAGCAGATTTTAGCTTTTCTACTGTTTGACTTTCTTTCAATCTGTTTTTTAAATAGTAATATGAATTTAGTGAGTTTTAGATCTATCTTTTACAGGAAGGAAAACAAGGTTTGGTGGTTTGGTTTTTTTTTTCTGCTGCAACTGCAGTAAAAGGTGTAGCTGAAGATTCAGGCATTCTGAGGGGGTTTGCTATGAATAAAATAATAATAGGAATAATTATAAAGGCTTCCACCTCTGTCATGGGAAGAAAATACTTTTATATTTAACAAGCTGGTTAAAATAATGTCTATAATATTTAGCAATTCTTTGCAATGTCCAATATTTGTTTATTTTGTATTAAGGTCTTGCTTCTGGAGGCCAGACTAATTTTGCTTAACTTCAAGTTAATCTTGCTGGATGTTGTACAGCAACATTAATTGTTTGATTTTGCATGTTGAAAGGATTCAGTCTTTCAGCTGCTTGCTATTAGAAGGAAAGAAAAGACCAGACACATGTCACTTTAATTGATCAATATGTCCACTAGGAATTAGGGAGTGGTCTCTGGCTCTGTTCTCTCTGTAGTTTATATTTCAAAAGTGCAACAAGAAAAAATAGCAACCACTAATCTTGTAGTGATGTCTATATTTATTGTGGTTTTTAGTCCCTTATACTTGATAAAGTATGAAGTAGTAAATATAATGAGATCTGACTGCTCTTCGTAGGAATGGGTGTGATGGTCTTGTCTGGCGCAAGCTGGAATGGAGCTCCTATATCTTAATTAGACAGTCTGTACTGCATCATATATGCTTTTTTCAGCATGGTCTGGGTACATTTGTTGGATTTTTTTCCTACTGCAAAACACAAAGCAGGTGACTGTAAATGAACATTAGAATGATGTTGCTTTATTTATTTGTGATGCGTTTTACAGTGTGAAAGTAGTGGTCTCCTGTGCTTGCTGTGCTCTCATCAGGCAAACTCGGAAGGTATGAGTTAGCAAGAGGAAGGGAGGGAGGGCGGGACAGCTGATGTCTGGCTAGTGTCAGAATTAGAGATGTGAAGAGAGCTGGTGAGCAATGCATTTAACTTGCAACTTTTGGGAACAGCAAAGAACAGTTAATAAGGCAAGAGCGTAAGACATGCTTGGTTGCAATATTACGTCTTTATTAATAACAATGTATTTTGTTAGATTTTGCAGGTGACTTGATTATCACTACAATTTCTCAGACTAGAATTAAAAATGAGGGGAAACATATTGGGGAAAAAACAACTTTTGACAGTATTCATGGAGAGATGACCTACTATGAAGCCCCCAGTGCAGACTTTTTTTTTTATTTTTCTAATAATGAGAATGCAAATCCTGTTGTTTTTCAAACATATTTTTTTTAAAAAAGTTCCTGTTACTCTCTATTCCACACCCTTCTCACAACATTGTTTGCTCTGGGAAACACTAGTTAATAATGGAACTGTGATGACACTACTTGTTTCTTGGTGAACATCTCTGCTAATTCTGACTCTAGCTGAATGTCTTGACTGTAGAATACTTCCTGTTCATTTTCATATGGGCCCAAGTGTTTCACTGAGGCCTGTATATGAGGATATGGAACAGTATGGAGTGATGAAGAGGATCTTGCTATAAAAAGCCAGCCTGACTGCCTGAGTTAGAGCATCACCGAATGTAGAAACACTACAGATGTAATACAATTTTGCTTGCTGTTGAGGCAGATTCATAATTGGTACAATTATGTGTGAGACAGTATTCAACAGTAGGAAGACTGTGTTGCTTTCAGTTTTGTTCCGCAGCTGGTTTTACTCATCATTACTGAAGGCAATATGTTTAGTAAATACAAGTATTCCTCTCCAAAGTAGCTGAATTTGGATGCTTATTCTGGACGCTAGAGTTCTTCTGTATATGCAGTTTCATACTGATGTGTAGTTGGAGATGGGCGTATACTAGCAAACTGAAAGGATGTTACTTTTTAATGTTTGCTTTGCTAAAGAATTTTATTATATCGTCAATTAATAGTAGTTACATAGCTTAGTGCTCTAGACTTTATCTTCTGTGCATCATGTCACAGTAGAACAGTGGTGGGTGGGTGTCCCATCCTCCCCAGCCCCTGGCAGCTCTGGAATGGGTCTGTGTCCAGGAACTCAACCCTGGAAAGTCAAGTCAAAGGAGTCCTCTTTATCAGAAGTGCTCAGGCATTGATTAGAACTGGTGGCATTTCCAAAATGCTGGTGAGATAGTTCCTTCAAAACAATTGAGGAACTAAAAATAATTAAAAAATCCTATGCTGTGTCATAATTTACTTGCACCCTTCAGTTAAAATCACTACTGTGTCAAGAAAGAAATACTGACAGAATTCTGGGCTTGATGGTTTTCTGTGTGTGTACTGAGTGCTATTAGCTTCAGGAAGAGGTACAGTCAGCCAGAATGAAGCTCCAGATTTGTATTTAAAAGAAAAAAGATTTATATATATTAAAAGATACCGTGTTTATCTTTTGAAATAGTATATTTACATTTTGTATTGTAAGTATGGCCTTTGCTATATAATGAAGCGTCTGTATATTCTGTAATGAGACATTCTACTGGTATTACTGGGATAAAATTAATGATACATGAATGCAAAGATGACTTCAAGGGATCATCTTGCAACTAACCTATATCTGAATACTAACATTTCTGTGGGCTGGAGGGGAAAAAGGCGCCCTTCACTTTGCCCTTTTGTTGAAACCAGCCACTCATTAAAGCAGATTTCAGCTGCAGAAAATAAAAATCCTATACGTTGCGCCTATCATGAGTCACTTGGGCTGGGCCAGGTTTTTCCTGCTGCAGGAAGGGAAGGAGCAAAAGGAAAAGCTGAGCTGGATGGAGAGCCAGGAGGAGTCTAGATTGCCGCTTTATGCAGTGGGGGACCAGGATGTACAGTGGATGGATGTGGCAACGGATAGGCAACTGTATCTGACTCACTGTCATGATCCAGAACTCTCCTGAAGAGACAGCTGCCATCCTGGGCTTCTCAGCTTCTGCAGGCTTTGGCCTAGGGGAGGAGAGACCTCAGCTACATTCCTAACCCTATCAGGTTCTTGCTATAGCCATTTTCTATTTTGTCAGTGCTTAAAGGCTCCCTGTCCCTTGTTTGCTGAGTGGGCACGTATGCTTTTTAGTCAGTTCTCTTGTACAGAGGCCAGTGGAGTATTTTCTTTTTCATGTCTGGTTTTGTATCTAACATTACCTGCTGATTTTAAAATAAAAGCACCTAACCCCACTTCACACCCATCAAGTCAAACCTAAAAATGCACAATATAAATCCCTTAACTGGCTTGGTATGGTCATAGTAGTTTTAACTACATGAATAGTCATGCTACTTATCTATATACACACACGTGTGTGTGTGTATATATATATTACATCAGAAGGATCATCACAAAACTCACTCTTTAAGAGTATCAAAATGTGATTTCCCGAAGCAAAAGTTTTCTTATTTTTAAAATGCCTTCAGAAAAGCTTTGCTTCATGAGGAAAAAGGGTGGGGAATAAAGGGAAAAAACAATCCAGATAGCTCTTCCCTGCCTGTTTTGTGGTTGAACTACAGGTTTCAAATATCTAGACTCTTGGGTACTTTGAATCCCAGCAAGGCTGACTCAGCTTTTCATCCCTCCAAGGTCAAAAAAATTCAGCTCTGTGCAGTTTACAATGTCTGGCGCTTTCAGACAAGATGTTTAAAGCCAGGAATGCTCTCCGCTCTGCGTGAGCTCTCAATTCTTATGGCATGTGTCAGATACAGGCTTGCCCTGGCAGCCTTGGACAAAATGCTGTTGCCACCTGCTTCTTGTGCAGTATTCAATCCTGATGCCAGGCAAGGAGGTGCTTTCTCTCAACTGTTAAATGAATGTCTTCTAAGGCACCTGGAAGTGGAGATAGCTTGTAAATTTAAGCGAAGTATTCTCCAGCCCAGAGGAAAATCATTGTGTCCTGTGGAGAGTATCCACCTCAAAGTTAAGGGTGGAGGATGAGCACTGTGAATTGTAATGCTGCTTTCTTAGCTTTGACAGCTAAGTGGCTTCTGCAACTGTTAAGAGCACGCAGGGCAAGTAGTCAGCTCTCTGGATGACTGACTGTTTTGCAGGGTGAGGCAGTAAAAAGGCGCTGTGTAAGGGGAACCACAGGACCCTCCATGAGGCAGTCAGGCTTCTGTGAGGCCCAGTACAGGCGCAGAAAAGGCTGACCCCAAGTACTGTTAGTGCACCAAGTCAAATTAGTTTCTCATAGACACCAAGTATACTAAGCACATAGCCGAAATGTGCTCTCTCTCTTTGGCAAAGAGATCTTTCAAGTGATAGTGATTTCCATGAGGAAATAGCTCTATGAAATAGATTTCCCAGCCTCCATGGTACAGTGTCTTGTGGGAGCTGACACACTTCAAAAGGCGGCCTTTGTTAGTATTAGGTTGTACTAAAAGAAGTCCTAGCTTTTAGGTGAGGAAGCACCCAGCTGCGATAATGAGTTCTGTTTTCAGTCTAACTGTAAATCGATTACTTTTGCATCTGTTTTTTTCTTTCAACGGTTGCCCTATACTGATTGTCCTGTAAGCTCGATGTTGTCATAATTTCAGGATTAGAATGAAGACATGACGTTGCTTCATGCGCTGTCAAAGAGTAATATTATTTTTTTGCCAGCTTGATGTGTAGATAAAGTAAAGGAGGCAAGTATCTGAATATAAAACAAGTTGTGTGCCCCCCCGTCCCGTCGTTGTCCCCCCCCCCCCCCGCCCCCCACAGTGTCATTTTCGCGGCATTGTCTCTCTGGACTAAAAGCTTGTAGCTGAGTCTCTACTTCAGTCTTAAAATGCATCCCACCTAACCTCCATTAGCTCCTCCTTGCGCACTATGTTAGACTTCCATTTCTTGTTTTCAGCTCCTGTTCAATTCTATCATGTATTGACTTCCTCTGTGTCTTACTTGCTCCTTCCAGCTTTCTGTTCCTGAATGTTACACCTGTAATTGCTTTCTTCTACGAAGTTGTCATTCTCTTTTTATTTAAATGCCTTGGAAAAAAGTTGTGTTTTCTCTGGACAGTGTCTAAAAAGTGGTTTATGAAAAGTTATATGCAGAAAACTTGTGGGACTTCAGGGTAATTACTATGTTTTAAAATAACAAAACCATTCAGATATTTCTGTCAAAGTTTGGATAGGACCCTTACAGTGCTAGGGGCTATACAAATACCTGAGAAATGAAGCCTTTCCTGACCAGATTGCATTAATTTTCAGTTTAAATTGAGATGAGAAACTATTTTCCTCACTTTTCCTAAATATCCCTCATAAGGGATAAGTAACATGCCAAAGTTTCTTGGAAAACCTTTGGCAGATCTGGGAGAAGTTATTTTTCTTGTTGCTCGTATAGTACTTCAAAAAGAATATAATCTTTTTTTCTGTGTTTGTACTTTCCTGTCTCTGCTTCTGTGTTTGTTTTCTGAGGTTGGTTGTGTTTTGTTTGTGGTGGTTGTACTGGATAAAGCTGAGCTCATATTGGAGATCTAAGAAATTTCAAGGGATTTAAGGCAAAAAATGATTGTTACCTACCCTAAATTAGGCTGCAACTTAACACGATGAGCTTGGGAACGTTCTCGTCTTTCAAAAGAGGAGGATCTGCTTGTCAACCTTTTTTAGACAAACCTTGACTCTACTGTTTAAAATGAAACATAATTAAAATCTGTACCTTAGTTGCTGGAAGCTGGACCTTTATATGCTTGTTTGGCAACAGAAAGCAAAAAGTTCTGTGCACTTCTTGGTTTTTAAAAGAAATTAACACATTTGTTTTAGAAGTTTTAAAATAGCATTTCCTCTATTGGCTAGATAAGTGCTTGTCCTTTGTTTGACAGATTGCGGTCACAGAATATCCACTGCCAATGGAGCTGATATAAAAAAATTTCTGCAAAATAGATTAAAAAAAATAAGAAAACAACATACCTGCCTACTGAAATATTAGGCTCGTTAGGTAGGAAATTGGAAAGTAAGGATAAATGCTTGGTTTGCGCTACAAAGTACAACCTTAGATGCTTGTAAGTAAGCCTACCGAGAAATAATGTTGAACAGGTGACTTGTATTGCATTTTTGCCCTTTGAATAAGCACGATAAGATTTTTGACAGGTACTTATTTGATAGAGGCTGATAGAACTCATACAGTGAATACAAACCAAAAAGAAAGGAGCTAGATATCGTCAAGTCTGAGGGCTGTGTAAGCTTGTTTTTGAGTTGATATTGCAAGACAAGTCTTAAAGAAACTCAAATAAAATACTAGTTAGCAATGACAAAACCAATGAAAGACTTTTCTCAACACTTAGTTTTTGTCATGAAAAAACTGCACTTCAGAGTTGAGTGCTATTGATAGAATAACTGGGGTCTATTGAGAATGTTTTCAAATAAGGACATCTTTCAAAGCTGTTGCATGTAGCTACTCCAAGCTGCTTACAATTTTCAAGTGTGTTAGATCATGTTTAGAAGCAGCTTTTCCTGCTGAGGAGGCTAATTCCCTGGCCAAAGCATTTCTATACTAGCAAGTATATATCCTTCCTGTGCTTTAAGCTGTACGGCTAATCTCCTAAAACATACCATATTTTGTTAGAATAGTAAATCAGATTTTGATTACCACAAAAAAACCCACCCAAAACCCATAGCTTCAGCTAGCAAAGGCTGCTATCTCTCAGATTTCAGCACGTCTAGTCTGTGTTGCTAAGGCAGTGACACAGCAGATATGTGAGTTGCCATTTTAAGGGTCAGCTATTAAAATATGCAGGGTGTATTTTATAGATCCTTAATGTGTCATCTAGTCTTGTTCCTTCTCAAAACTTCATTGTAGTATTTTACTAGGTCATTAACAATAACAGCCCAGTTTAGTTTTTGATGACATTATGCACAGAAACCTTGGAAATTAATTAGGGGATTTTTGGTTTTCTTGTATCTGGGAAGGTGGAGTCCAAATATGCTCTGTGCGTGTTGTAGGAACAGGCAGTGTTTCAGCAACAGTGATGATTGCTCTTTCAGAAGAAAATAATTTTAACTCTCCAAGTGCTTGGCATCTGTTTGCAATGCAATAGCTTTTTAAAGTAAACCTTCAAATAAATGGAGAGACTTGATTTTGTATTTCTGTGAATTATGCAGAAAACTTCTTACTATTCACTTTGTTCAGCTTCATTATGCTATTTTGAATTGGATTGGAACTTCAGTTTCATTTGCTGGTCCCACCTACGTGATCCCTTTTCTTTGTTGTAAAGCCACTTTGGTCATGAGGGATAAATGCCCCTCAAATCTCTGTTGTTCTCTCTTCTCATTGGGCAATACGGAGAAATGTTTGTCAGCACATTGAGGGCCTGAATGGTCAGTTATGTAGGACACTAGTACTAGATTAATATTTGTTTTGGTAAAGATCTTAGGTGTTCTCCCTCCTGTACTTGTCATGAAAATGCACTGAAACTAGTATGAGGACTTCCTGGGTTTAAATTTTAGTGTAAGATGATATAGAATAAGACCTGGTCAGAGAAGTGATAAGCTACAAGAAAGGTAGCCTTGTGCAGATCTGTGATACCTGAATTAAGGAGACCTGGAAACTGCTTCTGACTCTGATACTAAATGTGCCTCTTGCACATCGTCTCTGAACTTGTGCCTCTCGTTCATCACCTGTGGAATGGACATAATGATACTGATCCCCTTTGTAAAGCACTCTATATAAGTGCTAGGTGACGCTACTATCAGTTTAACTTTACACACACACACACATATATATAAACAGGCAAGACAGTAGCAGATGCCAGACAGAATGGTGGAAGGGAACATTGCTGAATAAAAGACAGATGTGGGTGCTGAAAATAAAATGTAAATATCCAAAGGAAGGAAACTAGCTTTTGGGATTTTTGTCCTGAGATAAAGGACTGCATAGTAGAAGACTTACCAATGTATGGAAAACTTTGTGGTTTTGGCAACACAAAAATTATATTTATAAGTAGTGCATGCCAAACAGTTGAGCCTGCTTAATTGAAAATAAAAGCTTAACTCCACAATTAAATTTGAAAAGACCGGGCAGATATCTCTACTGGCTGAGTCTAAGCAATTTGCACATAGACAGAGGCAGCAACACCTGGTCTGTAAAGCTTGAGGCAATATGTGCATGCCATTCTGCTGTAAAAGAAATTATTCCTTTTTTGGGGAAAGAAGGGGGACCCACCAGGCTTTTGCGTGACCTTCAAGGGCTCCTTTCCACAATTAGTGCTTGATAAGAATTATTCTGCAAAATGCTGTTTTCTCAGTCATTGCTGATTCATTAAAACACCTATCGTTGATCTTCATTAAACTTTTTTTGTCTAGGTTTTGTTCAGAGAGCAAACAACCCAAACCAGCTAATGACTGATGGATATGCATTAAAATAAGATGTAAGATACACAGGTCTAACATCTGTTCTGAATTAGGCAGACCCCTGGGTTCTGGTGATATCGCTCTTTCCAGTCTAATAAATATTTATTTATAGAAACGAAAATGTCTGTAAGTGTCAAGAGAGCTAAGGATGTATATTTCCAATTCATGTGCCAATAGCTCAGGTAAGAGGAGCATGGAAAGAAGGGCACCTTATGAGTGATTAAAAGTAGCCCCCACAATTAACCTGTATTGTTTTCTGACTCCCAGTATAATTTAGAATCCACTTCAGTTTAATCTTCCTTAGACCTATATGCTGGCATGTAACTTTGATTCCTGCATTCATCCTTTGAATGGTTAAAAAAAAAAAAAACCCACAAAAAAACCAAACCCAAACAACTAAGGATGCATGTAATATGTAAATAAAACAAGCTAGTATGCTAAACTCAGCACCTAAATTTAATGTTAGACATATTTGAATTCCAACAGCATATTTTCTTGACCTTTCTTGAATGGCTTATACAGTAAACTGTGTGTTTCTGTGTGTTCCTATTGGGTGTTAATTGCTGATGGAGTGTTAGTGGGTTTTTTGTATTATTCTTATAAACTGACTAGTACCTCATGGTTTTAACTAATCCTTAATAAGTTCAGACTCTGGACAGCAATTACCTAATCAAATGTATGAAGATAAAATAAGGTTCTGAGAAACATTCCTTGGTTTGTCTGGTGCTTTCGTTGGTACGGGAGAACCACAGGGAAGGCAGAGGTTGTAGAGAACCTGAACAAACCTTCAGTCTGTGAAATGGTATTTCCCCCCTCTACATTCGACCTGAAAATTATATGTTCTGATAGTGAAATTTGATAGCATTTGGAGACATGAAAAATGCTGGTCTGGCAGGACTCAGCATTTTAATTTTATTTTATTTTTTTAGCAATATTTTCCTAGACTGGAGAAGGCCTCAGGGATTATAATTAGCCTGTCTTGGGCTGATTAGTGTTGGGTACTTGAAGATCCTTGATCAACAAAATAACATATCCTGACAGCCTAGTGGAAGCAAGTCCAGCATTTCACTCCTCCCTGCAGGGAGCTGAGAAAAGAATCGGTTTGGTAGGTTAAATCCTTTTGTGAGGAAAAAATGCTGGATGTATTGAATACTTAGAGGTGGTTATCTCCTGGGCCAGGATGCACTGGAGGCTTTATTCCAGCCTTTCAAAGCATTTTCCTGAAAGTGAGGAAAGTATGATCTGTGCCATAAGACTCCGTTTAAGCCCTCTTTATCTTATTGATGCCCTCTTTATCTTATTGATGCTTCATAACTGTTAGCTGCGCCATAAGCAAAATTTAGCTTTTTCTAAAACAAAATCAGATATCTTTACCTCTGCAACTTAAACTATACACAGAAACGTACTGATGATTAAAAGGCTATATAGATCTTTTCTGCTGAATAGAGGCCATATAGATCTTTTCATAGCTCTATGATCGCACAAATTGTAAACAAGTATTTCAGTTTTAATTACATAGATTTTAAATCTAACTTCATAAATGAGTTTATATTATTTGCTAAAATAGAAATGCAGCTGTCTGTGTTCAACAAAGACTAGAGAATGAGTAATTAAATGGAATGTAGAATGTGTATATTAAAAATGGTTCAAATTTCTTTCTGAAATTTTTTCAAGTAATCCTAAAAGATCTTCACACAGAGAACTACAATACTCAGTAATGTACTATTGCAGCAAGACTATTTTTGCAAACTAAATCTCTATGAATAGTTGCATTGTTTGTAATCAAAAAACTTCAGAGTTGGTTATACTATCGGACATCATTTGATACAGTTTGCAGCATTTTAACAATATCTTCTAAGACATAAGTGTAAAATATCACAGAATCAAAGTTAGATTCAAATGGGATGAAACAGGCAATACTCCAATAACAAACAAAATTCCATTCAGTGACCCTTTAGAAGACTGGTAAAGATGTAGATATAGGTCAGATTACCAGCCATTTGACATAAAATTTATGAATCTAGCAGCAACTCTGTGGTGCTGAGAGTAGAAGAAAGTCCAATAATGTTTCCCCATCATTGTCAATTGTACTAGGGCCTAGTATTACACTTTTTGGGTGGTAATGAAATACAAATAATTTCCTTTTTTTAAGGGGAGGAAAAATATTGTTCTTTAAGATTAAAGAGATTAGAGTAGAAGAAGAACGGAGGTGGGAACGGAAATTGATATCTAAACATTCACTTCACTAGCTCAAGTGTGTGCACCAGGGACATTAACTTTGAATCCAAGAAACAAATCTAGAACATATTGAAACACAGCAGGGAAAACTTGATTAACAAATGCACAAATAAAATGTGAGCTTCTGAGAGTGAGTTTTTTGTTTTTAAATAAGAGTGAGGGAGCTAAAAGGGTATAATGGTACTTTAATGGCTCCCAGGCTTTGCAATGAGATAATTGCTGCTGCAGTGACAAGGAGGAAGACTGTCAGAGTTCCCTTGAGAGCAGTGCAGAGGCTGGGAGGAGCAGGGTCTGCAGCACAGCAGCAGTGGGTGCACTGCTGCTCAGAGTGGGGTTTAGTCTAGTTATTACCTGTAATGATCATGCATGCTTATAAATTATGTCTTGGAGCAGCCCAGAAACATCAGCACAAGGTTAGTCTTGAAGCTACCTTAAGACTTCTTTCTTTTCATGACCATGTCTCTCCTGCTATTAGAGGCATACCAGTGAAACTTGCCTCAGGAGGTGTTTAGATCTTGTTCAGGTCTGACTCTGTTACAACTGATTTCTCATGTTTCACTTCTAATGGAAATATAAACCTGTGGGTCTTATTCAAGGCTTACAGGAGTCATTAATAAGCTTCAGGCCCAGTATCTTCCCATGTTGTGGTTTATTTTATTATATCCACCCCACCCCCCCACCCCACCGTTTCTGTGATTTCCCCAAGGAAAGTGTCATGTGGTAAATTGAATGAAGCCAAGTAGAATACTTGGAAGCAGCAAAACCATTTGAAATGTGTGTGCCTCATTTGAGAATCAAAGGCTTGAAAAAAGGCTGTATGACTAAAGAGTTGGGAATAATCTTGCTCCTCAGTTTCCTGCCAAATAAAGAAAATGTTATTGGTATCATCTGTGAAATTCAGGTTGCTGTTAGAGTATTGTGGAGTGCTAAAGTATTTTTTTGTGTGCTGGAAAGCTGATTAAGATCGGAGCACGAGTAATATTAGGCAGGTGGGGTTTAGATTCATTTTTCAAGAAGCTAACATGAATTCTTTGCCTTCCTGAGTGGTGATAAAATATCTTGCCAAATTTGAAGGGTTTTATCCTGGCTACAATTTTCGAAATATAGTATCAAGCTTCAAAATGGTAAAGAAGCCAAAATTTTCAGGAATGCATCAAGAGCTTTAGAGATGTGTGGCTTTATTTTCTAAAAGGCCAAGTAAGATATCCATGGCCTGAAAGTAAAATTAAAAAATTCATTGATTTTTATGTCAGGAGGGCTACACTGCTTGATATTGGCTTATAGTTTCATTGGCTTTGCTCTTATCTGAAATGTGAAAAATTCCCAATACTGAATCTCAGAATAAAAGATTCTTGTTGTACAGGAAACAGTTTCAGGTAGTGATTTCTTTGAACTAAAGCATAATTGCAAACTTAAAACATGAATTTACAGGAATTATTTATGATAGCCCCAGGGAACAAAGTCCTATTTAATGAAAAAGCAGGGATCATAGTGACAAAGTGCATGAGCACTAAGAACATTAGTTTCAAGATCCACAACTCCATCCGCTAATGTAGTTCAATGCAATTTTGGAAAAATCAACAGTAGGTACAGTAGATGCCAGTTGTTTTTGTAGATTCTAAAAACAAGAAACCTAAGCACAGTACTGTGATCTGTTTTGGCATTAGTGTTATATTTCTATGGTTATTGTTGTTGTTATTGTTAATGTTGTCAGAAAGAGAGACTTAGCATGTGAAGTCATGCGCAGATGCACACACAAGTCCCGAGTATCTCCTCCCCACCCCAAAAACACATACTGTGTGAGTCTGAGAGCAGGCCTGCAAAGGAACGTACCAGGAACATGGCAAGTATGTGAGAAGATATTAAAGATTTTTGACATGAGCTCCTACATGACATATAACAACCCTGTTAGGTACTCCCTCCATCACTTATTGACAGGTCAGATTTTTTTTTTTTTAAGAAGTGATTCTTGCTGCTAAAAATATGTGGGGAGTGCTAAGCAAGAGAGTCAATAGTATCCTTTTGGGGTGCTTGGTCAGACAGGGAAGGGACTTGAGAGGAAGAAAAGAATATGCCCAGGGTGTGCTTGTGGTATCAGGGTGCACAAGGAGATACAGAGAGGCAGCCAGGACCAGCCCAGCTGGTGAGAGTCAGAGTCTGGAGAAAGCCCCTTAGAGAAGGGTCACAGAGCAGGAAGAAAGAGTTTGGTAAGAGCTACCTAAAGCAAAAGAGGGGAGAAATCTGGCTGCTACAGGCTGAATGAGTTTGCTGTGGGCTGTAACAAGCTGAGGGAGAATGAGGTAACAGCTGATATAAGCAGGCCAGAAGTTAACTGGTGTTTAAAGACTCCACAGGCTCCTACTCCTATGCAGCTCCTGTCAAAATAACATGAACGCTGCAAACTCCTCTGTGGCCATCTAATGGGTATGATGCACTATTTCTAGTCGTATTGGGAATAAGTCTAAGAAGTTTAAAGTACAATGTGCAACCAAATATATCTAATGGCATTATCCAGTATGGTTACAGCATGCAGAAAATGAATCAGCAGCAATTTAAGAACATAATAATAAATTTAACTTCGGCTAAGCAAGCTCATTTTTTAAATCCTTGGAGACTCTGCAGGATGTTTTAATGGGTCTTTTGTGATGTGGATATTTCCTTAGTTTAAAAACTGGACTAAATAGGTTCATTTTGCATAACTTGGGAAGGAGCCTTCATACGGTAATGATTTTAGGTCACTGCTAAGCTAGACCAGATGTGGATGAATGGCTTAACAGTGAAATGCTGCATATCCCATTACAAAGCTTTTTAGGCCTATATACTTACCCTCTTGGCAATAAGCTTGCAATTAATGAGTAAGTCCTTAATACTTAGTTATATGTCAAAAAAGGTAATAATAGTTCCACCACAGTTCTCGATGATTTTGGGGAACCTTTGAAGCCAGTTATTGGCAGAATAAATTGATGGAGCTATCTGTAATTAGGAAGAAGTTAATTTGTGTGTCATTGCCACCCAGAAAGATATTGTCTCCCTCTGTGTTATAGAGGTTAGCAAAGAACCATATTGAAACCATAAACAAAACCTATTTTCTGGGTGAAAAGACGGAAATGGTGTGATGTAGAAAGCTGCTAAATAAGGAATGAACTTTCTGAAGCACAAGCTGTAGTCTTTAAGATATGAACAGTTGTCTCCTAAAAAGAAGACATTATTGACTTGCAGAGATCCAGAAAAAGTTAACTTTCTGTTCTCTGAAATATCAAAAATAACAAAAGATAATTTACTGACCTTCCTTCGTGTTAATATTTAATATAGAATAGAATAGTTCAGATGGAAGGGACCTACAACAATCACCTAGTCCAATTGCCTGACCACTTCAGGGCTGACCAAAAGTTAGAGCATGTTATTAAGGCCAGTATCCAAATGCCTCTTAAACACTGACAGGCTTGGGGCATTGACCAACTCTCTAGGAAGCCTGTTCCAGTGTTTAACCACCCTCTTTGTAATGAAATGTTTCCTAATGTCAAGCCTGAACCTCCCGTGACACAGCTTTGAACTGTTCCCATGCGTCCTGTCACTGGATCCCAAGGAGAAGAGACCAGCACCTCCCTCTCTACTTCCCCCTCCTCAGGAAGCTGTAGAGAGCAATGAGGTCGCACCTTAGCCTCCTTTTCTCCAAAGTAGACAATCCCAAAGTCCTTAGCCGCTCCTTATAGGACATGCCTTCCAGTCCTTTCACCAGCTTTGTTGCCCTCCTCTGGATGCATTTAAGGATCTTCACATCCTTCTTAAATCGTGGGGCCCTGAACTGCACACAGTATTCAAGGTGAGCCTGCACCAACACTGAATACAGTGGGATAATCACCTCTTTCGACGGGCTGGTTATACTGTGTTTGATGCACCACAGGATGCGATTTGCCCTCTTGGCTGCCAGGGTACACTGTTGCCTTGTATTGAACCCACTGTTGACCAGCACCCCGGATCCCTTTCTGCAGGGCTGCTCTCCAGCCACTCCTCTCCCAATTTATACTTGTGTCCAGCATTACCCAGCTTTATATTATATTTTAATATAATATAAAGGTAGATGTGAAATGGTTAAAATGATTGGGCTCACAAGCTCAAATAGTGTTGAAAGCTTGGTTGCATTTGGTTCCTAGTCCTCTATTCTTGATTCAATTGTAGCTGTCCTCTTTTTTTTGTTTAGACAGGTGTTTTGCAGTCAGAAATGTCATCTGAACCCTTTGACAATGATGGATCTTCCACTAAGTGTTATGGAGGTCCTCAGTCAATTCACTAATGAAGCCTTTATTGCATCTGTTTTTTCCACCATTAATTTTGTCTATATGTCAATGCTTTGTCATAGAAGAATAAAATATTGTCATAGAAGAATAAAATAAAATTTAAGTAAAGAGATACAAATATAATTAAAATCCATGTTTCTGTAGAACCTTTATATCTTTACTTAAAAGTAATTATCAGTGTATTGGTCTATATCATGAGACAATAGATCTATCCTGCAGTTACTTCAGCATCAGTCCACATAGAAAAATGTTTTTTAAAGATGTGTGCTGTGATTTTAAAATGAAGAACTGAGGGCCGGATGGAGAGAAATGTGTTTACTGACTCTGCAATATCTGAAATATTAAAAGTAAAGAATAAGCTACTTCCCTCTGCAAAACAACAAACTATTAATACAAATAGTTTTGTTACTTTCTGAAAATAATAGCTACGTCCTTCTGGCATTGAGCTCAATTTAATCAATGCTGACTTTTCATCCAGAATTTGTTTCCCTGGACTAGTAGTTCACAATACTGAATGATGATTTGCTTAATAAATCCAAGCATAATAAAACTACATCTTTAAAACAGCAGTTGAGGACTTAAATTAAAATTCTGGCATACATGACATTTTCTGTGTGTGAAACTAAATGAGAGCCACAATTTTGTATTTTTTTTACATCTGGAGCATATAGGTTAGGCATATATTTTTCAGCAAATTTTGTAGGTGAGCTTAATAGGCAAGTGATTTTCTTTTGTCTGGGAAATAATGCATTTTCTTCAACAGTTTGAAGACTGCTCGTCATTTTAAAAGTGTCTAAGAGGACATGTACTGACCTAGTACCATAGGTCACTAGCAGAACTATCCAAAGACTGAAGTGAGACCCAGGAAATTTTTTTCAGTGCATTTATGTGGGCCAGAATTTAAAGTTCCTTATGCCTCCCAAGGTAAGAAAAATTGCTTGGAACAAGACTGAAAAACCCAGTTTGGTTCCCATCATTTAAATTTTTCTATGACGAGATTACTGCAGCTTGTTCATTAAGAAACATGTACCATAACTAAATTAACTTAGTGCATTTTATAGAATTTATTTTTTTCCTTTTGGAAGTAAGAGATGGAAGTGATTCATGATTCTTTTTGTTTTTCATGAAATTGATGGGAACAGGTATTTCCATTGAATTTCCTGTCTTGATGAGTTTATTCCTAAGACTTTTTAAAAGATATTTACTTTCATATATGTATATGAAATCACTAAGAATGATTACATTGTAAAGCATCATAAAAATTGTTGATAAAATAATAGGCAAATGAAAAAAAAGAATAATTTTGTTGTAGAGCTTTTCCTTGTTTCAAAATTTTACAACCTTTTAGAAACTGATTCTGAAAAGATATTTTGGTTCTAGAACTTCATCTACTTTATTCTGAGAAATGTAGGTACAAAGCTAATATAACATTTTGGAGCTGTTTTTTGAACAGTCTTGCTCCCCAGTACGCTGACTTACAGTTAAAAGTTTACAAATAGTTTTTAAAGAATGAGGGAGAAGAATTTGAAATTCCAGTGATGTTTTCTGACCTTCATGAGAGAAATTTCTGATTAGTGCTGAAAAGACTAAAACATTGTAACAAGTCAGAAGTTAATGGATGATGAGATATTAAGAACCTAAAAGCAGCAAAACCTGTGTAACACTGACAATATATTTACAACCCCTTTCACACATGTTTTCTAATCTTTCAGGAAAAAAAATCTCCCTAATCACATTAATTCAGAATCATCTGTGGTTCTAGGAGTATAAAGTTTTCAGAATAAAGATTTTTCAGATTAAAAAAATGAATAGTAATATTAAAAATAAAGGTAGTAGTAAAGCTGGTACCCATTCCAGTCTCTTTCACTGACCGTTTCCTAAAGAAAAATGTATTATATGTAATAATAGAATTAAAAGCTAAGTAAGAAATTGAAGTGCAGCTAAAAATAGATAGCTTTGAAGTCTGCAGCTTTAACATATAGCAAAAGATACTGGCCTTTCCAAACTATTTGGTCTTCTCAAGCTATTCGGCCTTCTCAAAAGGGAAAAGAAGCATTCCTGTGGCTAATATATGGATTAGCCTAAATGCTTGTTTGGGCCTCAAAACAATTTGCGATGTGAATTTCTGGGAGGTTTTGTCCTACTTTGCTCTCTGTTTACTTCTTTCTGCATTTGGAAATTCTGAAGTACTATGGGAACACATTCTTGTGGTGGTGTTTCTGACCTGATCCAAACACAAAATTAAATACTAGAAAACACTGTTACACTTGTGGTGTCTGCTGCTATCTATTGCCTCTGTGAGATTCACTACCATCATAACTTTCTAAGTCAATGAAACTAGTTACCTTAGGAAACATTATTCTGGCTACCGAGCATAAGAAGGAGTGTTTCTAATTTTATGCACACTCGAGGCTTAGATGAGACTCTGGTGTTCACTGAACTTCAATTCTGCTAAAATCTAAGTAGCAGACATAAATTCTGAAGTCTAAATCTGTAAGTCATCTAGAACTTGATAACTTTTGTTATTGTCAATGGAACAAATGCAAGTTTAGGTGCATTGCTTTTTATGAAGGTTTTATAAAGGGTGAAATCCTTTAGGAAAGTTGGAGAACTAGATCAGCAGGGACTGTCCTTTAATAGTTTGTTCCTAAATTGTACAAATGTTGAGCTTGATTCCTGCAAAATTGATAATGCTGACAACTCTGAACAGGCCCATATTCAAGCTTTGGCTGGTTAGAGCTTGGAAAATCTATATTGGACTAAAAAGGTGCTGGGTGTTTTAGCACACTTTTGAAAGATGCACGTCAGTGACTACCAGGCTATGAACAAGTAAAGTTACGATAATGCCCCACAATTCCTAAAAGCTGGAATGCATATATTAAATCTCTTTGCAAGAGTCCCAGGACAAGTCGGGCGCTGGCAGTTCTATAATGAAATGCACTATTTTGAAACACTGAGATAACAGTAAATGAACTTGATAGCTTTGCACCATATAGCACATTGATACAGAGAGCTCAGGCCACTAAAGCAGTAAGGCCACATTAGTGGAGTACTCTACCTGAGGCAGTAAATTTATCAATCAACTGGACTGATTACTAACAGAATATGGCTACTTTTCAAGTAATCAAATGCATAAGCTTGAGAAGCCCCTCACTGCATCCTGCTGTGTGGCAGGGATGATCACAGTGTCCACCTCACACACAGCCTTACCTAGTGTCACAAGCAACTAAAGTAATGATGAAAGGGAATCCTGAAAACTGGCTAATAACTTCAGGTGAATATTCACTGTGGAAGAATTGGCATTAACATAGCATGACTGATAGAAGACTTATATGAAACCCTAATGTATGCACGTACACATACATATGTATACACATCCATGTGTTACATAATGAGCTCTGGAATACTAACAAGCTTTCCTTTAAAAATCTTTGCTTGATGACTCAGTTCATCCTAATTTCAGGAGGTCTCTTTCTGTCTTCTCATAGAGGGGTGACGATTCTTCACCACCTGCAGTTTGGTCACTGGCAGATGGGAAATGGGTCAAACCCTCTCAGAAGCCATATGTTTACTCCCAGCGGGGAGGTGAAGGAAGAAAGGATTGATTTAATCCTTATTACTTCAAGAGCAGCCATGTGGAAAGTGGATTTCTCTTAGGACCTTAAAAATTAATTCTAATTAAGGTAGAAAGTGAATTGGAAGAGCAATAGAATAACTCTGTGTACATGCATTTCTGTTTCATTCTGTTTTCATGGGTGCTTTCTGCTGCTGCCTGTTTGCTGCCAAGCAGCTGCTTCAGCATTTTCCTGGCTTGCTGTTTCCTCAGCTGTTATCAGCAACCACCTTTCCTCCTCCCCTTCTCCTTACTGAGATAATGGGCAATGGAGTTTGCTATAACCTCCTGCAGCACCCGCTCAGCTGCAGACCAGCCCTGGCTGTTGTGCTACTCTAGAAGCTGGTTTGACTTGTTGGCAGTTCTCTTTGTAGCTCCTGCAGCAGCTTGCCTCCAGCCATTTCTCTTTTCTTAAAGGATTCTTGTTCCTTTTGCTGACACACATTCACTCCTTTGGACATGTCTTGTTTGGACTGGAGCAGAGTTTTGTGAAAAGCAGTGTAACAGTACTTTATTATTCTGTCTGGAGGTGGAGGAGAATTTTTTCCCCTTGATGTTACTGAGTCCCAGCAAAGAGGAAATGCTAGCTCTTTATTTACTTGAGGTACAGGCTTAGATTCTTTGCTCAGTTGGTAACCAGTTTAACCGCAGAACAGGATAAGAATTGATAAACAGAAATTAGGAACAACTAATCTGGCAGCAGGGCAGGGACCTTGCGGTAGCTATAGATGATCTTAGCAGTAACAGGCATCAATTGCACTAGAATGTGATCAAAGTGCCACATTCTGCAAGGTCCAGACTGGAAGAAGAAAGAGGCTTTTCAGGCATTTCTTTTGAAGTGTTCTGTATTTTCTGATGACTTATACAGCGATTAAGCTCTAAGAAGTCTTGTAATAAAAAAAAGCGTAAAAGAACCACAGATGAATCGTTCTGTCTTGTCCTGTCAACATTTGGTAGTTTTTCAGACCTGCAATACCGAGAAGATTTAAAAAATTCCTGATTTAAATAGTGACATAGATGATAGTGGCCTTTATAGGTTAGCTTTTTCTTAAAATTCCTCTGTGCTGGCATTGATGGCAGAAAGTGCACATAGTGAAAGCTTAGATAAACATGTATGCCTGTATTTGTACATTATGCTAGTTGTTGCACGTGGTGCTGCCGAACGGAATAGTCTGCTGTTTCTATGCTTTTTCTCCCAGCTTCAATTCAAGAGAGGAATGTCTGGGAGGCAAGAGTGGAAAACCACAATTCTTCAAGCTTTAATTTCAAGAGCAAAATGAGATTATAACAGAAGCATGATTTGCTTTAATTTATAATTTAACTCCTAATGTACTTACCTGCTTCTTCCCTTGCTGCAGTAATTAATGCTTTCTGATTTTTCTCCCTGCCACAGTATTCTTAAAAAATTCTGAGCCATGAATCTCTCAGCAGAGTGGGTGTGGGCACCAGCCCCACATCTTTGTCTTCACTTGTTCTTAGAGCTGCTATTTCTTTACTACCTCTCCTTTCTCACCCTCTTCCCTATAGCCAGTGAGAAAGGGAAAGGGTCAAACTCCTCTTAGTAAATCCATGTCATATTCCTTTGAATTTATGAGCCATAGCTTTTTCATGTGCATTCTCAAAAACTTTGATTTTTTTTTTTTTTTTTTCTTTTTTCTCCCCTTGGGCTCAAAGGGGCATCCTCTGATAACCATCTGCTGTTGCTTGAAATTTTTGTGGTGGAACTTCTGCATCCTGATGCCTCTCCAAAGTCAGGAGTTCTACTGGTATTCCCTTTACCAGATTCTCCCGAATCTTTATATAACTTTTTTTTTTTTGCTAGTGGGTGGCATGTCAGGATGAGGACTTGTTAGGTCAAGCCTTCCTGTTGAAATGCTGCGTATGCAGAAATATGGCTGAATAGCCCAGGAAGTGAAAATCAAGCCAGTGTAAGACATTTCTAATAAAAAAGGGCAGAAAGAGGAAAGAGGAGAATGTAGCTGAGCTGGAGGGAAGCCTCAGTGAATGCACTGAAGGGCTGTCAACTCCTATGCTTACATTCTCAGAGCTGAATCATGAACCTGTGCTGAAGTAAACTGAGGTCGAATTTCTGTCTTTCAGACTTACCTGTTGGTTGAAGTTTCCTAGGGCTTGGATCAGAGAGTTTTTGTGGGCTGGCAGAGAAGTTAGAGAGAAAACTTGTAAAAACCATAATTACCTTGCAGTGAAAATTTATTTTAGGGATACTAGACGTGTTCTTTATCCCAAGCTTTATTTATTTCACATTTTTTATTTTCCTCACTAATGCAGCTCTGATCATAATGACATTTATAGGAACATTGGTGTAGACCAGCTACTAGCGCTTTAATCACTGTGACATGTATGTACAACTTGCACTAGTCTAGAAACCAAACTGGTGAAAAAGCTGGCAGCATACATATATTTCTAGTCCTGTTTGATAGCTATGTGTACCACCATGGCAATCCCAGGATGCTTTTTCTATGCTTAAAATGTGCTGTAATTCCATAACGTTCAAATTGCAGGCTGGATACCACCCAAAGCAGTGATCTCTGACTTATCAAAAGAACCAAGTGCAGATGATTGTCTGTGTAGGGTTGAATTTGCAGCTAGAGCTGTGAGACAGAATTGAGAACCAGGTATATGTGAATATTATGATGGGATTGGAAAACTTAAAAGATCAGCACCACTAAGACTAAGAAATGAGATGAGGGTAATTCTTCACTGTACCGGGAGAAGTATCCAGAAGCATTCTAGCGGCAGCAGGGTGATGCATGTTCTTCACTGTAGATTTAACTAGGAATAAGGTACAATTAGGACCAAGGCTCAGCTAGGAACAAGGTTCAATATGTTTCTTTTGCATATTTGAACCCACAGACTTGAACCAGTTCTGCAAGTGGAGCAGATCAGTGTAACTCTATTAACCTAATTGGGTCTGAGGATCAACCTCAAGGGGCTTATGCTGTTTGTTTTGAGATTATTCCTTTTCTCCCACTCATAAGTTTTTCCCTCTACATTTAGTTTGTAGGCGTTGCAAAATTTGATGCAAAGACTGCTTAACTTTCCTTCATCCAGTGTCTATTTTGTGATTGTGAAGAGTAGGAATAAGCAGGTCACAGCAAAATACTTAGGATGCAGAAAGTATTGCAGCTATGTAAATTGTGCCCATTCAAGCAAAAATACAATCTATATACTAGACAAGGTAAGATATTGTCCTGTACAAGATCTATTTATTTGTGCCTGGATGGTCACATAAAGATATAAATGCATTTATATTTATATGCAGGCAATTTTTTTCTTTATATCTGTGTAAAGTGGTGTGTAAAACCTTGATGAATGTTTACCATTTGACATGAAGTTTTCCAGATGGATAAATCCCTCAGGCTGAATTTTCTTTGGATTTCTTTTAGGAGAGGGAGATGGCATTTTTGAAAAATATGAGAGAAAATACAGATTTGCTAGTATTAATAAAAAAAAAAAAAAAAGGAGCAAACAAACCATGAGAATTTCTTTAAGATGCTTTAGTATCTTTAAAATACTTAAAAATGACACTTAAAAAGCATACTGTAAAGCACTTGCTATTGGCAGGAGGCTTATCCTCAGGTCTTGCATGCTTTTTTGCTTCCACAGTCAGTCAGGCAATATGGTCTTGAAAAAACATTCTTCATGTGGGTGAGATTTACGGTTGCTTGCAGTTTACCATGCATTACTCCTTGATATTTCCAAGGGTAATTCTTGTACTCAGTATGAAAATGAGAGCAGGAACATAGTTTTCCTCTGTTTTTGATGATCTCTTTGCAGTTTTGCAAGCAGTGAAGAGCTAGAAGTGATCTACAGGGTCACAAAAACTGCAAGATTTCCCATATCACAAAACAGTGTTCTGGCTTCAGACTGCATGCATCTTGACAGAACATTTCTTTTTCAAGTATTTAACAAGTTCAAAATTATTTGTTAATTATAGAGTTAAAAACCCTCTTATGACTATAGATTGCTTAATTTCCCCAAAAGCACCTTAAATAGAAAATACAGCCAAAATGAGTTTTACGTGCTGTATTTCATTCTCTACTTCCAACAGATTTCCAAAATTCATATCCATTAAACATTAGTTAAGCATGACGTGTAGATATTCTAGGTAATCCTGTGTAGCCTGAGCACCAGCATCTATATTGCAATAAAACTGATTATATAATGGGTGTTGCTGGAGTTGCTCTGCGAGCAACTGCTCTTACTTGAGTAAGCTCCAGGAGTTTGGGCTAACTTCATTTGTTGGACCTTAACCGTTTCCCTTTTTCTTTACATCCTGTTATTAATATCATAATCTCTTTGCATTTCTTTCATGGGCTTACAGTAACTTGTACATGGTGCATAACTACAAATCCACTCCAGAAATTTTCCAAAACTGTGAAAGATAATCAGTAACTGTTAACTTGTTATACTTCATATGTTTTACTTTGTCTGAATCTGATGTTAAAATAACCAAGCCACAGAAACAATAAAGATAACTTTCTAGTACCAGTTTTTGGTAGATCTATAACCCCAGGGTAAATGATTTTCCACTTCTTTTTTTTTCATAATGATGTTTAGTTATTTAAAAAAAAAATAATAATCATGTCGCATCATGTCATTGGAGTTTATAGGTCTTTTAGAGGCACATGCATTTTGGAAAAAGCTGTAAGGCAAGGCATGAAAGAGATGAGAAAGGGAGGAGACTTCAAAACTGTAGCAATTTGGATTTTCAGTTTACATAGAGCTAATAACTGGAATATGAATATATTTAGAAAACTAAAAAGCCTGTAAAACTTTAGTTTCCTTGCCCATGATATTGTTCAAAACAAATGGTAGTTAATTTGGTTAATCATACTTACAGAAGTGGTCCCATTTTTTAGAATTATGCGGTGCCTACGAGAAGCCATGGAGATCTGTTCCTTTCTTTGTCATATTAAAGTGTATCAGAGAACTTCTTTGCCTACCAACTGTTATTTACCTAATTAACATTACAATGTAGTGTTCTAGTTCCATGTGCATTACATAAATCTTCCCCCAAAGACCCCAAATCAGTTCATTAGCCTTGTTTGGTTACTGCTCATTATGATGCTCATAGAAGGAGCCATCCTTATTATTGCTTTGAATTTAAGTTGCACATGTGCAGGTTTCTTCTCCTTGGTTTCATTTGACTCTGATTGCTGTAAACTACTTGAACACAAATTATAAAGATAAGGTGCAGTGGCATCAAAGCATGCCTTATTCATGCCTGAGTGAAGCCAAATGTTGCTCATTTGGGGGTTTGTTTTTTCTTTCTTCTTTGGTATGTTTACCATGTGTTATGGTGGCATATCATCATCTCTCATCTGACAGGAGTGCATTTCAAAGGAAGACAGCTGAGACTTTTAAGAGATCATGCGTTTTTGAAGAGCATGGTGTGCACAAAATTTACCAGCTATGCAAAGTCTCGTATGTTTTCTCCGTAAAGATTTACTGCAAACATAGTCCAGCGTGATGCTGGTTTTGTGTGCATTTGAATACACTTATGAAAAGTTTTGTCAAAACTATGTTAGTCAATCTTCTGTTAATCTAAACAAACAGGTTTGTCTTTTTATTTTTACTTGGAAAGAAACAATTTGGCATCTTTTAATGTGTTCTATATGAACAAACATTAAGTTAATGCATGCAAAATATTTGCACAGATGGCTCTTTTCTCCTTTTCCTTTCTTTGTGATATACCCCATCACTCATCGCTTGTAAAATTCTGTTACAGAGCAGCAAGACGCACTGCAGAGAATGCTCCATTCTGACGCACTGTGGCCTCGTGTTCAGCCTGTATTTCAGTTTCTTCCATGAATTTAGAAAAAAGCATATATGTATATTTAAGAGAGCATTCCCTATGCAGAAATATGAGGAACACAAAAATTCTTACCTGGCCTTCACAGCTGGGTTACAAGACCGAGGACCAACACCACATGTTATTACTTTTGAGACTTGTACTTGCAGGAAACAACTTCCAGCCGTTTCCTCCCTGCTCCCTGCGGACTTCTGCCTGCAGGCGGTCTGTCCCTGAGTTAGTGAGGGTCATGGTAGAGCAGTTAAAGCTACTCTTCTGTGCGATTGTGATCTCTTTTCCTTCTCCCCATGAAATCCTGATCTGTCCCAAACAGCGGCTCCTATGGTTCCTTATCTGCAGCTTGAGACAGCTGACAGCTGGGTTTTTATCCTTATCAGAAGAGAGCTTTCTGAACAGTGTCTGGCCCCGTTTCCAGGTTGCCTGCTATTACTATTCCTTTACAGATTTTTCCACAACAAATGAATGTCACCTTTGCTTCCATTGTGCTCTAGCCCATGCAGAATCTCTTGCATGTACTTAGTGTCAAAGGACGGCAGTTTAGTTTACATCAGGGTGTTACCTGCTGCAGGTTATAGCTGAAGCTGCAAGGCAATCTGGAGAAGTAACAATCCAGGAAGCTGTTGCAGTTTCTTATTTTTAGATGTAAAGGAGCTATATCATTTTGCCTTGAACCTCCTAGAAAATTCACTGTCTATGAGCAACTAGTCCAAGCTTTTAAAATCGGGTGCCTTTTTTTAACTTGTTTGTATTTATGTGGCCATTATGATTCTATTCAGAAAGAAAGATCTTTTTCTTCCACTGAAAATCATCTGTATGGTACACTGCTCTCTTCTATTTAGCCTTTCAGCTATTGCATTTTTACTGGTGTTTATGAGAGGATAAAAAAGAAGCAGACATCAAAATAAATAAATAAAAAAATCGGAGAAAATATTACCACCTGGTCTATACTGGTGGATATTCCTCTTGTAAACAAAAAGCCAGTGATTTTTAAAACAAATCAATCTGCAGGCAGATGCGTATAGTTATGGTACTTCTGCAGGATTAATGAGTAGTTAAGCAAGAAACCCTGACTGAGTAAAGATTACAAAACCGAACCTTTTACAGGGTCAGAGAACAGGCCAAAGAAGGCAGAGCTTCAGTTCAGGGAGGCTGTTGTGACTTGGCCAGGTCCCCAGATGCTGTCTGGGTTACCTGTTCTGGGGATTGAAGATGCCTTCCAGTGTAAGGACTCAGAAATGCAAAAGTAGATTAAAGTAATTTTTACTTCTTGTTCCTCCTGAGTTATGAGTTCTTGTGTTTATCTTGAGGACAGACAGCAGGTAGCTTCACCATATAGCCGTATGAAGGCAGACAGAAAACAGTTCCAGATAGTATTGTATTTGTTCAGATGTAACTAAAGTGGTATCCTTGGAGAGCTAGCTTATCTCATATTGTATTTCTCTTACTTTCCAATCTTTACCTTTTAAAAAAGCAACCACCCTTCACCCCACACTTGCATAAATCCTACACATGGAACTTCTGTTGATATAGGTGTATGTTAACTGTGGAGAGCAGAAATAAAAGATCACAAACCCAAGCCAGTTTTCTCACCAGACCATATCTCTGTTATAGTATATTTTTATTCTGTGAACAACCTGCGAAAAAATCTAGGCCTAACTCCTTGAAAACAAGCTGATAAGTCCAGTGAAATCTTTTAAAGGAGTAAGAGATTCTTTGGAAGGCCCATATGTTGGAGGGATAGGCTATAGCTGCAGCTTCGGAAAAGGTGGTGTGTTCAGGATTTTTATTTTTCCTTGCTGTGGACCAGTAAGTATTCTTTTCTTAAGATTTTGTGAAATGTGCATTTGTTGCCTTAGCAGCATGCTCATAATTAGGGTTGTCATCTCATCATATGAACTTTCTTAGTCATATTCACACCTGTCATGAGTTATTAACAGATTCTTCTCACTTATGTCCTTGTCTGCCTATGTTTAAAATGTACTCTTTCGTTTTACCCATTTCATAGAAAATCCTGAGATTTTTTTGTTTGTCTCCATACAAAGCAAGGTAAGTACTGTAGAGAAAGAAATTCTTGCCTTAGTCCACATTTATAACCTGAAAGTATAAAGAGAAGTCTCTTAGAGCCAAGTTCTAGCTTCAGAGTATTTGATTAAATAGTAATAATGACTGACTCTGGCCTTGAAAGGAGTGTTTAAATACGTATTTTTTCACCCTGGAAGTTTCACATTTTGTGCAAGGCACACAGAGTTCTGGCAGATATGAGCATCCTTGAATGTAACGTTGGGTGGGTTTTGGGAAAGACAAAATGTATCCACTGTTTTTGAAAAGGGTAATAGTAAACCAACGTAGCATTTTACAGCATTATCAGGAGCAAGGAAAGGAGCAGGGCAGTATTGCTCAAGTTCAGTATGCCACTTCTAAGGACTTCCTACCCTGTAGAATTACTTATTTCAAATTAAATTCCAGGCACATGGAGGAATAAAATGTATTTGATGGAGTCCACCATATTGAACAAGAAGCTTCTTAAACTAAAAAAAAAACCAAAAAAAACTTCAAAACAAACCCAATATGACATATAGCAAGCTATAATTTAAACATGACCTCAAACTCCTTCCCCCAGCTCAGAGTTAGATGTTTATCCCCTCAGAGACTCATGGCTTTGCATTTAAACAGAATTATTTTTCTGTCTTGGAATAAGGGGTGATGACTTCACGCCATGTGCAGATAGTCAGAGTGGAGAAATAGTTGGAGTCAGTCTCCCAGGAAAATGTCCTAAGCATGAAGCTGTAAGGAGTAAGCTAAAAGATTTCATGATGCAATCTACTCCTTTTTGTTTAAGGTATCAATTGCACCTTGGGAATGAAATACAAATCTTCAGTCTCCTATGAGAGTTGTTTAAACCTTTAGCTGGAGAGGTGTTCTTGTGCATTGTATAGCTCAGTGTGTATTTAATTATTACAGCCAGGTGAAACAGCTCAAGAAGAGGAATTCAGACTGCAAGCTTGGTAACTTAGAGGATAAGCTATCTCTTGGGAAGTTGGAGATCTGGTTTCAAATCCCTTCTCCATTGTAGGCATTTAAACCTGTCTCACTTCCCAAGAAAACAACTCGAATCAACTTTTCCTAACGCAAGCTTTGATTAAAATAGCCCTCAGTTAGGTCTCTGAAAGTTTGGCCATATTTTGACCACATCCACTGGAGTAGGTTCTGTATGGAGGACATTGGGAAATTTATGCATCCTGTTGGGGTCCAAGCATGAGATGACCAGTGACTCTTGTACAGATTTAGGTGGCTATATACACGGTCACAGACAGGAATGTAGCTGCCTCGGAGATTTTACTGGATGGTAAGATTCCAGACTTGTCTAGAGCTGGGTTAGTTTGATGATGGAAAGTAGCAGTTAGTTGTTAGAATTTGGCAACTGAATAAACATCCACCTCTAAACTAATGTATGCAAAGTACTTTGCTCTGAATCTTATAAACTTCCAAGGGATTTGGAATAGTTTTGGATAATGTTAATGATTGTGTGGTTTTCCTATAACTTCGTGGTCTCTGGCAATCACAAGCGAGTCATCAAAATGCTATTACAGCCAGAAGCAGGTATGATAATCTCATTTTATTGGCTTATTGACCTATCCTTTTTTGTCTATGTAGGTGATATCTAACCTCTTCTTATCACTGTCCAGGGACACAAACTGTTGTAAGGACATACTATTAATAATGCGCTGTCAGTATTGAAGTAAGATTGCATTGATAATCCATCTAGCACTACACAGTATGACAGCTTAGAATGTATTAACTTCTCTAAACTTACTGATGCCTCTGTATTTTGTTTTTGCTTCTGTGCTTTACATCCAATGGCATTCATGAATGAGCATTTAAATATGTAGTGGGACATTGATCCTAAACATTTTAGTGTAGAACACAGGTGGCATGATAATAAAAATTTGAAAGGAAACTGTTGAAACAGCAGAAGGTTAAAATACAAAATAGAGGAAAATATTACTATATAAAGATATTCAGATGTGATTTTGCCACAACAGGAGTTCCTGCAATAACTACATAAACAGTGGTTTGCAGGTAAGAACACAAACCTTAGTCTGTTTTTAAAAAAATAAAAAATACCAACTGTCCTGCCCCCCCATTCCCCTGCCCATGAACTTACTTTATATTGCAACATAAAGTTTAACTCTTTGTAATGATGTGGGTGATGAGATAAGCCACAAGAATAACATATGAATGATGGAGTTGGTAGCTGACAGAACCCACCTGTGAATGAGTTTAATCTGACCTCTGATTTTCTAATATAACTATATATAGTTATAAATATATAGTAATATAATGTTATTAAAAGTAACTGCTAAAGAAATGTACTGACTTTCAATTTTTTTTTTTGCAATTCTTTTCTACTGTGCAGTATGCCAGTGAACTTTTGAATGAAAGTTAAATTATTTCTCATAACTGCTGTTGCTTGTTTTACTCAGATTGTAGTATGTAGGCAAACTGAATTTCTGTTTTCTTTAGTTCATGTTATCATATAAGAACCCATTGATTCATTGTATTTTCTTAATAGCCAGAAATGGTTTGTTTGCAAAACTGAGCAAAATTAGACCTTTGGCATCTGTGTTTTTCTTCACATCTGTTGTAGCTAATCATTTATATAGCAACATTTGCTCTAGAACTTTAATGTTTGGTTAGGGAAAATCTCATTTGGTGAACTGTAGTCCAATGCATAAAAATATTTTGGCATATAAATTTCACCCACACTTTTAAAAATTGGATTTTTTTTATCTTAATCTGATAAGCTTTACAAATAAAAGTTGAGTGCAGGTCAAAATTTGTAGATGGATTTTGAACATAATGAAGTTCAGTCTTTGGATCTCCGTCTTCTTGAAAGACAGGAAACAGTGATATTCTCAAATGCCCAACTCAAATTACTGACATTGTTTCAAATATTCTGTAGTTTCATCTTTCCGCGTACAATATCTTTGTTCTAACCATGAGCAATCAAACAAGAATGTCACGTTCAAAACCAGGATAGTAGTTTGGCCCTTACCAGTATGGAAATCTCATGCAAATGCGGTTCTCTAGAATATGAACAAATGCCATCATTGTTAATACCTTCTGGGAAAGAGGAAAAAAAGCTGAGTGTTAATATCAGATTTTTAAATGAAAAGAATTAAAAAAAATTGAGCTCCTTATGTTTTTTGGAACAAGTACAAAATAAAATGAAAATCCATTTGAGAAGTGACTTGCCCCAAACTCATATCTTGGTTTATACACATGAAATGTATGCTGTACTATATGTTTTTCCCGATTGTGTTTATCATTACATACAGCTACTGTTATACAGAAAAAAGGGAAAACCACAGTTAAGTGTTTATGATGGCAAAGAAAATTATTAGCAGTCTGGAGGAAGGATGGAAGACCAACTTTTACTGTAGATCAAGGTATTGAACTGTGGAAATACTGAAAAGGTCATGTCTGAGGTAGAAGGAGTAAAGGGAAACAAAGAGAACTGTAACCTGGACACAAGAACAAACACAAATATGCACATATACACATTATAGAAGTGTACGCATATCTAGATGAATACATGAAAAAGAGACAGTCTAATTCATGTTGTTAGTATATAATACAAAGTAGCTTATGCTCACCCTATTCATGTGGCTTTTCTATCAGTTTCATCTTCAGACGTGTTATGTAGAACTATAGCTTGCTAGTTTACAATTTACTATTTTCGATACATCTGTTTTTATATACTGATTTTGCAAAATTACCTTGATATATACATTGCACTACAAATCAAACTATATAAGGTGGATAATTTACCTACCATATTATATCCTAAGGAATGGAGCTTATTCAGACCAGTACAGAAAATGGTTATTTTTTAGTATATGCAGCATCAATCTATCTATAGTGAGATTTATGCTAATTTTGTGAAGTACCAACTGCCGAATTAGTGCTTTCCCGATTTCCTTTTCAAACAAACTTTGTAGGAGTAACAATCTAGGGGAGAGTCCATAGATATCTGAGATGTACACAGATGAGCACCTGTCCAGATTTTCCAATTTTTCTGATGCTTTTTTAAATGAATATAAATGCAAATTTTCAAGACTGTTTGCAACATCTGTTTCTTAGAGGAGATGCATTTTTATGAATCTTTGCTTTACTAACAAGCCACATATGCAGACAGGAACTATTGCATAGATTTTTAGGAAAGACATTTTTTAAGAAAAACATTGGAGGGGAAAAAAGTAGTGATTAATAAGTTTGTGGCCTTAAGGGCAGTTTTTAGTTGAACATAGTAAAAATGGTTGCATTGTGCTAAAGAGGTATAATACATCATGAACTTTAAAATGTGCAAATGAGGTGATAAAGAGAACTCGTGTTAATGGCCCGTAACATAACGATGTAATAAAAGTGATAGCTGAAGAGCTGACAACTGTGATTATAAAGGACCTGCAAAGAAAATGATACTAATGCTGTAGAAAAACCCAGCAAATCTGTTATGCCGTTTCAAAGTAATGTGAGTTGGTGGAAAATTTAGGTTTTTGAAAGCAGAGTCTGCACTAGGCGTGCAATCTCAACTGCCAGGGCCTGCACAGGTGGAAGTGCGAAGAGTGCACCTCTGGAGTTAGGGAAGCCAGGTATTGGGTAGTAGTAGGTTTACATAGCCCTTGCCACATAGCTGTCCTCACTGGCAGCATTGTAGCTTGAGCTTTCAGCTTTGTACACAGTAACATCAGACTGCAAAACACCCACAATGCCCTCATCAGCCCACCTGCTGCCCAGCCTATGGACTATCCCATGTTTGTATGGCATAGGATGTACACAATTATTTTTTCCTAAACTGGACTGGAGAAGAGTTTTGTGAAATGCAGTGTAACAATACTTGATTGTTCTGTCTGGAGGTAAAGGAGAAATTTCCCCCCTTGTTGTTGCTGTGTTCTGGAGGAAATGCTGGAGCAGGGTTTCCAGCGGGCGAGCAGCCTGTGATCAGCTGTCCACTGGCTCCACCAGCTGCTCCCTGTCACTGTCCCTCCTAAAAGGATCTTGGACTTTGGGCTGCTGCTTTTGTGACTTGCTCAAGCAACTGACCGTATGGCCCCCAGGAGCCTCTCAGGCATGATGTATCAGTTCACAAGATCGTGAGGTATGTATGTGCAGCCAACTGTGTCACTGGCAAAAATTCAGTTGCACAATAGGGCACAGGTATGCGCACCCAGGTATGTGGCAGGAATGCCTGGGGAAGGCTGTGGCTCAGTGCCCTCAGGAGGGTGAGCAGCTCTGCTATGAAAAACTGCTGACAATATGAGATGCAAAACTTCTGAGCTTGGAATGCAAAATGCATCAGGACTGTTTATACCTACTGCAAACAGCCATTGACAGCTCCATATCACATATTATACAAACAAAAGCTGTGGTAAAGGCAGCTGATATAAATTCTTACTGTTTAGCCATGCCAATGTTCTCTTGCTTGGTGTCAGCTCAGATCTTGTAGAGATTATGTGTACTTTTTGCCCAAGACAGGGTCATATTTTTTTCAAGGCTATGAGTCATGCTTTGCTATTCTTTTACTCTGAAGCTCAATGGAAAAGATCCAATGTGCAGTTTGTGGAGTGCAGAAGTGAAGGTATAAATCCCTCATTCTGAAATGGATTAAAGTGAGTCTATGGTATACATGATGGCTGTGGTTTGACAACAATCACATGGCGTGTCATAGCAGTTTTACAGGAACTGCAGGCAGACTTGCTGTTCCTAGAATCGTATTTATATAAACAAGTCTGCAGCTCTTCAAAGATGGAGCAGTTCTGTGAGTCAGTGAATTTTCAGTTGCTTCGACGTCAAATGAAAAAACGTCTAGCAGAACGAAACCTTCAGTAATACAGACTACAGCTATATACAAGATTGCTGTAATTACAGAATATATTGCAATGCCTTTGAAATGATTATGAATGTAAGTACAGAACTTCCAGAGTCTGTTCAGGAATGTTCTGAATTAAACAGAAGCATTCCATGAGTATGTCTTATATGGGAGGAAAAAAAAAGAAAAGAAAAAAAGGATATACATTAAGTATAACTGTAGTTCCTTATTTACAGAATCATTGTTGAGGCTATGTTCTGCGAAGTTCAATACAAATGATTTTCCTCTCCTTTTATAGACCTGTTTCTTCACTCTTAAAGAAAGAGGTGAAAAGAAGCCAAAGAGGAGGTTTATTTCCCTCCTTCTGTCACACTGTGTTTGCAGGGGATGTAATATACAGACTAACTATTCCTGACTCTCTGACTCTGCACTTTTGGAAGCAGAGCTATTCTCTGCAATTTATAATAAACACCTCTTTTTTTTGAAACTTATTTTCAGTGTCAGAAACTTACATTACCGACAGGCTGAATCAAACCAGCATGATACACTGAGTAATACAGTCTAAATGAAGGCACCTAGAATAAGCTCACTGCATTATCAATCATGTTTCTTCAGCTCTGCTTCAGGAAAGAGTATTTCAAGGCTATCCTGAAGATGGTACTTTCATTGTCTATTTTCTGAAGTTCTGGAAAAAATAGTGTTTGGAAGTTTATTGGACTATTTTATTTACTGGATCCAAGGAAAATTCTTAATCCAAATTTGTGTTTTTTTAATTGGATTTGGCCACACAGCATTTTCTAACTGTACAAATATAGAAAGATACAGAGAAAGAAAAAAAAAAACATAAGTACTAAAAAGTGTTTTCAATGTAAATATTCTTTCATTTCAATCTCTTTTCCCTTCATAAATGCTTTGAAATGAAATTTTCTTTTTCCCACGAAAGAAAAGATTTCAGAAATGCTAGCAGATGGTAAAATCCATTATTTACAAACCAACATATGTTTACTAATGAAGCTTTTCACTTGGTGGGGGAGAAGGGTTATAGTGTTAGATATTCAGAACAATAATGACAATAAAACAAGAATTCCTTAGAGCATGATCAGAAGGAGTCAGATGCTTATTTTCGTGATAGTTCAGCAATCTTTACTATAGTGTTGTGAAATGTAGTATGGCCTAAGGGTCTGAATACTGACTACAGAAATCCTCATTTCTGTTCCAGCAGTCTTTTATGACAGTTTTCTTTCCTGAACAGTTTCTAGGTTTTCAAGTTGTTAGATTTTTGCATGTGTTTGGGCCCAGTAACTTTCATTTGGCCAACTGATATTTTCCTTTCATGATCAGCAACAGGCAGACAATCCATCTTTTTTTTTTTTTTTTTCTCAGCAATTTGATTATCATGATTAAGTGCCCTTATTGCTGGAGCCTTCTTTCATAATTTGAACTGGTCTGGCTTCAACTTTCACACCTGAGTTTTCCTCTGCTTTTCAATAGGAAACATATTCCTCTTTGGCGGTTCATGTGTTCTCCAGGGAAAATGTCCCTCAGTTTTCCTGTTGATACATTAGACAGATAAAGCTTTTTATGCCTTCCAGTATTAAGCATCTCTCTCTCATTATTTCAATGACTTTTGCCACACACATTCCAGTTTTTCAACATTTTTTTTGAATGTGTATACCGCACCTCCACACAGCATTCCATTCTTACTATTACTTATATTCAGAGGTAGTGCCAGTTTTTTTCCTACTGTTCCCAGCTCCTGGTTTGTTCCAGAAATCGTATTAACTCAGGTGATCACAATGTACCATGTAGCGCTCATTTTCAGTTTGCCCTTAACAATCCTTAATTTCTTTCCTGAGTCAGGATTCCCCCATATGTTAGTCACTGATTTCATTCCTTGATCTTTGATTTAGATTAAAATGCATTTTATTTATTGGCCTGGTTTTCAAAAAGCCACCAGTGGGGCTCCTCTGGAAAAGCAGGGGAGGCTTCTTGCTGTAGCAGACCTGGACTGATCATTCTTTAGCTTTTCACTAGTCTGTCTATCTGCAAACATTGCGAGCAGTGTTTTTATATTTGCTTCCAGATTACTGGTGAAAATGTCAAATAGCATTGGGCCTTGCTAATCCCTGTGGAATCTCACTCAAAACAGCCTTGTTTGATTCTCCACCAAATGCTTCTTTCCAAGATCCCTGAGCTAGCCAGCCACTTCTTAATTCTTTTTGGTATATGCTTTTTTTCTATTGAAAAAACACTGTGTTTTATCAGTGTCTACCTCTCCTCACTGTAAGCGTAATCTTGGGGTTAACAGGCCCTCATTCTTGCCATGGGAAACCCTGCCTATGTGCCTAAATAGAAGTAATCAGCTCAGAAAGTGGGTAAATTGTTATGGGAAAACTTGCATTATTTCAGCTTGTTTCTTTTTTCCTCGCTGGAGAAATGAATTTCCTATCTCCAAGCCTGTTTTACTTGTATCTTTTAAAGATGACTAGATTTGTTCAACCAGAAAGAAACTCGGGGCAGCAGAGGGATGGCAAAGACTGTCACTGCATATTACTCTAAAGAGCTACTGTTTCAATTAACTTTTTAAGTTAATATTCAGTGCTGTCCTCTATCTCTGTTCTCTGGTAGGCAAAAAGCTGGTTTCTATTCTGACTATAGCTGTTTGGTAACATCAGAATAAAGTGAGATCTTTAGTGTTACAGAATAGAATGCCGTTTGCTATCATGCTATGTTAATGCATAAGGATGCTTTCACAAACAAAGATGCTTGAAACAAGATAGGCATTAAAACTCCTACAGGGAGCACTAGCAAATGCCAAAGTTCACCTCTTCCTTTGGCATTGCTACATCCTTCTGATTGTTTAACGTCTATTTATATTTAAAGAATGAAAGTTACATGATGCTCATATAACACTGTTCATCCAGATACTCCTACACACACAAAAAAATTTTACTAGTTCATTATATCTTTTTATTTCATCTATGTGTTTCTGTTACATGGTGGCACATAAACTATGCGAGTGAATTATTCCAGATTTCAGAATATTCTGTGAGAATATTCACTCAGAAAGAATTGTGTGTCTTGAATATGTTGGCATTTGGAATTACTTTTTGATATATGGGATGAGACTCCATAGCACTGTATGACAGTTTCTTACTGATGAAGTAGTAAGATGAAACTTGGGGCATTTTTGTAGGGTAACTATTCAACTGTATTCAGTTAATGTTGTTATTTAATGAACAACCAGGAGGCAGTGAATCCGAACAGTTTGATATCACAAAATATTTGTAACTAAAATAATTTAAAAACTACTCCTGTAATTTATCAATTGGAAGATTTCATTGTCAAATGCTTTCACATTCTCCTTCCTGCCTTGTTTGTGTTTTTAACAGCAGCAGAATTAGTTCCCTCGCTTCTCTTTAACGTTCTTTCTTTCCACTGGTGACCCACTTTACCCCCAGGATCAGTGTGTAACTCATCTGGAAGCTTTTGCTATTCAAGGAAAAGATATTGAAGTCATCATGAAAATGGTCTTCACCGTACATTCAACAGCTTTGTAATATAAAGTAAATCTTCTCAAGTTTATTTTAAAATTTATTACTCAATTTCCAATGCATTCTACTGTACTTTTCATCTTTTTGAATAATATTTCAGACTGAATTTAGTTGAAAAGTGTTTCTGTGTTCATTTTGACCTTCTTTAATACTGTATGTGCAATCAGATATGCAATACTATGAACAGAATAGCATATCTATTTTGAAGAGGCAGCAAATCCCTTAACAAAAAGTGAAAGTAATGATAGAGAATAAGAAATTTAAGACTGACAGCTGAAATATGACAGAATTTCTCTACTGTGAACCTGTCCATTAGCGCAGAATATTTAATTGTTAATAAAGTAATATACATTATTTCAGAGGAATATGTATTTCTCATAGATTGCTGAAAAAATAGTCCTTCTAAGTTTTGAAGAAGATTTCCAGCTGGACTTAGAATTTACAAGGAAGATGCTTTTTTGTCCTGAGTAGAAAGAGACTCGGGACATAATGCTGTGGGGTCTTAGAGTGTGATTCTATTAGGGCATATACTTTGAACAAAATTAGAGACCAAAGGTAGATGAGCAGATGAAAACATGCTCTAATGAGAGGTGTTAGGAAGACAAGGTGAGCCAGCCATAACATGGACTGTTTGGCTTTGATTCGGTTGGCAATAAGTATTTGAGATGCCCCAAGGCAGTGGCAGGTCTAACACTTTTAGCTGGTGGGGATCTCAGCAGACAAGGCCACCATGCTTCCTCTCTTGGCATGTACTGCTGCTTCTGGTGAGCTGTGCAAGGCTTGATCCTGGCACGTGTGCAATTCCTACTTAGTGTGAGAGGGGAAATAGAGTTGTAATATGGATTGTAAAGGTCTGGTGGAGTGGGACTGTCTCCAAGGTAAGAGCTGCACCATTCTAGAATATTCTGCCTGGCCTCTGGCTGGAAGATCACAGTTTTCCCGTAGCTCCTGTGTCATAGCTACCAGTCCCGTGCAAATATCTTAGATATTGAGTCTTAGGTGCTGATGTTAGAACAAACGAGTTGAGATCTCTCGTATCTAATGGGTTGATACAGGTAGGGAAAATGGTTGGAACTTAAGAATTACTGGATATGACATTGTTTTGTAGGTGAGTTTAAGAAGAACCTGTGATAAACTACTTTTAGGAGTGAGAAGTTAATTCAAATAGAAATGAGCATCAAAACGAGGGAAGGGATAGAAGGCTATTTAGTCATAGATGTTTAATGACACTGCAAACTGTCTAAACAAATTGTTGATGTCACTGCTGCAAGCAATGCCTGAACTTGCGTGAAATCACATGGAGAATTCTCAAAATAATTACAAACAAAATAAATTTAAACTATGTATGTGGACTGAAACTTTACATATCTGGTATGCTTTCTAAATAAATACGGTATATAATTTATTGCTATGAAAACTAACTGATCAAAGTTACAAAGTTAACAAATTAATTTTTCTGATGAAAGAAAAAACGCTTTGTGAAGTAACTATTAGAGTCGCTTCTGAGACTCACTCAGGTTTTTACTTTTTTTTTTTTTTTATGCTTCTATGACTGACCCTTTTTTCAGTTACTTATTGTCATAATCTTACAGAATCTTACAGGCCTTCCCTTTATCTAGCAAGCAACTGTATAGAATCATTTCTCACTGCTGAGTTACTGAATAGCAGATTATAACTACTTTTTAGTTATGTACGTTTTCATGGCCTGTATAAAGGGATGTTAAACAAAGTAGCATATGATATCATTATTTACCTGATACCTAGTATCAAGTACAATCCTCTCTGAAGGATCGTAACACCATTATGTTATGTGCTCTTCAGAGGAACGGGGAGAGATAAAAATGCAGGATCATGGAATGGCTGAAAATGACAGAGCAGTGAACATGAATGAATTACAGTATCAAGCATATCTAGAAATGATTTTGCAGTTCTGGTACTTTCTTGACACTACAAAGAAGCAAACACCTAAATTTGCTTGTAACAAACTTGTAACAGGCCTGTGTGAGTTTTGGTACCGTGGATTTTTATTAGTCTTTGCATAAAGCAATATATACTACGTTTATTTAGCTCAGTTGCCCCAATCATGTCCATTATAATGAGTGGGATTGTCTTCAGAAATTGGCTAGAATGTCAAGCACAAACACTGAATGATTTGTATAATAAATCCTAGTGATCATTCTTTTTAATTCATTTGTGGGTATTGGATCATTCCGGGTATACCCATGGCTATAGAAAATGTGAGACAACATTCTTAAAAATACCCAATATGGGTCTAATTCTGCTCACCTGATAATAAAACCTTTTGAGTTTAACAGGCAGTGATGAGGCTAGTGCTGCCTACAGCTATAAAATGCTGCCTTTATCTACAAAAATGCTTTGACACAGCCAAGATCATGAACAGGTGTTGCATAGGACTTTAGCTGGACAATTTACATAATTCAGGTAAGTACATGATTTGGTATTTCTCTAGAATGGCTTTGATGTAGGCCAAAATTCTCAGTAAGCCAGATAAAGAAAATGATTAAAATATTGAAGGGAAAAGAACACAAAGAAAACTTGAGTCTAGGGCTGTTAAAATTATAGGGACTTGAAAATACTAATCTGAACACAGATGTGATCACACCTATGGGAAAACAGTTTGTGTTCAGGTTAGATGATGGTATGCTGTTTGTATAGGGGCTGTGCACTACTACGTTTCACAACTGGATCTAAGTGTGAGCCCGTGTGATGGTAAGGCAATGGAAGAGAGAAGAATCCTTTTTTTTTTTTTCCTCCAATTTCATTCTCTAAATCTTGATAAACTTGTAGCTGCTTTTCCCATGGTTTTCAGTTGTTACACTTATTGCAAGACAGTGATAGTATAGTTAATTTAAAAATACTTTGTATATGCATTTTTGGTCAAAATCTATCATTAATGATGGACTTGCAATTTACAAGCACATATAAATACAAATGTTTAGGTTGTAAATGAAATTAGTATTATTTTGTGATAAATTTAGGTAATTTTTATTTCTTTGAAATCCTAGCTACTTCCTCATAATGCAGATTTTAGCTAATTCCATCGGCAATCTTTCTCTGTTGTAATCAAATATAACATCTTGTATAAGAATATTAAAAGTGCTTAATAGCTATACTTCCCTCCTTTTAAAGCACTTCCCACAAATAATCTCTGAAGAACTGCATGCCATAAACATATATTTGAAAAACCTACATTGAATCTTAACACAGAGACTTTTTATAACATGCATAATACTACCATGTTTTAGCATATCCAAAACTGTCATGATTGATGAATAGTAAGTATTAATAATCTTATACTAACTGAAAAGGAAGAGACAATAAAATCACTATGGTTAATATGATAATCAAAATGGAATAAAATACCTTTGAAATTTGGCTTTCAAGATGACTTCCAGGAAAGAGTAAGTCCAGTTAACAAAATAGATGTAATTTATGACATGTACACAAGAGCGTTCATATTCCCAGTTTAGTTCAAACACATTGCTAAATGCATTACAGTAAAAAGAAAAAACCAATCCTGTTATAGGCAAGAAGGGTGGAATTAAGGTGGGAGGAGCTGTGCTAGTTTTTACTGTTTTTTTCATGGCTTCATGTTACTTCTTAAGCAAGTGATAAGGGATCATTTTCTCTCAGAAAAGAACCCTGGAAACAGTTGTCACTCAGCAAATATATGTCTTTGATTTTAATTATTTAACAGGAGCGAAACTGGGTTGCCCTTCATAAATAAGGTGATAAAATAAATAATACTTCTCTACTTAAAGTGTACCACCATGTCTCATTGTTACTAGAGAATGAACTGATGCTGCTTGGAGGGAAGATGGTAAGTCCTCTATGTTCAGAGTGGCTGTTACTTTGCTTTTCCTTTTTCTTCACAGCAAGTTATTGTTTACTAACTTTAGTGCTTAAAATTCCCGGATATTATTGGGCTCCATTTTGTTACTTCTGGTGCATACTGAAAAGAGTTATTGGCCTGGGGAACTTGCTCATCAAAGGATGGAAACAGAGGCACAGGGAGGAGATTTGCTTATTCAACAAAAGCAGAATTAACAGTGGAGTGAAGGTGTCTGACATGGCTTGTTCTTCATATATACAATGGAGAACATGAATGACAGCACTAGAGAGCAGGAAAGTATTTCCCATGTTACTGAAAGCCCTACCTTCCTATGATATGTTCCATATCATAGTATGGTTTTTTTCCTTCTGAAAATGTTTATCAGTGAATGAAAGAACAAGCTTGGGAAAGATAATTATCTTATTACACTGTCCATTATAAATTACTATTCTAAGCTTAGAGGATTTTTTTAAGCTGTCATAGAATAGCATAGTTTTCATTCCACAGAGAAGCATCTGTAATCCTTGTAAAATAATTTTTTCTCAACATAAAGGACAAACTGATACATTCATCCATGATGCAGTTTTCCTTTTGCTTTGCAAAATGAATTTGTTTCAGACAGAAGCATCTGTTCCTGTTTAAAATATCATCAAGGGGTGTAGTTACCAATTAGAAGAGGAGTGATGCAGAAAACATCCATGTCATCTTAATTGTATCAGATTTTGGCAACTGCAAAGAAAATTACCTTCCCAGGAGACTGTTCTTCTCTCCCTCCCTCTTAGCTTTTCACTGATTTCAAGATTTTTCTGGAAAAAATGTTATCATTTGTGGCAGGCTCTATAAATAGCATTTAATTCCACAGCTGCTGGAAACAGACATTTCCAGCATTTTCCACTGTTTCTGCTCGTAGCTTTCCAACAGCTGGAGTATCCCTGTCTGTTATTTTCTATTACTAGGCTTTAGAATAACTGAAGCTCATGACAGTCTTTTCTGAATTTATGAGGTAGACCACTTATCTTCTTTCTTTTTTTTTCTGTCCTGGAGCCCTGGTATCTGACCTAAAACAGGTAAATCTCAGGGACTTGTGAAGTGGCTGCCCTCAAATTTATTTCAGCTGCTTGTTTGAGCTTCCACTCCTACATACTGCTGAGTAAGTCAATTATTTGTCTCAGATGTTGCTCACGAATTTCCCAAACAGCAAAATGAATTTTCATGGGTAATGCAGAAAGAAAAACAATATAACCAGAATGTAGCTTAAGTAGGCCACAACTTTTGAATGAAAAGCACCTGGGAACTCTCCAGAGATAACTTACTTATTGCAGATTGTTTCCTTACTGCTTCTTTGCTCAAGCAGTTAACCAATGCTTGATGTCTTGGTTGTTTCTGTTTGGAGGGGACCTAGTCATAAAGCCAGAATTACTGAGTTGAAGCAGTTTTATCAAAACAGACTGAAATAGACACAAATGTTTTTCATGGGTTGTCTCTTCCCTTGTTCAAACTGTCAGACTGCTTTTTTACAACCTAGCGGTTTCAGTGCAAAAAATATGTTCCAATCAGTATTAAATGGTAGCTGTATTTAATAAATCAGTCACTGATTTTGACCGTTACATTGTCATATTATAATGCCAACATATATATTATATCCTTTGTATTTAGGTAGGATCTTGCACTAATGTGTTGAACGATAGTTATGGTATGGTTTTGAATCATACTACTGTTTCTTTGAAGTCTTGTCTCTAATTCTCAGAACTGTAAATGACCACAAGGAAAGAAAGAAAAAAAAAGTAGATCCAAATAAATTCCACTCTCCATAGATTGGTTAAATGATGGGATGACTGAAACGTACAAACCCTATGGTATTTAACAGCATCATTTTTGATACTGCTTTAGTTTCCTGTTAGTCCGTTTCTACGGACTTTTACTATACGATACCTGCAATGCTCTGAAGTGACTGTTTGGCATGAAAGAGGTACAGAAATAGGTACTGGTATAATGATTTATAAAGTATGTGCCATTTAGTAAGTGAAAGTGCACTTCTGTACTGTTAATTTTGAAGAAGCAGTGGATGTTTCAGCAGGAGAAAAGATGAGACTTTTAGTTCTGAGAAAGTAATTTAGTCCAATGCCATTTCATATACGTTATGGCTGGTCGAAACTAATCTCAAGTCAGTAGAGTCACATGAGTGTATATCATGAAGGTAGAATAAAACATGTAAATTGGAATTTGACAGCAGATTAAATAGAGCTGACTGTGTCATTAGATATTTTCACTGAAATGCATTCTTTCACAATTAAGTGGTTTTAAATTTGGAGAGATATTGTATTTTTTTTACCTGCAAAACTAGGTTCCTGAGAACCTGGCTTGGACTGCAGTTTACAATGCTGAGTGCTTGCAGCACCTACCTCTTGGTGGAACAGACTGGCTGTCAGAGTTAAGAACAGAACTCTCCTTGCAATGCGTGAGGCAAGAGATGCCTTAACTGTAATTCACCACGGCCTCAGTGTAGACCAGCATAAGCCAATGAAGGATGCTAGGGACAGGAATGTACCTTACATCTTGTCTTAATCAGATTAGTCACACATGTGCAATTCAGAATTCTGTGATATTTTTTTTTTCCTTCAGTCCCATGTTCTGTATGAAAAGCATGCAGAATATTGGTTTTCCCATATTTTCTGTGCACCTGATCAATTTTCTGAAGACTTGGCTACTTAACATGAATGAATAAATCATGTGTGCTAAATCTGAAGCCTTATGCCTGAGGGAGAATTACTTGCTTTTATTTGGTAAGAGAAAGTTGTGGTGGTGTTTTTTTCTCCATGCACAAATGGTTGCAGAAAACTTAAACCAAGTGAGAGCTCTAATTCCTGCTCCTTTTTAGAAATGGTATCCACTGTCAAAGAAAGCACCTTAAACAGAATTTTATGAGGTGCTTTGAGTCGAGCTTGCTCAGCCACTCCAGTTTAATTCTACTTTTTGTAAACTTTTGTTTTAATACAATGGCTGGAATCTAGGTCTGAGCCTTCCCAAGTGGTTATCTTAAAAGTTCAGGTTGTTGTAGGTTCTGTAAACTCATGTTTGTGTTTCCATCTCTCTGAACAAAAACTTAAGTTTTGAGGCGAAAAGCCAATATTCTAATTTATGCTGAAAACCAGTATTCTTCTGAAATACCACATTAGTATAATCGTCACAGTTGCATGGTTTAGTGTACCACAGGAGACTGGCAGCAGCAAGTAACTAAACTGAAACTCTCTGAAAACTATTTCAAAATAGGACTGTAAAATAATCAATACATGTAATCAATAAGTTAACTAATGATAAAATTTAAGGAGCCAATCCTGAACAACTCTGATAGGCCTTAAAGGAAGTCATAGACTGTCAGAACGTCTCAGAAAGAAGGCCTAAATAATAATATAAAAATAAATATTTAAAATTGCTCTCTGGTTTTTGAAATTATGTATTAGGAGTGGAGGAATTAGAGGCTAATGTTTATTAAATTTTTCATATGGCCTTGAGAAAAGTGTTTAACATGTATTGGTTTTTTTTTTTTTTTTTTGGTGGGTTTTTAAGTCTTTTATGTTCCTCTGAAAGTCTTGGTTTGGTTGAGGAACAAATAAGTGTCATAAAAGAAATTCCATTTTGTGAGCATTTCAAATCTAGAAAGTGGTGACAGTTGGTGAGGGGGAGTCTTAAGGAATTTCAATCTCAATTTCCATACTAAAAGCTACATATAACAAACATGCATAATCTTTTCAATAAAGAATTTGCTATTTAAGATTAGGAAAGCACATATAGAACCACATGACTTTGTATAAATTCAGTCATTGCACACTTAAAAATTATTCTTGTAAGTGCATCTGCAATCGCAGTCATCATTTATCTTCATGTAGAGTGCACACAATGCTGAAATGGCTACACGTTATTTTTCTACTTGTTAGTAGTTTTCCATTATAACGTTTTTCTGGATGTATGAAATATCAAACACATTCCTGCATGCGTATAGATCATAGCTGTATGTTTACCCAGCTTTCTGAACAAATTCTATCTATATAACTTGTTTTTGCTGAGTAAAAATGGTTGTTAATAAAAAAAGACATAAACTGAAGACATATGATTGACTTGTAGCAATATGTTCAAAACAATGATGAAAGTGTACTTTTTGAAGTAGGTACTATTCCATCATAGTAAACATTTTATACAAAATGTGAAGATCATACAGAATAAGAAAATCTAGAGTAAAACTGAAGAATAACACTGGAAACAATTGGTCTTACTTCTGGATAAGTGCATACTTCTCCATTCTGCCCATTTATATTCTTCCTTTTTCATGTACTGTACATGTATTTGGTAGTAGGATGAAAAATTCTCTGAACTGGAAATACCTGTAATTATATATACTGACTTGAAATTTAACCAAAGAAAAATGGTAGTTCATATCAGTATTTCAGTTCTTCAGAATGTGTTAAGATCCTACTCTTTCTGTAGGTGTTTGATCTAAAATTTAAATTGCATAGCAAATTGAATGGACCTCCTGTGGACTGTTTTATGGCGTCTCTGTTTATTGATTCATATTATTGAATTATTCCATACAACTCTGAAAATAATAAGAAAATTGTGTGAGTTGAACAGATTTACCAAAAGCGTACACCATATATGTGCAGAGAACAAGGAGTTTGCCGCTTGCTTATTCATAAAATGTGCTGGTGAAAACATCTCACTGCCTGCTGGTGGCAGCAGGCAGGGTAAGATCCATCATTCTCAAGCTACTCTTATGAAGCAAATTATACCTTAAGATCCTATTTGGGCTAGTACAATTATTTATGGCTCTGGAAAATTAAAATATAAATTGCTAGTCACATTTGTAGGAGAATACTCTGTGCTTGAAAGCATTGAGAGAAGTTTTGGAACATGATGCTACATGTGCCTTTTCTATCAGGAGAAAAATAATAAACCCAAATGTACAACCATAACTGTCTGTACATTCTCATTGTACAAAATGAGTGTAGCTCAGTCATAATGGGGCAGACAACAAAGACAACGCTTTCTGAGTTATTGGAGTCCAAGAATCTGAACCAGAAATATCCAAACCTGTTTATTCCCATGTAAAAGTAGCTTTCATTGCTGGAGACTGCCATCCTTCTCTTCCATGACAGCCCACAGATGACTATAAAAATCAAGTTGCAATCTACTGTGCAGGTGGTCTAGTTCTGTGATATCTTTTCTTCTAGCGCATGTTGGTCAGGACCCATTGTGCAAGGTCAGCTTTGATCTGGTCTTTTTGGAGTATTGTAAGGTCATCTCTGCACCATCATCATCTGTTGGGTCTCACTGAAAAATCTGTGTTTGGCTGACTCTTTGGTCCATCGCCATAGAACCACTTACACGAGTCAAAATCATCGGGGAAGGCAGGAAGAAAGAAAAAAGGTAACCAGAGTAAGTAGGACTTCTCTTCAGAGTCCTTGTTCCCTATAGTGGAACCCCCAGGCTTTAAATCAATATCCTTTCCTTTCCTTGCTGAACTAGAGTCCAGCTCCCACACTGATAGCATTGATGGTTCAACCCATGTCTTAAGTACAGTCGCAACAACATCTAGTCCACCTTATATAGTCTTAGAATATAGGCAGGTGCCTCCCATGATAACAAAATGCCATATATAAACAATGAAGACATCCTTATAATTATATAGATGATGCTGAATAGTATGGATTTTTTTCCCTGCTCTGCTTGCCTTTAGGAAGTAGAGAGTTCTGTCTCTCTTAACAATTTGTAATTACAGGTATAGTTCGGCTTTAAAACAAAATGTGTACCCACACCTATTTGCAGTTGGAGGGATTGCATAAGTATCTTACCATTTCATTGTGTGGGACATTGAGAAGTTTGTCTTGCAAGATTGAGAGGAATATTTTTCTCCTAAAGAAGTTCTGATTGGCAGAAAGCACGAGCATATTGCTTTTCATGGACAGTGACAAATGGCTGAGAGTTTTTCTTTGCTTTACAGTAAGGATGAATTGTTCATGGTAGAAAATACGTCAATAAACTGCTTGAGCTATGTGAGTGAAAACTCCTGCCTATTCATTTCTTTTTTGATGATATTCTGTTCTTTGCGGTGGTATGCTCTGAAGTCTGGATATATTGTCATGTGAATGTCGAATAAGAGAGTACCATCAGGCAGGACAATGAATGTTTATATTCTACTAAACTTTCATTCTGGTGTTACCCTCTTGCTGATTTTTTTCCAATACAATTGTTGTGCCACAATTTCTTCCTTCAGTATTTCTGTTACTATTGTCTACAGTTCAGGTAAGCTAAGCCTCTTCAGTTCACTGGGGGCAAATTGCCTCCTTTTGCCTTGGCATACTGTTAAGGGGCCATGGTTAAATGTGCTCAAGGTAGTGCAAGCTCTAATGTTCATATAGATGAATTTATGGGGTAAGGGCAGTGCAATGATACGCTAGTTCACACTGATAAGCAATGGTCTTAGTTCTTAACCTGCTGGAAGCTTTTTTCCTCTTAGAACTGACAGAAAAATAATAATAATTAAACCCCTCTTATTTCTGCTTGCATCTTTTCCTCTTGTTTTGCACTAGCTAAGCTGTATTTTAGGTTGAATTTCCTTTCTGTTACTTTACATTACTTGCTTTTTGAATCTATTCCCTAGCATCTTTTTGTCTTGCACCCATATTTAAGCTTCTCATTTTCTTGTAGCTCCTTCTGACCTTCTTTTATTTCTTTTTCCTCCAGTCTGTAGTCCTTGCACTTTTGCTTTACCTGTACTTCTTTTCTCAACACTGTCTGCTTTCTTCTATCTCCTGGTCAAATGCTTAGCTCTCAGAATTCAAAAGTCACCTTCAAAAACGGGTTTGGGTCCTTTATCCTGATTCTTCCAACATACATGTGTTCTTCAAGGACTGAGCTTCCTTGGAAGAATCTTGTGCAAGAATCTGTAGTTTTCTTGTGAAACATTTCAGTCACTTTTATAGCATCAAGACAATATCTGTCCAGATTGGAAAAAAAACTTACCAGAAGTACTTTTTCCATGAGTGCAGTCAAACTACAAGGTTTTGGGTTTGCCCTTAACACTATAAATAGCTTACTTATTGATATGCACCTACATAAAGGGGATAAAGAGGCAGGGCGATTCTGTCTTTCTGTCTTGCTTTTGTTGTCCTAGTTGTATCCTTCCATTGTAAAAGATTGTCCTGGGTGGACAAAGGTGCTTCCTTTTTGTGGTTGTGTTTTGTGTTTTTGTTTTTTTTTTTTTTTCTCCTTCAGGGATTATGCTTTGAACAACACATGTCAGAAATATAGTTTCTCTCCTGGGGTATGTATGATATCTAACATTTGTACAGAGCTACCCAAAGCATTAGTGTTAATGCTGAACTACTAATATTACAAATATTGTGTTAATATCTTACAGCTAGTTAAAGTTTTGAAGCAATGATTTTGTACCCTAAAGTTTCAGAACCATCAAAATTTGGATTCCTCTTCTAGCTTAACTTAATTTTGGTGTATCTGATCTAGTTTATGGTAAAAGAAAGCAATGCGAGGTAACAGAGAATGACTTAAAAAGGTAAAAACATTTATGCCTTAATTTTCCATGTTCAGCTTAAGAGCCCTTGAAAGGCTGGTTTCTTATTTCTTTAATTTTATTGACATCTATGAAGTTGGTCTCAGTTAAACAATAATAGAGAGATCAGAACCGGAGTTACTTATCTCAGGAGATGCAGTCTGTAACAGTGCTGGTGGATAGTCTTGGTGCATATTATGTACTTGCATACTCATAAAAGTGTATGGGATGAAAATATGAGAGAATTTGATACTGAAAAATTTCTTGGTCACTATCAGTGTTGTTGAAACTGATTTTAAATTTAAGAATGAAGTTCTGCAATTGCCAATATTTTTAAATTTGGCTAAAGTTCAGGTGCAAAATGAAGTTGGAAACATGCTTGAACCCTGTTTGGAGATGCCATTGATACTGTTTATCATATAGCTTTTCTTCCAAAATTTGTAAGGTACAATGAGATGAGAAAGTAATTTTTTGGATTGTATTCAGAAGATGGGTGATGGTGAAACTAGAAAGCTCTGAGTACAAAAATAGTATTGTATGTGGAGAAAATGGAGTTGTCTCTGTCATTTAGTATAATCCAGAAACAATAATTCTGCACCCGGGTTGGGGAAATACTTTTCTGATGCTTTGAGTCAATCGTAAATGACCTTGTAAAAGTGCACAATAGAAAGGAAGAGGATAAAGCGACTGTACTGATTATTTTGGGTGATGGCGTCAATCAAATGGTAACACAGCATGACTGGATATCTGGTTTTAGGTGACCAGTAAGTCAACATTAAGAGTCAGGATTTTATCCAAGTAGTGATCAAGATAAAGAGTTTGCAAAATAGTTACTGAAGTCATGGTTTATCCTTGTAGTACAGAAAGTGTCTTATTTTCGTGTATATTAAAAATTAATCCCCAAAATGAGGAAAACGTTTTACAGTGCACTATTACTGCAATAACCGAATATCTGAAAGAACTGAATGTACACATTTGATAATGTATTATTGATATTAGGTAGTACCAGGAACGAAAACAACAGAGCAGAACCCTTCAGTATGACTTAGTACAGAAAAACAATTTGTGCTCCAAAGAGCTTGGTCTACTTCTGTCAATCCCCAAATTGAGACAAAAAGCAAGGGCTGTGATGCTCTTCTAGATAAGGCCTGAAAATATTATATTTAACAGCTAAATTATTTATAGTTAAACTTTACATGACACTGAGAATTTGCAGAGTCAGCTAGCCACAGTGTGTTTTGTCTCATATAATACAGAATACTGATTTCCAAAATGGATCAGAGTCTCTGGTCTCAGCAGCTGCATTGTTCATCATTCCAAAAAGTAGCAGTTTCTTTATTATAATAAAATTATTAAAATCTAGTGTAACAAAGCAAGTTTCAGAAATTGCAGCATGTCTTATGGCTATTTTGATCTATTTTATCACTGGGATTGGGGCTGCGGCAGCTTAAACACCTGAAGTTGCGTTGTTGGGTCTGACATACTAATATTGTGTCCTGAAGAATTCTTCAGGTAGAATTTTTTTTTTTTTTTTTTTTTTTACTCTTTTTAATTATTATTATTATTATAATAACTTTTGTACTGAGAGACTGAGCATCCGGTGTTGTACTACCTATAACATATCTGTTACTGTCTTAATTTAAGGAAGAAGCCCAAGTGATGATCTTGAATGACTGCTAGAGAAAGATATGACTTGCCTTGTAGTTAGAGGTTGGCTATGACTGACATACTTTGTACAGTACATATGAGACGATAAGAAATAATAGAACTTGAAAATGGGCTAAAATAACCTTGCCCAGTTCTTTTTGTCTGATCCATTATGAGGTCATAGTGCTTGATACGAGTAATTAATTTCTCATAATCAACTTCCATAATAAAAACGAATAAGCTTGCTTAGCCTCTGGATAATTCTCCGTGAAATAATGTTAAGATTTCTCCTAAGTGCATGTGTTTATTATGAAACTGGAGTATGAAATTGCAGTGGAACATGTTATTTTTATTCTCTTTGGAGAAAAATTTTGGAACAAAGGGCCACCTTCTTGCTAGAATAATTATTTGGCATCCTTCACTATCTGACTTTTGTAGCTGGCGAAGGGAAAAATTATGTTATGATTGCAGATGCTTTGCTCACTACTGGCCACTAGAATGACAAAAATGGCTTTATCCACGGTGATTAAAAGAAAACCACCCAAAACCACAAACCAACAACCAATGCTCATGTGTATGTTGAAGAATCAGCATATGCAAGTTACCACTATGTATGTCTTTTGTGTACTGCTGACATGCTGGAGTGGAAATTAGGATAACAAAAGCCTAAGGTGGTGTAGGGCAGTTAGCTAATAAAGGATGCTGAAGTAATGATGAATTAGTATGAACCAGCTAATTTGTCTTTGTCCATTTTAATGCTAATCTCTTTGCATCACATCATCTCCCAGTCACTGTTTCTTACTGCAGGGCAAACCTGTGCTGAGTCAGAAATGGCCAGGAAACAAAACTACTCATCCCAATATGCTTGATTCTCTGAATACATTTCTCTGTCTGTACAAGTCTGGCGCTACGCATTTGTTTTCAATGTCTGTACACGTTGTAGTGTAGAATTTTTTCTGCTGTACCTCATAATGGTTGTCTAATGGGATCGTTTCCAGCTAGTCTTCCTGCTTTTTCATAAGTGAGAACATAAAATGATATAGGCTGGGAGTGTATAAATTTTATGCACTGTTTCAGGTGAGGCTTCACTATACAGCACAGTGGTTAGGTTTTTACACAAGCATGTATGGCGTATTTTCTTTAGTAGAGAAGTATTCCTTTCTCTCCATGGTGGCTTTCTAGGCTCAGTGTGACAATTCCAATACTCAATTTCAGAGGAATAGTTAAATATAGTGTATATAGGTTTTTTTCAGATTTTTTTTTTTCCTCCCAGCTGTTCTTTTTGAGGATAGTTGCAGTTAATGCTGGACTAGAACTGTTGGATATATTTTTAGATCAACTTGGTGCTTGTGCAAAGATGCACAGTTGGTACCTCTTAAGTCACCTGCTTTCAAGGCTGAGAGTCTCAGCCTGATCAGTTTTCATTTGAACAGAGGTGATTACATATTCCTGTTTGTCCTTCAAATTGCCTTTATTTGAACCCTTTTCCAGCTCCGCTGTATTCCCTTTGTGATGAGGGAGCCAGAATTGCACATAACATGCTGGATGTGTACCATTGATTTATATAGTGATGTAATGATCTTTTTTGTGCTTTATTTCCTATTCCTTTGCTAAATGTTCCTAAAGTTTGATTTCTTTTTGACTGCTATTGAGTGTTAAGCCAATGGTTTTTATGGAACTTTGATAGTTTTCCTTCCAAGACATTGCTTTTCAGTAGTAGCATTCATCTTGGATCCTATTCTATACATGCAATTAGGACTGTTTTTTTTCTCATACACATAACTTCATATTTGCCTATATTGTGTTTAATCTGATATTTTATTGATCAATTTTTCGGTCTTGTAAGGTCCTGCATTTACTCAGAGTTTAAATTTGTCCCAAGTATTTCCATACCTTCTGCAGATTTTTCACTTGATTGTTCACCCACTTTTCAGGTCATTTATCAGTTTATTGAGAAGAACAGTGCCTAGCAGAGGTTTATGTGAAACTCTGCTTGTGATCTCCATTTGTCTCCATCGGTTCTCCATTCCACTGTCCATTTATTGCTACTGTTTCCAGCCTTTTACTCAATTATCTGTTTATTCAATGGACCTTCCTCCTTATCCTGTGGCTATTTAAATTCCTTTAGCTTTTGGCATTGGGTCTTGTCAAAAGCATTTTGTGATCTGTTTGGAAAAATTCAATAGCATGGCTTTTCAAAAGTAGTGGGGGCTCTTTCTCTGAAAAACGGTACTTTTTCAGATGTTGCCTCATTCTGCTACAGTTTCTACTAATTTTCCTGGTATAAACATCAGGTGGAAAGGTCACACAGAACCTTTCTTTAAAAACTGGTATCCTAAGAACAAAAGAAGTTTCAAGTAAAAGGTCATGCACACTACAATCAGCAATTTGGCTATTTCACCCTTGATTTCTCGCAGATTGCCCAGGTATATAATGCCTGGACCTTGTGGTCTGTCAGTTTGTTTCATAGTTTCTCCTACTATCCCGTCAATTTCAGACAGATCCTTTACTAAATCCTCCAGTAGAATTTCCCCTTGCCCTGATTTGCCACAATAATTTCCAATTTCTAGCTAAACACTTGCCTTGTAAGTTCTACCTTTTCTTTCATCTTGTATTAGAAAGAGAAACAGCAGATACCAAAGAGCATGTTGGCTCATTGCTGTGTCTTAAATCCTAATTTATAGACATAATCAGGAACTCGGACATCTATGGTGGGATTTCTGCAGTTAATTATTGGTGGTCTGGCTTTGCTGCCATTAAAGCCTTGGGGGCAGACTTTTTAATGGACTTTAAGTCAGTCACATTAAAAATTTGAATCATGATTCACATTAATGTTCAGGCTTAATATTGGCATTACTATGCAAGGGTCTTTGGTCTGCATCCTGCAGGAGTTCAGGCATCATCATGTTCCCTATCAGATATACCTTCTAAGAGTCTACATACATCAAATAGGAGGCCCAGAAGTGCTAAAAGAAAGTTTTTTCCCTTCCTGTCCAACTTGGACATGTGTTCACAGGGAATGATACGAAGAGAAGAAACTAAATTGGTTCCCTTAGAATTCAGTTATTTGAAAGCTTTTTGAAATCGTTGTATTTCTTAAATCATGTAGGAAATCTGCAATAGGATCAGTTTAGCAGGATAGTGTTAATGTGATATTAAATTCAAGTTGCTCTATATGTAGTTACTGACATGATGTATTTCAGTTTTTTGGTGTACTGACACAGCTTATCTTTGCAGTAGATACAGTAGATTGCATTTTCAAGGAAAGATGTAATGAGTCTTATAACTTGGCAGAGAATTCCTGAGAATTACTGAAGTGGAAAAGAAATGGAAATATAACTTGGCTGTGTGAAATATTCATTTTGACTGTATCTATTTAAGAAAACTCAACATCAAGGAGCTTGTTAAATCCAATGTTAAAATTTATATCATTAGATTTCAAAGTCAGCAAGCAGACATAATTACTTAATGATGGATTTCTCTGGGTTTTTTGGGCTATTTTGGATAATGAAATGAATTGTTTACTTGACAGACAGGTGGCTGTATAGTGCTTATGGCTGATTTTAACAATATGTGACAGTAAGAAAAATTAGAGGCTATTAACATTCACTCAACCCAGTGTCTGCACCACTGATCAATGCTTGGACTACTGTATGGCTTAAAATGCTTAATGAATCTTTGTTTGACAGGAACCAACTGCTGTTGGAGGAAAACTTGGATGATCTGATAGCTGGCAGAGTGAATGTGGCCTTCACTTTATAAACAAGGAAGATGTGAATAATTGGGGAGCAGAATGAGTGAGAGAAGTCTTTCAAGGCTTGTAGTGATTGATGAACTATATTATGGTTGACACACACATTCTATGTTTTGCATAAAAGCGTTAGCATCTGATTGAGTGGAAAACCAGGGGAAAGCGAGATTGCCTATGTGATTAGTGAAAGGTAATCAGCCATCTGTTAGGCATAATGCCCTTAATAAAGATGAAGATAGAAAGCATATGTGTGCATGTGCTTACACAGGATCTCTCACCTTTTATACAAGTATCCATGAAAATATAGAACTGTATATAAAGAACTAACATGAGGAAAAAAAAATGCTCTCAATTAATCTATTTTTTTCTCCCACCAGAAACAGTAGACGCTTGTAGCTATGTTGTGTAGTTCATAAATGTGTCCTTTCAGTGGACTGAAATGGTAGCTTCAGAAGTGACAGAAACAAATACTTTGAGGTGTATTTTTTAAAATAATGGCATCCTAACTCTCTCTCACTCGGTTTTTGATGATGAAAATAAAGCTATGCCCTGAAAATATTGAGCGATGAACTTTTTATTGATCAGGACATTTGAAAATATATTTTCAGCTGTTCACCTGCAAATTTAAAATCATCTAGTTTATACAGCTATTCCAGGTACAGAAAGGATTTGCTTTAGAAGAAAGCTAGAATCTGATGTAGCATTGCTTTCCCACCTAAAATTGTCATCGATGCTACCAGGGTTTTGTGATGTAGAAAACAAGATGGCACTTAGCTTTGCATGTTTATAAAGAACTTTAGCAGTGATAGAGATCCTGCTTAGAAGGAAATGAACCAATTCTTTGCCTCTTTTCAAAAATTGTTTTTGCATTGTAGTGTATGAAGGGCAACTCTAAAAAATGTATTCAGTTTTAATATGTGTTGTAACACTTATTATAGTGTTTTACAATTCACTATCTGTACATCTCTCAAAATCTGGAAAAATAAAATACTCCAGAAATATAACAAACACTAAGGCTAGCATTTAAAATCAGTCACTTAAAATATCAAGCACTGCAATACACAACCCCAAAGTATTGTTTAACTTGATCATCCATTCATGTCTTTTTTTTTTTAGCAAATGTTTTAATCCACTAGATGACAGCTTGGTATATAGAATATTGTTCTTAAATACACTTTTTCAAATTTCAAATTAAAATTTGTTTTGCTGAAATTTATCATATGTCACCGATGGTACATTATACAAATACTGGAACGGCTGAAGGACTTCCATGCCCCATCTTGCTGTTTCTACCTTCCATGTTTCAGTATAAAAGTAATATCCTAAGTATTGGAGGGGAAGGGGTATAGCTGGAGGACAATAGATGCAAGAGTCCATTTGAGAATGGGGTGGAGAGTAGCTAATTTAGTCATCTTCAGTAGCTGGTGTCTTAACAAAACTTTATGAATGCAGTCCTCTGCAAGACCTAGTTAGAAATATGGAAGTCTAACTTGCACGTGGTCATTAATCCAAAAAGCAGAACCTACTTCTGCTCAGAAGTATTTTGGCAAGTTTTGTAACTCCTAAATTGTGATGTATCTGTGAGGCTTGCTGTTGTTGCTGGGCCTTGTTGTTTGCTATTTAGTATTTCAATATTAGAACTTGTAAAAACACCTCTGTGGCAGAGATTTTCCTATTTTCCTTTCATATCCAATGCATGAGGGTGACTGAAGCTTGCGCTCTCCGTGCCTTGCCAGCGTGTTTCATAGGTCAGTGCAGGCGTGACAGGGGAATTATGTTGCTTTGCCCCAGTTGCGGAGGAGCTGGGGGAGGGATAGCGGGGTGGAGCTTACTGTTTCTCCAGTGATTTTAGGAGCACTCCTGTGAACGCGCTCCTTCAGTGCCAGTTTTCTCGGAGAGAGCAGGAGAACCTTTCAGTTTTCCTTTCTCGCAGCGTAGTTGATGATGACTTTTTATTCTGCCGAGAAACAATTTAATGAATCTGTGTCCTAGTTTTCAGATTCAGTCATTTCTAGCTGCAACAGTTTCTCCTTTCAAGCATTTTAGGGCTTCTTAAAGCTTTCCCAGACCTTGCTAATTAGTATCCACAGTGTGTTTTATTACCTTTGTTGGAATTTTTTTCTTAAGAATGTGAAAAGAATCATCTGTTTTAAAGTTTCTCCACATATTCTCACTTGAAGTATTGCAACTTGTGATCTGGCAGAAAGAAAAGGATTCAAAGGACTTGACTTTAAGAGCAACTAGGATTAAGGAGGCATTAGCTGTAATGCTGGAGAGCCCAGTATATAGAGTCAAGCACATCGTAACAAAAACCAGGTCAGCAGGTTCCTAATGGTTGCTAATTGCAAATTCAGTGTATTAAAGCTAGAGCTATGCTTTGCATGCAGCATGGACTAGCTTTTGTTTGCTTCTGCAGGAGCATGTTTTAATTTCTGTTTGCTAATTGCTTTAATGTCCCTACTAGAGCTGAGTCATGTTGAAAACCTCTTGCAAAGTGCCAGGGTTTTTGTGGAAAAACTACTAAGCAAGTGCTGCACTTCCTGTGTTTCTGTATCCTTTAGTGATTCAGGAACAACTCTTTTGCTGGTAGACATGTTTAATTTGTTAATGACAAACATGCAGAAATAAGGACCACATGCACTTCACTAAAATTTCATTTTCAGGAGGAAATAATGTAAAGAATATGCTTGAAGTAATATAGTTTTGGCTGTTAGAATAGTTGATTTATATGCTTTAAAACTGGGGCTATGAGCAGCAGTGTCTAAGATAAAAATGTTTTCAAATTGAGTGGTATGTCTAACTGTATTTTGAGTATGTAGGGTAACAGAGTTCAGGTTGAAAAATGGGCAGTGAAAAGAGATGGATTTGAAAAATACTCAGCATCCTGAGATGTTAATTTTATACCATCTTGCCACAGAGCTTTTTATATAACACCATTTAGTTCTGAAGTCTTCAAAAATCTAACTCAAAAGACTTGGAAATTGTACAGCAGGCACTGAGAATGATTGGAATCTTCTTTCATTCCCTTTCCTTGATTGCGCTGATAGAAAAGTTTGTTCTGAAGTGTCAAATTAATATTTACTAGCTTAATATCAGTTCTAAATATTGTTTTGTGGGGGTGATAGATGTATAAAAGATAATTTACTAAGTAGTGGCAGGATAGAAAATAAAAATCAAATTAACATTAAATGTAATTTTTTTGTCCTTCTTGGCTACAAGAAGTAGGCTGGTGTTTGGATACTTCTTTGGAACTCTCATTGCCTGCAGCAGTAGTCTCTGGATGCTGAGACACCACTTGAAATATATAGAAATATAACTCAGTAGTCACAATGTAGTTGAGTTAACAGTGAAAGGCATTGGTTTCTTTTCTGCAATCTTATAGCTCTCATGCTAAAAGGTAAAATGCAGTTTTTATAGAAAAGAGAGTCAAACTGTGAAAACTTGGAAAGTTGCCCAAATTAATAGCTGCACAACTGAGTTACTTGCAGTTGCAGCACTATGGAAAAGGAATACAAACAAAAGTTATTAAAATGTATTTGAAGTATTTCTAATATACACTGGTTAAAACAAAGGAAAAACAGCTTTAAAAGGACCTAATCTTCCTAATTCTCTTAATGTAGACTTACTGAATATAGCTTAGGGTTGCAAAGTATTGAAGAAGCAAGTAAGTGCTGGTATAAGGTTTACTGAAGTTGTATGTCAAAGGCACGCATGTGTCAAATTTGAGTCTCTCCAAAATTAGGTAAAAAACACATCTCCTACTGAACAAAAGTTCTCATAATGCTTTAGGTACTTACCTCCAAACCAGGTGCATGCTGTTAAGTAGAGTGTTCTTTCTTGGGCATAGGGTTTACGGCAGCCTTCTGTATTACATACAGCTAGAGTGTACAGAGACAGAGGTACAAAGTAAAATGTTTTACTTCCTTTTTCCAGTGAACCTTGTAAGAGTATATTAATGACACACCTTTTTGGGCTTTAATAAAGCCACTCTTTTAAAATGATGGTTTCATTTTAGGTACATATTTTGACATTTGAAATTCTTATCTATAAGTTTTGATAGAGCTGTTGCTTATTGCAACAGTTCTTAATCTAACAAACCTACAAGAATTTAAACTTCAAAACTAAAATCTGCCTACAATAGATCAACCAAGTGTCCTCAATAGTTGCGTCAAATTTGCCTTCAAAATTTTTGTTGTACGTGATCGGTAGTCAAGTGGGCAGTTGGGAAATTTGAATAAAACTTGAGATATTTTGTGTTTAGTCATAAATTTCAGGCCAAGGAATATGTTCTAAAATGTTCTAGTTTACAAATACCAGTCCTACATTAACTTGTGGAGTTTAGTAAAGTTCTGCTAGCTTTGTCAATGCTTAGTTTATTTATGTTGCAGTTGTAGAATATCAGAATATATTTTTCATCAATGAAAACTGTCATTTCCAAGGTGACTGTCTACAATGAGAGAAATACAGTATATGTTATTTTTCTCAAACAAAGAAGTTGTTTGTTCAAATCAACAAAGTTAATTTGAAAAATCTATTTATTCTTGAACTTCTGGTGTAGATTTGCAGGGTGAAGAATTCATTTAGAAGTACAACACCTCTCAGATGTTACCATTTACTCCTTGTCTTGTGAACATTTTTGTTGCAAAATTTGGTCTCATAACAGCAGTCTCTTTTCTTTTTATTTTTACAGCTATTTTGGAAAGAATTATGGTTTAGACTTTCCCATGTTAGCCATGGATGTAGCACTTTCTCCCATGAGAACACAAGAACTGGATCCCATGCCAACTGATGCATCTCCCATGCTTATAAACATGACTCCTACAGTGGAACGAGATGGGGAAGAGGATGTCATGAAGGAGCTTGATTCTGGCCAGCAATATGAAAAGCCTCCTCCTCTACACACTGGGGCCGATTGGAAGATCGTTCTCCACTTGCCAGAAATTGAGACCTGGCTTCGGATGACGTCTGAAAGAGTCAGGGATCTGACCTACTCTGTCCAGCAGGACTCGGATAGCAAGCATGTGGATGTGCATCTAGTACAGCTGAAGGTAGGATGAATTTTATATTGCAAACTTTTTGGTGGAGGTGGTTCAATCAACTCTGCTACTGGTAACATAAAAAAAAGGGCTTTTCACAAGTGTCTGACAGCCTGTTTTAAAAAGTGAATAAATCCTTTTCAGGGAGATAATAGAAACCATATCATTCTCAGATTTTTTGCAACATTTACTCATCACTTAATTCAACAGTCATAACCATATTAATGCACCTGTTCACACTCCAAGAGCAGCTAATACAACACTAACAGTAACCTGACCGGATATCTCAGAAGTGCCCAGAAATATTCCCATTGATTTTAATGGGCTTCAGTACCTAAAACTCCCAAATTTGTGTCCCAATAATCATGGCCACTCATTTGAAAACTAAGCAAGTTTCAGGGGCAATAGGATAGAAAGGTGGTCTAATATCTGGCCTTTCAGTCACGTAAAGGTTACGTTGAAGATTGAACTCGGGTGGGACTACATACAAAGTGGTAAATGTGTAGAAATTTTTTTCAGATCTGAGTCTTGGTAAGAAATATGAAGTGATATGATTCGAACAGTCACAGTCAGTAAATCAACCTTTTTTTTTTTTTCTCTCAGCAAGAAAATGCATTAGGAAGACTGGACTTTGTCCCCCCAAAATCTGTGTTTTGTGTAAACTAAAAGAGCAACAATCTCCCTTCCCCCAACCCAACAACTGAACACAAGTATCTTCAAACAATTATCTCTCTCTTGGTCCCAGATTTAAATTTTGGTGTTGAATCTTTAAAGATATTAAGGAAATTCAAGGTGAAATTCAAATAAATACTGTCTGGGACTGTATGTGTATGTTCGTTTGCATGGTTTGGTTTACTGCGGCAGATGAAGCATGCTTTTGAAGGCAGCAAACAATTTCCAAAAATAGCAGGCAAATGTTATCTCTTTAGACTGAGCTGTCTTCAGAATTGCATTCTGAGGCCTGTTTATGTGAACATAGTCTTCCTTCATACTCAGCGCGATGGTATTTTATTTGTGTTTATTTTAGGACTGGAGCTCTAGGCTGTCTTAAAATACAACTCTGTGTACTAGCACTAACCATAGAGCAATTGTACTATAATCAGTCCTAACTAAATAGAGAGTTGATCTTGATTGTTTTATGGTCCTACCATTTTCCTGAAAAATTTGGGGTAGACATTGCCAGCTTTTGATGAGAAAAAGGACTATGTCCACAACGTGCTATAGGTTTTTAGCAAATATGCCTAAAAGGTATTTCTGCAGGCAGACATAATAAATCTTGCTGTACTAGGTGCCAGTTCTGATCTGGAATCGCTTGTGGCCATGTTAGTGCAGTGCTGAGCTGAAACTAAAGAGCTGTGGAGCTTGTGGATGGTATTTGCACACAGTTTTGGGCTGGCTCAGAGCACAAGCAGCACTGATTTGTGCCTGCTTACAAAATGAGAATATTCTGCATGTATAACGCACTCGCACACATCCACTAAAATGCTTTCTTTCCAAACGGATGTCAGTGAATGAATAGCATTCCTTACTGTTTTCTCCTTTTTAGAGTTTATTTGTGAAGCTGCAAGAGTCAACGGTAGTTCATAAAATACTTTCCTAATGGTTTTTTCCATGTAAGCAATTGCTGTAGCACCTAGGGATTGTTTGGGACTAGGAAGACATCTGGTTAATGCAACTGTAAAGAAAGACAAAAGAATAACATGAAGGACTCTCCATTATCTGCAATTATCTGGCCTGTCAGCCTGGGGGGGCCTGTCATTGAGGCTGTCAAATATTCTATGTACAGACCCTGGACTCACAGGGAAGTGCTCTTTTTCTGTGTGTTTATATATGTATGCATCTGTGTGCGTGCATGATAATGACTTGTATTTGAAGATATTTTTTAAAATATTTGATATATTTTTAAAGTTTTCACAAAGTAACATAAAAAGGAAAAGCTTTCAAAAAGATCTCTAGTAGTAGTAGTAAAAACTGCAGTAAAGTCCTAACACATCAGGAATACAGAACTTCTGTAACCTGCTTATCTTTAAACCTGTATACAGACAAAAAAGAAATAAGAATATAAAAGCAAGTGTTGTGGAAATTCTTTTATTCAGATTTTAGATATATTTTAAATTGTTTATCCTTGTATCTTCTTGCATCATATAACTTAATGAAAATCAGCTAAGCAAAAAAAAAAAAAAACAAAACCCATAGCCTCATACAGATCCTCTTTTCTTATTTGTTCTGTGCTCTGACAATTCTCCTTGAGGGGCTCCTTCCAACTGATCTGGGTCCTTCTGGAATTGTTGTGCCCAGGCTTGACACAGGGCTCAATGTGAAGCTTCACCATTGCCAGAAGACTGGAAAAAGTATTTCTCATGTCTTTCAAACAATACAAAGCAGTTAAGTATTTTCTTTTTTTTCACAACAGCAGGAGGTGGTTGATTCATGTTCAGCTTGTGATTCACTGTAACTCCCAAACTCTTTTGCTGCACTATGGGTTTTTCACATCTCTCTTATCCATTTTTTTTCTGTGAAATTTTACATGTAGGATTTTGCCTTTGTCTGTTATTGAACTTTTTTTTTTTTAATCTTCCATTTCTCAAGTGCCTCCGTGACTTTTTCAGTTCCGAATCTGTCCTCTGGTATGTTTAAAGTATCTCCCCCAAGCACACATGTTGTCGTCATCTGCAAATTTAAGAAGCCTTCTCTCCACTCCTTTGTCCAAATCATAAAGACAAAAATGAATGATACAGATTCAGGATAAAAGTCTATAACATAATAGTTTCTGAATATAATTTTTAAACTGCAAATGTAGCAGTAAAGCAAACAATTTTTCATTTTCTCATAGTCTGTTTTCCTCGGCCAGGAGAGGTCTAATTCCATTTTCAGGCAGCTTTCTATTCATTTTGGATGCTTAAAGTTGATTTCCTTCCTCTGGCTGTCAGTTGGCTCATGGTGATAGGGCTGGTTTGAGGATCTAGGCCATAGCATACTTTTTATGCTATTCCTTGGAAAAATTGCTCAGCAAACAGATCATCTCTTTGTCTTGTGAATATTTGCTCTGTATTCCTGTTGCAAATCTGTCTGTGCTTCTGCTCTTTCTGTAATCAAGAGCGTTGTTTCTTTTTTGTGGCTTGTTCCCTGGGGATTGTGGTGTTTGCTGCCAGTCTCTCTTCATGCTACGTGACTTAGGGCTTTACTAGCCAGCACTGATCCTTTGAAAATACTTGTTTCTCTCACTTTTGCAATGCCCTTTCTCAGAACTAGCCACGCAGCATGAGTGGGAGGCTTTTCTTATGTCGTCCCTTGGGAAATTACCTGGAAAGCTCAGCTTCACACGAATGCTTCAGTAAGCTAGATGCATGAATCATAACTCTCCAGGGTCTGGAATGCCTTATATTAGTCATTTATCTGGTCATCACTCTTAAAGTCAAGCTGTGCTAAGATACATTTACATCTCTCTCACGCATTCCATGTAGCTGTTGCCAATTGCAAATGTTTGTAAAAGACATGAAAAAAATTATATTTTAACTACAAGCAAAACTAAAAGTGCTCTTTCTGTCCTTGTATTGTGTTAACCTGCTGAGATGTTTTCATGATCCGTTTAGCTTTTTTAGTCTGAATAAAATATGCTTCATTTTACAGCAAATTCTTTCTTGGAATCCTCCTGAAGTCCATCTTGGCTTCAACTTCCATTCTTCTGCTTTACTTTATCTCTCTTAACCCTCTCAGGGAAGGGTCTAGTGTTTCAACTCCTTGTTACTTCTTTCTGTCTTTTTGAAAAAAACTGTCATTTTGGATGATCTCATATAATCTTCTGTTTTTTAGATGTCTGTTAACTTCTAACTTATTGTGGAGTAAAGCGCTCCACCACCACTTTGTGACTTAAATGTCTGAATCATATATTGTATATTGACATAGAAACAAACACATTTTATACTATGATAATGTCTTTAATTTTTTGCAGACCACTGATCTTTTCTCTTTTTCCAAGTAAAGAGACTTCAGTCATCTTTTTCCAGGATACCTGGGTCAGCCTCAAACATATCTTGACTGGATCTTTCATCTTTCCTTCTGACTCCTACAACAAGACTTTAATGAACTTTGGATAGAGGTCAAATATCATGTAATCATTATCCTTTTGCTATCTCTGTTTCTGCTTTTTTGGGGGGGGCAAAGAATTTTTAGTTGCTTTTCTCCTTGTATTCAAATCCTGGACAAGAGAAGAGTGTAACGAATTATCAAAGCAAGATATTCAAGGGTATTAGTTTCTAATCTATCTGCAGTTAGAGATACGTTATTCCTTTTTTCATTCCATTACAAGCATTTTGAAAAAACATAAACCCAGGGTACTGTAGGTGTCTTTCTTATCCCCTCCTCTTGAATTCAGTAGGCTTTTATTGAATAAATATTGCTAGTTTTATTGAATAAATACTGAAGGCTGGACCAAATGACTGTTCTGAGTACTTTTCAACTTTTTTCCCCCTATGTCAGTTCCTTTTGAGAGCAAAAATCAATCTTTTTTTTCCAGATGTTAAAATAAGTCACTCAAAATATGGCTGAGTCTGGAAGATAACTTCAGTAAGTTCAATTTCTTGTAATTTGGAACTCAGAACTGTCTTTATCATAATCTGTAAAAGGGCTTACTCAATGCTAGCAGCATTGCTACCATGTGTCTTTCTGTAACATTAGAAACAGGGCTATTCTTTCTTCTCACCTTTGGTTTGATGACTTTCAATGGCTCTATTGTTCTGAGGCTTGTGACAACATACCTTGCTTCTGCAGTTGTACAGCTTTTCAGCTGTGCTATCTAAACCACCTTTAACTAAGTGCGTGGATGAAGTTTTCCTAGAGTCTGAATCTCTAGACTGTACAGACAACTGTGTATTATAAGAGAACTTGGCGAAGAATTAAGCCTCACCATGTTACTATAACATAACTGATATTTTACAGATGATCACAAAAAATGTTAGTAACAGTCTTTACAGAAGGATGTATACGTGAAGCTCCTAATGCAAATAATGTGTGGACTGCTTTACCTTGACAGATGTTTGCCACAAGAGATAACTGTTACAATCAACAGGTGAAAATAAAACCTTAATGGGAGAGGTTAACTGCAACTTTGTTCAGCTGTTTTGCTTGCAGGCAAGATATAATCCTGATACTTCAAGTGAAAGGTTGCTATACACATTTATGAGAGTCGTTATTCAAAAGGAGTTGAAGGGAAATAATGACTCTTAAATTCACAGAGATATTTCTGAGAAGACTTCTGGGCATGTTTAACAGTTATGCTTCACGAAACAGATTTCTCTGACAAATAGTTTTATACCTTCCGTGTGTGGGTGTGAGTATGAGTGTCTATAAAAATAGACATTTGGTTATAAACTATGACCTATAGCTCAATGGAGACAACTTAAAGACATATTATTGTATTTAGGTCTGAGGATCAACAAGTTGTTGCACATAAATTTGTGGAAGTGTTGTTATTTGCAGAGAGTCTGAAGTCTAGCAAATAGGTTGAGAGTCAGTAATATGGTAATTTGGCACTATTAACAATCCTATACTAAGACATCACCTTAAGTTGCATATGAAACAAAATTAGTTTAAACATCATTGAAATGCAATTCAGTTAACAGAAATGAGCATTTAAGGGTTATCTGTGCAATAAGATACCTCTACTCCGAAATATGATTCTCGATTTTGGAGAACTAGTTTAGATTGTTTATAGCTAGAGGACAATATGCTCACACCAAAAACTCCTAAAATGAAAGTGGAATATAACTACAGGGAAAATGTAACTTCTTTCATACTGAACTAGTTAACATGCCCTAAATGTGTAAGACACTGCCTTTCAAAGGGATTCTCTTAAACTTTTGACATTTGATAAATTTCAGTCTCCTTAATCCTGTTAAAGCGTAAACTTCTCTGAGAAACTTGATCTGAAAATTTTAAAGTTTGAAGGAGCTTGAATGTTTCAGTTGAATGCTGAAGGGGAGGGGAAATATTGTCCATGCTATCAACAAGCATAAGTAAAACCAAATTTACTGAAGAATGTTTTAAAGAGCATTTTCTTGAAATAGTTGAGGTTTTGGTGTACACTGCAGATTTGAAGCAATTGAAAATTATTCAGAATCTTCAAACTCTTTATTAACTTCAAATGTAAAAAGGAAAATGCTAGCTGCAGCTGTATTGCAGACTCAGAGCTCTGAGTATCAGGATTTCTTTACTGCAAATTTGGTAGGAAAAATTTAGATCTTGGTTCTCTAGGTAACATATAAGATATTTCTGTGTTAGATTAATTATTTCAAGGAAAATATATACAAAATCACTTTGCTCTTATCTCTCATTCTCTTATTCTTTTTTTTTTTTTTTTTTTTTCCTTCCCCCCCATCCAAATCCAACCCAAACTCTCATCTGATGACAGGTCATATGTTTGTGAAGCACTTGAACACCAAATAAACAGTAATTTGACTATAAACATATCATGTATTACACAGCTTTTTATGCATAGCGATTCCAAAGATTTGACAGTCTTTGTGGATTACAACCTAAGTAACTGCAGATGTGCCTTTGTTGTTGTTGTTGTTTTTGAACTAGATGGCTTAATACAGCATAGGCAGAAATATGCTACCTGACTGGCTGCAAATCAAAACAAGTTTGCTTATGGAAGTATGGTGAAAGACTAGATAATAAATACATTTATCTATATGGAACATTGCCAGTGGAATATATTTATATAAACATGTAAAATATGTTTATATTACAATGGTATTGGTGAATTTTTTTTTTTGAAGAGGAAGGGTTAAGGTTAAGAGCACACTCTAGTTAAAGCTCTAGTCACACACTAAATTTATTGTACACTCATCCCAACAACCTCAGTGGGGCAACTTTATATGCCTTAATTCACCTAGCATTTAACCAATGGGTAATAGGCTTCATTTGGATAAAACCAGATTTGTTGTGAATATTTTTTTAAAACTGTTTGTAGGTTCCATCGTATTTCTTACATTCAAGTTATTTTTCAGGCGGAATATGTTATGTACTCCCAAAATGTCATGCACTCATAAATGTAACGCCACAGGAGCAGATGATATATAATAATATAGATCTATAATGATAGCTTGATTTGTCTATATGTTGGCAGAACATATCGGCTATATGTATTAGTTCTATGCTTTGTAAACACAAGATTTCATACACAATTTAAAGGAAGCAGTTGGTTAAAAAATTGTATTCTTATTTAGTTTGCCTCTGAACAGCTTGGTGGAATCACAGCATTCAGTAGGGCAGTCGAGTGTAAATGCTGGTAAATACAGATTAACTGTTCTGAAGTTGGGTTTTGCAGAGGCTACTCTTTACTTACAATTCAGGCTTAACTATCAAACAGATGGGTTTATTAGCTTTTCTTATTTTCTGAGTAGTTGAGTGTGCCAACATTTGTTTAATTTTTAAATTTTCCTCTGTGCCCTGAGCATACTCCCCTGTTTTGGAAAAGAGCCAGAATGGAAAACATGGAGTTACCAGAAATAAATCCTTGTTTCTCAAACTCTAGTTGGTCAAACAATCTCATTGTTTAGAAGGCTTCCAACTTGTATGGCATTTCTACAGTCTTGCTCAGATTGATGCTTTTAAGGAAAAAGACGTGACTTGTTTACCACATCTTAACATGCTTTACTACAATAACATCACACCTATAAAAGTCACCTTGGTTTTGTAGCTTTTACGCTAAATTCTCTTCTGCCTGAGGAGAGCAAAACCACTTTTTCCACATCCCTCAAAAATTATCCTAATCCCCTGGCTATACAGTATCAAAAATAAACAGAGGCTAATGCTCTGTTCTATATAGAGTGCAATCCTGGAGGTGTTAGGCATGCTGTTTGCTCACCTACCCAGGTCAGTGCCTTCAAGGATGAAAATGATGATCAAGTAAATATCAATTTTCTAGGTATTAATTAGGTTTAGAAATTAGGTGCAAAGTTGCTCAGACTTGTCAGGACTGGTGGTAGTCTGAGCTCAGAAATGCAAAATTTTAGGCAGCTGGATACTTTTAATTGAATAAGAAACAGAGGTGTACCTGTGGATTTAGATATTTACAAGCTAAATGGCAACTGAACAAGGTGATTCAGGACTGCATTGTTGCCTACCTTCTGTCCTAATGTTTCTTCTGCTCTGGTCATTAAAGTCTGTGAAGAAAGCATTCCTGCAGGCCCAATCATAAGTTCCTAATGGAAGAAAAAATATTGTCTGATTGCTTATAACATTTCTCAATAAATACATGAATGCATTGGATTACTGCTAGTTATATATTATTGTTAGTGCTGAAACCATTTTGGGTGTTACAAATACTTTATACTAAGTGAGTATCTGTTAAGCCTATGTAGGCACTTACATGTTTTTAACTTCAAGTACCTGAATATTGCTAGTGATTATATTGGTTTATTAATATTCAGACAATCTGTTTTTCAATGGCAACCTTAGAAAAAACAATAAACACCAACATCTGTAATCTAATTTTAAATTATGATCTAGTGCAGTTGTAGATAATACTGCAATTTTGAAGTGAAATTTTATACCTTTAATGTTTAGCTAATGCACACTTATAATTACAATTTTTTTAAAAAGCAAATAATGGCAGGTTAACACAATACTTTTTAAAAATTAGGTGGATTTAAACTGTGCCACTCAGCCTATTAGAAAAAAACTTTCCCCCTTTCCTGCCGGTATTGTTCAGTCTGGGTAGATACAATGAAGTTAAACTGATTTTCTTTCTCCTGTTAGAATTTCGTAAACAACTCTGTTGATATAACCCATATTTATGCAAACCCATTGCCTGCCTGGGTGCCATAGGAGACGTAACATGAACACAGAAAGAGCATACATACTTTACTGAAGATTTAGTTGCCTTTTAAAGAAAGCTGGTCATTATTTGAGGGACCAAATTAAGATGGAAGGCTGCTGGTTAGAATATAATAAGAGGATGAAGGAATTGGGAGCTAAAAAAAATGAATTAAAAATGGAGAAACAATAAGAAAATCCTGTCTGTTATGATATCATTTCGGAGTAGAAAAGTGAGAACTGCTTGGTTAGTCTGCTGTTATCTCTGTATCAAGGGAATGAAAGTACCTAAGAGCTGGAAAAGACTTAACTGGTAACCCCAGTGATAATGGAGGATTTGGCTTGCATAATTTATCAGGATAAATGAATAAATAATAAATGTTGCAGACAGTGTGCTGGACCCTTTTTAAGCTTGGACTTTCTTTCTAGAAGAGCAGGGAAAGGATACCAACAAAAATGATTGGAATTACTGCTTTTGTGACAAAGGGACTTGAATATTCCTTGGAATGGTAGAAGACACCAGCACTGGTATCCCTTCTGGGCTTGGGCAAAAGAGATTTTTAAAAATTAAAAAAAAGAAAAAAAGAAAAAAAAAAGGCATAGGTTACCTGACTCATTTGCATGAGTCTATATACATGGCATTTGGACAGGAATTGTGAACAATGTGTGGAGCATCTAAGCCCTCCCTTAGTGCAAGGGTACAATCTGAAGAGCTCCTTAAATCAGCTTGAGTTTCTTCAAAGAAAACCAGTAAGGATACACTGAGCAAAAATGCTGCAACCTGTGACGTTCCCCCCAAGGGAGTGCTGCTCTTAGGAGGGTAGAGATGCATTCATTAGTTTTTGAGCTAATTAGATTTGGACATAGAACAGTGATGTGTAATTCAGGGGGGTGTAGATATAAGAACACAGTAGCATCTGCAATGCTGTGGAGGTCTTAAGGTTGTCCTAAAATAGACATTTGGATTATTCAGCAGTCAGGAGACTCAGGAGAAGAAAGGTGAACCTTTGCCTGTGAAAAGGGAATTGGAACTCTAAGATGAGGAAAAAAGTGGGTGTTTTACCACTTTCAGTTTCTTCATCTAGTTCTAAAAATAAAAACTCTGCAAAATTTCACTCTCATTTGGATATCTACACTTTTGAAATATATACTTATTCCAGAATTTCTGGTTTAGATCTCAGCAATATGTGAATGCATGTAAGTGCACTTTGACCAAATATAATGATTATTTCTCCCTCTTCTCACTTCACATTGCTCCTATGTTAAAATATTGTAATACAAGCTTTAGAAAATGAGCTAATGTACTCTACTAATGGTCTCTGGAGAAATATTAAAGTAAATATCAAATTCCAGCACAGATGTTACCTATTACAGTCTTCTGTAGCCTGCATCCTAATCTGACTCAAACACAAATGTTTACTGGATATAATGATGTAATGATATAAATACTTTTCAGTATGATGAAAAAAATGTTGTATGTTAAGTCATTGTGCAAATTAATTAACCAGAACATTTGCTGAGGGAATGTATTTTGTTGTTTAGTATATGTATATGTGATGATAATAACACCTACTGATATCCAGATTTGTTGGAAAAAAATAAATACTATTTCAATGGTATGAGTAAGATTTAGCAATGTCAACTTTTAAAATTAAAGGTCATTGACACTATATTATTATTTTTATTTGAAAGTAAGGATGCCAGTGGGAATTTTTATTATGGTAGCTGTGACTTGGATGAAAGAATTTATTTTATAAATATATATGTATATATATATAAATATATATGGGTATATATAAGCAAATACATACACACAAAATGCAGTGCCACATAAATCCCCCTGGTGATTTTTTTCTTGAGGACTTGTGTGAGTCTATATGTAGTTTAGAAGGTAGGATATTATTATATTTTATAACAGTAATCTACTTCTGATCTGCATTGTGAACTATTATGTTTACAGACATTTTCTTGCTGTGCATGTTTCTGGGCTTTGTCGACATATTTCTTATTAGTCATTGTACTGGCAGGGTTTGTTGCTTTTTCAATTTATAATTACATCCACTTATAATAGATATCTAAAAACCGTAATATGGCATAAGGGAGCAGTCAAAGAACAGGCACAGAAAATTGCACAAAATGTAAGGAATTTTTTAGTTTGCTTCATTATTTTTAAAATTGCCTGATGGGCTTTTATTATGAGAGAGTTGACAGAAGAAATTTCAGGTTATAGGATGATTGCTGTCTGAATGCCAGAAATGCATCATGAATATTTCAGTAACATAATGCACTTGCATTTTAGTAAGAACAAGTTCCACAAGTTTGTGATTTTTTAAATATCTTTGGATATTTGCCTCTCGAATTATGAGTTCTTTCTCAGAATGAAATCCCTTTCTGTATAGTTAACCATTAAAAAGCCTCCTGTGAATTGATGCAATTCCTTCATAAATCAACTAAAATATCACAACTAACAAGCAAGTAGGCACAGCAAAAGGGTGGGTGTTGTGTATTTTCCTGTGGAGAACACAATGACGTGTCTGTATAGCTGTGTTTATACTTTTATTTGAAATGTTGCCCTATGCATAGAACCCATCCTGTGACTGAGGTGCGTGAGATGTTTTCTGGAGGATTGAGATGAAGTTCATGTGGCCTTGCCCGAGCCTGATCTGTCTTCTTGGGACAGTCTGGGAACTGTGCTGGACCCTGAGCTTTTCTTAAAGATTGCTCTGGAGCTTGGCCTCAGTGTTTGCATCTAACAAATATAGCTGGGTGGCAAGTCTGGGCAGGAGCCCAGGTTCAGGCTAATGTCTAACTGACATTGAAGGTGTAGTGATGTTGTCTTATTCAGAAAAGGTTATAAATACACATTAGATTTTTTTTTTTCTTGGATGATCTTATGCTTCCTTGAGTTGTGTGTAAAGAAGCATTAGCGGTATTACATACATACATCCAAAAGATTTAATCTGAAGGTTTTAACATGTTCCATGTAACTGTCTCTAGTGACATTGTGCAGAATCAGAGATGAACAAGTTTTCTCTTTGAACAGGAGCCGAACCATTTACAATGGACTGTGCAGAAAGAGGGAGGAAAAAGAGAATACATACCTACCAGTTCCATCTGTTAAAGCTTTATAAATGCTCTTTCCTCTTTCTCCCTGTAAACGATTCCCTGGAGGAAGATAATAGCTTTTGTGGAGTCAGCTATGATTCTAGGCTTTGCATTTTGAAAGATGGAGCACTTCTTTTTTTGGGAAATGTTTCCATTTCTTTTTGGAAAACACATGTAATTTAGAAGGTATAAAGCAGCACTGTATTAGCAATTGTAGTACTCCAAAATTCTGACAGACCTTTTATAAGTTTTCACAAAATATAAAATCTACTGAATCTAGTAATACATTGCAATTTCCATTTCCCATTGAGCAGTGTACTTACTGTTCATAATCTGTATTAGCTGAGAAAATGCATCTCATAAATTTCAGTAAACTATATTGCTTTTATTCTCCTCAGTTGGCCCTGCAACCATACCTGCCCTTAGCTGTGGTGACACACTTCAAAAGGGACTTGAAACAAGTTACAAGATACAGTCTTATCTTTTGGTGTGGCCATTAATCTCTTTGTGTTCTGACGAGTACATTTGCTTCTGATTCCAAATTATACAGACATTCAAAAGGCGAGAAAGCAAGTAATGTTTCTGCAGACTATGTTCTGTAGATTTAATCATAATTTATCTGGTAATATATAGGGAATAGATGATTTTATATGTGTATTTCCAACGTGATTGTGATCTGGCATTCTGAAGTATGTTCTTTTTAATAGCTGACATATATATATATATATATATGGGCATATATGTGCATAAATATATCCGTATGTGTATATATCATGTTTCTAATACCGTAAAAGAAATTCAGTGCCACTACTACGTCGGTATTTGTATATCTACTTATTTCTCATGCATTTCTGTTTTTTCTCCAAGATTCTTCTGAATTATCTACCCTAAAATATTTGAGCTACTATACTACAATTCACTGTAGTACATCATTTAATTTCTGTGTGTGTAAGATCTCTGTGTTTGCAGTTCACCTCGTTCTTCATAGTTATTGAGGGCTACTCTATGTCTATGTGTCTATTTAGTACCCTGACAGAATAAAAACTTCTGACATGACAGAATATTGCTAATGTCCTTTGGGAAACAGAAATTGTGCTCAAGGAGCAATGTTACATTGTAAATGGTACAAAGTATCTGTACTTTTGGATACAGTGAAGTATCCAAATGACCCCCAGAATAATAGAAACAGAATTGAATTTTTAAAGCTATCAAGCTATGTGGGGTGAGCGAAGTGGTTTATACACCACTCAGTCAGCTTGTGTGAAAGGTATGGCTGGAATTTATCACTACATGCCAGCACTGTTCAGCAGCTAGAAGACAAAATTGTCAAATGGAAGTCTGCAAAATCATTAGCTAACTATGCTCTAAAATCACGGAGCTGAAATACTAAACTTGAATATTCATATTTGCTCTTCAGCAGTTATTTTGAGGCTATATTTTTAAGAAGCAAGCAAGGCTAGAAACCTTTTAATTAGATCCAGGATTTTGAGGTAATAAATGAATTTCACAATCTGGACATTTAATAATATTATCAGGTATCATGAGACTCATGATAAAATAGAAGGAAGAGGGATATTTCCAAAGACAATACAGTAGGATGTGTATAGAGGTGGTACCATTTAAGCTATCCCATATTTTTTTTTTTTTTGCTGAGGTCATCTGAACTTCTTTCATACAGCGTTTATAGGGACTTCCTTGAAAGTTCAGATGCCTGGTTTAACTGTGAAGATGGGACAGTTTGTTATGCATTTGTTTGCCCATTATCAGGTACAGGGATCCCTTTACCTATTTTTCACATCGGGCTAGTATCTTAACTTGAAATGGCTAATTTTGATACATTGGATTAAAATAGCAAATATTAAGCAGTGCATTACCTATAAATGTGTGTAACTTCATATGGATTCTTGCATATGATGCACACAAATATAATCTCCTCTTCAAAGAGCAGTTTAAGTATCCACATTGTTTATGACTCTAGGCCAGCAGTTCAGTAAGAGAGATTAAGGCAGAAGTAAACAGGAAAAGTACACATGGGAAGGGAGCCAGTCTCTTTTCTCCGTAGGACCATTGCATCTCTGCTTACGAATAGCACTGTTTTCTTTCAAAGAAACACAAAATACCAACAATGCTGTATTTCTTTCAGACTTCAGGTAGAATAAGTAAGGAATGCTGAAAACATGCTTTTTTTACCACATTATAATTTAAATCATATGCTTTTGATTTTCAGCTGAGATCTGCATCTGTTCCAGGTTCTTTCTTGATCTTATTTATGAATGAAATACTTATAATATCTCTTTCTCAATGTGTACCTCTGTTTTCTCTTTCTATTTTTCTCATGCTAAGTAATAAATAAATACAGCATCAAACTAAGCGTTTAAGTGGCAAAGACTTCATGGTGATCACTGCAATTTAAACCACCGCTCTCCGTTTTGTAGTTACAGTATTTGGGATTGATTTGTGAATTTTGCACCAGTTTTTAATTGTCAGCTGGATTTTCATTGCTACTGTGTTGTCTTATATAGGAGATCTGAAAAAGATAGTAAATCAGAATGACAGGGCCACACCTGTAAGTTATTATAGAGGCTGCTTGAAAAAATACCAATGAAAACCCCATATTAGATAGGTATCTTACAAACTACTGAAAAAGAGATTTTTCCTCTATTCAAAAGAATACGCATGTTGGTGCAGACCAGGTCAGGAGTTTTATTTTGTCAGGTTGCAAACCAGTTTCTAGCTATCAGCTGCTAGCTTTATTTTCCAGCCTCTTTCCTCTGTTTCCTTTTCCTTTCTGCTCTTTTCGGGTTCTCTCTCTCTCACAATTTTTGTCTTTCAAAACTCCCGTCTGATTCTTGTCCTTTTTCATTTTCTTCTTCCTGTTTGTCCTTCACCAGAGCACATTGCCGAGTCATCTGCTGCCATGCTGAATTGCTACTTCAAAAAGCCGTTCTTTCGTTCCTAACCTGAACCGATGCCATGTTCTGTGGGGAGGGCAGGAGCCTGCCAGAGCACATGTTTAAGAAATACTTACTGCATTAGAAATGAAGGAGGGAAGTAGAAGACAATGCTATTCTGTACACATGGGCCTTATTTCATTTTCAGGCTTTTTTTTTTTTTTTTTTTAAGGCTGGTTTTGTGTAATTTGTTGACCATAGAAGAGTAAAGAGAAAGTTCAGTTTAAAATCCTTAATACTTTTTCTAGTATGCTCAAAACAATGAATGCATAGGTTCTTCGGGTGTAGGACTTCCTTCTGCTTCAAAGAGCTTCTAGTGTGGTCATGATATGCTCCTGCAGCAAATTAGCTGGTCAGCAGTTGGCTCTGTGTGTTCACACGTGGTCCTGTATTAGTAGAATCTGATTTTGCTGACTTTAATGGAGGTTTTATACTTAGTCTTGCATGTTCCCTTATTAAAGACCAAGATTCCGTTGTTATAATGGAACTGATACTGGTTTTGTTCCCTTGCTGTTTGAATAATCTGGCCTTGAATAAGAAATACAGCTACTAGCATTTACAGAAAGGAGGCAACTTAATTTTGGTAGTGAAAAACGGCAATTGAGAAGGAACCATAAATTAGACATCTACAAGAATTTCCAAGAATTCTCTATTAAGCTGCAATTATTAAATGCTTCGAGTCTACTTTGAAGGCCTCACTTCATCAAACTGTTCCAGGCAAGTGGACTTTAGTCTTTTGCAGAACCAGCTGCAATTGGGAAATTACCCAGTGCATAGAAGTCTACTTACCAGGGCCAAAATGAGCCAAAATAAAAAAAGCTACACAAAGTCAAAACCTCTGCATTTAGTAATATACAGAAAGATAGAGAACTAATGTACATTTAGGACATAGTTTTGCAAACGTGCATGATGGCAACTTTATGCTCCTAGGAAGCCCTTGAACTGCATGGAACCACTCAAATGTGCAGTTTAGTAACACAGCTGAGTTATTTTTTAGCATGTAAATAACATGTTTATAATGTTGTACATTCTTGAGTTGTTTTTATAAAGGATTAAAATGTCTTCATTGCATTGTACCCCTGTTAGAGAAATTACCTTCACAAGGTACAAGTTTTGTATCATGTAGTATTGCAGGAAAATCTTTGTAATTTATCTTCTTGGTTCACTGTATAAGAAGATAAAGGAGATAAATTATAAGTTTCACAAATATTGGCTTTGTGTGTAATTAATTGCATTTATTATGTACATTAATTTTCTTTTTGTTCATTATTTCTATTCGTAAAGCGTTTGTGAGAAAACTGTGCTAAATATAGTGTCCTAGAAAGCTAGAATTTCCGTTAAAAAAAAGGAAAAAAAAAAAAGCCCAACACGAAAATCCAGAGCATCTGTGCAATAGTCATCAGTAGTAATGCTTAGTAACTTCAATGTTAAAAAACGCACCGAGACCTTTCCGATGCGGTGTACTTGGCACCAGGCAGCCTTGGGTTGCGCTGGTGCTGCAGCACCACCTACTGCCCCGGGAGCCGCAGGAATTTCCCTGCGGGGGGGCGGGGGGGGCGGGCAGGAAAAGTTTGGTATCGCATGCACAGAGCTTTGGAGCATCAATAGTAATTTGCAAGGTTTTTTGAATGTTTATCTGAAAAAAATCGTTACTAATGTGTCAAATTTAGCATAATAAGACTTACAAAATGAAACGCTTGATCTTGCAATGGTGGAGCTGATATGGAGCCCTTAGGGAAATGTGTGAACATTTACATATATACTTATAAATATTTATACTCGTACTCTGTGAAACATTCAATTTCTACAGTGTTTTATATGAGAAAAATAGCAGCCTGGCAATGCTGCTAATGGGAGACAGTGTTTAACTTAAGGGTGTCCCTGAAGAGGGAGACACACATAACCCCAGAAGTTTCTCCTTGGATACTAAATTACAGCTTCTCCAGTTCTGCGTGGGTCACTGGAAAAATTAATGTTTTAGTTGTTTTTACCCACTATTTTAAAGTTGTTTACACAGTGCAAGTTAACATGATCACGCCCACCGTATACTTGATGTAATGCAGAGCAGACAGACACAATATGACTTGTACCGAAGTCCAAAATAAACTGGTAGCAAAATCAGGAGTAAGAACAAGTTCTTTCAGTTCCACCAATCCACAAGACCACTGCTGCTATCATCCCCTTGCTCCCTCGGGCAGTTCCTAAGGCAAGCTCTCTCTCTGTAATGGCATGGTTCTTTTACTGTTTTGTTTACACTTCACAATTTATTTTAATCAAAATGGGTTTTTGTATTGTGCAGTAAGCATTACAAAACAAGTTTTCTGGAAGAGATGCAGACATCAATGTAACAACATCCTAGATATGTAATGTATGCAGCATGATAAAGTTTGAGAAATGCCTTTATGTGTTAAGTAGACTAATGGATTTTGTTTACCTTCCTCTGATAAGTTAATGACCATCTAAATATCTAACATCTAAATATGTTTCTATTTAGAAATATGACAGACTCCTTTAATCCAAATGTACTCATATTTTCCTTCACTGAAAAAAACAAAACAATAACAGTGAAAAAGATGTAAGATAGGCTGAACTTGAAGCTCAGAAAGAGGCTGATTATATGAGCTGGCACATATTCTCAAAAGTATCTGTGCTCTGCCTTAAAAATCTGTGTGTGCTTTCCCTTCTTTTTTTCCTTCTATGAAGTCCTATACGAATTATTCACACATAACACATACAGCTGTGCACATTAAACCCTAGCAAGAAGCAATGTGAAATATGCAACAAAATACTGTACTGATTTTGCATGTGGGATGAATAAGGGGCTGACAGTCCACTGAAGCAGTGACAAGACCAAGATTTTTGTATGCCACGTTTCCCCTAAGCTCTGTTTTCTTTCTATTGCCTTGGAACAATATGTGCATTCATTTAACTATGGAATAAAACTGTTTGGTCTTTTGCACAGTTTCATTTCACTGCAACTCAGATGGACTGAAAGAACAGCTGAATAACTTGATATTAAAAACTTAAAGGTCATGAATATTGGATGTAACAGCTGTTTCCATTAAAAAAATTGAATGATGTAATCCTATTGCCTAGAAATGTCTGGAATGTGACAATCAGTCACTTGGAATAGGAGAAGGAAAACTAGTTTTAACCAGCCTTTCATTTCCTAGGAAAGACGATGTTTAGAGTTTTGCATGATTAAATCCTTAAGGGCAAAAGCTAAAACTGTCATTTGTCTAGCTATTTATTCTCTATGAAATATTAGAAATGCAATTTAGAAAAAGAATTCCTCTGCAGTAGCCTTACTCAGCTTTTGGTTTTTCAGGAGGATGATGAAATGTTATAACAGAGGACTCTGGCTCCACTTAGCGTCTTTCAATTACAATATATATTTCTGAATATGTCAGCTCATACTTTGTAACGATAACATGCTGAGTATTTCTTTAATAGGATACTAAGCTTGAAAAGTGTGGGTGAAATCTGCAGCTTCATCTGTTTTCAGTGCATTTGTTTGCTAGAATAAATAGGAAGCCAACATGTGTGCACTCCAAGCAGCCCTGTTTAATGCCTTATTTTCTGAAGGAAAGAATATGAAAACATAGGGAGGAGCAGATTAAACCTTCAGTCTCTGCTGTGTGCAAATGGAAGATACGCTGCGACAAAGGGATACATAATAGGTATGCAGCGAAAAAAATTATTTAGCTTCTCAATGATTCTCAGTTTAAATGCCAGTAATGAAAATGCCAAAGGCAGTATTCACTGATGTTTTCTTTATCGAAAAGACAAGTTAATGTCTACACTGCTTCTCTGTGCCTCACGTAGGTTCATTTCTTCACATATTTTTCTGAAGACATTAAATAAATGCAAATGTGTGCAGCAGGACCAGCACTTGGGACAGATTTGTTGTTAAATGTCATTTTTTAATTAAATTATGGTGATAGACATGCTGCAAAACCTGTCATGTTGGAATTTATCTGTTTTGCTTTCAATCTATTTGCTGCTTCTAACTGGTGTGTTTTACTTTTCTGTTTATTGTGACTTAGGGGGGTGCTTAGGGAAAATTTTAGGGGAAATTATGAAAATATCAGTTAATTTAAGCTTCATAAAGTTTGAACATCCCTACTCTTGTATTTAGACTTAGTTATACTACCTGTAAGAGAATAAAAACATCCTTCTATTCTGATATCTTCAACCCCTCAAATTGAATTTTATATAAAAACACACAGAACAACATAATGACATGCATCCAACATTTGTCTTGATATCCTTCTTGAATTATTGTGCATAAGTCTTTGATATACTCGGTGTATAGCGACAATAGTGTGAATTAGTAAATACCAAGTAGAAAAGAGATCTGAATTTTGGACTCTTGCATCCCACTTGAGAACCACAGAAACGTGATGGGCTGTAAAGCAATTTTTTTAGATCGTGCTTATTAAGTCACTTATACAAACTGGATATCATGGAGAGAAAGCTTATTCTGCTTTTGAGAAACTTTTCCAGTCAAATCATATACAAATTTCTTTGCAAAATTTTGATTTAAATTAATAGATATTTTTTCCAGTGAAGATTTATTTAACTCATAAAAGATCAGGTTGGTTGCAGATGAGGGCTGCATTCTTGGTCTATTATATAAAAAAATGTGAGTTTGTAACATAAATGATGTAGGCTGTCTGGTTCGTAAAGATAGCACAAGGGAAAAAACATAGGTATTAAACCCCCTGGAAAAGTATACCATTGAAAAGAGTTACAGTGATGTTACAAGTTTGAACTGAGAAACCTTTCATATCGTATTTCTGATATTTTTTTGCTAAAAATGCCAAAACCCTTACTATTAACAAATCAAAAAAATCCCACCCCATAATTCTATTTAGAGTGCATAAGTCAACCCACGAGTGATGAAACTGATCACAGGTGTTACTTCATTGAATGTTTGCATTTGACCTAACCCTTCTAAAAGTATTTGTATTTCAGGGAAAATACATGACTTGCCCATTAATTCTACCCCTGAGTTGTTTCCTGTGCTGCCTTCTCTCTTTCACATCTCCAGAACAATTAGCCAAAAACGTGCCCTGTTGTGCAGAGCTACTAGCAATAAAGATCTTTCAAAACATTTATGATGAAATGATCCAGCTCTGCTGAATTATCCTCCTACTATGTACTGTTTGTTTATTAAAAAGTTAGCTCATGTATATTATTCTGCTTACAATTCTTTCAGCAAGGATTTGTTCATGACCTTTATAGTTTTTCTGGTTAAGATGGTAGTCCATTTCCAACTCATCAGCAGACTACATGCCCTTTCTCACCCAACTTGACTCATTTATAGCTCCCTGGCACAAGGAGTACAATCAGCAAGTAAAATACTAGCTAGTAACACAAATGACATGCCGAGATGTGTTTTTTGGAGTTACCTGGTATTCAACCCGAAATGGATTTCCTGCTATTAGACAGGTATGACTCAAGTTTCAAAGAGAGAACTGAGCCGCTGATCCTCAGTTATACTTTCTCAGCATTTTACAAGTGAAGCCCCAAAACAGAGGAAGCCCTTGTGGATTCATGGCATCTCATGGTATCATGCCACTGTTGCATATAAATTAAATAAAGGTTTTAATTGAACTTGGAAAATATATTTTATATTGTAAAAAGGATATAAACCTACCGTAGTCTATGTATCTACCAGTTTAAGTACTAGCACTTCATGAAAACCGATATTTTTCCTATGAAATATATAATATTTCTGAACCAGGATTATTTGAAACTGGAACTGAAATAATTTGCAACTGAAATAATTTGAAATAATTTTGGGCTATGATATTTTTTAGATTTGGCCAGAGAGCTTCATATAAAATGGTTCTAAATTACCTGAGTAAAACCAGGTAATGCAGTGTAGGATATGATATTGGAGCACAGAGCAAACAACTGTGGCCAAACCTGGAAATGCTGCTTCAGTCAAATATTTCACCCCTCTACTCTGAAGTCAGTAGTCCTACTCTGCTTTTTTACTAAGCACTGAAACAAAACATTTGTCTTACTGGTATTTTTCCTGCCATTTTTAAATCAAATACTGTTACCCTCTTTTTTTAAAATTACTGCTTATTCCTACAGAAGTCAACTTATTTATATGTTCAGGAATTGATCTAAAATGGAAAACACATCTATTTTAATGCAGATTTTGTGATTTCCAGGTTTTAAAAAAGAGGATGTCTGAGAGAGGAAAAATATTTTTTATTAATTTCCTTCTTAGAGTTTTTGATGGCTGAGGCTATCCTGCATTAGCAAGCTAATGCTTTCATGATGTCTTCATGTGTATGCATTCAGGTACTGTACTATTTGTGGTGACTACAGTATCTTTCTGAGTGTAGACCATCTCAAAGGTATATGAATGGTCAGTTCACTCAAAAACTCTAGCTCTTGATCTTGTGATGTATTTGAAGACTCCGGTGTCTATATTGTATTTTAAATTTTGCTATTTGGGATACCTCTAACAGTCAACTTGTTGCTAATTGTTTTGAATGCTATCTCAAGTTTGTATGTAACTCAGGATACATTCAATATTTTTAAATGTGGACAAAATGAATTTATGTAGTTTTCACCATTGTTTTCTCAATATTCTTAATTCTCAAAATAATATTTTGCCTCAGGTAAATTTTGCTGCAAGATCAAGGGAGCAGTTTCATTGTGATTAGTGATGTGTAGAGGTTACTAATTCATTTGCAAAAGCAACAGCTTTTCTTCATGGGGATGTTTTTGTTGTTTGGTTTTTTTGGTTTTGTTTGGTTTGGGTTTTTGTTTTTCTTTCATAATTTGCACTCTCCTTTAAAACAAATACCTCTCTTTTAATGGTGTTTCTGATCGTGGTGCTTTCAGAAAAGCTTGTCTTGTATGTGTGCACACACAGGCTGGCTGACCATTATAGCTCTAATCTGGAGTGGTTGGAGGAGCTGTTTGTCATGGTTCCATCTGTGAGGTTAGATCTGCCACTACTGGAAGTATGAGGATGGGTGGGAACAAGAAAGCTGATCCACGAATAAAAAAGAAGAAAAGAGGGGGGGAGGAATGAGAATGAACAATGAATGAGGGTGTGGAGGTATGACTGAGCTTTTCGACATGACTTTGAAATAGTTAGACAGCCAGAGAATTCAGAAGGAATCCAGGCCAAAGGAGGGGTTACCAAAGGCCTGTACAGAAGAGGGAGCCCTTTTCAAGATAACTAATAAGAAACTAAAAGATACTATTAGAGTCCAGTTGTAATAAGTTGAGCTCCTTAAGTGATTTTTTCCTCCCATTCAGAATGTAATAGGTAATCATTACAAATGTGAACATCACAAAAGTAACAGTCTCTGTTTTGTAAGTGATGAATCACTCCATTGGGGAAGTCATAACTTCCTATTAATACATTTGTTCCAAGCATATGATCTGCTAGGTCCTAAAATAAATTCTAAGCTTCCTAATATTAACCCAGTAAATATTTCCATTCCATTTGAAACTTAAATGAAAATCAAAGTAAGTTGGGCATCAGATATTTACTTTTACGCTGTGAATTAGAGGGTCTCTCCTCTCCGAGATCAGCTTTACAGGGTTACCAAGTAACCAATAGTATACTAGATTCTTTCCTGTCATAATGCCATAAACATTCTGCTGGAACTTAGGTCAGTGCTTAAAATAACCTTGCTAATTGCAAGTCTACAAGTGTCGGCTGAAATTTCAGTTAGCTGCCATACAGCAGATCTGAATGCTGAGAAATCACTACTGTAGCTCTGAACGTGCAAGGGAAGAGCAGACAGGCCTAAACTTGATCTGCACAATAACACAGGTAGAGGCAGCAGACTATTTGCTATATTTCATGCAAAACAAAAACTGTTGACTCGGCACTGAAGATGGATTGGGTTACAGATCGTCTATGGCTTACTTGTCTGTCTTTTAAACAGACACTTATTTTCTGAATTACTGGTTGCATGTAACTACTTTAGCTGAGGAAAGGAAATGGGACAGTCTTTTTTTTTGCAAAGCTGATACCTGAAAACTCTTCTTCCAGTATAAATGAGGTAAGACACCATTAAAGTGAAATACTTTACAAAACATTAGAAGTGTCTAAAGCAATAAATTATTGGTGTTTACAAATTGTTTTTATCAATAAGGGCAAATTTTTTTTAATCAGCTGGTTTTCAACTTCTAAATAAGTATTGCGTGGCATAAATGTGTTTGGTTTGAAATAATACAATTCGGTTCCTGTGCACTGTAAATCTAGCTTGCAAAATTGACAGATCTTTTTCCCTGTGGATGGAGATTTCTGAATATTGAGAAAAGCTTCTTCAGTCTCTTTCGCTCCCTGTTCTACATAGTGTAAAGTTTCTGCAATCACAATCTTAGGCTTAAGCAATTAAAATCTTTCACTTCTGAAGGTAAAAAAGATGTTTGTCGTGTAAAGCTCTTAGTCCCACATTTCGATGGAGAGATTATAGCTTTTTTGTGTGTGTGGAGGTGAAACTTAATGCTCAGTCTTCTCTATTCCCTGAGACATTACTCAGCTAACTTTTTATAGGTCACAGTATAATTAGAAATAGACACTGTAAGATTATAATTACATTACTTTGGCTAAAACTTTGACCTATATTGTGAAGAGATGTGTTTAGTAAAGGCTCAGGAAAATAGTATAAGGAAAATAATGTAAGTAATGGAAAACGTGGAAATTCATCATTATATCTAGATTTTACTATCTTTATTAGAAACTTAATAAATTCTGTAGCTCTTCATAGGGAAACTGAATGCGACTTAAGAACACTCTGATGCTTGTCACAATTGCATTAATTTAGGAGACCGTTTTCAAAATATTGTGTGAGCTGTAACCTTTCCAAAGGCCCTTTGTTTTATTTTTGTTCTCAGCTCACAAAGTTGTATGTGTGCCATGTCCTGAGGAATATGCTCAGACTGCTCAAAAGTGTCTGTTCTCTCCGCAAAATTATTCATTCTTTTGAAATTTTATCTACAGGAAAGGTTCAGGAATTTTTGGTTAGCCAAGACTGTTTTCTTCAAAGATTTGCATTGGATTGAGACAATAAAGCCTTTTGACTTCCCTGAAGCAAAAGTTAGCACTGGATTGAAAATCATTGACTGATGTATAGTTTGTACAAGGTGCCCGAAGAATGGGAAATCAGCCATAGATCATGGCAGAAGTTACATCTGCTATTTGGGTAGGAATTTCTCATTGACTTTTAAAAAGTTTTTACTTTTGCTCTTCAGCTGCCCATGCATCAGTTGCCAATTGCTCTTGTTTAGACTGCTGGCTAAGCAAGTTAGGACCTTCATCTCTATAATGGCAGTCATTGCCCTATTCTTCTCCAAAGTGCTGTTCATGAAAGTTTCCTTTAAAGCTCATAACCATCAAGGAGTGGAAAATTCTGCTGCAGCTATACGTGCTTAGCCCTAGACTAAGTGTAGTAGGTGCTTATCACATAAATATTATTGCTCCATTTCTTATCCTTCTCTGAATGCTGTTTCAGATATTAAAATGCATCAGTAAAGTAGGAGTCTGAATTCTCTCTGCCCCATATAAGAACAACAAGAAAGGTCTTTTTGCTCTTCCATGGGTATGTCTATGTTACCATTTCAGTTTGGGTTGAAAGTGTGATTTTGAAGTGAATCTGCTATTTATCCCCATTCATCACTCTTTAGGTTCGTGCTGGAGAACAGTCTCCCTGTGTGCAAACTGCTTGCTATTGCTCACAGTCTTTGCCAACTAGTGGTTTCATTCTTTTTTTTTTATTTTTTTTTTCCCCAATCCTTTTGTCTCTCTTTATGTTTCATTTGTTGTCACATCTGTAGTGATATTTTCTTTTGCATTCCATCTGAGTTGATACTTTCTTGTGCAATTAGGTTTTACATTTACTGTATATGTGATTGCCTTGAATGAATTAGAGATAAACTTAGCTGGTATAGTATTTGCCTTTCCCATATCTACTGCCTGTACTGATAAGCAAAGAAACTTTCTCAGAAGTTAATGTTTTTGCCGGTTTACTTTGTTTTTGCAGTATGCTTACCTCAGAGACAAAATCAGAAAGTGTGGAGTGAAGTTCAGTTTTGATTATTACCTGAATTTTATTTTAGGTCTGCAAAACAGAGATTTCATACTGTGTTTTCTATAAATTCAAGTTCAAAATACCTTCAGGAGAGACTTTTGAATTATTTTGATGCTCCTAATCCCATTTGAAATTGTAAAATGAATATAAACAGTAATGGTAGATTTTAGAAATTCTTCACACTGTGAGTTTCAAAAGAAGGTATGGCTAATGTTTTGGGAACGGGTCATTACAATGGGCAATTTTGTCATCCTTCATGCTCATGCTTCAATCCCAGAGTGAAAGACTGCCCTATTCATTATGATCAATGAATTCCCCCAGCCCTTTATTAAGAGAGCTAAACAGTCGGCATGGGTTTTAGGATGGCTTCTTGCTGGAAGTTAATTTACAGTAATGGGTAAGAGGAGTCATAATGTTCTACTTAACATATTAGCATTTGGTTAATGTATTTTTGGAGGGCAGGATATTGAATTATAGGCAGTGCTAGAATTTTAAGAGAATGGATGTAGAGGGGATAGATATCTTAGGTTTGACAGACTTGCTGTTATCAATACTATTTCAAGAATTTTGCAGCTGGCCAAGTTTCCTATTGGCTCAGTGTGTCTCAGTTTCTCACAAAACTCTTGATGAAGTGCTGAAAAAGTCTCTGTGAAAAGACCTCAATATTTAAGAGTGTAATAAAAAGATTATTTAAAAATACCACTACTTCTTCCATTTTACTCAGATTTGCAGTTATTATGCCAGGATCGGCTGATATCCTACTGTGGCTTGTCAAGAAAGAGTAAACAGTTGCAGTTTTTGCTTTTTCTACAGCTTAATGGTTTTCCTGTTTTGGTAGATCACCTGTATAAAAATATATTGTACAGTTGAAATGCGTTGAAAATATAAAAGGTACAGAATCCCCTAAGAATGTAGGCTTTTGGGGTGTACGAGGGGGTGCTTCTTGTTATCAGTTCCAGACCAGAAATCATGGTTTTGCAGCCAGGGCTGCTGCAAGTGTTTTTCTTTCCAGGATTGTCATACAGTAACGCTGTCTTTAGCCTACCAGAGTTAGTCAGTCTGTCCTTGTTCATGGCCATTTTATATTACCTGTGCATAAGGTGGAGACTTAGTCCAGCTACCTCTGCTAGGCAGAGTGAGTCAGACTTTGGCAGGGATATTAGCTCAAGTGTGTGTGACACCATGAGAGTACAGTTACTGTATTTCCAGGGTTGCATGCAGTCCAGCAGCAGTATGGCCACTTTATCACAGAGGAAAGCCTGTGAGCAAAGCTAGGTCTCTGCAGACCCAGCTCAGTTGTTCCAAGAAGAATATGGAAATATGAACACTTGCAATTTGCCGTGTTTCTTACCTTTCCTTCTTCCCTGTCTGTACTTCAGGCTTCCACAATTCTGGGATCATGTGCCATTTCTTGTGAATCTTATTATCTGAGGAAAATGAAAGATTTGACTTTGTGCAAATGCAGGATTCAATTGATGATGACTATTTTTGCAGGAAATAAAAATATTTACAAGTGAATACAATACAAAAATATTGCATTTGAAGTTTGAAGTCACTTAGGTTCATTAACTTCCACACAGACAAGTTCAGGTATTGAATTTCAAAGCATTAGTTTACAAGCCCAGGCATGGCAACAGCCTTTCTTTTTCTCATTGCACCTGCACAATGGTAAGAGTTACACTCATCACTGAAAACTACAGTCTAGACAAAGATAATTTATAACTTATCTCTATATGGCTAGAAAATAAAATGGCATATAAAGAAATGCAAGGTTGTTGATAGATAAAACTGTTCTTTTCTCTGTCAGCGTAAGAAACAATTTATCTCAACCAAAAACACAGATCATGCTGCCTGGCTTTCTTAAAGATGTGAATGACACTGACTATTAAGTGCTTTATAAATCAAGGATCTTATTCCAGTTAGTAACATGTAATAAATATATTTGCCTATATATACATATGTGTGTATATATAAATGAATAAATATTTAAATTAGCACTGCTCATTTCCTGCTTCTTTCAAGGTACTTCAGTCCTACTGTGTAGTGCATGAGTACTTTCTCAAGCAGCATCAACATCTTAACTGCCATTAAGCTTGTCGGTGGTTCTCCAGAAAGTTCTCTTGTAAAGCTAAAACCGGCACTATTAGGAGAATTATCCTGCTCAGCACAAGCTGACTGCTCAGAATTGTCATGTTGGAATATGCTATGTATGAATATGCTGTTGGAATATGCTCTACAATCTCATAACATTTCTAAATTCCAATTACAATGTATTTAAGTAGTTCTATCTATAATATTATGTCTAATTTTAAAATTGAATATTTAGTTCTAAATACAGTATTAAAATACTAACGACTGGCACTCTCAATCTTATAAGCAGCCAGGACAAGCATCTATTATTAATGACACTGAATTTTATTTTCCTTAGAGCCAATTTAGTTGGAAATAAGTGCTTCATTGTGTCTATTGGATATGGCAATTTTTACTAGATTATGTTAGAAGTACTTGTGATTAAAGTACTGCAGATATGGTATAAAATCTGAGTTTTGATCATTTGCTATTTATACGGTATACTCTTTACATCTAAATAAAAAAATCAAGGATATTATGGACATAATTTTTTAAAAAAAGAAGATACCATACCCAAACCTCTACATATATATCTGTTTTAACCAAGAGCCACCTGTGGAATGACAGTGAGATTTGGAAATACTCAGATAGTACAAACTATTAGGTATGTATATTAATTGTTTTTATGTGCAAAGTCTCATGAAAGCATTTTGACACTTGCCAAAAGCCAATTAAAGTCATTTGGATGGTTCAGTTAGCTTTGGATGTCATGCCAGTCCCATAATTCCAAGTTGCCAAATTCTCCAAAGTCTCCATTATATTCCTTCTTAAAAAAGCCTGCAAAAAACCTACTGTATTCTTCCTTCTGTGGATGTAAGTTAGGCTTTTTGTTTAGTTTTGTCTTTATTACATTCGAGGCCAAAAAACACAGGAACATTCTCTGTGACCTACATTGTACCTATCACAAACTAATTAGGAATGATTTCTAACATATTATCTGATTAGGAATCATAATATGGGGTTTGATTTGCCTGCTAGAAGAGCTCTTTCCATAAGTAAATCAAGAAATTCCATGTGCACTTTCAGAAGTGAAATTAGAATAAAAATCTTGTACATTTTAGATGTCTTTAAGAGTCAATCTTCTAACTTTTAAAAATTTTTTCTAAACTTTGCTCTTTTATTTCTTTGTTCATTTAAGACTTTAAATTTGTAAAATGGTAATTTAAGCTTTCTACTGATCTTTCAAATTGTTCTTCCTGGATATAGCAAACTTAGGTGTGTTTGTTTGTTTGTTTGCTTTTTTACCTAGCACTGATATATATTCTAACCCTGACTCTTATAAGAGAGTGAGTGATATCCAGTGTGGAACAGGCCTCCTGGTACTGGGTAGGTGGTAGCTGTTTCAGACTAGTGGAAGTGCCTCCGCATGCTTGGAGTGCTTTGTAATCGTTACTAACTTATTGGAGGGTCTACAACAGCTTTCCAGCTGACTTGAACACTTCTCATTCTGGAGAGAGAGCAGGAAGGTCACGAACAGCAAGCAAGCATGCAAGATAGACTCTAAGGCTTCTTTTCCATGTTTCTGAACCAAGCAAAAAAATCTCAGTGATCCCCATAAGGGTTCATGGATTAAATGTTAGCTTTCATTGAACAACATAAAAGGGAAAAACAGGGCTAATAAAGCAAAGTCTGCTAATAAAGAACAAGAGAGTTTGTGTCCTTGTTGCTGTCCTCAACAATGACTGATGGAAAGTAACTTCAAAAACATGTCACAGAAGCTCTTGGAGGCTTAGCGGCACTGATATCAAACAGCCACTTATCTTGAAAACTTCCTGTCGTGCTATCAATTTTCATTATAGAAAACTTGGCACAGATGGTAGTTCTTCACTTCTGACCTGTTCCAGAAAAGAAAGGAGAGCACAGTCACCATATTGAGCATTTGACATAAGAGTAAAGAGTTTCACCATCCTTCATCAAATTCTGTTATAGCCGCTAAGCTTTAGTCAGTGTGAATGAGGTTAGAATTCTTTGGCTTGAGCAAGTCAAAACATTTTGATTAAAATTTTTCTTTTGTGTTCTGCATGTCTATGCAGAAGGACTGAATTTTTCTCCTGTGTGAACTTGCAGTTCCTTTTATTTATTTATTTTGATGTCTTATATTTCAGTAGTTCATTGATGCCTAAAATACTTTGTGCTATTTATGTGGGGTTACACTTTGTTTGTTATTTGAAACTTCATAATTTCAAGAATGAGACTTCTTTTTCTCCAAGAAATTTCTTTCATCTAAACTGTTCTCTTTAAGAGCAGCTGATCTCCACCAAAGACCCTAATTAAGTCTATTGAGTTTAATAAGAACAAGAGTCTTTCTGAAGAAGCCTATAATCTGAAAAATCTTTGAAGAGAAATGCACCTACTTTCTTGTACAAACAATAAAAAGAGATTGAAAGCTCATCAGAAAACAGAGCTCAGACAATGAAGAGCCTATGGCCCTGCAGAAGGCTCAAAGAACTGTTGAAATTTTCTTGTCCCGTGTCAAGAGTAATTCCAAATCTTCTTCAAACTAAGAATGAGGAGAGAACAAGAGTGGGACGTATTCAAAGCTGAGCTGTCAGAGTAATAGCTTGGCTCCATAAAGCTTTGAAAACTCAGTTTACTAAAGGATAACCATTTTGCTGAAAAATTACTGAACTATTAGTGCCTTAGTATTGAATTATGCCAGTTATTTTATATCGTAGATCAAATGATGAAAGCCCGGATCAAATAATAGGAGTGGTTTTCTTTCTGCTTCTTCATGTAGCTGACATGATTGTTTATCACATTCAATTTTTTTGTCTTGCATGAAATGATATCAGGGGTTTCCTCATAGCCAGTTAACCACTCTCTACACTAAGGTCAAAAACTGTCTAGTCCTGGCCCCAGGCTACCAAGAACTGATTATTTTAGCTACAGCAAAGTGCATATCACCGTGACTAAAATGTCCTTCCATTTGCATCCTCAATTTTCATTTGCATGTGGTAATTTGAACTTGTTAGAAATGGCTTTAATTTCCATTTAGTATATACGGCTTGAGAATGCAAGAAAGTGCTGAGAAAAGAGAGGAAAAAAAAGGCAGCACAGGGAGTTATCTAGATGTTTGCAAAATATTTCCTGCATATTTCCATTATTGCAGAAAAAGTAGAGAGTTGTGTGAAGAGATCTATAAGGTATTTGAAGGATGTTTTAATAAGTCTTCACTCTTCCATTTCAGTAAATATGAATATATAATACATGATGAGTATGCTTAGTATACAGCTACCTCATCATTTTTTCTCATTTCTTTGTGATCTTAAATGATCAGTGCAAGATAAATATACATATATTATCATCATCATTGTCCAATGAACAGGTATTTGAAAAATGCTTATTGTTTTTCAAAACTTGCCTCTGCTACCAGTTGCTTGACTAGGTTTTCATACAGGTTTCGGGTTTTGGTATTTTTTCCTTTTTGTCAGAAGTAGCTAGAATCAAAACCTGCTACTGTATTGCACAGTTCAGTACCATCTGTCTTCTTGCATGAAAAACTGCTCTAGAGTACCTGTGCAACACTGTCTTCCAGGATGCAGTACAAAACCAGATTTCAGTGAGCACAAATATGACTTTTTCTATCAAGTTTTAAATTTTTTTACAGACTTCTTTAAAATTTAGAAAGTTAGGCCTTTATAAAAATCAATGCGCTTTAACATGCTTAAAGTAAGCTAAATGTAAAGTTGTATGGTTACTCATTGAAAAAATGTTGTACAGTGGTAACTTTAATGGGCAAAGTCTCTGAACATTGTGGGCTTGGCTGATTATGGGGTGTACAAAAATATATTTCTTATTCTGAAGGTTTCAAAGGGTTTTCAGGTCGTAACTTTAGGCACATTGCACAGTGGAACCAGTGGAAGTTCAGGAATATGAAAGCATTGTTGAGCTGCATTTGTCACATTGCTTCTCACACCAAATTAGTTGCCATATTCAGTTCGTATATGTGGTTTCTTACACAAATGAAATTCCTGCATCAGTTTTATTGATGTCAGGAACATCCCGGAAAAGGCTAGCCCAAATTTACATGATACTCTCTCAGTACAGTTCTGAGGCGCCTCACTTTACTGCCATAACTTCTCCCGTGGTTCTTCAGTTCAATCCCGTCCCAGGCTTCATGGTAGAGTGTTTTTGTGCATCAGCTGTCTGAAGCTTCCTGGGTGGACTAAATACTTCCTTGCATTTAAGAATCTGGCCTGTGGTGAATGCTGTGACCAGAAAGTCTTTTTACATTAAAGTACTGATTAAACTTAATAAGGGAAAGAAATGTTTGAAAGCAGCCTGTCTTCTCTGCAGCCATCCCCTCCTGCAGAAAAGGTACAGGCTGACCTAGGTTTGTAAGGCACTGCAGCTGGTCCTAGAAGTGAGCTGGAATAGCTTCCAGCAGCAACTGCCCTGCTTCTGGACAAAAGGATCCTTTTGCTTCTTCCCAGTATATTTGATCCTTTGGGCCCAGAAATGGCCCATATGGCAAAACAAATGCAAGTTGCTGGAATGCTGAGACAGGAGCTTCACAATTAACATTTCAGGCATTGTTACTTAACAGCCTGAAGGGCTTAGCAAGCGATATCATATCTTACTCCCTTCTTCCTTTCTTCTTACTCATTTTCCTCGCAGACTGATAGTAAACCAGTATACTTGCACAAGAAACATCCTAATAAAACACGTCCCATAAGCTACTAATAAATTATTACAGAGCAGCTCCATGTCTGTAACAATCCCAGACAAACCATTACTATTTTAGCAACTCTGTCAAAGAAGTAGTGATTTGACATCTATCTCACATTGTTTTGAAGTACGGGGATATACCAATGTAACTCACTGAATCCTGAGATAACAGAATAGAGTAGAAACATGCCTACTTAGAGTTCACGAACCTGGATATTTATTTTCAAAACTTTTTTGAGCGATGTTTGCGCAACAGAAATTGGAGCATCTTTTCTTGCAAGTGTGTCACAATGATGAGTCTCCTGTAACACCTGAAAATTTCCATTGAAGAAATCTGTTTGAAAACAGGGCTCTCTTAAAGAGAGAAAAAAAAAAAAAGGCAAAATATTTTTCTACAGGGAAAACACATCTGTCAAATTAACAGCTTTCCCATATTCCAATAAGTTTCTGAGAATTTGAGCAAAAGGTGAAATGAATATTATTTACTGGAATTTTGCAATGATGAAAATGTCACTCACTTATAATAATGAGAGTAAATTAATCAAAATAAAAGCCAAGCTGGGAAAGAGAATAATGTGCAGAAAGAGATGGCGCACCAGAAACAGTTACTATCAGTAGTACGTGTATTATTATGAGGGAAGAAGAGAGAAGCTTCCTTTGAGGACCAACGTGTTTCCAAGCTGTCAATGTCACCAGACTGCAGGGTCAGTGATCTTAGAGCCCTCCTGGTAGCTCTTTTCCTGCTGCACTTTGCATTTTTCACCCAGTAAAATGTATTCGTTTCCCCTAGCCGCTGAATGCCATAGCAATACCAGCTACAGTACTTTAGTACTTCAGCTCACTTTCTGACAAACTTGTGACTTGCAGTGAGTCTAGAGCTTTCCATGGCAGTTGATTTTGCTCAGTCAAACTCTGGATTTTTCATGTATGGTCATTTTCTTTGACTTAATCGTTTACTTAAAAACAGCTGCAAAAAAAACGTGAGTAGCATTTGCTCTTAAGGTTTCACCAATAAGCCAAAATAGAAGAGAACAATTTTATCCTTATTATAACACTGGAGGTACATGCAGGCAGAGATGAAAAACTATTTCTCTTTGACAATTAGGGTGCATTTTAAAGAAAAAAATACTTTTCTGAAAGCTGCAAAGGTTAATTTGGTAAAAAGGTAAATTATTTGTTTAGCAATAAAAAAAGCTTTCTTTTGTGCTCTTTGTCTATATACAAGCATAAAAGGGCAGTGCAGAGAGTGAGTTTAATTCATAATTTTCAAGTACATTTAAAAAAAATGCATCTGAAAATTCTTTGTCAGATATTCTAGGCTTTTTTCTGAAGAGAATTTATACATTCTGATTGGAATATTTGTCTTATGAGGAATTAAAATGCACTTAAAAGGAAAGACCAAATAGATGTTTTCTTAAATCTTAATTTTGTTTTGCATGTACAGTAGTCGTAAGACTCAAAGGCAATCTGTTTTTACTACTGAAGTTATACTGCAAGATCAAAGAACAGAAGTCTGCAGTATAGCTTCTCTGTCACTGATATTAACTTTAAAGCAACATACTGCAACCTTTCATCTTTTTGTATTTTCATGTACATTTTAACAGAATTTCTTGAAGAGCAGAGAAAAAATATGTTTTAAAGTCAACATCAAAGGTTAGTTTTCATTGACTTTTGAGGGTTTGTTTATGCACTTTTTCTTTGTCTACTGCAGTGTTTGCAGTTCAGGCTATTTTAGTTGATGTGGAGGGCTATGAGCAGGCTGATGGATTCAGCAGCTGCAAATTACAGGGTCAGCTGTCTGGAAGACTGAGTGAAGTGGGCAGTTGGCAGCCAAATGGGTACAAGCCCTGTAGCCTAAGCTACAGTCAGTGCTACAGGATAGCCCATGAGAGGATGACAAAATCTTTTTCTTAACACCGCTATGAAACTGCTAAATAAAAATGCCTAGTGGATGTTTGAGATCAACGATTACAAAAAGTTGTTTTGGAAATGGTGCTTACTAAAAATCGGGCTATAACAGCTTCTGACGTGAAACTACATTCTGATAAAATGGGGAAGGATTTCTATGCTTGTATTTGTAGGCTATATATTATTGCATTGACCTGGAACTATGCATATTTAGAAATAGATGCCAATAGATAAATGCTATTTTCTTATTACTTAGAAGTACATGCTTTATTTTATCTACCTGCCACTTCTGGTAAGAGCAACTGGCACTCATGATGGCATTTAGGTACTATCTTGTGATAATGCTGTTCTTTCTTTATAAATATAAAGCGTAAAAATGGCACATGACATAGTTCTGCTGTTTTTGCTCTATCTAATGCTAAATCACCTACAAGGAGTTAGGAAGAATGAGGACAACGAGGCCATGTGGTACCAGGTCTTGATATTCAGCCTCAGCAAAATCGGGAACTTACATAACATGATATTTTTGTGCTGTATTTGAACTGTATTAATTATTACAGAAAATCATTAAATTCACAGCTGTGCTAGATATAATTATTTAATTTTGCTGAATTATATGTAAATCTAGACATCAGGTACAGTAGTAAGAAAATGTTGTACTAGATAATACCAGCTGGTTTTGACATTATATGTTTCCTCTCAATATGCTGTTTTGTGCCAGGCAAGTGTAAAAAAAAGATGTAAGTAAATAGGCTGCAGCTTTATTAATGCTTTTTCTGCCAAGGATTGATCAGCATTAACTTATATGACAAAACTGATCATTTCTTTGTAATCATGTTCTCTTGAAAAAGGGTTGGCATTAGCCTTTACACAGCTATTCTTCTGTCCCTTGTGCAGCCTTCACCTCCCTATCATCATATGATAGTTAAAAAACAAGGAAAGGGGATATCAATAGAGGCCTAAATTCTTTTTTCCAAACTTTATGTAAGATGGACTTCCCCCAAACCCAGGTCTAATCCATTTTATTCAGGAACCTGGCCCGTGGTGAAATGAAATCTGGTTCTTTTGACAATGGCTGCAGACTCAGATGAAATGTAAGTCACCCACCCAAACAATGTTATGTGATGCAGGAATGTCAACTTACGGCTCCCAAGATTTTTTTCAAGAAATACCCTATAGGCTGATATATGACTGTGTGCCATACGTGCAGAGTCTGGTGTATCGGGCACTGCTGATCAGCTACTAGCTATCACACAAGCGGTTAGTGCATGTTCAGTAAGATTGTTGCATTGGCACTCCTGCTCTTTTTTAAGCACACAGTGAACCCAGCCTACTCTTCTCTGTCTTCAGACTTAGACTGTATGTGTAGGTGGACTGCACAGCATATACGTAATATTGAACTGGACATATTGAACTTGTGCGTGCACTGTAGACATTTGTCCAGGACTTCTGGACATTGAATAGCTGGAACTATTAATAGGGGAGTTAAATCACTTTAAATCTATGCCTGGCCCTGTTGCAAATTAAATCAGACTTCCTGAATGTTTCAATCAGATTTTCATCTGATAGGAAGACAAGAAAAAAACCCCCAACATCCCAAAGGTCACATCATGCGAACATATTTATCAGCAAAGGAAAAAATCCTTTCTATTCTCCCATGAAAGTAAAGACAAGACTACAGCGAATGCTATACTAATTTCAGGCCAGAAGGGAGAGGGAGCTGATGATAAAGTCCAAAAATGGAGCTCAGAGTCTACATATTATGAAAAGGTATGCAGGGACTTGATTTCCTTCCTGGCTCATTCAGCCACTCAGAAAATAGCTTCGTGTCTTTTGGCTGCCCACTCTTTCTAAAACCTAAATCCTTTAAGAGCTGGTACTTCGTTTGTCTCTGACTGAGGTGGTAGTCTTATATGTTAAGGTCGGAGTATGTGACCTTTACTTGGATATGGATGAGGTCAGCCTTAGGTTCTTTCCATATTACTGAAACTGTCAAGAGTGGTTAATTATCTTGTTAGTAAATAAAGCATTTGGCTGCTGCTATGCTTGCAGTAGTCTGTAAGTACTTCAGACTCTGCTTTTTGAGGAAAATGAGCAACTTATAACAAGCCATGTAAAAATTAACAGCATCAGTCCTTGAATATGTGCTTCTTCCAAACCTCTAGTGGTGCTGGGATTTGCATTTCTGTGTTGTTGTGGAAAGTTTGTCTACTTCAGAAATTTGAGATGCTTTGGTAGCTAATGTAACAGTAGCTCAAGAGAAAGCTTGTCTGAAGTATGGGTCTGAACTCTTGATTTAGAGTATTGTCTAGATTAATTGGCCAACATTTTCAGTACATTATTTAACAATTGCCGGGAGACACTTGCTCATTGTTAATACTTTCTTCTTACAACTTCGTGTTTCCAACCTTTCTGAGACTTCTTATGGCAGTTGAATTCAGCATGTAGCTGTGTGTGTGTGAAGCTGGAAAATAATGAAAACTTGTTTTGCAGGTTGGCACAAACTTAAGCTTATTCACGTGAATAGTCTAACTAAAGATATTTAAGTATTTTTGTATAGATTGAGTCTAATTTAGAAAGTTACAGTTACTGGGCAACAACCTATTTTTTAATCCCTGAAATTAAAATTAAACTGCTTTGTGGCCAAGAGGAAAAAGTCATGAAGAACACTGGAGAAGTGAATGCAAATTGTCAAACTAATTCACTAAAAATATTCTTTAAAACATTTGCAACAACAGAGAAATACCACTGTGCTTTTCAGTCAAGTTTCAGTTGCATAAATGACTAATAATAACCTTTTCCAAAGCTTGGGAAAGATTTTTCTGAGAGTTTTAGCTTTGTCTGTGTGTCTGTAGAATTAGATTAGCACACTAATCTGGTAATTAGAGTGTCCATTTGCTCACCTGGAAGTGTGTGGATATTTGAAGCCCTGAGCACTTGCAGCCCTATGTGTTGCCAGGCGAGGCTGTGTGTTTTGTACTTGCAAATATAGATGCTGGTTGTCACAACAAGGGGACTGAGGATAGAGGGGAAGAGATACTGCCTCTCTCTCAAGGCAGCCCCAAAACTCTGCTCATTGAAACTCCAATGTTTTGTGCTCATCTCTGGCATTTCTGAGAGCTACTCCTGCAGGGGACTTGATTTAGCTGTCAGTGCTTTATTAAAATGAGTAACTACTGATACTGATAGTACTCAACCATAATAGTTTCTCAAGGGCTAATATTGTTCTATCTGTTGTACTAAAATTATTTAATTATTTAAGGATTTGATTTTCATTTAATTTGTTACATACATACAATTACATATTCAATAATTTGGCTTTACTTTCAGACTGAAGATGTCAAATCTGAACTGATAAAAATTACTGTGCTGTATTATTAATTTAGAATGAACCAGCTTTACTGAATTTTTTGTTATTCTGCTGCTGTACAAAACCACAAGAGTATCATCAGAGACATAAGGTTTCATTGTAATTGTCTGATAGAATTTTTTCAATAGCAAATTTGAAGTGTATCAGAATTATGTTGTTTTTTCTAATTTTTATTGATGTTATGCATGTACTACCCTTTACCTAAAAAGGACATTTCTGAAGGTTTGAATTAATATGATTTCTTTATGTTTTTTTTAAAAGAAATAAGTCTTGGATTTAAAATATGCTATTAACTCACCTTTAAATACGTGTCACGGATGTAGGAAAAAAACTTTCTAGGATCCAGTGTTAAATTTTTTTCAGTATTCTAATCACATTTCCTTACTTGTTTATAACATGCTTTTTACACATAGTTTTCAAACAGATTTGTTATCAAGCAATGTTTTTCATTCAGTAGTATATGCCTAAATATTCTTTAGTCTTGTAACTTACCTTTCACAAAGATAATTAAGACTAGATTGTAAAGATGTTACACTTTATGCAGCACAGATTAGAAATCTGGAACATTAATTGTTAAATTTGGAGAATACCATCCCATCAAAACCTTAGTTTTATAACCTGGTAACTTACATTTTCTTTTCTGCTTTCTCAACACAACTGTTCACAGCTTCTCTGCTTTCCCTCTTTCTCCTTCTCCACCCAACATCTTCTGTTCAATTTTGAGTCCAGAACAAGACTATGCAAAAGTTAGCGCCCTCTCATCACAGCAGTCAGCAATGGATCTCAGAAACAGCTTATCCACATTAAGTCTATGCCAGACTTTGGCCCTACTTGGCTATAAAGGCTAGATTAAAAGGTAAATTCTGTCCAAAAGAATTTTCTTAGTGATGGCACAGATCAGATTCTTTGCATTTTAACTGGGGGTGGGGGGAAGAGGCACAGAGGAAGACTGCTTGTGGCAATCTTATCACTTTCATTCCTATTGCCATCTTCTAGGATGTCCCTTTACAGTGTTAGTTTTCTGTTTCTGATTCATGTGATCTTTTTGTGCCATCCTTCTTTATTGCATGCTGTCTCTGCAGCTCTTACTGAGCAGTCCTGCCAAACAGGACAGCTGCTGGTTCAGTTGCTGTAGCATTGCCATAAATAAAAAAATAAAAAAATAAAAAAAAAAAAAAAGAAGAGAGAACCCTGGATGTATTAATTACATTATCTTTCCTCTCTGAAATAATCTATTCTGTGTTTAATAAAAAGTACATGAAAAGTAGAGCTGATCCATAAAAGGACCATGCCTGTAGCTAAATATCTATTTTATTTTTCCATTACAGGATATTTGTGAAGATATATCTGATCATGTTGAACAAATTCATGCTCTACTAGAGACTGAGTTTTCCCTGAAGCTTCTGTCTTACTCTGTCAATGTGATAGTCGATATCCATACAGTACAACTACTCTGGCACCAGCTACGTGTTTCTGTTCTGGTTCTGAGAGAGCGTATTCTCCAGGGACTACAAGACGCCAATGGAAACTACACCAGGCAGACTGATATTCTGCAAGCATTTTCCGAAGAGACTAAGGAGGTATAGTAACTAAATTCAACTTTGAGAATTTCATCTGTATTTGAAGTAGCTCATCTCTGTTGCACATTTAAAATTGCTAGGATGATAATTTTAAGGATGGCTTACTTGTCTTCTAGATATTTTGCTAATTTTGTGTTTTAAATATCTTCAGCTGATATCTGTTCTCGTTGAACCAAATTAAAGCAAATTAAGGTCAGCTTTCAGAATTGTCATGCTAGTGGTGAGCAATATTTTCTCCTGATTGAAATATTTTTCATAAAGGATCGAGAACACTTACAGAGGTGCATCTGGTCCAAAGCTCTTGGTCTGGTCGCTCGTGCATTTAAGGTTCATATCCAATTCATAGCTCAATTTTTATGTGCAATGAATTCTTTAATGAAAAGCTTAGACATTTCCCTTCTTGTATACACAAACCCGAAGCTTACACAATGTTTTCCAACACTTTCCAGACTAGGTCAATATTGCTTTAAAGCAGAGAGCATGGACTTTATTTTGTTTGAGTGGCAATTCTACCACATGCTTCTAAACAGTCACACATTTTGTCTGAGAAACAGTGACGCATGAATCATACATTTTTTACTCTAACGGGGTGTCAAATTCACACACATGTAAATGCTTTGTAAATCTGGATTCATTTGACTAAAATACCTTTTCCTTTGAATTTATCGTTACTAAATTAGCTTAGTTAGAAGGACACTACTGGCCCAATTTTTGAAACTGAAAGAAGATGCATATTTTTAATAGTTAGGGTAATTAATGGTTAATAAGAGATACCTTAACATGTAGAGGATTCTTCATTTGCTCAAAGTCCTAAGATTAGGATAAAATCCTTTTGTTAGGATTAGATACACTTACAGAAAGAGGCCCCTAGATCAGTGCAGTGAGATTCTGCGACCTGTGAAGAATTCAGAAGTCCCCTAAACATGTCCTGAATTTCAGATCACTCAAGTTTAAAGAGAATGTGCATATTTCTCTGCTCCCTGTTGGGTTTTATATTTGTCTTTGGCACAACAGAGTGGGTAGTCCTGAAATCAATACTCAGATATGCCCAGGCCCACCTTCCACACCCCTCTTCCTGATGTATACGTACCTGGTGCTTCAGATTCAGTTTCTGCTTTGCTGTTGCTGGTAAACCTCTGGCCAGTCTGAAGGAAATCCACATTTGTCTGAATATCCAGAGTCGTGAATTAGGGTGAAGTCACTATTTTATGACATGAGCGTGCTGATTTCAAGACATAAGACACTAAGAAACAGGAAATGTCCCATCTGGATCTGATTACAACTGCTGTAAAAAACATCCCTCCAATACAAGGGAGGACTGACTGGGGAAGGATAGATTATTTTTCAGGGGGGAAAAAACATGTTGCCAGATAGGCTTATATGGTAATAAAAAAGACAAAATATCCTGACACAAACCTTTTTTTCCACCCCAACTAAAACATAAATAATATTTGATGAAAATTAATGGTTAGCAATAGCAGGGACACAATATTAATATTAAGTTTCTGCTCTGTTGCTTGAATAGGTTCCCAGAAATTGCTCTACAGTTTTTAACCTTAGAGTATTTATTCAAGCTTTTCATCGGGTATAATGGCAGTGGCTTTATTGATGAAAATAAATAAATAAATAAAATGTAGTGTAGAGGCAATTGTATCTACTCTTATCTACCTTTTTTTTTGGTGTTTTCCCCATATCCTTTCCCAGACAGGACTACATTGTGGGACTAGCAAGTGCCTTGTGATACAAGTGTTATCTATTAGGGATTTTCATGCATAAGTGAATAGTGAGACTGTTTGAGCAAACCTAAGAACTTTTACCCATACAGATAACCGTCCCTTGGAGAATCATTGTCCTAATTTTCAGTACTCCTTGGGGATTATGAACTGAGAATGATAGCGTATTTTTTTCTCCTGAGATTGAGAAGTCATCTGGTTTGTAATGAATAGAAGGAAAACTTTCACACACAACAAAGACTTCTATTTTGGAATTCACTACCGTAGGACACTTAGAAGTGGAAAGAAGTTCAAAAAATAAACGTGAAAAGTAATCAAAGATAGGAGGAATTATAATCTCCAGATGAGGAAGTCCCTGTGCTGCTCATTGGTAGAAGCTGGGAGTGTGGGTAGAAATGTGTGTGGAAGGGCCATGTATGTATACCCATGTCTTATAGCTCAGCTAGCAGAAAATGTTTAGAACTGATGCAGAGACAGATACTGGGCTAGACGGAAATCTGATCTAAACCAGTACAGCAAATGCTATGCTTTTCTGTAGTCCATGAACCTATCACTTCACAAAATGTTTGGCTCACTCCTTGAGTCAGCTGTCTTCTGTGTAATGGTGAAGAGCAGTTTGGCTGCCGATGTTAACTGAGGAGCTCCATGGAAGAAGTGACCTGCCAAGGTTTCTTTCGTGTTCAGTGAGACAGTCTCATCTCGTTAATATTCACTACTCTCTCAGTTCATAGACTGCACAGTCAGTCACAGTGCCACTGTCCTGCCTGGGCTGTATTTACACTGTAGCTGTAACACACATAAATGTGCAAGCTAGCCTCAACATAAGGAACAGGGATAACACTGGTAGAGCAGCTACCAAAACATGAAAGTGTACAGCACAGGCTGTATTGGCTTTGTTAGGAACCCAGCTCATTAACTGGGCAGTCAGTGACTGTGCTTTTGGCTATCTCAGCAGTGCCATACTGAATAAGGTGCCAGCAGGAAAGGGCACACAAAGTTTCATGGCTTGGAGGAAATAGAGGAACCAGTGAGACAAGCTGCCTGCCATGATGGAGATGCCAAATTAAGAAAATACTTTTTTTAATAAAAATCTTTGGAAAGGTAAGATTTTGAAGGACCATTTCTCCTTCAGGAATTACACAGAGATAGATAAGAAGGAAAGAAAAATGAGTTCTGGGCAGCCAGAGTTCTGTCCAGATGAATCTAACCTGTGAGTTTTATTTCACAATTGATAAAGCCAGGAAAGGATCAATACAAGGCTATGCTAAATACAGTGAATCCTGATGTTCTCAAACAGCCGGTAAAGTCACAAAATATCTTACAAATTAAATTAGCTGATTTGAAAGAGTTAAAAAAAAAATGCAGAATTGTGCTGGTTTAAATATAAATACAAGAAGGTATTTGAAACAGCCTACAGAAGTTTACAGGAAGCATTACTATGTGAAAAGGGACAAATTTTTTGAACTAAGGTATTTCTATTGGTAGCCATGCAAATAACTAAATGTAATATTTTTCTGAAATAAAAACAATAATAAAAACATGGTAATACTGGCATTAAATAATGTTCCTCGGAAGCACACATTTAAGAGGCTGCTTGGAAAATGACGAAGCAAGATGGTTTAATGCATGTGATTGTAAATTTTATTTATGTTAATAAACACTTTTTTAAGAGATGAAGCAATGGAGCTCATTACTCAGGAGAAATGAAGGCCCTTAGGGCCTTGGAAAGGGTTTTGATTTATATATGGTTTTACAGTTTCTAATCTTTTCCTGAGATTAGAAGGAAAATGCAGCTGTAATACTGATCATTGTTTAGTCATTATTTTCCTTAATAAATGCAGCTCCAAAATATAAATTTGACAGATTTATAGAAACTTCCCCTTTTAATTCCAGACTATTGACAATGTACAATTTGTGGCATAGGTTCTACATCTGGATAGAAAGTGCTAAATAAAAGATATTTTCAGTGTCCAAGATTATGGTTGATAAATAACTTTCTAATCGATCTTTTCTATAAATAATATTTTTAGCTGGAGGATTTTTTATATTTTTATTTTGAGTAATGCAAGTGGTGTGGACAGAGTACAGGGCTCAAACATTATATGTTTATAGAAGATGGCAAACAATAGCTTTCTTTATTGAGACTATCCTTGTTCAGACCAAAATCCAAGTGGTTTATTGTGAGATGAAGAGGTTGGGGGGTTATTGCACCTTCTTCAAGCATGATGCCTAAGGTCCTTAAACTATGGGTTTAGGCAGTGTAGTGAGACAAGGTGCTCCAGAGGATAATTCAGACAGGAACCTATTGCAGATACGCAAGAGTTTCTTTAAAAAACTCTATTATGAAAACCAAACCTGGTAGAAGGACCAGTATACTGATTTAGGCACCTAAAGTTAGAATGCTAAAACATGAGTTTCTGCACTTTATGATGTTTTTAAAGTAGTTTCTGTAAGCATGTGAACTAAGGTTGGCTTTTTTATTTTTAATTCTGCTTTTCAGTTTCATTTGTCCAACTGACATGCTCTGCCAATTTCTCTTGTTCTAGATAGTTTCATTGAGTTACTTAAGATGTACACCAGTGTAAATAAGAACAGAAATTGTTTCAGAATTATTTGATCCTACATTCAGGTTTCAAATTACGTGCTGGGATCTGGAAATAGTTGAGGTCTGCCTAGATGTTAGAACATTAAATCATCTACTAAAAATACGCTTATAAACTGTTGACTAAACATAATTTCTCTGTGATTGTTATCTATCAGGCTGCTTTTGGATCTCAATGTAGTCAGATTTTTTTAGTGTCACCAAAATATTTATAAACATTAATTTGACTCTGATCTTAAAATCTTATTTGCCACCTGAGATGGTCTCCTCCGGATAGGTCTGTGTTTCTGAGAATGAAGGACTTCCATTGAGAAAATGCTGACAAGGGGACAGGGCAGGCCGGAGCTTTAGGGTTCCCGGCTACAGTTTTTTTTTTCCATGAGCTGTTCTCCATTTGTACTCCAAATATCCAGCAGATAAATCCTCAGCTGATAATGCTACAGAAAAGTGAAATGTAGTTAGCAACCTCTGTCTCATAAATATGAGAAGAAATGTCTGTCATTGCTAGATGTTTCTTGGAAAAAACATTCTGGCAACCAACTGAAAGACCATAGAGCAGCATGGGTTTCTGAGAACACAAGATTAACAAGGTGGCTGATATACTCAGCAGTCCCCAAGATCCCCTCCCTCCTGTTTGAGGTAGTTAACACAGGAAATACTACGAGTCTGTTGAATGGAATTTCTGAGTCCCCCCTACAGAGCAGGTAAAACTGAGAGCAGAATTTAAGGAGCAGAATACCAATACCAAAGTGAGCTGCTATTTTTAGGTAACTTGCTGCACCAGACTGAAACTAAGCATTTTTCAGTTTATTGCCATTTTTAATTCCCAAATACTTTAGAATGGTTTGCTCATCTCCAGGGTACTGCAAAAATGGGCAGGTCAGTGATGAATTCTTTTCTAGATGTTAGGCAGTGAAACATAGAAGCTGATAGTTCATTACTTTGTATGTGCTGTGTATGAAAATTAATCTCCTAAAAAAGTACCATTTCTTTGTCTATTTCAGGACCGTCTTGACTCTTTAACTGAAATTGATGATTCTGGACAGTTAACTATTAAATGTTCTCAAAATTACTTGTCACTGGATTGTGGTATTACTGCATTTGAACTATCTGACTACAGTCCTAGTGAGGATTTGCTTGGTGCTCTGGATGATATGACCTCCAGCCAAGGGAAAGCAAAATCATTTGAATCCTGGAACTACAGTGAGATGGATAAGGACTTTCCAGGACTTATCAGAAGTGTGGGTTTACTTGCAGTAGCAACTGATTCCATTGCTTCCCAGTGTAATGAAGCATTAAATGAGAAAGAAACCCATGTACCTCTTTCAGCAGAAGATGGAGAAGAAAGCAAAGACAGGGAAGCACCACATGAGCTCCCGCTATCTCCTTCTGCGAACTCCTCTCTTTCTAAAGGACCTTGTTCTGAAGATGGTGTTTTACCTGCTGACAGCAAACCAGTTTCCACATTAAAGAAACCAGAATGCAATCTTCCACAGCACACCGGTGAAAAAATCAAACACACTCACTGTGAAAACTCAACACCTAAGAGATCCATAAGAGACTGCTTTAACTATAATGAAGACTCGCCTACGCAGCCTACATTGCCAAAAAGAGGTCTATTTCTGAAAGACGATGTGTTTAAAGATTATATGGAAGCCAATGATTTAAAAAGGCAAATCTCTCAAATAGTTAAAAATGAAATGAGTAGAAGTACACCCTCATTGTTAGATCCACCAGACAGGTCCAAGCTTTGCCTAGCTTTACAGTCACCCTACACTAAAAGTCCATCTGCAGTTAGTCAGTCATATGATTGCTTAAATACAATAGGTGACAGAAATCTAGAGTACACAATAAATAATCACTTTAAGGATAGTCCCATAAGTCTAGGGAAGTCTACTTTCTACACCTGTAAAGAAAAATCAAAGCACAAGAAGTCTCATGATGCTCCAGAGAAAGTGAAAGCTGGCAGAACACCTGGAGGTATGTGTAAAATGGCTCCACCAATACAAGTCAAAAAAAGAGGACGTTCTTCTCTACAAAATGGAATTACTTGTCATAACTCTCAGTCTCTGGAGGAGACGGAAACAGATTCTTCTGTATCATCAGATTCTTGTAACCAGAGAGACCCAAATGGGCAATCACAAGGTAAAACTGAGCCTTTTAGTTCACCAACACGTACCCAAAAGAGTGCTTCCTCAGCTGGTTCTGAGCTTACCAACTCGTCACCTCTTCTACTGAGAAGAAAGAATAATAAAAGCTTCTCCTCAACACCAAGCTATACTCAAAAAAAAAGTGATGGTGAGGTCTGGTATGGATCTGATGAATATTTAGCACTTCCTTCACATCTCAAACAGACTGAAGTATTAGCTTTAAAACTAGAAAATTTGACAAAGTTGCTGCCCCAAAAGCCCAGAAGAGAAACCATTCAAAACATTGATGACTGGGAGCTGTCAGAAATGAACTCAGATTCAGAAATGTATCCAACGTACCAGACAAAAAAGCACAAAAAAATGGGTAGAATTTCACCAAGCTCTTCAAGTGATATAGTATCCTCCTTAGGTGACAGTATTGAATCTGGGCCTCTCAGTGATATTCTCTCTGATGAAGATCTTTGTATGCCTGTATCTTGCATTAAAAAGTACATCGAAGAAAAGTCAGAAAGGACTGCTGTCACTCAGCCCACTGAGAATGAGACTTCTGCCTCAAATAAATCAGCTTTAATTCATCAACTGATGCAAGACATACAACATCAAGAGAATTATGAAACCATATGGGAAAAAATTGAGGTAAGGCAATAATCCTATGTTCTTCTGCTGTGTCCTTGATAAGCCTACATAAGGAGATGGAGCTGTGGGCAGGGGTGGAGTTGCTTTCTTGTTTTCTTTTAATGATGAAAATAGTCTCATCTAGTGACTGCTAGAAGTAGAGAACAGCAGTGATCATTGTAATTATAATAGGCTGCAGTTAACTTTAACTAGCTATACAGAATTTGCCTACATTATTTTACTTACACCAATGCCTTTAAACTTGGCAAAACAGTATTTTAGCAATAGAGCTTCTTTTTGCCAAGATCAGGTACATTGTAAGTTATTTTTTGGATTAAGTGAAAGATAAACATTGGAAAATCAGGGATCTTTGTTGTATTTGAATGAAGTTATACTTAATATCATCTGCCTATTTTCTTTATAAAAAAGAATTGCTTTAGTCCAAGAATAGAGGAATCATTTTCTTGATTGTTGTCATATGATGTATAATAACTGCATTTCTTTTTAATCAACTCTCTTCCCTTGCAGTGATTATTTCCCCTCCAGTATTGGTGGAACTAAGCATAATATCTTATTTTCTTTTTCTCTCCTTTTTTTTTTTTTTTTTTTTAACTTAAATAATCCTTCCTAAATAATGACAATTTAATAGTGCAATATGCTGGAGCAATAATGGTAACATACTATCCCATTAAACTTCAGATGAGATAGGATTTCTTTCTTGGCTTCTGGCACCACTTCTTCAGAATTAACTATTCTTTATAAAGTGGAAATGTTTGCAGTAGTTAACACTATGAGAGATCTTTTTGAGAAAAAAGATAAACATTGGAAAGGGAGGTGAATTTGAAGGAATAATCAAATAAGGACCTAGCCATCTCAATCATATAATTATTAGCTTACATTCATAGCAAATTTTTGTTTCACTTTTCTGATTGGTTTGTCTTCCTGACCATTGTAGAGAACTCTTCTTCAGAAAATTTCATTACAGTCTTCAATATAGTTTAGTAAAATGGCTGTCAGAAAAGAAAGCTCCATCTCTACTAGATTTCAAAATCCTTTAAAATTCAGGAAATACGCATTAAAGGGTGATCTTGGCATCTAAATGCTAAATCTGGTATCTGCATTATCTTCTGTGTTACCAAGCTCCATAAGAGCTAAGAAAAAAGGAGGACTTAGTTTTATACCTTCAGTAAATGCTTCTTACGATGTGTAATTTCTTTAACTTTTGAAGACATTGGAAGTATTATGACTAGTAGAAAAGTAGTTGAGCTAGAGATATTTGAGTATAAAGTTAGGGTAGAAAACACAGAAAGAGAAATTTCTTCTTAAACAAAGAAGGGAGCAGCAGCTGTCAGCATTGAAACAGCTCTAAAGGGCAGCACTTAGTGATTCAAGTTGTTCCCTCCATCCTGATGGGGTTCATCTTCTGGACTCTGATGAAAAAAACGTCTTCATAAATGTAAGCTGTTTCTGTGCTTAAGTTTATGTAGTGTTGAAAATTAGTCCAGATGAAGCTGACAAATAGAGCCCTTCGTTCTGTGCAAGCAACAAATCCCATCAAAGCTGCGGCTTGTGAATACGCAAGATGCTGTCTTTCAAATGGTACTACAAGAGCCTGTTTAAGGAATGGAATTGTTGAGGGTCTAGGGACCAGCTCCCTCCACTAGACGCTGACTAGCATCCCTTTAGCAAGAAGCAGGTGGCAGAAAAACATTTTGCATCACCCTCTCAAATCATCATGTGTATTTTTCTCAAACTTTTTGAAAAGGTAATTCTCTTTTTGGGGGGTCATCTGTCTTTGTGTGATTCCCTGCAGCTGCAGTTCAGTCCTGACAGGATGGAGGAATAAGAACCAGCTGTAACAACTGGCTGCAGCTGTAAACACCCACTTCCTCTCCATACCCATCCTCTTCCCACCTCCTCTGGAGAGTGGATTGAGCTCCTGACAGCAATTAAAGATAGTTAGCTTTTCTCCGGCCAGAGTAAACCCTTCTAGCTAGTGATTACAGCTGCTGCTCCTGTCCTTGAGGAACTTTGCTACTGCTGACGCTGCTTTTTCTACAATTTCTTAGTGTTCCTGGTTGTGATGAATGTTTGGGAAGCGTTGATCATGGAGTTTGAAAATAATCTTATAAAGTATGTTGTGGGAAGGGCCTCAGAGTAGAAGGGATTTAAACAGGAAGAAGACCAGATGCAAAGAGCACTGCTAGGAAGAGAGAGAGCTCAGAGATCCATGCCCTTAAAAGCAGCACACAAGAAAGTTTCCTATTTATTTCATGCAGAAAGATCTATGCTAGCTACATTAAATGGCTTGAAAGTGTACTTCTTGAATGGTGAATAACAATAACTAAGAGAAAAGTTTTGAAATATTTTGCAAAGCAATTATAATACTTGGCAGTGCTAGGTTACGGTTGGACTTGATGATCTTAAAGGTCTTTTCCAACCTAAACGATTCTATGATTCTATTATAATATTTTACAGAAATATAAGGTTTTCCCAATCTGCTTATTTACCTGAGTTTTTCCATTGTTGCTAGTAATTATCTCTTCTGCTTGTAAGACTAGTAAAGAACCAATTTTTCAATACAAGAGCTCTTACCAAGGTAAATTCTGCCTCAGTAACACTATGGTGCCTTGCTGAGGTTCTTTAATTTGAGGTAAGTAATAGAAAAATAGAAAATTCCTCCCTTATGTGATGTTATGAAGTATTGTAAAAAAAAGACTAACTAAAAATACCATACCCGTGTCATAAGTGAGTCCTTTCTTTTGCTAGATCTCCTGTTTCATAATTCCCTAAGCAGAGTATCAAAAGTGTGCCATTGCTTTTTTAATTATCGTCATTTGGCATTTACATTAATCCTGTTATTTAATAAGAAATCTCCAACTCAAAAAGGACTTTCCTAATTGCATGAATACATGTCTTAGCAATAATTCAACACTACTTTTGTTAGCAGTAGTTTTGTGCTGAAGAAGTCAGATCTCAAAATGAGAACTTAATTAAGGACAGAAGAAGCATGCCTATGCCCATTAGTAATCTAGTTACACTGTTGAAGATGTCTAGCCTAATACATTTTATTTATTGAGATTGTAAAACAAAACTAAAATAACTCAGTTTTTCATTTTGGGATAACAACAGCTTAGAAATGACTGGCAGCCTCAAAATCATTGAAAGTCATATTTTAGCTAGGTAATAGGGCAAACAAGGATGTTTCAGGATTTTATTATGATGGGAATAATTTTGAATTATTATAAATCTGGTAATATCTTGATAGTAAGCAATTTGTTGAACATATGCTAAAGCATTTATTGGAAGCCTTATTCATTTCTCAGTTATATGGAGGACAGTCCTGTGAAGAAACTGATAAAATGTAGTTTTTCGTACTTGCAAATTATGCAGATGTCCTTGCATGGGTATTATCATGCTGTTAATCTATCTGTCTACCTACAAACAGAATTCTGCTTGACTGGTCTATTCGCTGTTACGTATGATCACTTTCTTGCTTTGCAATACATATTGCATTCCCTTGCCATATTTTGCCTTGCACTGCAGCTAATTCTTTGGCACGTGTTTCTTATGCCTTTAGTACCGGGTATCTCCATTCTGGGTACATAACAATTTCTGTGGCAGTTCCTTGTATGTTTCAGAAATTACTCTTTGGAGTTAAACGTGAGAACGAGTGGTACCAAATTCTGAATGTTCCTCTTATTGTTATGGTATAGTTCAGCTTTTAGTAGCTACCCCAACTGTATTTTTAGAATGCAGATTAAGGTCTGTAGTTTCTGTTATACTAACTGGAGGGGGAAAAAAGATATGACAACATCATTCTCACAGGTAAAGTCAATAGAGTTCTTTGCTGCAAGAAGATGGACGATTTCCACTTCTCATATGTAACGCTAGGACTCCATAGTATCAGTTTCAGAATGCTTTAAGGTTTACTTTCTGTAAGAAAACGACGTTTTCCTTAAAATTATCCTAATAATTTATTCCCCCCCCCCCCCCCCATTTGTATGTGCAAACTGAAAAATCAGAAGAAAAAACTGATCTTGGGCTGATCTAATGACAATACATTTTCAATCATCTTATGTGAAGAAAATAATAATAACAATAAAAAAACTTGTTCAGGCATTTTTATTTCCTTCTCTAGAAAGCAATACGAGACTGACTATACTGACATCCTTGTGCTGTAATCTGTGGTCACTGATAATCCTGGCTACTTGATTTTTAAGGGCATTATTACAAAGGGTAGAAATGTAACCATTTGCAAGACACTCCATTTAAATGAAGATGTGTTTGCTTTGCAGGCCCCAGGGTTAATTGTATGGAGCAAATTGCCGATTTTTTCCTGTTATACAGACTTATAGCTTGTTTTATGGCAGGTTCCATTTCTGTAAGAGGCAGCTGGATTTCCTCTGCAAGAAGTAATTTGGTATCTATCGATCCCATCTTTTTAGCTCATCACATTTCATGAATTTGCCCTCAACTCCATTGGCTCTCTATTTTGTCTTGGCACCGGTTACCCACCTTCTTGACGTGCTAAGGGAACAAAATAATGCTGCTCTGCATGTTTTTCTGCTGTGGTTTAGAGCATGCCTCAGGGATCCTACAGCAAAGAGCCGGATAAAAGATTTTGCTGCCTTCCAGGACCCAGTCAGGGACCCCCTCACCCTCATGCAACCATTTATCCCCTCTGAACCCAGGATGCCTCCATGGAGCAGAGATTAAAGACCCCTTTTCCAAATTATTGGAGTAATGGGAATAATTTTCCTGTCTTGGAGGAACTAAGCATCAGTGCAGTCTACAAAGGAGAGTGCAATATCAGAGCTAAACTTGTTAGTGGGACAAATAGCTTGTGTGTTTGGGTAGGAAAAATTTGCATTTTTAGAGGGTAGCCACAAAAGGTGACTAAACGGTAGGCTTCTGCAAATGGTTAATGGACTTGGTAGAGCAAGTTTGCATTGGAGATATGGCTGGGAGTCCATTTAGGCAGTGGAGAGCCAGTTGATTAGAAAATATTTGGAGAACTGACACAAAGGGGAAAGAATTTATATTGCTTAGATTGAAAGGGGACAGAGTTGCTTCTGGGCAGAGAATGGACTGAAAACATACCAGTACAGTTAAGGCAGAAGCTGGATTGCTTTAGGGGAAGCAAAGTTTATTTGTGTTTGGAGGTAGTTTTCATCATTAGGGGGAAAAGCATGCATAGAGGACAAATGAAGTTTGGGCTGTGGGGCTACGGTAGTGAACTACTGATAGGAACTGATAATGCTGATGGGGCTTGGTAACAAAGAAAAAACATAGAACTGAAATCAGTGATGACAGAACAGGTGGAAAAAGCAAAGATAATCAACAGGGAACATGACTGGCTTACTTTGGATTACCAGAGAAAGGATTTTTGAAGTGTTGTAGTGCTGCCCTCAGCCCTCTTGCTTTCAATGACTTGGTAACAGTGCTTCTAATACACTCTTAAAATAAATGGATTGCATATTTTTCCGAATAGATAGAGTGCTTGCCAAAAATTGTTCATCTCTGTATCTTACTTATACTGCTTCATACAATGTAGATTGAAATACTGCTCTTGGTTGATGACCAGTTTATAAAAAAACAATAAGTGAAAGAGGTATCAGATCCAGAAATTCCTTGGCAACTCTGCAGTTTTCTCAGCAGTCTTGCTGCTTTGCACAGCATAATTGAAAATGTCACTTCACATTTTGTACTGAGAGCCAAGTCTGTGCTTTGTTGTTTTGAGTCTGATGATACTCTCCTACTTTGAAAGCCCATCCCTCAGTTTTCAAGCTGGTTGAACTATTATTAAGCAGTAATGTAGTATACATATGGAACTCTCACTTTTACTCAAACCCTTCTTTACTAGAAGATGATACTGAAATATAGTGAACCCTCTGTTCCTCCAAAACACTTAGTTCCTAGCAGTTTGCTTGAATTTTAAACAGCTCCTCCAAGTACATTCACTTTTCTTTGGCATTTGCTTTACCGCAAATAATCTGAGCGAGTTTGTCACCAGCAATCTTCGCAAAAACAGCAACTTCTATGTATGCTGTGCAGATTCTGAATTTGTAACTTTACATCTAAAACTGACTGCAGGAATTATGCTTCTTTAATGAAACAGATCTATTGTGAAGCATGTGCTTGTTCAGAACTGTTTGAATTTCCAATGTAAAGACCTCAGAATGATTTGGCAGTAAGCAGTTTTAGATCAGGGTTTTTTTACATTCAGTATTTGGCAAGTCATTCCAAATAAGTTTTGGGAAAAAGAGAGAGAAGGAGAGAGAGAAATAGAAAAAAATCTGCTCACAAATAATCTTAGTAGCATTGATTTGAGGGTATGTCTTTACTAGTATTTAGAACCGATTGTAAGGGATATGTCTACATCCAATGCTTGGCTCACATCTGATGTGAGACCTTCGGCTGCAAAAAGGCTCCCAGTTCTCTCTTGTTGTGTACATAGTTGGATACCACATCTTAGCTCAGGGATGGCTACTAACAGCTTAGATGAACCAAGGAAGAGCTGCTTTTTCATACATGATTCTATGAGCCCTTCTCTTCTATTCTAATACAGTCACTCAGATCAGCTTTAAGTGACCATTGGCTTTACAACCCAGAGTCATGTCTTAATCAGCTGTATAAAAGACTAGCCACAAGCCTGCACCAGAGCCACCCGCATTATTTATTTGCGAACTGGAAACTTTCTAGAAATTGGTCAAGTATTATTTCTTACCTGCTGGATCTCTGCTAATAGGCAAAAGGGTGCAGCAGAGCTGAAGATGGAGAGAGGGAACGGGAAAACTGCAAGAGGTGGACTTCCTGCTCTCACTGTAGCAAAGGACAGGCTCGAAGGTGAGCAGTGGGTGCCAGGTGACCTACCTGGAAAGCCAATAGAGGCTCCAGATTTAAAAGGGACACAGCGATAACTTAGAGAGCTAATTAGTATCGACTTTAAGATGATCTTATGATTGACTCCTTTCTATCAATGCAGAGACAATCTTTACTGCCTGGGATTGTTCAGTGCTTTCAGTTCTCTGATGGAGGTAGAGAAGGGCACTCAGAAACCACTGAAATAGGTTTGGAAGCTTTCAGTGACAGCACTAGCTTTCAAAACACAGACAGAAAGACTCAAGTTGCTACTGGGAATTTACTTTAAGGTGCATATGGTGGTTTAAGAGGAATCTTCTTGTGTTGTTCAGGACTGAATCCTCTATAACTGCTGTCTTATAGGGGGCAGGTACTGGGGAGAGGGTTGTTTGTAAAGTTTGAGATAACATCTGAGCTACACTATTAACTAGTTACTGTATCGATGTTAGAGCTCCTTAAAGTGCCACCATTATTAAACAGAAAACTATTGTATTTACAATTGTGTTTTCTAATATTCCCTTAAATATGGTAAATATGGAGAGGTGAGAGAGAATGCTCATTGCTTTATATTTTCATAGTGATATGCCTTTCCCAATGTTTTAAGGTCTAGCTGTTCTGTTACATAATATACTTATGCTCTTGGATACTTATGTTTTATGCATCTTCTGCGTGGAAGTACAGGATATTCCAGAAAGATACAGTATACCAAAATCACCATGCTCTATTCTAAATATTTAATTATTTAAATAATACATTGCTACTAACTTCTACCTAAATCAAATTCCAGTCTATCTACTGTTGTTAACGCATCATTGCCTTAAAATGTGTACGTGCTGGAGATGAGTCAGAGCAAGAGAAATGTTCAAGGGTCTAGAGAGGATTAACCTGAGAAGAAAGATCAAGTCCACTTATGTAAGATTATTGTATAACTCCTCAAAATATGTTCACATCTTTTTCTTCTTGTGCATCTTTATATGTTTTGACAGCAACTGGTTTTCATTCCTTCATCCTTTCCAGTATGTTATGATCAGGAATGAAACATTAAATCATGCTGACTCTTAAATCATAGTTGTCATCATTAGGCATCAGAGTGAATATAATTTGTGGTAAACATGGACAGGAAACTGTCTCTCAGAGGCTTGTTTCAGACTGTCTGTATGCTTATGCAGGTATTTGAAAGTTATCTTGAAAGCAACCAGGAAGGCAAAAAGTTGTTTTCTCATCCTTGCTTTAGGTTTTGGAGCACAGGAGATAATCCTCACAAACAGCTGAGCTGTCCTTAGCAAATCGACCTGGAATCTTATCTGAGTCTTCCTTTATTGTTAGTAAAGAGTTATTTTGAATGTTGATTCTCATGCAGGTCAAGTGAGGTTACCAGAATGAGGGCTAGATTTGCCTCTGGTTTCCCTTGGACAATGTTTGGAAACTCTCCAGGCTGACAGAGGGAGAACCAACAAGCAAACAGATTTTTGGTAGCAGACAGTGTAGATGTTCAAGTCACAGTAACTTAATATTACTAATTGCTTTTTCCCTACTGATGCCAGCATCTGACTACATGAATGTTTCCTCATTGTGTTCAAGGTGATTTAAAATGTAAATACTGCTGCACTATTAGCTGCAACTGAACTATAGCAGCTAGCACAAAATTGGCTCAAGTAAGTCCAAACTAGGGTCAATCTCATCTATGCATTGCAGTGCAAATCTCCTACAGCTCTGCTGAGGTACAGAAAACCAGAAAAAAAAATAGTAAATTTGTTAGAAACAGTGAAGCTTCTGGGGTTAAAAATAAAGAATAAGACAATGAAAGAAAAAAGCCCAGGGATTGTTTTTATTTTATTCTGTAAACATATCCAAATTTGGGGGTGAAAAAGGTAACTCAGAATTAGGGTCTAAAGAGGGCCTAAAGGAATGCCCACTAGAGACCACTGAAAAAAGAATCTATTTAAAAGGGAGGGTAGATGAATTAGGAGGCAAAAGAAAAGCAATTAATGGAGGAACTAATAGTGACAGGATTTCTTTGGAGACTGCAGGTGAACAAGAATCAAGTGCATAACAGGAGGCTAAATTAGGAAACTAGAGGAATAATAATGGAGTAAAGAAAAAAGACGATGAATCTTAATCTCTCCTCACTGCTGCCATATTTAGCGAATAGTGGCAATCACCATTTTCCCTGTTTTTAAACTCAGAAATCTTAACTGCAAAACAAGTTCATAGGTCAAAGAATTATAATATCTCTTGTGAGGTGACAGACTTAACCTCTTCTATCCAATTAGCCTTGAATAATAGGAAATGCTGAATTAAACGTTTTGAGGGGGAATTGTGGTCATTATATCTTAAGTCATGTCAATGATATAGCAGAGGTCAATATATTTAGCAGTTACCCACAAGCAAACAGCATCTGTTCTATTTTAGTAAAAAGTGGTTTTTTCCTTCATTTTAGAAAACTTTTAGCCATAGTGATATATCGCCCTCTTGAGGCCAGAACTTGCTACTGCACCTATTTTACAGAAATTTCGTTTAATTTGCTTCTCAAATGAACGTGACTCACAACTTTACAAACGTAGTTGTTATAAGTTCAGAGATTAAATAAATCATAAGCTAGGATCTTTCCTTCTTATGAAGATCTGTTTTGCTTTAGTGTAGTCTCCAACAATTTTTTTCTGTATTTTATTCCAACAAATTTAATGTTGACATATTGTTCTGATTTTAAAAAGTAATAGCATGTGTATGCCAACTATTAAACTTTAAAAAAATATAACCTGCACGTGCACTTCTACAGATTTTGTGAAATATATTTAAAAAAATAAACCATATCCTTTGCAAAAAAAACCAGAGATGTTGTCTCCCTGCAAAAATAACTGCCATTTTTATTATTTAGAGAACTATAGTTATGGTATTTAAATAAGCAGTGTCTAATCCTGCTTTGTGACCATCAGGCCAATAATATAGTGGCTTTCTTCCTTTATGTATCACTTACTGGCTAACTTACTGAAAATATTATATAAAAACTAATTAATTTAGTTTTATTTAAAAGGCACTGAAAATCCTGTGGAATTAATTTTGTGCTATTGGATAAAGGTATACAACTTGGCTAATTTAATTCTTTTAACATGATTTGTTCTTTGTTTGGGAAAAGGTAAAATTTTTGGAAATGCAAAAATCCCCGTTTAACCGACTTCATGCCGTAGGGCCACTCTGATTTCAGGCTACAGGAGCAACCATGGTGTATGTATATCACATGTACCTTTCAAAGAATTAAATGCTGGGGAATGAGGTTCATTTCTAGCAACTATGAGATCAAAGAGTAAAGAAATGTTGCGACCAGTTAGGGGAGGTGCCAGCGCGGCTCCAATCGAGTGGCCTCCAGTGCTGCGGCGGGCGCGTGCGAGGTAGCAGCTGACCATCGGCAGAAATAACAGCTGCACAAGGGCGTTCCACCCCCAGTCCACTGCCTGAAGCCCAAATACTCAGGGTATGCAAACCAAGGAATGATGGTCATCCATAATTGTCTATTTTTCAGAGCAGAATAAAGCTGTATACTAATATATTACAGAGGCCATTATATGGAAAAATTGCAAATGAAGATTAGTTTGTCTTTTGGATGCAATTCAGCTCATAATCGATACATACGTTAGCTGTAAAACAATCTGAAAATAAGGTATGTTGCCAACACAACATTTAAAATAATTATATGAAGAGGCAATGCAGTACTTCCAAGTACTCTTACATCATTGTAAGTTGCTTCAACATCAATAGTTATATTGGCAGCATTTTTAGAAAAAGTGCATCAGACAACTAGCTTCACTGAAAATGAAGATACTGATTACAGACTCACATTATCCACAGAGTTGGGATCAAGGTTGCTGTATAACGAATATTTCATACTGAAAGAAAGGGGACAGTTCTGATCAGGAGATTTGATTTTAGGTTTGTGTGTAGAATAAATAATAAATTTGCGCTTACAAACAACAAGTCCTGAACTAACTTCTACATTTTCTATTCTAGTGTAGAGTTGCTCCGAGTGGACAAAAAAAGAAATTTAGGACTGTGAAATAGATGTGAATATACTGCAGCATTGTGCCACTATCCTTTAAACAGGACATAGCAACTCGTTGTGGTGCCTGGTATTTTTACCAAAGACAGGCCCCTCTCCTGTGCTGTGCTCAGGGTCCTTCCAGAGTCCAGACACTCCTTCCAGCTGCTGCTGCAGAGTTGAAGTCCCCCTTTCTGGGAGTTACTAGCATCGTCTTTCTTGGCTTGGGCAGATTTATTTGCTGTTCCTGTCCTTCCCTTGATACATCGCTGGCTACAAATTTCTGGAGACATTGTGTTTATAACTATTCCTTGGTTTACCAGCTGAGTGAAACAAGAGTATGTGACCTAAAAACATTCACATGTCTTAGCTGACCTCTAGATATGGCAAGTCGTTGACTTAGACAGGGTCACATGAGGGTATAATCTAAAAAAGCCTCAGTTTAGGATATTTGGTGCTGTGATACCTAAGAGAAACTTAAAACTTATCCTGTTCTAGAAGACGTTTTGGGCTCCTATCTTTATTCCCTAACTGCTGCTTAGGCCTCTTGGATATTAGGTAGAGCAGAAATGACTCAGAGTATTTTAAGAGTAGTGAGAGTTTCTGTGAGACATGACAAATAACAGGCTCTTTGTGAATAAATGTATTTTCAGAAACAACAAGTTCAGTCCTAGTAGTATGATGAACTTTGAAGACCAGATTTGTGTGATCATTCAGAAGTTTGTACATTACCCAGCTTACTCAAAATATCACAGTTGCTGACCGTTCCACTTTTAACTCTAAGAGATTTTGCCTGCCTGTTTTATTCCCAATGACCCAAAGAGCATCATATTTTTTTTTAAAAGTAAATAAAAAGAACTATCTTGTCCTTTGCTTATATTTCTTCCTCCTTTATTTTCCTCCCCGTTTATGCCCCATTTCCTTATTGTCTGTTCTTCCTTCCTGTTTCTGTCTCATTTTCAGGGCTCTTGGTACCCTTTAACTCCTGTGTTTCTCCTTTCTGCTGCTTATACTATTCACACCATAGTTTGAATATTGTTTCCTCGGGAACGCTTTCCCAGTCAAACTCAAAATTTCACACAGACTAGTGATGCTGAATGAGATGAGTGCTAGAAAGACGTGAATACAGATTTACACTGCAGTGGTTTTGTGATAAAAGCCAGTACTGATTAGAACAGTGGAAAATATTTACTTCTTTAACCATTATATTGGTGTTTGCATAACCCAGTGGCGATAAAACTTATTTGTGTAAAAGTGGTGGGATTTTGTCTATATTACTTTCATCAGTTTGAGAGGCTGCTTTAGCTAGCTTGCCCAGGAATGGTTTTCAGGCGGTATAAATTGTCTCCACGAGAGGGCTTGCGCACGCTGCATTCCAGCAAGAGCGTTCTTTCCCAGGCCAGGCTGCAGCTTCGCCTTTGCTGCTGCCAGCCGGCACTATGGCCTGACGTGGAACTTGAACAATTTGAAATACTGCCTTGAAAATAACTAAGATTCAAATTAATATGCATGATAACTTAGGAGACAGATAAGCAAAATTATTTTCTGTCATCTAGAACGTGAAGGCATACGTAAAATTTTTCCCTACAAAGAAGGATATGCTAATTTACTTATTTACTTGATTCCCAGCAGTGCTTTGAATCTCACACCACTTTTGAGATGCAACACTGGCCTCCCATATTTTCTCAGCATGAACTCTGTCCTCACCTGAATGAATGCAGGAGGACTAAAACCTTACCTAGCTTTGTGGCTGTTAACATTACATCTCAGGTAGGAAGCATGGCCACGTCAGTGTGAGAAGAGATCAGCAGCCATTTTGTGTGCCTGGCATTATTGCCATCAGAGCAGATGGCATCTCTGGAGGTTTACAACCAATCCATATTGCTGTTAAGTTCATAGCAGATGATTCTTTAAATGATGGATGAATCAGTCTTCCCTTTCCCCTCCCTTCTCTCCACTAGTCCTCTCTACTCTTGAACACTTGCACAGTCACAATGGCACTGGCCTTTCCCGTGCTGCTATATAACATTCATATGCATAGCTGTCTTGGCCTCAGGGCTACATGGATCTCTTCTCCCCAGCAGTGTCCTTCCAGCCCATGGATTTTGCTTCTGTGGTTCTAGGTGTTCACTGATCCTTCAAAAGGCTGGGGGAAATGTTACCAGTGGTGTTGGAAGCTTGTCCGCTATCTAAGAACATACCTCTCAGTAACAGGCTTTAGGAAGCATTTGGCTTACTTTTCCTGTATCTGTCTTTGCCCCACAGTCAATCTGCTGATACTAAGAATGTCCCTTTTTAGGTCTTCTAAGTTTCAAATAGCAGTGGAGGCCTTGTGGTAATTCTCTTAAATAGAAAGAAGATCTTCACCTTGAGCAAAAGGTAAGGCAAGGCATAGGGTAAAGAATAAATTATGTTTGTGGTACCATGGAAAGATTTAAGTAATCTACAGAGATACATTTAGGAATGATTCTTAATATTCAGATTACTGTAACCTGCTCTTTGTCTAGAAGCAGAAATGAAATCAACAGTCCCATGGGGGCAGTGAACTTTTTATTGCAGAATCAAATATCGTTATTTTTAATGGATTGAAAAGTAACACTTTGCATGCTTCTCTGTATCATGCTTTTTAAGCCTATCCTACCTTTATGGTTCTGGCTCTTTTACCTAGATGGCTTTAGGAAACTGAGAACTTGTTGGAAATCTTGTCTGCCATTCCTGCTTTAGTCAGAATACAGTATGGAAAAATAGCTTGGAAATGTTAGCAGAATCTGTTGATTTAGTAGTGGACCAAAAGGTACGCAAAAATTAAGATTAAGATTAAGAGTACTCTGTCATCAGCTTTTCGGGACGAAGCTAGAGCTGAGTTAATTTGTAGTAGTTTCCTAGGCTTGTAACAACTGTGCTTTGTTGTCCTCACTGTTCAAAGACTAGAAGTACTCTCAGCTCTCCACTGAAATCTCCCTGAAAAGTCGAGATATGTCTGACTGGCTCTGCTTGACATAACTTTATATTTTTATATATTAATCCTTCTTGTTTTCCAGTATCAAAATGCATCTCGGAGACTCTAAAACCAGGAAAAGTCATGAGCCAGTGAGCATCTTGTGCTACCACTTTCCATTCTGTAACTGTATAAATCATGCCCGATTAGATAGATGCCCATTAGGGAAAATACATTCAATAGTCATTTCTAATTCTGTGTGTGGTAGTTGGGCACAAAGCCTAGAGGTGGCATTCATGAAAGATTTGTGTAATTTAACAGCTGGTCTTCAAAATGCTTAACAAGACAGTATATAGTAGAAGACAGACATGTGTCTTTACACGGATGTCCACTAAGAAAAGTATGTGATCTTTATCTTTTCCCTGTTTGGAGGGAACATTTAAGTTGCACATTCGCATAGGCTGGGGTTATTGAGTAAACATGGCACATCTTTAGCAGACAGCTGCTAAGTTCTATTTCTGAAGTGTTTGTGAAAGAATGTATCCTGAACTTCATGTTAAGTATTGCCATCCTATTGATGCATTTAGTCAGTTTTATGTTTCTGTGAGGTCATTGTCTGCCACAGAATCTTGACGATATCACACAAAGAATATTTTCCATTGTGGCATCTTGGTTCCTTGGGGATCCCTAACATCTGTACTGCTAATGGTTTTATTGTTGCCTCTGGGTCTAACTCCAATTAAATTGACCATGGCAGTTTGTTGCAGCCTCATCCTCTTGAGTACCTGGATTTCTTTGACTTACCTTTGCCTGTGAAGAAAGTGCACTTTTATCCTTTTGAAAATAAAGTCCATGGGCAGGAATGTGTTCCTCCTGAGACTAATATGCAAGTCCTTTTGTGGTTAGACAAAGGGTTTTCTTAATGCATTCTGTGATAGAAGTGCCCTTAGAGCCAGCCCATCCTTGTACACAGACCCTTCTGTGAGCTCAGTCTTTTTGTAAACTGGGAACAAACTTTACAACACTGTCTGCTTGCAACAAAATTGGACATTCATTTTTAAGCACACAGCCTCATAACCAATTCTTTTAAGAAGAGAACTCTGTTTGTGTAATAAAAGGGAACGTGGAGAGAAAAAAGGTCTGGGGTAGTGATTTAACAAGCAGTGTTGTCTGGTGCTTCCACCCTGAGGTTTGTGGAATACAGTAGACTTTCCACTGTCACTCTTAACTACCACGGCAGATGATTTTAGTATGTTTGCATTTAATAGTTTGGCACGTCTCTTTTATTCTGATTTTAATCTTAGTTCAAGTCATTAGAAGGGCTTTGTACTTTCACAAATGCAATGACCAGAAGTGCCTTATGTATAAGCCAGCATGCATGTTAAATGGAAATGTTAGACTAATAAACTGAGCGGTGTTAACACTGCACAGCTTAAAATTACAAGCCAAAAGGTATTGAAATAATTTTGCTCCCTGTGCCATGTAGGCACAGTAACTCTGGGATTTTTTTTTTCCATAAAAAGCAAAACCAAAATTTGGTCTAGGATGAGGGCCATAAAACTTTTCATAATGGTGTTAACTGGATGCAGTTTCATCCTGTGTTTTATGGCATAATTTTGGCGATGTTAATGCTAGCTTCCTTAAGTGCACATATCCGGATTCCCCATCTAAAGGAATCTCACATCAAAAATATACTAAAAACATCTAAGATATTGCTGCTTTTAATGTACCAAAGAAAAAAAAGCAGTTGCATTTTTAATAGAGTAAAAATTCCACGTTTTCACTTTTCTTTTTGTTTTGCTGACAGCCCATAACATTTCTCTTGGGCTCTACTCTGTCCTTTTTTGACCATGAGCATTGGCTGTGCCACCAACTCCGGGGGAGCACGTAGCTAGGGTCAGTGGGTACCAAAAGTCCTTTGATTGACTCATTTGATGGTAGTAAGCAACAGCTTTGGATTTGCTGCCACAAACTAGGAAGTGGGAAGTTAATGGATATCTATTTCTAAAGGAGGTTGGTCTTTGGCCAGAGATGGGGTGAGCTTCTGAAGATCAACGGGAAAGCACAGGAGGGGACTGTGGAAGCTGGAGAGACACAGGAAGCGAGGGACTCCTGGGCCATGCCAAGAGGCAGTAGTGGGGTGCAGGTAGTGAGCACTGAGGTGTGCTGAACAGTCATCGTGAGTAGGGAAGAATATGCAAACAAGATCCAGCAAAACAGGAAAAAAGAATGGAGCCAGGCGCAAACTGTTTGGGGTGCCAAAGACTGCCTATTTCTGTGTTCATTTTAAGTATTTAATTTTTCTGACACACACTTGGGATAGGCAGAACACACACAGTCCTATTAAACGTAATGAATTGCATGTGAGACTTGTTCATCTGACCACCTCTGTAGGCCTTGCCGCCATGCTCCAGGGTTTCTTGTACTGGCAGCACACCACCACAGCTCCTCTCGCACTCTGTTATCCCACAAGCCAGACACAACCAGGCTGCCTAACCCAAGATCCTTTGACCAGCTGTACTGGGCGCAGGGAGCCCTGCAGCCCTGTGCAGCAGCTGGGGGATCTGTATCTTTTGTATGCCCTTATATTTAACAGAACAAGGGTGGGAGGCACACTTCCAGGTGCACCCTTCCTCGGCCCAATGTCCACGCATGCCTTTGGCCTCCGAGCTGATCCATCCCTGCTCTTTTTGGGTGACTCAGCAAGTGAATTCTCATGTCTTATGATTCAAAAAATTTCACTGTTCTGGTCATTAATGAGGAAGTCTCAGGATATTTAGTTAAATCCCATCAAATTTATTTTTAATTCTTCAGTTAATTAGTTAATTCCTTAATTCTATAGAACAATTGAATTAAGCATATTTTCATTCATAAGACACCAAAGCAGGCACACTGAGTTACAGCTTTTTTTTTTTCCTCTCAGTACTTAAAATTGTCTTTTTCATTCTTATCCATCCACAGCAAATAGAATTAGACCACAAAATATAACTTTGTACGTGCCAAATTTCAAATGAAGCCATTTTTGCTCTAGTTTTGTTCAGGGATGTGTGATTAGAACTTTCTTCCTCTCCCTAGGAAAATCTGTAAAATTGTCATAAAACAAAATGGAAAGCTGAATCTTTTAAAGGTGAATATTTGAAAATTTTCTGCATGGGGTATGGGAAGAGCTTTATCATTATTTGCAACCTTTACTATAGAAGTTGCTACAAATCATCCAGTAACAATCCAGAAGCATTTGTTTCTGTACTTAGCAGCATAGAATAAGAATAGCTATATGCTGTGTTATGTAGGGGCTTGAGATTTTTTCAGTAACATCTGGCTTGCTAGCACAGTACAAAACTATTACATTTGCAAAACTGAACCAGCTGGTCAAAAGGCAGAGACTGGATTATACTGGTGCTTCTTTTTTTCTGTTCTCTCCCCCTCTTTTCTCCCTGAGGAATTCTTGTACAGTAATTTTTAGCTTCAATGTGGCTGACTAGGGGCTTTCAACTTGCAAGAAGTTTGATGGGAACTACAATAGTTTAATTTCCCATTACCAAAGCATGAGTTGGGTAGATTTTACAGTATTTTCATTATAAGTGCAATACTGTCTAGATCAGACCCTTAACTAGCATAAATCTACATAGCTCCACTGAAGTTTATACCTGTTGAAACTCTTTCCCACCTTAAGAAGGATGAAGAAAAAAAAATCTAGAGAAAGGAAAACATAAGTTCAAACAGAAAAAAGCAGAAAGGTAAGAAGTGTCTAGGAAGGGGTGTAGAGTGCTTTCATATGCATCTGTACAAAATGAAGAAAAACACTGAAAAATATCCTGTCTTGGTTAAAATTTGTCATCCTATGAATTTATTTCTTTCACTGAGTACTCCTGGATTTGGATTTAGGACTGCATATTAAGCCTCTTCCTTTGTTTTGATATAATTTATGTTGTAATCTGTTTTTTTCAAAGCATGGTTTCATGCTGTGACAGAATCTCACAATAGATTTTATGTATTGTAAGAAAATGTCTTTTCCTATTATTTTTTTAGAACTTGTTTTGTCTGAAGCTTTATTTTAAAATGTATATTCTGGGAAATATCCTGAATGATGGGAAAAACAACTATAGTGATGCAGTTTGTGTCCCTGAGTATATGTACATCATTAATTGCATTCTGCTCCAACTAACCAGGCCATCTTGATTACGCAGAAATGACTCTGTGTTGGTCAGTCTGTGGAGAGGCAGTGGCCCTTCAGTCAGGGATAAGTTATGATTTGCACTTCCCCTCTGTTACGAGACTTGAGGAGATTAAGGACCCAGATTTATATTTGTGACGGGGCTCCCCGGACCGTCGATACTGCAGACGCTCTTCCTCTCAGTATGAGAGAGCGGGCGGCCTCCTGCCTGTGGCTGCCGGGCCCAGTGGGGTCAGCAGAGCAGAACGGTTCGTACCAGATCTGGGCTACAGCTGATGGCGAGAGCTGGCCTAGACCTCAGAGCCCGTTGATAACTACGCCTTGACAAAAAGTCAAAGGTGCGAAGGGAAGGCTGGGCGTCCAGAGCGAACTGTGGTCTCGTCAGTAACTCCGGAGACGCTGCAGTTGATTATATTTGCAGAGGTTTCAATTTCCAATCCGGAGCTGCCTCCCAGGCAGGGATGAGTCATGAAGCTGGTGGCTGGATGATAAAGGTGGCTCCTTCCTTGCCCACTGGCATCAGGGTATTAAAATAAATAGGATGGAATCTTAGGCGCTGCTAGGAAAAAAGAAAAAGGCATTGTTTTGATCATTGAGTTGGACGAATGAAGCAGGACCGGCATTGTTACAATGTAATCTTACATACAAGTTGAGATAAAAATAGTTTTCTATTTTGCGCGCCTTCTGACGGCTCAAAACGGGCCGCCGGCAACCGGCCACGCCGCGCGCAGCCGGGGGGGCGCCCGGGGCTGGTTTCCCCCGCGGCTCCCACCGCGAAGCGCGTGCCCGCCCGGCGGGGGCGGGGGCGGGGGCACCTCGCGGGCAGCGGCCGGGCGCCGCCGGGGGCGGCGCGGCGCCGGCAGGTGGCGCTGTGGGCCCAGGGACGGCGCGCGGCGCTGCCTCCGCCGGCGGCCCCGCGCTGCCCGGCCTTCCCTTCCCATCCCGTCCCTTCCTTTTCCCGTCCCCCCGCTGTTTTCGGTTTCTACAGATATGCTCTTCTGAATGGTTTCAATAAAATTTTATTGCCGTCATTTGAAAAATAGTAGGATTATTGTGATTTGTGCTGCCTGGCAGAAGAAAATCCGCCGGGGCTGGCGGCGGCCGGTGCTCCCCTCTGCTGCCGGGCTCCCCTCGGGCACCGTGTCCCAGCCGCCATCCTAACGTGCCAGGTGGCACTGGTGCTTGCAGCCTTACCTCTTTTTTCTCTGATAACTTGGCTCATGATGGCTCTGTGGGAGACTGTATCTATATATATTTTTTTTTTTTTGCCGGACCCCCTAACTAGCTCCCAGGTGCTCCCTGCACCCCACTGGGGCCTGTTCAGGCCTGCGGCCCGCCTCACCTGTGCAGCGAGGGGGTACACGCCAGGCTGCTGGAGCCTGCTGCTTGGCAGTTTCTAAGCACCGATGTGAAGTAGCAAACATTAAAACATGGGCACGTTTTGTGAGAGGGCAGAAGTAACTTGGTTGCTAGTAGTTGCTTTTTATACTGGCACAAGCCTGCAATGTTTCTGAGCACCCTTTTGAAGGCATACAGACATCGAGTACTGCAGGCAGATGTTATATGTGTCTGTCTCCGTAAAATACATGACGCATATACAAGAGAGAGCCTTTCCTCATTTTTTTGTGCTTACCATATCACCTTGTCTCTCAAGGACAGCACGTTGCTAAAATGCAGGCAGAGATTTATTGGAGGGACTAGAAGGACTTTACTCCTCCTGCTCCTCTCCCCCTCAGCTCACGTCTCCCACTCCTCTGCCAGTCTGGCATCTCTTATGCTCCACTGCGAGCTGGAGGAATGCAAGCAATGGAGCCAGGGGAACATCTTGCCCCCTTTGTGTCCCATGGCTTGACGTGGGGAACATAGCCCTTGTGGCACGGGCCTGCTGTGGGGGAGAGGAGATGCAGCTACCTTCATTACTTGCCCCAGAGCGGAGGCATGTCATCTCAGTCACTATAGCCATTGGGTTGTTTTTCCTGTCTTCCTTTCCCCTTTCTGGAATGTCCTGATAAACAGCCTACAGCGAAAGCCGCAGAATAACAGTTTTCTTCCTTATAATGCTTTGAGATACAGTGGATTCCATGAATAGACATGGTAATAGCCTTCTTCTCATTCTGAGGACTCATAGGGACTCATGTAAAAAATAATAATAATTAAAACTTAGTCTTCGGAGTGCCTCAGTGAGTGCTGTCATGCCTGCAGTATGCACTGAAGTGTCCTGCTAGAGGTTAGCTTCAGTTCAGAAGCACTGCGACTTCAGCTGGAAGCCAGGAGTTGATTATTGGACCCTGCTTCTGGGCACAGCATTGGACCAAAATGACTCTGCTACCGTGAAATTTGAAGGAAGCGTGGCTCTGCTTGGTCTGGGTTATTACCATTGCGCTTCTTTGCGTAACACAGCTGTGCGCCAACTGCTCAAACTCCTGTTTCTGTCTCATTTAGAATTCCAATTTCATGTGCCACTTTGGAGAAGGGGATTTGGGCTCCTGAGTCACCCAGGAATCTTTAAAAGTTTTGTGCTTAGCTTGCTTTTAGCTATCTGAATGGACTAATAATTACCACAAACCATTCCGTAAATGAAGTGGTGAGAGTGAGATACTGAGTGTGTATAATGAGTTGTTATACAACTGGAAATTGAAATTCTTACCATGCTGCAAAATTCATAGTTAATAACCGATAATATAACCCGTATTAGACCTAATTTACTCTAGTCTTATGATGCTTGTAATAGATGGACATTCCTCTTCAGAGTTAATTTTCAGTGTTCTTATAAACATCATGGTGAGTTTTATTCCATTTACTCTCTTGCTTTGTCGTGGATAAGACTTTGGTAAAATTATCTGTACTCAGTATGTGCCTATAGTATCATCAAATCATGTAAATTCAGGGGCACTATTTTTAATCAGACAATATAATTGGTACTAATCTTGAAATAAATGGTGCTCCTGAGAAGCGGGAGCTCCTGTCTTCTCGGGAGCACCATCTGTGTAGTTCATATGCAATCAGCAATATTTATATTAAATGCTATATATTCTGCCTCACCTACTGTTTAATTTCTTCTCTCTGAGTCTGATCCTACGAACCAAAACAGGAATCACAAGACCTAAGTTCTGACAAGTAGTTTCTTCCCTCAGCCTACTGATGTATACCTTGTTAATGCAGCTTTGTTCAGCACTTTTTTCAACCAACAGTGCTCATGCTACACCCAATCTGCCCAGTGCAAGGTCTTCAGCTCAGTTTTCACTGTAACCTATATGCAGCTTTTTATATATCCCCCTCCTATCTTCTAAAACTTTGCTGTTTTCTCCATTTCATCACAGTCATATGGATCTCACATTGTCCTGTCCCAAAATATCACCTTAGATTGTCTCCAGAAACACCGTTCTGCTTGTCATTTACTAAAAGGCCACTTGCTAATTGTTTTTTTTCTTTGCATCCTTGTAAAAGGCAAAATTTTACTGTACAATATTCTCCTGGCTTAAAAAAGAAATTGAGCATACATTTTTCAGATTGCCATTTTGCTAACAAATATGCTTTTCTTGTTCTTTCTTTTTTCTTATCTGGTAAGGGGTTTGTAAGCAAGCTGGATGAATTCATTCACTGGTTAAATGAAGCCATGGAAACAACAGAGAATTGGACTCCTCCTAAAGCAGAGACAGACAGCCTTAAACTGTACCTGGAGACACACTTGGTAGGACAAGATTATACTATGATTACTATCAGTAATTGAAGTGTTCTGCTGTGCTTTTTTTTTGATTATTATTTTTTAATTACTAGTGTGCATCTATATTTTAATGTAAGATTTGCAGCATTGCAGTTTATTTTAATGAAAATACCAACAGATTATTTTCCGTATTTGAAATATGTACTGGTAGCTTTTTAAAAATTAAATTAAAAGCCAGAATTACATTGCAATTCAGAAATTATTTCCCAAACTGAAAGAAAATGGCAGTAGCAAAAGGAGAAAGGATAATGGTTTTTCTGCTGATCATTCTAGGATTTTTACTACACTGTAACATTAACAAAACTCTTACTAGTAAGGAACTCTTATTCTCTCTCCTGCAGTTTTAACATAGTACAGAATCATTTAAATAAAATATCTGAAATAATTATTTCAATCATTTTACTTGATGTGCATTTCTGTTGTGTAATTAATAAAACTGTCACTATTCTTGTTCTTGTGCAAAAAGCTAAAAAATTGCATGGAAGTGGAAAACACTTGGACAAATAATCTTCTGAATATATTACAGGCTAGAATTATAGATTGAGAAATATTTGATAAAGCTCATGAGATTTTCACAGAATTCTTCCAAGAGCTGTTTCTGGTTATGAGGAGGTGAAACAAAGACCTGAATTAAACCAGGTATTGAGTTGTCAAAAGCAAAATTTTATGCTGTAGGTAGAGAATAGAGATCAATGTATGCTGTTCAATGGGTAGGTATCTTAATAGGTAAACTACTCTATCTGGTAAAAAGGAAAAAAAAAAGAATGGAAAATTAAGCTAAGAAAGTCTCTCTCCCTCTGCCAAAATCTTAGGTTCTTCCCAGTATGAATTGGAAGAAAACACGGTGATAGCACTGTTCTGAGCCAAAGAGCTAGACACCCCAGCTAGATAAAACAGTGCATTAGCTGAACCCACCTCAGACCATCAACCCCCAAATCTCAGTCTCATTTCCAGTCTCTGATAATCTGATGGTGAAAAATTATTTGATAGTCCCAGGAAGTCACACGATGCGTTACAGGAAAAAATGTCATCCTAATCCCTACTGTAATACTGGAGTGACCATTATTAAATTAATTAAGTATACATTAGCCACATATACAATTAGAACTGAACCAAAAACTGTTTTCATAATTTCAGCTGTACAGAAAACTCTTTTGTGTCTTTTGTTCTTAAACGTTTCTGTTGTAGTACTGCCTATGGGCAGCCACTAGATTAAGTGGCCGTTGTGGTAGTCTATCAAATGCAGTAGAAAGACACTGCATTTTTGCCTTTTGTTGCAGATTTTGTATTTTGTGGCAGAGTTTGGAGTTTTGCCTTGTGCTGCACGCACTCGGTCCCATGATTCCCATTATGTTTACAGGTGCTCTGAAGACACAGAGCACATTGTGAGATCAGACCTCAGAAAAGGCATTGGTCATTTCAATTTGTTTTCCTCTTACTCTGCAACATGAAACTTTTGGAGAGATGAGTTTTTATGAGTAGAATTGCAATTTTCACTCTCGACTGGATAAAAAGAAACATATTCCAGGAACAGAACAATCACCAGGCTGAGTCTCTGTCACAGTCAAATTTCTTTTTGCCCTTCTTCCATGAGGAGGAGCACAGTAGCTCCTTTGCAGGCAAATGACTTCCAGCTTTGCCTTGTGGTTTTGTGGGAGGTGAGGCCAAAACCATCTATCAGACTGGAATGTGGAGTAGTAGCCCAGAGGCAACTCCTTCATTGCCAGAGGTAGTCAGAATAAATGAGTATGTGGGCACCTGTACAACTTCACTTTCCCCTGTAAGTACTTTGGCTCCCAGCTGCACTCTGTGTATCTGCATATCTTTGGGGTAAGAAAATCTTTGTATGTTTCAGGATGACTATGTTATGAAACAATGTGGGTTTTTTTCTTTACTTCTGTAGAGAAGTAGAATGTCTAAAGAACAGTTCAGTTTCAATTCGATGATGATATAATTATTTTTATGGCATATATTGCCAGTGAAAAAATCATTGCACAACCTGAAAAAAATAACCGCGGCTTTTGTTTTTGGATTTCAGAAAACATATGCTATCATATTCGTTTCTACAAAGCAGAACTGAACTATTAAAATACAGAGCATTGCTATAGTGGGGAAGATAGTTATTTTGTATTAATTAGATTGTCAGCTTTTCAGTGGCATTTGTCTGTCAGAAATCCTAATCTGTGTTTAAACAGAAGTATATGAACTTCAATTCACGTTAAGCTCAATGTTAAGATTTCCCTTGGTTGAGCATTGTAAGACAATGGTGATCAAGGTCTTTGTGAGGGTACTTATGCTGCTCATTTTCTTCTTTTGCCAGTCAGGTTATACGTGCTGTCAGACTCACCTAAGATTTATTGAAGTAAAGGGGGCTTAGTACTTTATAAGTTTAGGATCCAGACTTCTGGGTTCATAGTACAGACGCCGGTAGCAAACTAACCTGGAAAACAAAGAAAATGTGTTGGTTCTTTTCTATATACTGCATCTGTGCTAGCAAACCTCATAACTATGATTCCTCACTGGTGCAGATTTTCTGGTTGTAGAAGGAGTGAAAACCCGGAGTAGATTAGTATTTTTATTTTTATTAGTAGAGACAAGGCCTTAGCCTTTGGCACAAATTATCAATTTCACCACCTGTGGTATTGTTTTGTTGGAAATATGTTTGTTGCAATAACAAAATTAGTGCCATAAAGAGAGAATATTTTGCATTCATGAATTAAGTCTCTGCTGTCAAAATCTAAGAAAAGAAAATACAGGAGCAGGAAAACAGAAAAATGTACTTATTCCCTTTATCATTATTGGCTGGGAAAAGTCTTGCAGAGGAGACAAGGACAACATCCTCCAAATTTTTCAGTATGTAAAATTCTTGACTGTCATTTTAGGGTCCCAATGTAAATTGTTGATAAAGGATTGAATTTTAAAGTCTCTCCTCACTCAGCCTTGCTTTTCTACATCTTTGACATTTTGAGAAATGGTGTGGCACAGACGCTTAAAGAGAATGTGTTTATTAAAAAAAAAAAACAAACACCACGAGAAACCTAGAACATCAACTTATTAGAATCTTTGCATAAGGTAATGCTCACATGAGGAATCAAATCTCTTGAACAGGATAGCAATGCAAGTCTCCATTACAAGCGTCCTTGCATGACATCTTCAGCTTAAATTGGTAGAACTCCACAAATTATTGTTCCAGTTAATTCTTACACCTGGTCTGGCAAGATTGTCCACCCAGGATGTTAATCAGCACTTTGAAGCACATGAGTAGTGTCTATCTATTGCTCTTGGCCCAGCAAGAGCTGCCTGTAGACATCTCTGTGACTGTCTGAAGGTCCCACCTGGACAGCTCCTGAAATAATTAGTGAAGCACTTTGTTGTGAAGGTGGAAGGCAGCCTCTCCTCAGGTTGGTCTGTTCCCAATTAGCCCATTATCTCATCTGTGCAGAGACTAGCTGGGACGTTCCTGGGCCACCCAGGGAATTCACAGCTACATGCACACACAGGCACAGCCCTGATACCCAAATACACCACAATTATAATTATTAACTGTAGGACAAATTGGAATTTCATTCTTAAAGCACAGTTACAACTTAAACTCCATAGATTTTGCCATGATGAGTAACCATATGGTTTGGTAAAGAGTATGAATTTTTTCTACAAATTGAAAGGTAGCCTGCATCTGGAATGCATGCCAAAATAGACAATCTTCAGCTTGGAGGACAGTTTTTTTGCAAATTTTAAAACTTGGTTCCCTGATTTTCTGCAGAACAGAAGTTGCTATATGCTTCATTTTAGATAACACCAAAGCACAAAGCTATCAATGGAAATGCTCTCAGAGGCCCCTGGAATAGTGACTGAAATTATTCTTTCAATTTTACGAGTCCTCACAACTGAGTAACATCAGTGAAACTGATTTGGGAGCTGTTTGCTTCCCATTCATATCGGAGGGCTGACATGGAGCTGCCACTCCTTGAACTTCTGGCACCCCTGCAGGCATCCACCCAAGCTGGCAAATGTTGAAAACATTTTCATAAAACAGGGGTGTTTTTCAGCAGAAATCTACTTTGCCACAAAGGCATCAGTCAGCCCTACTAGAGAAAAAAGTGAGGCAGGTTTTGAATTTTGTGAATGATTAGGCTTAAATCACTTCCTAATGAAAAGGTAGCTTCATTGGCCTTACCAAAAAGGACCTTCTGAGAACGGTTTCTAATTTGCTTTATCTTTTGTAGCTCTTCTTTTCTATTATGCTGATTCTTGCCCATTGGTACCTTGATCAAAATCAGGTACTAGCAGACTCTAAGCATAGACTTGGTGGTAGGCAAATCAGTTCTCATCAAAAATGGTATCCTGAAGGCAGCTTATGAGCTAAAAGCATCTGTCTAGATGGTACTGCTGTGCTCGTGAAACCAAACAGACTTTCTTACCAGCTCAACACATAAGAATGCACCATGTTGCTCTTGACCATTTTAGTCTGCTAAACATTTTACCGCTCTTTATCCCTGACCCGAAAAGATACATTGTTTTAGCACAGTAAAGTAGTAAGCTAGCAAATGAGGAAATGTGAAGAACCACGGAAGAAAAGGTTTAGATGAAAGGCACTATATATATTTGCTGAGGCCTGGGACTTTTAATTTTGTAGTCTTAACTTTTCCCTTTGTTGTTAACACAGTACTCTGTTTTCTTGTTGCTACACAACTCCTAGTTGTGCACCTTACTGTTGTGTGCTCTTAGGTCTTTTAGCCAAAGCCATTTCTGTGTCTAGTGTCATACTTAGAGCTAGATAATACAAGACTTTTAAATGGAAATGTACAAATGAAAAATATCTTATTTTAAATTTATTTGATGGAACTTTTTAAATCTTGCATTATTAGCAGATGTTGACAATATTGAGTGGAGATAAAATTAATTAAGGAAAGATCTTAGAAATTTGGAACTAGTAATCAGGCATTTTTGTCCTAACAATCTTACTCTTCAGAATTTCTGTAAGATTAAAATTCTGAAATCTTGAGTACAGGGAACATAGAAGAGAGAGTAGTGATAGATTTTGCATTTTTTCAAAACTAGGTAAAGAATAGTCAGAGGTTCCCATGATGATGTACTTTCTTTGAAAGTGGCTGTTGCCTTTTGCCCTTTTGAGTAAGACAGTGGCTGTAATCTGCTTACAGTTAAGTTTGCAATTTGGAGGAGAGGAAATCATAGAATCATAGAATGGTTTGGGTTGGAAGGGACCTTTAAAGGTCATCTAGTCCAACCCCCCTGCAACGAGCAGGGACATCTTCAACTAGATCAGGTTGCTCAGAGCCCCATCCAACCTGGCCTTGAGTGTTTCCGTGGACGGGGCATCTGCCACCTCTCTGGGCAACCTGTTCCAGTGTCTCACCACCCTCATTGTAAAAAATTTCTTCCTTATATCTAGTCTGAATCTACCCTCTTTTAATTTAAAACCATTACTGCTTGTCCTATCGCAACAGGCCCTCCTAAAACATCTGTCCCCATCTTTCTTCTAAGCCCCCTTTATTGAAAGGCTGCAATAAGGTCTCCCCGCAGCCTTCTCTTCTCCAGGCTGAACAAACCCAACTCTCTCAGCCATTCCTCATAGGAGAGGTGTTCCACCCCTCTGATCATTTTTGTGGCCCTCCTCTGGACCCGCTCCAAGAGGTCCATGTCTTTCTTGTGCTGGGGGCTCCAGAGCTGGACACACAACTCCAGGTGGGGTCTCACCAGAGCAGAGTAGAGGGGCAGAATCACCTCCCTCGAGCTGCTGGCCACACTTCTTTTGATGCAGCCCAGGATACAGTTGGCTTTCTGGGCTGCGAGAGCACATTGTCAGCTCATGTCCAGCCTTTCATCCACCAGTACCCTCAAGTCCTTCTCTGCAGGGCTGCTCTCAATGCTTCAGTTTCCTCTCATTGTAACTGGATATAAGATATCCTTAGAAAAGATGGCAGCCGGTGGTTTCCGGTTTCTCCAGATAGCACAAAAAGGAATTGTTTATCACTCATGGAAAGAATGGAGGAGGGTGGCTTCCTTGAAAATAATTAATTGTTCACACCAGGGTTATTTGTTTGTTGGGTTTTTTTTAGGCAAAAATATATGTTCTGTTTAGTTGAAACTAGAATAGCAAATATTGTTCTGTAGAAAGTACAAGTAGCTAGGACTGCATGGAGTCATTGCAGTACAAAGTGTTGTTTGGATGTGCTAAATGGTCATTTCCATGAATCAGAATTTCTTGATTTTCTTTTCTAATAAATTGTGTGATCCCTGCCTGTAATTTTTACCTCAATTTGATCACAAGCTTTGTGCCACATTAAAGTGCTGCATGGCCCAGAATTGTTCCATTATATTAACCTTCTTAGTCACCATATTTACTTTACATGCTACAGTCTTAAAAATATCGTAGAGAAAGTATCACTAGTATTTCAAAACAAATTATACAAGTTGATTCACACTAGCATTTACTTCTCTTCTGTATAGGAAGTTTAGATGTCAATCTCCATTCCAAACTCAAATTCTTCCTAAGATATGGGAGTTTTGAGAGTTTCATTATCTAAAGAGAAATGAAATAAGAGTTTTCCTGTGTCCACTATAAATGTTTTTGGCCACATAATGGCTCAGCACTTTCTTAGCTGTAAACAGCAAATGCTTTCATACAGAAAATAGATTGTACTTTCACGTTTAAGAAATTGTATTGGTGAAGTAATGATGCTTCTGTGATATCTCATGATAACTGATTGTCTGTTTGTAACAAGTCTGCTGTGTCTGACAAAAAAGTCTTTCCCATCTCCCTGGAAAATCTCGTTTTCTGAAAAATGTCAGTTTAGAGAAGCATTAAATACCTGTTCTCATTGAAAATAAGGTTAAATACACATGCCTTGGGCTAATCTACTGGCTGTCTTTGTAGTAGTGGTGGTAACAGTATTTTTATTAAAGGTATTAAAGCCTCTGAAATGGCAAAGTTATGTACTGTGCTTTTGCTATATGGGCATTTCCAATGTCCATGGCAGCCAATTTAGATTTTTTCCTCAAAATTACACAATAGTATCTGCAGGATGATGGTGCTAAAGAGTCTGAGCACCACAAGTGGACTAATCTCTTGCTTCTCTATGGACTTAGGTTTGAATCTGTTTAGCCTATTGTTAGTTTGAATTTCTGGATTTTATGCTGCTATCTTGAAATGTATTTTGGGTATTCATGGGCTCCTGAATGTATGTCCTTTTATACAGGAAGCAGTCTGCAAAACATACAGATTAACCCCAGCAGATTTCAAATAACACAGGCAAATAAAAGGACTTAATAGGAAGTAAGATATCAACCTTAAACAAAGGGAATGCATGTATATTGTCAGTTGTGACTATTATTCAGCTTTTAAAATCTGTAAACCCAATAATCTCTATGTAAGTTTTTCTGTTTCTTGAGTTAAAGTGCCCAAGAACATCAAAAGGAAATGTTGCTGTCATTTAATACATCTGGCTGTACCTGTGTTACACTCTGGAGCCAGAGACTGTACAGTTGCTGGCAGTGGGAAAAATAGAGGTTTCTAAACTGTTTGGGCTGTTCTTTTGAATTTCAGTGACTTTTTTTGTGACTAAGTAAGAGAAAAATCAGGTATATAAGAGAAAAACCAGGTATATATCCTGCTAATCACAGCACTGTTGTCCTGACCAATACAGAAATATTGCACTTGATCTAAAATTGTTTCCCCTAAGATCATGCAATAAAGAAGAGCTGACACATATCTTTTCTTTGTAAGGAGGAGTGGGCCATGTTTATGCTCCCAACATCACAGAAGTAGGAGATCTGTTGTGATGGAGATCTGTTATTACTATGTGTGTTTTTAATGAAGAAAGGGACTGTTCATTTACTGTCCTCTGATACTGTTGCTACCAGCTATTGCCATGCAGTCCCACTTGGGAGGTTTATTTTGTGCAAGCCTGTAGCATAAGCAATAATTTCTTAATAATTTTCCCAGAGACTGAATGTACAGCTGTGAAGAAAAACGATATTGCATTTACTTTGTTTTTTGATTGGTTCAGACCTTCCCAGGACTCCTTTTCTTCTCTTTGCTACCGTGCCAAATTTACATAGTTCTGCATAGGAAGAGGACAGGACCCCATAATAAAAGTTAGCACTGTAGGGCCTGCCTGTAACATACTAGTTGTTAACTAGCTCCACAGGAGGCTGTCCCAGCTTTTCTAGTTCGGAGAGCTGCAGCTATCTCTGAACAGAGGAGGCATTAAACCAGAAGCAAAGCATATTAGGGCGTCATCCTAAAGTAGCTCTGCGTCTTCCTCTGAAGGAGAAGGGAAAATTGTAGTGTCCAGAATCTAAACTGTATCACTTGTGAGGATTTTGAAGTGAGTGAACAAGTTTGATCGATGTCTCAAGAACAGCTGTATTGCTCTGTTGGTATTTTTTAATTCATGATGTTTGAGGTTTAAAAAAATTAGAATTTTATTTTCACTGATACCCAGGATGCTTTTAAGCTAATGTTTATTGCTTTGGAGGAGGGAGTGATGAGATCCTTAAAACACGGTGTTCTTTTACATGCAAGAATATAGAGGGTGGTATATCCTCTGAGTGTGTATTAAATACCTGATGTAGTTTCCTTAGAAAACAAGGCCAAACATTAGAGAACATTGAAACCCAGATTGTTCAGACTTTGAGAAATGTTTAAACTCATTTGCACTTGTGAGTGAAGCTGAACAAGGCAGGGTAACTTGATTTGGCAGTGTTGCAAATGTTCATCCCCTCGCAAGACTCACCAAACCAAAACTGTAAAACTCTTGGGTGCTGAGGTATCCCAAAACACAGATACTGTAAGTTTCAGTGGTGAAAGTTAGGGATTCCACTGGGTCCATCGTGTGCCTGGCCTGCAGAAGAAATTGTTTGCGTGCAGGGGATTCAGTGCCTATAATAATATAATGAAATCAAACTGCCATTATAAAATGTTTTGAACTAACTTGATCAGGAAATTTTGGTGGAAAAGTGTTTCACATAAGTTCTGACTTAGAAGCTTTATAGCAATTGCAGAATAATCACTCTTTGAATGACAGTTTGGTCATGCTCTTTACATTAATTTATCATTGTAACAACTTTTGAAAGACCTTTAAAATTTGATTTGAAAGTAATGTTTATTAATAAATTGCATAATGCTTATGTAGGAGCTCTGTTAATTGTAATTTTTATGTCTATTAAAATGTATGCTATTGCCTGAAATTTTAGTATGCTGGTATGATCAGTATAGATGTAGTCTGTAATTTGTTTTTGAAGGTGAAATGAAATTTATTTTTAAAAAATTCTGAGATTGGAAATCATTAAAAGAATATAATGGTAGGATCTCAAAGGACAAACAAGCGCACTCAGCAACATTTAAACTGTATTTGCTTTTACTCACCTGCCAAGAGCTATGGTCCACTCCCATGGGTTCTGTGCTATGTCTCTCAAAGGCATAATATCATTCACACTTTAAGTACAAGAAGTAATAGAATTGCTGTCTGTGTTTTGGTGTTTGGAATGCCAAAGCTTTCAGCAGAAATACAGAAAATTCAGGGCATGAATAGAGGTCTTGATTGGTAAGTGTTTTTCTTTGCATCTCCTATGATTTTTTTTTCCCATTTCTTAATTCTACAGATGAATTGGGTTAATAATTTGGGATCTCAATTTATTAGATATATTTTTCTAAGAAGGCATTTTAGTTCATCTTTAAATTGCATAAAACCTTATATCTGTACATATATAAAAAGCAAATTGCATCTCCCGCATATTCCCCTGAAGTTTTAATAGAATTAAAATCCTTCAAGGATCGCTCTAAAACTACGTAGTGTTATTTAGTGCCAGTGAGTGCTTTTTGGTCTGTAAGTTAGTAAATTTGTATTTAAATAATATATATTTATATGTTTTTTCTGCCTTAGTAACTCCATATTTGCTAAGGCTGCTCTGCCCAATGAATTTATCTTTGGATTGGAAAGCTCTTTTCTCTTGGTTGGCTTTTTCCTGCATGTTGTAGGACAATACAACTTAGGCGTATTTTGATGAAATAGCTTTTGAGCATGGTGGGTCTCCAGGTGGAAGAAATGTACCTGGAAATGTGTAAGATCAGCCAGACAGATGTGTCTTGATAGGTAAAGGAGTCAGAAGACTGTGACTTCTGGAGATTATTTCCTGAGTATCTCAATAAGACAAGAAATTATCAAGGACAGTTATATATGGTGGACTGGATGTGCAGTTCGCCATCCTTATGGCAACTTAGCAATTGTTTCATTGTATAGCCATTTTGCCAGTGTGCTTTTCTGCCTGTGTTCTTCCATCCCTTGTTCTCTCTTGATAATAAACAAACTGAGATTCAATTTAGGAAGCCTCATGTTAACTTTTTTTAACAATGTAAAATATTTAGAAAGACAAAAGCAAAGAGAAATTTATGTAGTGAAACACAAAATAGACATTAGAATTGGCAGCAGAAGAATTTACGTGAGTTTGAAATATGAAATATCTGCAAAAATAGCCTCTATGCCTTCTAAACTAAATCTGCAAAATAGACTTCCTGGAGAGTTGGGCTAATTATCCTTTTTCTCCACATCTAAAATTATGCATTCAAAACTTATCTAAATTACCTAAGAGATGACAAACACAACAAGAAATGAGAAACAGAAATTGGGAGACCCAAAGTATTTAATGTGAGGAAGATGGTGCTATTCATGTTTAAGAGGTAACAAAGGGAAAAAACATTGATTGCCTAATACTGGAATGGCAGAAGCTGTGACAGAGAAGAAAGGAGTGAGGTGGTTTTATAAAAGTATGAATTACTGTAGGACTACTAGGGTAGAGCCTGCCTCTTTGTATTTAGTTTTGCTGGCCCGTCACAAATTCCGTGGCATGTGAAAGACCTAGGCTGCTGCTCGTCAGCCCTTTGCAGCCCTTACATTGCAGTCCTTACTCCTACATTTTTATCCAGTTTAGATTTAAAGGTCTTAAGGGATCAGGGCTTTCACTGTTTCCCTTAGGAGATTATTACACAATCTAATAGATCTGACTTTCGGGGGGAAATTTCACTGGTATTTATCTTAATTTTTCTCTTTCTTAATTTAATTCCATTAGTCCCATCTACTATACCCTCTGACACTGTACTATGCTAATAAGTCTTCTTTCTGCTTGGTGTTCAGATTCACGGAATGTAAGTAGATAATAATGGCCCTTTCTCTTAATCATCATTTAGTCAGTCTTGTTTATTTCTTGTAATCTGCCACCATTTCCACCTTTAAACATATTTTGTTTGCTGTTCACTAAACTCCCACCAGTTTGTCTCTTCATGAATGTGCTTGGTCCTCCCAGGCAAAAAGTACATTCAGATCAAGTGAAAGGTGGAGAATGCGTATCAGTGGTCAGAAGGTAAAATCGTTCCCGGGGTTGCTATAACTATGTCATTACTAAACATTTTGAAGTCAGAATGTTCAGTTAATATTATGTTTAAATGAATGATAAACTTGCACAAAGAAATTGTCTGAGCAGTCAAACCATCTTACATCTGATCTACATCTACAGTGGCACAATGCCAGCATGAGATGATGATTATGGGATTTCAGTAGTGAGGTTCCCAGATCAGTTTTATGTCAATTTTAAAGGCATTTTGGAATATAATCTGGTATTATGAATCAACATAGACAGTGATATTGTTATTTTGCCCATTTTTATCTGCCTACAGATGCCAGTGGAAGGAATTACCCCCAGAGAAACCCCCAAAATTATTGTGTTTTGAAGCTTTCTCATTGTTGCAGGGGGTAGAAGACCACATCTTCTTTCCACTACCTAGTCAATCTTAAAAAATATCTGCCAGCTCCCATTGGTTACAGAAGGAAATAACGTGTGGTTCATCTAAGGAAATGATGGTCATATTATATTAGGCATTAAAGATTTGCTTAGCAGTTGGTGATGATTGGCCCCTTGGCCATCATTGCTATAGGGAGGGTATGTTCTCAGTCTCAGAGAGAGAAGAAAAGGACCCTTAGTGGGTGCTGCAGCTTCAGAGGAGGATTCACCATGTTCTCCTTAAAAAGCAAAGGTAGAATCCCTGCTATTGTGGTAAAAATCAGCCTTGACTATGGAGCTGCGTAAAGCGTTTCCATAGTGCTTGTGTTCTGTTTAACAGGTGGAGTGTCACTCAGATAGAAATACAGCTTAAAAGAAAAGAAGAAAATAAAATTCTTTATAGTCACCTAGGTTTTATGGAAAACAGGAACAAAGGAGACATTGACTGGAACCATTTCACATGTAACATTTAATTCCCAGGAGAACATATCGTAGTGACTTCTAATACTAACTAGGTTTTATATCCCTGATGAAAAATGGGAGGCTTTCCTAAGTAAGATATTTCCCAATTGTTAAAAAGTCAAATAGTTTGATATTTGTAGATGTAATGTGTGAAATGCACTATTTCACAGAAGACAGGATCTTTTTCCATGTACAAATTGCATATGAATGTCCATTTTATATAACCATTGAGCAATTAATTAGGTATTTAGTATTATGTCATTAGAATGCTAAATATGTGAGCATTTCCATGTTGCTATAAGGGCAGCTTACAGGTTAGTTATTTTTTTGATTTACTGAATGTCATTGGTAGGTAGGTGGTGTTCAGGAGTATCAAAATACCGCTACATTACTGCATGGCTTATTAGGTTATTACCTCGAATACGTAAACACTAGGCAGTGACCAAACAGAGACTTTCTGTGTGGTCAGAACTCCTCAACAAAAAAAAAAAAAAAAAAAAAAAAAAAAAAAAAAAAAAAAAAAAAAAAAAAGAAAAATAGACAACTGCCTTTCCATAACCAAAAGTTGAATTCATTACTTGATATCTTGGTATTTTGTCATAGCAAGCTATTGGGAGGTAACTGTGCCAGGACCAATACAGTTGCAAAAGTAACTGTATGTTAAGAATATGAGAACAAAATTTCAGAAACTGTTTTAAGTCATATTCTCTTTAAGACAAATGAAATGTGGTAATTTAAAAAAAATTAAAATCAAATTTTCAACTTTTTTTTTTCTTGAAGATTATTGGTATATAGTGTATATTTAATGAATAAATGACACACATTTGTTGTTCCATTTTCTTAGAACTTTACTGTGTGTTGAAACTGTCTCCCTGTCCAAAACATAACATTGCTGATAATATTTGTGGGAGTTTGGCTGTCCTTCCAGGATTGTCTCAGTCACAGAATCCCATTTCTTTTCTACCCGAAACTGTTCCCATTACTCTAAATTTCACAATTGAATTATATCTGTCACAATGAGTGTTATAATTAAAAGTGCTACATTCTTAGCCAAAATTTACATTCAACTCTACCTAAATATAGAAGTCCATATTTTAGTAATATTGTGGTTTTCTCCAAAAATGCAAATGACTATTAGGAAATTTTAAATTAAACTTTCTATTTCAAATTCTAAAGTCATAGGTAACTTAGATAATTTTAATTGTCTGTACCATTGCTCTAAAAAATAAATGCCCTAGAAGCAGTGATATTTTTCTCAAAGGTATTTAAAAACATCAAAAATGAACCTCAAGAAAATTAGGTCTCAGCGGTACCCCAGTACACCACACATGCTAATAGTATGATTGACTGAGAAAATGAAAATATTTCTTTTAATACAGTATCTTAATCTGGCAATAGGTGTAAGCTGCTGTGTCATTGAAACTAATCTATATTTATGTAGATTATATTATATATTACATGTATAATACATAATTATATGTATAATATACATTATATTATAGAATGTATATTATACATTATATTATATAGTGTATATCATATACATTGTAGATTCACATGATACATAGTTGCTTATTTGTGTTTCAGAGACACAAAGTACACTGGAAATAATTAGTTGGACACATCATGACTTAAAAAAAAATACATCCTTATACAAAGTCTGTGTGCCTCTGGAAACAAACATATTTAATAGTTGACTGTCCTTACTTGCAGATATGAGTAGGTCAAGACCTGGGTTGTGTTTTACCAAATTACAAGGATTTGCTAAGAACCGAGAGTTGCAAAACAGTGAAAGATTGCGTATCAGAGCTCGATATGTACATACTGCAGGATACCTACTCAATCGAAGTTTCCTAAATTTAAGTATCTATAGCCATAAAATAAATCCTCAGGGGAACTTCAAATAAATATTTTTTCAAATAATTTTTCTCATCTCCAGTTGTACAGACAAAGAAGCTGAGAGGGAGAGATTATTACGTGCTGGAAAAGCACTCTTATTTTCAGTGTGTTCAGAGCCCACTATAGATCAGGAGGTGCTGCTTTTTTCCCCATGGAGGTTCTGCAGTATTGTTGTCTGATGGATCAATCAGTTTCCTAAAAGTCAGGGGACAGCTTCATTTTGTGAAGACTGGGCTCCTTTGCCCCATGCAGTCAACAGAAGATAGCACTCCTGGGGCTTTGTACTTACACTTTTGGAGTCTTTACTCCTGTTTATTTACAGTTCTGTAGCTTTAATAAAACTGCATGATTCCTGCCTCACTTCTCACTTCTTGGTAAATAAGAACAGTTGATATTTATATATAGGTGCATGGTGACTGGGAAAAGTACAGAGAACTTCATAAGGAAATTTTGCTTGTTGCAGCTTGTAAACTACATTATATACACCGTAGTGCTAGGGATGACATTAATGTGTTGTCTAAAAAGCTGCTGTCAGGCCAACGCACATGCATTTTCCATAATGTATATGTGCTCATGTGTGATATTTAGACTGCTCCATAGCTGCAAATGTGTCTGGAAAAATGGCTTTGATTAATTGACTTCCCTCCTCTTCTCCCTTCCTCTCTTCAGATGCGAAGGCTCCATTCATTATCAGGGAAGATCAGAGGAGGAGGGGAGCAGAGTACCTGGGTCACACGCTGTTAGAGTTACAATTTTCCAAGTGCCATAAGTAAACAGTAGGGAACAGGAAATATCCAGGGTGGGAGAGGACCTCTTTTTTTGAAGGTCCTCCTCCATTCCAAATGTTTGGTCTGATTTTATCTTTAGCTGAGCAAATGTGCATCTCTCCATTGTATATACATGTAATACTTGTCACGTCTTCAACTCTGTCTGCCTTTTTTGTATGTCACATTTTCAGCCCCGCAGATATGAGGAACCACAAGCACTGATGCACTGACCGAGGGCTATTCTTTCCAGTGTCCCTTGTCCATTTGTTCCTTTTTCTTAGGAAATTAGCACCCCTAAGGAATCATATATACTTATATCATTCTAAAGCCAAAACTCATACTTCACTACATCAACTGACAATTTCCTTCACTTTTTTTTTTTGTATTTACACTTACATGAATGGTTCCCTCCTTTTGACGTCTCTCTGCTGATAAGCGTTTATTTCTGCTAAATTTCATGTATGTTCACGGTATTTGTGCCACGCATAATTTATCCATAAAATCAGAATTTTGCACAAGGAGAATATTGCTAGTCAAAACCCAAAAGTTTGGCCCCATCTTTATTCATCATATTTTGCTTCTTCAGTTTAACATTATTACTGGTTAATAGGTGCACCTGAAAATCAAGCTGTATTGTAGTACCTGGTGCGTTATGTTAAATGAATCTTTTCTAGGACAGCAAGTCTCTTTTTTTTCTCCTAATGAAAAAGAATACCTCATCTTTTCCAATTTTCCTATCAAACACATCCACATCGTCTCGAGACACTGCCACATCCAGCTGCATCTATACTCAACTTCAATTACATGAAATTACACGACCTACTCTCAGGTCCTTTAGGTTCTCTTTTGCTATGTGAGGCACACGCATAGTGCATTTCCTGTGAAGTGCATGATTACAAACTATTCAGTACAAGCCTGTTTTAAGTAAACAGTAAATTAAATATTGTCAGTGCTTGTTCAGACGTGCTCTTAGGAAGGAAAAAGAACTTCTGGATTTGGGTTCATAAAACTCTAGATTTAAGAAAGGGCTAGACATAAACTAGGCATCCTTTTTCCTTTTTAACTTCTCTTGGCTGACCCAATTGTTCAATAGCTGGCGCAAAATGATGTATTCAGATGCCCGTACGAGGAAAATTGGGCTAGACAAAATGCTGAAGGTAGCAAAATTCCTGTTTATTGCTCTTATTTGAATGGAGAATTCTCAAAAACATTTTGTCACTAACTGTCAGGTACACTGCTGCCTGAAAGACTGTTGAGAGTCTGTCTGAGCAACATGCCTCTTTCAACCATGACAAATACAGTAAAAGAACATCATTTTATTACAACTCTGGCAACATTATTTTCTGCTACGCCAATCAGCCTGACTACAGGAGTTAGGAAAGAAGGGAAATGGTTGCTTCACTAAGAAATGAGGGCTTTTGAGTATTTTGTGATGTCTGCTACTTCAGTACTAGCATGGTCACTAGTATTTGGAGAAGTATAAATAAGTTTTATAAAAACCAGAAGCTACAAATGTGCACTTGCAAAGTCTCCTTTCATCTCTGCCAGTTAAGTCATTCCCAAGAGAAAGCAAAACTCTCTTCTTCCAAAGGGTCAAATATTGTTTTCATTCATTCCATAGACATTTCAAAGAGAACAAGAGTTGCATATGTGTGTTCAGGGCTGCACATGATTTATGATTAAATACAGCAAGTACCGCTTTCTTTATTGTATTTTGTTTCTCTTTCTTACACGCAAGTATGAGTGAGAAGCTCTGGCAAATATTTCACAAATTTATCCAAGTTAGCAGTGGTGTATGAAATGTCATAACATGTTTCCAGTTCCTCTCTCTATTACTAGACTTTAATGCAATTTGTAAAAATTAAAAATAAATTTTAAAAAAGAAACAAAATATTTTAATCACTGTTAAAGCAGGGATCCTTTGTAAACTAGTAAAAATATTAGTGCAAAAAAGGATGAAAAATACTTGCTTTGCAAATTAAGAATGCAGAGATCTAAAGCAGTCTGATTTGTTCTTTGAAAACGGATATGAGAGTTAACTCAGAAACACAATATTAATAGATTTGTATGAGTGCACATAAGGCCAATATATTCAATGCTGTAATTTTTTTATGGTTTCATAAATAGTGCTATCACCAACATTTCAAAGAAATCGGAAAAAAACAGAGCTCATATGTGGTGGCATAAATTTAGTGTATTTTATAGAACACTGTTACTCCAGATATAGCCTACGGGTTGTGACTTTTCATAAAACCTAATGAATTTCTAGATTTGTCAGCTGTTTCAACAGAGATGCACTTTGCTGATCTAATGGAAACATTTTGAGCCCAGATCCAAAATATCAATAGCTTTTAGTATCGCAAATTAGTTTGGCTATTGGGTAAATGGGGATGTGGTTCTTGATAAAAAGCAGCAAGTAATTTTGTACGTGTGTTTTATGATAACTGCCTCTCCAATGTCTGATACTCAGTTTTTTTGTGCCTCTTTTTTTTTCTTTTCTTTTTTTGCAGAGTTTTAAGTTGAATGTAGATAGCCACTGTGCTTTAAAAGAAGCGGTGGTAGAAGAAGGACGTCAACTTCTTGAGCTTATTGTATCTCACAAATCAGGTAAATCCTTCTGAAATATTGCAAGTCTTTATGTCTCCAGACTATTAAAGAATGAAGAAGCATTGCTGTAAATTACTGCATATATTCACTTCCTTATGTATTATTAATATTTACATTATCAGATTGACCTTCAAGATTTATAAATGTTTCATATACTGCATACAATGCAGCCATACTTATAAAATGAAATACTGCCTGCAAATAGTCTGTTCATTTTATTTTGGTCTTGCTGCTCAGCTGAGTTTCAATTGAAATCACATCACTGAAAACTTCACACTGACACATTCTTTGATGTAGGTGCTATGGAAATAACATTAAGATAATGAATTAGGATTTCAAATATATATGTATTTTTACATACTCTGCATAGGTAATTGCATTGGTAAGGCTTTATTTTGCCACTTAAACTAATTCTTACATCAATTTTAATATATTTATGAGGAATAGATTAAAATTAAAAATACCTTTTTCCTTTGGTTAGGCTTGTCTTTTTCTGCAGGCCTTAAATCAAGAGGAGGGGGAGAGATATACTGATTTTCCTTTCTCTATCCCCACCACCCCCTACATTTTTAGATGTTTGCGTGACTTGTATAATAATAGTGTTTTAATCAGCATGTACTGCTACGGAATGCCATCTTAATTTTGGCCTACTTACCATGCTTTTTATCCAGGTTGAAGTTATCCGTTGGTCTACTGTTTTCTGATCATGTTATACATTGTGCCTCTATTGTTTCACAGCATCAGACAGATCTGTGTAATGTGAAAGCTATAGGAAATTAGTGACTTCTATGTATAGTTCCAAAAACGTATAGAAGCCATAGTAGAGAAGGGTAGTGCATGTCATCATATACTTAGAAAATGGTAATGTGTAAACTACGGAAAATATTTACAGGAGTTGGAGGTCAGAAAAATGTATTTGGAAGATTATTAAATGTTTTGAGATAAAGACTAGGTATTAGAGGGTGAGATTACCATAGTGTTCCCTACTGCATAGAAATCACAGTTTATGTGGAATTTTCCTTTTCTTGAAATTGTCAGCTGAAACATAATCAAAATTTAACATAATGGCTAAAAAAAATGTTTTGACCCTATAGCATTGTTTTGCAGAATGAACAATAGTAATGCTTGGATTTATTGCTGAGAAAATACATTAAAATTCTTGTTGCATTTATTCTTTTAAATATCCTGCTAATTCTTTGAATAAATAATGATATTTAAAGATGCAGTTGAGTTTACAGCTTTTACTTTTTTCCCCTTCATTTTGGAGAAGGACTGAAGGACATGCTGCAGATGATTGCAAGTCAATGGAAGGAACTACAGAGGCAAATCAAACGGCAACACAGCTGGATTCTTAGGGCTCTGGATATCATCAAAGCAGAGATACTGGCTACTGATGTGTCTGCAGAGAATGAGGAAGGGACTGGGAGCCCTAAGGTAAGTGGCTTGAAGTTTGCCTTATTTCCTCTTATTTCCGTCTTCTTTTGAACTAGGCACCACTGAAGTTTTCTTTCCACCCTAAGGCTTTTCATTTCTACTGGGTAGACTTTTTTTTTTATATAAACAAAATGAAATGCCTTACTCTGAAACAATAAAAAATCTTAGAACTTTCAAGTTTTCCAGGAAGACCTGTCTCATTGTATGTAGAGGGGCATGAGGGGGAACATAAAACATTTAGTAAACAAAACATAAAGCATCTTTAACATGAATAATCAGAATGGTTTTAAATTGTTTTGTTGCAACTATAAATCACTATAATCAGTGCAATCACTCAGCTCTGACATCCATTAGCCGCTTGGTTACAGCAAATTAACAAAGAAGAGAGAAAGTGATTCATTATCTCATTCCTGTTAATGACTATCAGATGCATTGCTTAATTAGGGGATGGCCATTGTAGTGGGAAGAAGGTCATATGGCTTTTCACAAATCTTTTTGCTCTGAGTTTAAGTCCTCCATAATAGTGCATGTGTTGAATACAAGTACTTTAAGAATAAGGTATTGACACCTATCATCATTTTCTGGATATTAATTATTAAAGAGGGCTATAGTACTTACCAGTTGCCAAACTTGATACTTGTAAGAGCATTTTAAATACTAAACATGCTTATTCAAATTGGTGCAAGCAGTGTAGGGACACTACACATAATAGAAACTTCTGGCATAGGGTCCATAACCTTTCATAACCATCAGTAGTAAGCAGAGGTGGTTGGGGGGAGGGTGCATTGGAAAGTGTTGATTTTTCCAGTGCATTCTAAGCAAAGAATACGCAGCAGAGCAATCCAATAACTCTTAACATCTTGGCATGCAGCAGGTTGGAATTTACAGAAAAATTCAAGATTCCTGTTTCTAGAAATAACAGAGAGGGTTGTACTGAGTAGATTTTCAGATTCTGATGCCAGACAATTCTTTGCATTGATATTCAGTGCTTCCTAGAGAGTAGTTTGTAGAGTGACTCTTGGCTAGGATTACATGAAATGTTCTGGTGTTTTCTTACCATAATTCTATATAGCAAGAATGATCTTAGAGATGGTGGAGGAAGAGTCAAGGATAACAATGAAACAAAGGTACAGGAAAAGACCTATATGCAGGAGACACAATTTGAACTGATATCCTTCATCACGTGCACGGTGGAAAATGCTCCTGTGCCGCATAGCTCTTACTTTAGGAAGTAGGTGGTGGAGCAACACTTGGTTTCATAGTTAGGTCTGTCAAAGTAAACAGACTAGCTCAAAGTTAAGTTTCTACCCCTCCAATAATGTGACCCTATATCCCTGAACAGCTTGACTCATCCATGGCCAAAAGTCTAACTGCTTAATCAGAATTATCACATAAAAAGTGTTCTAAAATCCAGCTTGATTTTGCTATGAAAATGACGGAATCCCTAGCTTGGAATAATTATATTCAAATATTTGCTTGAAAAGGGAGAAATGGAGGCATGGTTTATGTTGTAGTAAATTTTTCATATAGATAGGTGGGGTAGCTCCTTGCCCTGTGTTTTTATCATAGAGATAGGAACCTGAAGCAATGTTTTTTTTGTTCCTACAGTTAAATAAGAACACAAGCAGACAAAAGAATGACCAAACAAAAAGTATTTTCAGGTTATTTCATTCATTAAATCACATCCTTATATGATCCTTCTAAGTATGGGCAGTCAAATACCATCTACTTCTTCATGCTGAAAGATTAACTAAAATTAAAATACAGTTGGTAATGTAACTGTAGATTTCAGTTTGCATTTATTTCAAAAGCCAAAAGGAACCTGAGAAGTATAATAGGAAATCTAAAGATTATATCTAGAGGGTATTTTACTTTTTGCCTTGTTTGAGAAACTACAGGAACAGTGTTGGTGTTAGAAATCTGTAAAGAAATAGGAAAAGGAGGAATTTCAAAGACCCTAGGAAACTTTTCCCTTAGGACTTTTTAAACATGTTTTCATAGCGCTATGGCATCTTTTATGCAAGCAATGGAGAGCGGAAGGGAGAGAGGGACATTCTGCACTCTAGAAATACATTGTCAAAATTTGTATTCAATAATTCAGATTTTGCTTATGAAATTTTTCATTTTATTGTATATAAGTTTCATAGAGGTTTGTAGTGATTGCTACAGAAGACTTAAGGGATTTTAAATATTTCTGATGCCTAAGCTCTTCTAATGTATTGCATTCTCTGTACAAACTTAGAAGAACAATGAGATCTCTTCTTTAAGTAAGTATTTGTTAAACTATTATTCTGTCATTTTTATAAATAAACAAATGATGACTGTATTCAGCTTAAATTGAGGGATATAAGGTTTTGCCTTCTTACCCCCTTGAGAAGTACCTTTAAAAATAAATCTCAGAATTGCCATGATACGTTCCGACAAGTACTGATCTAACGTTATGAGTAGTAAACATGACGTATAATGCATCTGACTTTCTTTCACTTAGCTAACAGTAGGATTTTTCTGCTGATGGAAATAGTAAATAATGTTTTAAAATATCTGGCAAATAAGAGGAATGTTTGCATATACATGTGTATGTTGTGTTTTTTCACCTTCTGGAGATGTCCGAGACCACTTGTTTTGTAACTGATCTCTCTATAATTGGGCTACTTCTTCTCCATCAGGAAAGGCCTACTGGAACAGTATTGCTTTGAATAAACAGTAGAGAGTGGTATTGAAAAATAACATGATGTACTTATTATCTAGTGGCTGTGAGTGTTACTGACTGAATATTGCCCTGATGTATTTAACTCATAGTTTGGTGGAAAAGTTCATTACTTTTGGAAGAGCTTGTAAGTTAATTGTGTAACTAATGTCCTTGAAAAGTATACAAATCTTAATATCATTTGCCCATAGTAGACATTCTCCTCCATTCAAAATTGCATGGAATAGTATTCTTAGGGTCAGTTGTAAATTCTACTCCCAGCATGCATTTGGGCAGTTAGTTCATGACTAATTTTTGGATCTGGATATTTTTTTTCGCAAGTAAATGAATTAAGTTTTGTTTTTTTGTGTAACAGTTCAGAGTACAACATCAGAACATAAAGGCTGGTAGGTTAAAAGAATAATGGTGTACTCTAGAAATACATATGTAGTCTGCACTTCTGGACATTCGTTCCAGAATAATTTCTATATTACTGAAAAACATTTCTACTTTTCCATTCCTGCTTCAGAGAAATAAGCATGAAACTGGTTAAGGCATTGGGCCTAATGCTTAGAACAGTGAAATCTGACTTAGTTGTCTCAGGTAAAAAGCACTCTTGGGAAGATTGTCTTTACTCTGTAATGGACTTGTCTGTCAGTAGGTTAATGATAGAAGCAGTAAGGATTTGAAGAATATTAGAAGAAGAGGTAAAAATATGTTTAATAAAGTAAACCTAAAATCACAGAAATAGTAAATGGCTCAGGATAACAGAGTTTGAAGTGGTTAAACAAACCTTTGTATAAAGGGAAAGAGAAAACCAGTGTAATTTCCTCTTCATAGGTAATTAAGCATCCCACACTTCCAGGATCATCTCCCACTCAGTTGCACATAATTCTACAGTTTTTACAGCATTCTAAACAAACAGTCTTCAGTACACAGAAAAATGATTTTCATGAGAAAAACAAAAACTTGGTGCAGCTGTTTGTGATTCTGGGAACGCCCCTTGACAGACAGTTTTACAGTGACACTGGTCTTAGACCTAGTGGGTGGACTAAACATTGCAGTCCAGAACAATTACATCCTGCTCAGTGTTTTACCATGAGGATGAATTTGTGAAATGGACAACAAGACACAGGAAAGGTTAGAGAATGGTAACAGTCTTTTCTTTATTACTTCAGACTTGTAACTTCTGGCCATCCAATCATGCTGCTATGACTACAACATTTAGATTAATACTTTGGTACAAAAGGAATGTACAAATGAAATGTTTTGGCATCTTTGTGATCAGTGCAGAGAAATAGCATATTTGTGAGTAGCTATTTTGCTTTTCCTGGTGTCTTTTATCAGCTCGAGATTTCTGATCTGCAGACATCAGTATGACGCAGGTACTGTAATATTAAAGCCAACACACCGGTATTTTTTCTGATGTCTTCCATTATTTAAGAACCGGGAAGGTCTGTTACTGGGACAGTGTTAAATATTGTCAACAGGTAACAGAGAGCATGATTTCAGAATCTAGTGTTTTTACTTACATAACCACTTTGAAAACTGTGTTTCTGGTGTCCAATATATGCAACTGGAGTATTGCATATATTATTGTAGTGGTCAGTGCTTTGAAGTTGTCAAATGGCACGTGTGACTGGCCTTCATTCTCTTCTCCTTGAGTTAGTTGCTTCTAGTGAAAGGGCAGGAATAGCATATGCTAGAGGGGTCATTTTACTTGGGTTGCTGGAGTTTCTTAAGTCACAGGGGACTTTTAAACTTCACACCTCAAACTAAATTTATTTATTTAACTTACGGTCTCTCTTTCTCTGTCTTCCCCATGCACAAACTCAGGATCAGATGCATGCATTCAGTCCTGTGTCTCATGTTCTTAATATTGTGGAATAAAATGTCAAGTAAATAGCCATTACTTCATCAGTAACGATTTGAAAGATAATGAAATGGAAATCAGACTTCCATCTCTGGCATTGTACAGACATTTGGAAAGGGAATTTCATCTGGTGATACACATGCCATCCTGGTCCACGGTTATCTCATGGCTTAATCGAGTCTTTTCTTGGAAAAGAAATGTACAAGGAAAGTTGGTATTTGTGCTTTAGCAGAAGTAATTTTTTTCTCTAATGTGTCCATAATGAGCCACATTCCCATCTAGACACGAGAGAATTTTATGCCATGAATGCAACACCTTATAGATCAGACATGAAACTGAAGTTCCAACCACCTTTATCCAGGCTTACTTCCAGTTTCAGTAATTACCATCTGCCACCTTAATTCTTTGCAGTTTCAGCTGAACATATTAGTCTCTTCTGTTCAGAATGACTGGATAGTCTTGGGCACAGTTAAATAGCTACTACTTTTCACTGGTGAATAAAATACCTTATAATACCTTACTAAGTATTTCTGTGTCAAAAAGTATTACAGCAAGTCAGTAGCTCACCATTCACTACTTCAAAAGATGGTAATAGTGATTTCCTGTAATTAGAACAGAAGGTTCTGCTATGTGGCCATTGAGGCATAGTCTTAAATTGTTGAATATTTAAAATGCTGTCTGTACACAAATAGTATTACTGTGCCTAAGAGCCAAACAGTTTAAAATCATTCATGTGACATTTCAATTCCGTATCTTTTGGAAGTTTGGAAGTCTACACTAATGAGACTGTGATCTCACTCTTAAGTACAAACAATGCCATTAATTCTGCCCTACTAGGAAAAAATGCATCTACAGTTATTATTTTGCTTGGCTTTTAGGTATTTTAGTATGTGACGTTACAGTACTCTTGATCTGTCGGCTTCTATGGTGGGGGTTTGAACCACGAGTCAAATGGATAGAAATGGTAGTGGCATTTACAAAATCCTTCTATAAATCAATAGACAAAATTTTGGTTTTGAGAGGAATAAGCCTGTCTTTTAGTGTTTTTACTGGAGCATGTGAAACACAACTGAGTTTTTTTTATATTAGTTGTTATCCAAATATAGGGTTGAAAACAGATGTTAAGAATTTCCAAGCTAATCAAAACAAGCTATGTTGATGTAACAATGAAAAGAACCTAAGAAAGAAGCAAGAAGGAATATTTGTGTCTTTTAGTGCAGCTAGACACTTCAAGTTCCTCAGTTTGCTAGTTTTTAATACCTTGCCTTATAAGTTATCTATTTTTAGTCTTACAGACATCACCTAGGATGTGCACAGACCTAGCCATCATTATAACAAAAAGTATCTTCACGAAGGATTTGAGAGGCGAAATCATAATTTTACAGACCATTTTAGAGTGGATGAATAAAAGGAAACAGAAAGGTGTTTTAGAATAAGTGTAGTAGCAGAAGCTGGCATCGGTAGAAGATCGGCCTGAATATGGAAAATTGAATGGGACTGACTTAGAGTGAGTCTTAATTTTAGAAACAAGAAATATGTTAAAGAAACAAGATACAGATAAATGGGATCTACTGAAGGGTATCAGAGATGTGATCATGACAACTGGGCAGAAAAGTTTTGTTGAAGGTACTGTCCCAGACTCTGAGAATTAGTTGGAAAATTTTACATGAGAATTTTAGTATAGATAGAAAGAAAAATAGAATTTTAGTACCTTTTAGTACTTTTCTGGTACAGAGTTTTTTATCCAAAACCTGTGCCTTGCCATTAAAGTGCCTCTCTCTATCACACTTTGAAGCGGAACTTTCTTCAGATAAGCAGAAGCTTTCAAAAACCCATGCAAAGCCAAAGTAGCCATGTAATCTTCGATGTACGGAATGTTTCCTTTAAGTTTCTAAGTGAATGCAATCTTAAATTGATACATTGCATACAGAATAATATTCACAGACTACCTCCTCTTCATCATAAAATTGCTAAGATTCTTCTGTCTTGTATTTTGTATCTATCCTAGGGTAAAGGAATTATGTAGTTGAACAAGTTCTTGCTTAGTTAAAATGCTTTAATTGAGCACGTAATTTTATGGTGAAAAACTGTAAGTTTCCAAGCTTGTAAAATTTGAATTTTAGGGTCATTAGACCAAGGCCTTTTTCACAAACACAGGCATAAGCAAACTGAACCTTAAAACTTGCCTTTGGTCAGCTCTTTTACATGGGCTTTCTCTCCACCACACCCTGAGAGAGGCAGGTGTCAGAACTACTGCTCCTTTTCTGGAGGAACAATGTTGCATTCCATCTGGCTGTTCATAAGAATTTACACGGCTGAGATCTTCCAGGAAACGCTGTAAATCAAATCATGCCCTTGGTAGCCTCATCTTCTTGTGCCTCTGTGAGCCTGTTGTGGACCGTGCTGGTGGTGGGCTGCTTCATAGGGAAGGAGGCTGCACGGTTCTTCCCCACTGGCTGGAAGTCTACAGCCTGCGTTGCTGAGACCCCCTGGAATGAATCTCACCCATTGTTTTGGGGGTAATATGTTGTCATAATAAGCACGTTTTTAAATGGCTAAGGTGCAGCATTATGCAGATGTGCTTGTAAATGGATTAGCAACACTTTACTATTGCTTTTGGAAGTCGTTTTCAGCTGACAGAAGAATTTAAATGCTAGGTACCTGGGAGAGCTGTATTTTTAAAATGCTTCTTTTGTTTAAATAGATACAGAATTTTTCATGAATGATTGAAAGCAAAAACATCAGAGGTGCCCAAAAAAAGATTTAGGGCTGTTGGATGTACAGTCAGCTCCCACATGGTAGATTCACTGCAATTCACTGCTATATAATAAAGTGTATTATTATATAATACAAATATAATGCTATTCACTACAGAACAGCTATTCACATGCTATTCACTGCTATTTACTGGAAGCTGTTTCTCTTAAGTTGTTAATTGTGTGCCTTTTAGTGGACAGGAGGAACAATTTTGTGTTTAATTCAGAGCCTCCCTTCACGGAGAAAGGAATGAAGCTAAGCAGCCAGTGTTTGGACTGCAATAAGACAACTGAATATGAGCTCTGTCCTAAACCTCTTCTTTCATGTTATATGAGCCCTGTTAAAACTTCTCTATATCACAAGTTAACTAAATATTTTGCTAGTTTTTCATGAAATTGTGTCCCTGAAGTGTTAATTAAGCAAACCTGGGTCCCATTTTAGCTCACAGTGATTGTTTTCTCATACATCCATCAACCTCCTTGCATGTTTGCTGCAAATTCTGTATGACAGTATTATTTTCATGGTATCTAAAATAATTGTGATAATCTTTAACAAGCCAAATTTCTAAAACGGTAGCAGAGCTCCTCATTTTTTTCCATTGAATCTAAAAGTAACCTTATCTCTGGTTTATTAAGCTCACTACCAAGTATAAAATGTAGAGAGCCACACTTTAAAAGTCATATTTTTGCAGCTAAATTGCATCTGCTATTAAGCACAATATTCAATCCTGTTATAAAACATAGGTACATTTTTAAACCAACATATTCTAATATTTACTGCAAAAATAGCAGAAATTGTATTCTATTTGAAGATGTGAACAAGGACTCCAAGGTATCTGTGGTATTTATAGTATGCTTCTATAATTTTTACACCTTGGTGATTCTAGATACTGTATATTAATTACTTTTGGCAACTGTAGGCTCTTTAGCAGCCATCACTGTTAATAGAAACAGTTATGCTTAAACAGTTACCAAAGAAATTATGATTTTTGACTTTAATAATAAGGAAGGCTACTTTCTATTAAAACATAGATCAAGTTCAGTCTGAAAGATGTTTTAAATCTAAATCACTCCACAGAGAACAAGTGCAGACTGAGAACTTGATGAGAACAGATATTTAAACTGACATACGCCCAAGGGGCAAATTTTATCATAATGCTATTTGAATCTTTGAACACTATTATCTGAAACTCTGAAAGTATGTTAGGCTATTGTAACTTCACGTGCATAACTAGACCAACTTGACAAGTTTTATTTAGGCAAAAATCCCAGTTGGGTTTGGCCTGTATTTGAAAATATAAAAACAGAAGTGTATTTGTGCATGTGCTCATATGAACACATTTATCTTAAGTGACTTAAAACTAAGCATTAACCACTCAAAGGTCTTGATTTTCTATTTTGCCAGTATCTGTTCATTCTGCTTTCTCTATGCAATTGTATTGACACATTTTTGTTCCCTTATTTTTAATAGAACATGTTTTCAGCAGTGAATATTGGTGGAAGGCTTCTCTTATTCATGTTTGCCTCTTGTTTCATATGCTTCCCAGATTTCCAGAGAAATCCACATTTAATAAGCTTTTAGTAACACACACACACACACAAACACACAGATTCATTTTACTGAGAACTGGACATCTCCCACTCTAAAGCAGAGATTTCTAGGATAGCCTGTCAGAGCTATTACTTGTCTCCTTTTCTGTGTGGGCTCAGAATCCTGTGTGCCTATTCAAGGCCAAGTTTTTACAGCCACAGGAGAAACAGAGCTTTTGTCTTCATTTATTTTTTGAGTTTGAATTCAGAAGTTGATGGAACACACTAAAAGAAATTCATAAATAAACAAGTGAAACGAAGGAATCCTAGTTGACTGAAAATGTCTTGGTGGAACAAGCTTTATAGATAGTGATCACTAACGAAGCAAGTTATTTGAAATTCAGATCTTTTCAGTTAACTTTTCTTCCTTATTTCTTATTCTGGCTCCCTCGCCCTCCATGCCATCTGTTGCTCTTCAAAATAGTTCAGGATTTCACCAGGATCACAGCTGAAACAAAATACAGGAGTGTGTGGGGAGACTTCTCACAGGGTTCACTGCCTGGTCAGACCCAGGTGGAGGTGCAGTAGGACTGAAAGCTAGCGCCCTATAGACATCGTAGCTGATTTGCAGACAAAATTGGTTCTGATCAGCTCAAACAATAAAGTTTGAATGTGTATCCTACCCATGTGTTGTTTACCAGTCATCACACTGATAAATATTTTGGATTGTTCAGATAATGTGGCATAAGAGCTAGAGGCTGGGCTTACAAGGTTTTCTTCTACTTTCTCCATTAGCCTATTTTGTTTTTTCTCGCTCTAGTAGTAGCAATGCAGCATCACCTCATGCTTCTCATCCTGATTACCTCCGGTAGAACGGGCTTCAGTGGAGTAAACTTAGCTTGCCTCCTGTACTGAGTTGCTTTCTTTTTTCTTTGGTGCCAAACTGTTCCACCATGTTTTGCTTTTAAAAAAATCGTGTTTAAAAAGCTAGTTTTTCCCTTTTGATATAGTCTCCTAAAAATCCTGTACTTTAAAAATGGCAGCTTAATATGGATGCTATTGCCAATTGTCATTACTAAAGATTGGTGCTTCTGTTAATACCATTCTATCTTTGTCATTTTATTAAAATCATATTACTGCTCTGAAAACAAAAATTACTGCTTTATTCAATTGAAGAGTGACTGGCATGGCACTCCTCTGATCTTTAAAAAGAAATTTTACTTTCATTGTATTTGTGCATTAAATTAAGTGTTCATATCTACAGAATAAACTAACATCTTATAAATATTACTATGTTTAATTATCAGTTCAGTATTTGAGTTTTTGCTGTTATGGTTGATGTCTCAGAGTGATTAAATGTGTAATAGAGAACAAAAGGAACATTGATGTGAACAAAGATACTATTAGATAAAGGTAAATTTTATCTTCTGCATGTTTTTATTCTTTTTAAAGTATTTTAATTACTTTTACATTCAGCGTGATTGGGTGGCATTTCCTTTTTTTTCAATTTAGTTCCTATTTTAATCTTTCAGAACAACATCTTCTAGCAATGATTTAATCTATAGAATCTTTCAGTTCTAGTCTCAGCTGTATCCTTAAAGTAGCTATTCTTCGCTGGGGTGGTCACAAAAGGGAAATCAGGTAAAACAATGTTTGAAGAAAAAATCTACTTGGACATCCTGCATTTTAAATCTGACTTGTTCTTAAATGTCTTGTGGCATAGTACACTTGACTACACTTAAACTTTAGATTTAGAGTGATGTTACAGATTTTGGTAGTTTTTTAAGCTAGTCTGTTAGAAGGCAACAGAATACGGTGCTGAGCGTTGTGTGACCTGACTTCTTTATGTGTATCTACATTATGAAAAAAAATAAACAACCTTTTCAGTAGAGCACTTGGTGAAACATAGACTTATGTATTAAAAGACTGCAAGATGCTTATGGTAAAAGCATGTGAAAGTTTGTATGTCAGGTCTAGTAACTTGTGGGTAATATTTTTTTGTATCTTTTTTTTTTAGTATTTTGCCAGGATTTTTAATTAAGCCTTTCCTATAGTATCTCAGATGCTCCTAATTTATTGATAATTATACTTACCCAGGGTAGTGTAACTAATGTGGGAGATGCAATGGGGACTGCATCACATTTAGAAATTTAGATTTGTTCCTTAAACACCTGGAAGTAACTGCAGAAAAATGTGTGTGGTAGTAGTATACTTAGCCACATCCCATGGGCAGCTGTAAACATTAATGACAGTTAACCTAAGATGGCTTTAAATGTAAAATGGGATTTCTGACCAGGAGACAGGTGGTATGCCGTATTCTTTTATAATTGCCCCATAGCATGCTTTATGAACCATCATCAGGCCAGAGAGAAAGAATAGCTCATCTGGGCATGTACACTTCATTTCTTCATCCCCTTTTTGCTCTTTACAGTCGTGTTATAGAAAGGAGCCAGACATTTAGCACAGAATGCCTTAATCCTTGAGTTTATGAGCCCTAAGAACATCACAAGTATGGTTGATGCTGACAGGTCACATCACCCCTTCTGAAATGGAGAAAAATGGTGAGAAAGGAGAGATAAAATTGCAAAGGAAAAAGTTCATATCTCCTTAAGAGTTCGGCACCACGTGTTCTGAAATACTATGATTTAAAGCTGTGATATGCAACAGAAGTCCAGAACAGTGCATTTATAATTGCTTACATACGAGGACCGTCATTTCAGTTCAGAGGAAGAGGGCAAGAAGGAGGTGACTGAGGTCAGCTTGTCTTTTCTGTCCTTGCTGTTTGTTTGGTAAATTTTCTTGGAGACTGCAAGGGTGTTAAGTACAAGTATTAACTTGTACAGGCTGCCCTTCCTGTCTTAGGTTTGAGATGCAAGAGTTTAGAGCATTGTATAATAACTAAGTACTACTAGAACAGCAAAATATAAAGAGGAACGCAAGAAAATAGGATTAGTTTCTATTTTACAAACTCTGGGTGTAGCAAGATGAAGCAGCCCTGAAACAAGGAATGGAAGTATATGCCTAGCTTTTTTCTAAATATGGCAATTAATGGGTTGGTTTGCAAATCCATTACTTTTTGTTGTTAACTAGTCAACAACAATAAGGTTTAAAAGTTACTTTCACAGGTTTCTAGTCTAATAAAGTGTTTTTGAAATATGTTGTTTGTCTGTTGGACAGGAAATGTATTAAGGAAATAAATAGAATATATTTAAGTTCATGGTTTTGCTAGTTCATTCATTTGGGCCTTGATTCTTACTCTTTAGCATAGATATTGTATGAAGCATCCGTATTTATCTCAGTGGACTTATTCCTGACATGTATTGCTACAAAGACTTTTGTTTGTAGAGTATCAGCTAATTAAAATAAATCTAAAACTGAACATGAAAAATGTTGATTTCCAATTCAGTGAATCCTAGCAATATTATAATAAGTTTGTTTTTAATTTTTGAAAAATATATTAAAATTCACTTTTGTCGCATTTACGTAATGCGTATAACTAAACTTCCTTCCTACTGTGAGACAGTTTCATTTATTGTTATTTGTAAACAGCTTAGTCAAGATGCATAGTGGATTGGTCTAGAAACTCCTTGAACAGTTTCTTTTGAAATAACACTACATACGTTAAGCTCAATTACACATCCAAACAGCCACAGCACACTTTTGGTAATTTATTCATTGATTTAACATAGTACCCAGAAGAGTCATGCCTGCTGTCAATTTTGTAATATATTATGTTTTAAATATACTCATGCTCACCCATGCACGCCATTAAGGTGTGCATAAACCTGTGTTTTTCTCTCTTGACAGCTATAAATGTTTGTTATTATTACACAAAACATATGTTCATGTTGTTTTTGTCTAAATTATTCTATCTGGGGCTATAAAGTTTTAATGTTATTAGCTGCCCTTAGAATTTTAATGTTTCACTGCTGTAACCTTCTTAGGATTTCTCTGCAATTAAATAGAAACTATTTCACTACAGCCTGGAAGAACAATATATTTTATACAAATAATAAAAAAAGTCCTTCTTGCTCCATTTTCTTCCAGTGTAGTAAACTGTCTACTTGACAAGGTTCTATATACAACAATCCTACCTGTAGTATTTTCCAGAACTGAATAGAATATTACACTTTCCTACAGTCTTGTCATTAAGAAAAAAATCTAGCTTAACCCCTTTAAGACAGGAGGTGTGTCATAAGCAGTTTTCTTTGAAGGCCCTCTCCCTGTCGTTCTCTGTTGTCCCCTGACTCAGTAAAGTAGCTCCATTACAGAGGAAACCTCAATCAGTGTAACAGATATACTATGAAAAAAGCTGGGGTTTTAGGAGATAGTGTATTAGTGTAGAAAAATCATTTGAAGAAATGTCTCCTGTGTTGTCTTCTAAATAGCAGCAGTGTTGGCAATAGGAAAATGTATTACTTCCCCCCTTTCAGTTTTCAAGGCCTTTTTCTAAGGAAAGAGAGCAGATGGGAATCTGTCCAAGACATTAAAAGGTATTTACTGCTTTTAAATGAGCAAAGGACTCATTTAGGACATTCTTTTCTGTATACTAGGTTAAGGCATTATATGGACCTTTTTTCATGTATTTTGTGCCAAAACACCCTCTCATAGAGCAAGTAATGTATAACAGTGCCATGCAGATTTTAAATATCTGACTTTTATTATCTTATTTCTAAGTATAGCACACTGGTATTTCTACTAGATTCATCAGGCTTTGTTCCACAATCTGGCTATAGCTCCCTTCATGAGTAGAGGAGCAAGAGGGAGCAACAGTGATCAGAACATTCAAAATAAACTGATTAAAATATGCTTGCTCTCTTAAATTGATTAGGCAAGATTTCTTTTAGGAAAAAAAAAAAGTTATTTCTAACTGAATTTGAGCAAAATGCTTGAGATACTTCAACCTGAGCATTTGAAGTGGAAAGTGTTTCATGAATCTTATATTAAAAACTTGAAATCAAAATAACCTGCCTGACATCTTTAGGAAAGATACGAGGAAGAGGACGTAGTTAATGGCATTAGTAGCTACTAATGCTTGGTATTTTTCAAGCACAGCATATATAAACTTCAGAATGCCTTTTGAAAAAAGGTATTTTTTTACATTTTAAAGAGAAAGAAACTGAGGTGGAGGGGTGAAGAGCCTTCCCCATAGTTACAGGGAGAGTCATTAGGCCAGCTGGAATTAGAATTCAGTTTTGTCTTCCAGCCTCGTGTTGAGCTCACTGAACCAGTAATTCTCACACTTCTACAGTAACAAAGGTCCTTTAACATTTAATGCTTCCAGGACTCTGCCAAAAAGATTTCTTTCTTTATGAAAATGAATTCTGTCCACCCAAATTTAATTTGTCTGCCCTGCTTTCCTTGCTCTTCTTTATTTGTTCTTTCATTCACTTTTTCCTTTCACTTCCTTTATGCTCCTGAATCTTTCTGTCTTTTTTAAATTCATTTTTCTTTTTTCCTCCTTTTGTCCACATGCTGTTAGAGAATTGTGTCTTTTCATCCCCAACAATATTTCTTTTTTTGTTCCTCATTTTCCCTAGGTATCTCAAACCTGCTATCAGAACTACTCTGTCTTACAGGACCACAGTTGCTGCTCACAAACAGTGTTTCAGAGCACCCTAATTTTCAAGATTTTAATTATATCTGAAGCTTTGCCAATTACATGGTGAACTTCTGCATTGGAAAGAATAAGACCACAGCCTCCTATCCTCAGAACTGAAAAGCCTATAATAGAAAAAAATGTACCATTTGTTGAAGAATAGAGATAACAGGGAAAAAGCAGTGTGTCAAGGTACTTGGTTAAACAATAATCTCTTACAGAGCACTCATTACTGCTAAATAATTGACTGTGTTGGGAGAAAGGTTTCTATGTGAAGAGAGGTTCAAGAAGGTCAGTTATCTAGTGGTAATGACCGTAGCGGTCATTAGAGGGTATTAATGCTATTAAGAACAGAACTTTAACTTTTTATTGAAGTTTTTATTTAAATTATATTAACTTTGATTCAACTTTTAATTGAGGTGCAACCATCCAAATTCTATAGTCAGGAACCAAGAAGTAATGAACATAAAATTACATGTTCTTCTGATAGGCTGATGGGTCTTTAATATATTATAATTTCAAGAGTCTCTACAGAGCAGTTATTAGTATAAAACTATTCAGAGGTATTCTATTAGAATTAGGGTTGGGTGACTGATTCAGGAACAAATCCTGGCTTGACCCGTAGCAAATGCAGATGGTATATTTTCTGAGTCAAAAAGAACTTCTTGTCATAAATACAGTTGCATACGATCTCAAAACACTTGCGAAGTTAAAGCAAAAATCCTTTGATGCCTAAAATGATCTGTCTTACAAACCTGATGCATGGTGGCAGCAGCACTGAATTTATTCTGAATTGAGCTTATAGTTCCATACTAAGTTCAATCCTTGTTGTATAGAGAATCTCATGCTGAAAGGAAGTAGGGACAGTATTACTGTTGTTCTTCCAGCCACTACAAGACCAGTGAAACATGAACTACCAGGTGAAAGGACTGAGCTAATACATCAGTAGCCCTCCTGCTCCATCTTTCTATGTTGTCTTTTTCTCTAGGGCATTTCAGGAATAGACTGCTGAGTAAGTCTGAAGTGCTGGAGGGCTAGAGAAGAGGTATGAGACTGTAAAATGAACTCTCAGGGGACCAGGGGAATATTGCATGTCATGCCACCTTCTAGTCTTCTTGCCACAGAGTTTTTCGTCCTTGCGTTTCTAACCTGAGAACATAGTAACATGCTTTAAAATAACAGTAGCAAACCCAACATGCTACCAGGACAAAACGCTAAACACTGTTTCATTCATGCGGGAGAATGATGAGCAAAAGAATGGCTGATACATGATAGGAGTTAATCACATTGCCAAGTGCATGTCTGGGCAGGTGCTAAGAGACTTTGGTAAGAAAGGAACAGCATAGAATACAGAGGATTGCAAACTGAACAGAATCCTCCATGCTGTCATGGCAACTTTTCAAGGTACAATTTGAAAGCCAAAAGCTATATTGTGTTTATGAAAAACTGTGACATTAAAAGAGATGTAGCAGTCTTAAAAGTAGAAAGGTTAAAGGAATCTCAGGGTGCGTTATTTATAACAAGGGAGAACATGCTATCCAAAAGATCTTTTGCTGCTTTTATATTTATGCATTAAATAAAAACAATAAGGTTAAACAGTAGTTATTCATTGCATTATTATCTGGCAGGGGTTTTTTGCAGTGAGAAAAATCCAGTTACTAGTACGATTAGTGCCAATTGACCTTACTACAGAAAAAATATTCTGCGTTTTGGAAATGTTCTGGGTCTTTCCAGAACTTCCAGGAAGATGTTCAATTTGTGGTTCTGTTGTTCATTTTATATTTCTATAGTTTTATTGTATGTAGTGATGCGCAGTTCTATGAAAGCATCTTCTGCTTTTGAAATCCTTTGAACTTTTTTGTTTTCTCATAATTACAGACTTGGGGAATACTTTGCATTAAATTGGTCTGCTGCCATTTTCTTGCAGGGAAATTTGCTATATGAACTGATAATAGCTTTTTTCCCCGTGTAAAAAAAAAAGTAAACTGCTTTACATTTTTGGTAGGAAGCCAGGTTTTTGTCATTTAGACATGTCACATCGTTATGAAAACATCATGCATCATAACACAACATAACAATGTGATTTGCTGAGATGCTGACTCCTCTTGAAAAATTGTAAAGTGGTGTGTGCATATTTCCATGCAACTAACTGCTTGAGTATTTTAGTGTTTTCCTGGGGCTGCCCATTGCAGTGGTCTAATGTATTAGCCTTGTAACTGGGAGAAGATAGGTTCTGATAAGTGATGAGCAAGTCTTTGTAGTTCTACTTCATAGGTACATGACATTTTCATAAAATCATAGAGCAAAGTACTAAAACCTCTGCCCTGCCCAATGCACAAAATGTTAAAAATCACATCTGAACTGTTTCTGCTGTCTGCCTGTTTTCTTCAAAAACAGTCAGTGGTGGGTATTCTGTAACATCCAAAACAATTTATTCCAGTGCTTAGCAAACTTGAAAGCTTTTATTACTGTCTTAGCTAAATTTACCTCACAGCAGTTTATGCACAGTTGTTCTTGTCCTATCCCCAGAAGACACAGAGAATCATTACTTTGTTCTGTGTGGCAAGCTTTAACATATTTGAAGATCACCATCAATTTGCTATTCTGTTTCACATTGCATGGGCTAGTTCTGTCACATTATAAACCAAGTGTAAAACTAATAATAAATGAAAGTCAAGATAAATTATTTCCATGGTAAACACAAACAAACAAAAGAAGTGACATCCTCTTCTCTGCACCCCTTGAGATTCAGACATTATCCTAATATTCTTCAGCATGGCAGAGAGCCTTCACTGTATCAACAGTCACAGGACGACCCTTCCACCTCCCCTGGTCCTTTGGTGCCAGCTCTGTACACAGCTGTTGTTTCTCACAGTAAGACCAGTTCCACAATCCCTTATGCACAGTAGAAGATGGGCCTGGAAGGTGAGCTGCTGGAAGAGTGTCTAAAGGCAGATGACATTTAGTCATCTGCAACCCTTCCAGTCAGGAGTGCGGTATTGTTAACCTGCTTACCTGATATGACGTTTAAACTAGATTAAAGGAAAAAAGTAGGAACAAATATTCAAGACAGATGAAATCGTTAAGATGTTTAGAGAGGGCATAAATGAAGTAATAAAATAAATTATGTACCTAATCTTTAAAATGACATCAAAAATTCTCTCTCTCTCCTTCAGCCCAGTCAGTACTTGCCTTCTGTCAAGGTGGGAGATAGGGCCTTGTGCATGCTCTTCATCTCCCATTCAGATCTTCTAGAAGGTCTAGGCTGTTTTGATCCTTTACTCTTAAAAACTCCTATTTTCTTCTTCAGTAGGGCAGACTCTCTGGCCAATCTCTTTATTAGAACAAAGTATGTTTCCCTTTGGTAACTATGTAGAAATATTCCTTGATTGTACTAGGAATGATCTGCACTTAACTTGATAGTAAACAACTGTGTACTCAAGGAGATGTACACTTTCCCCCCCTACTCCTTTTGTTGCTACTTTAAATTCTCCTCAGTGTGTAATGTACCTTTTGCTGAACTTTATGTTCTATAGTAATATGTATGTTAAAAAAATGTAGGATAAGTCAGTTCTTAGTTTTTTACTGTCTCGACTAAGCCCAATGTCACTAGCAGTTAACAGCTTTGGGGTGTTTGATCCTCAAAGTTTTCCTTTTAAGGAGACCTTAATAGAAGACAAACAGATGAGTAGTTGGGGAGGTGTAGCACTGGCCAGGTAAAGGCAAAAGTACTTTGAAGTCCTCATCATTTAAGTATTAATGCATGTATTTATCCATGCGATGATCTTATTGAAGACAAAGGAACTGTTAACATGAGTAGAGTTAAGCATGTTCTCAAAGGTTGCCAGAATTGAGATGTCTGTAGGAACACACCATGATAAATGGTAACAAAAATTGGTGGTAGTAGGAGTTTGGAGAAATGGAAACAACAATAAGAGGGGTAGGCATGCCATGTATGCATCACGGTAGCTAAAAATTAGGAGTCAAAATCATGTTTGTTTAAGTTGTTAACAGTCCTTTCACATTTGCCTGCTGAAACTGTGTAGGCTGAAGTAAAGTATTTGTGGAGAAAGGAGGTGTCTGAAGCAGGCTGAATCTGATGAAAGACTGAAAAAGCAATGATAAAAAGATAATGAACTAAAGCAATGATAAGAAGATAATGAAATGAAGCAATACAAAGTATAATAATGGGGCAAGAAATAAGGTTACTGTCTTTTCCTGGTTACTGACTATCCTATGTAAGCAAGGGAGAGGGCAAATCTAAGCTTGCTGAGACCAGAGTTGTTGTGCACTACCTGTCACGAATGGGTATTCTTGTTTTTCAGAGGTGGTAAAACAATAGGGAACGGGAATGACACCACCAAATGATGCAGTTATGAACGATACTGAAGATGTATATGGAGAAGTTACACTTATGAGAAGATGGCAGGGGCGAACAGGCTAGGCAGACCTAAAACTTATTTCCTTTGCTTTTGGTGCAAGCTGATGGTGAGCTCAGAGCTCCCCTGGAAAAGCTGAGCTGTTCTCAGGAACTTTTCCCAGAGGAGTGCTAGAGATAGAGGCTATATATGCAGTCTGGAATGAGTATATGCCCGTCCAGGGGCAGTAGCAGGGCACATGGTGCATTTCCTGCTTCTCAAGGATTGCAGTCTCTTTAAAGTGTGCAATGCAAGATAAAATAAGGCCAATTTTCACACTGTCCAGTTTATTTTGGGAATTTTGTGCAAGGTGAACTTGAGTAGAGTTGCTTCCTTATAAGAGCGCTAATAATATTATCCCCAAAAGAATGGAAAAAATAACTTTAAAAATTTTTGACTATATGAATAAACATGCATCATCTTTTGACAACTCTCATATGAACTGCACCGTTAGGCTCACGTGTGTTGTGTGAGCAACATTTTGTCAGGAAAGTCAAATGACCACATCTATTGATTTTTAACTGTAATTGAAATAGCTTAGTGTCACATGGTATCTGGTTCCAATTTGTGACTTTGATTTGTAGGGATTGTGAACTAATCTCGCCATCACATGTTACATTTGTAAACCAAAGTTTTAAATTGTGCTGATCAGACATATGTAGAAAATTACAGCTGCACTGCAGGCTTGCACCTGTGCCTGGATTTCATCTTTTCTAGTCTCTACTCAGGGCACATATATACACTATGAGAAAATTTATGGTGTGGGAAACCTGTGTTAGTAGTATGTGTACCAGAAACAAGTGGATAGGAAGTAAGACATGGTTCTGGTTTATAGTTAGGGAATCAGAGGCAAAGAGATGGAAGCATTATTAAGAAGTTCACATAGCAGGTCAGAAACAAGGCAAAATCAGAATCCATATGTCCTTACTCTCAGTTCCTCTGTGTGTAGACTCAACTGTTAAGTCCAGCCTGCTTCATGTTTTGGTCCATTGGTTGCTACTTAAACGTGGCAGAATGTAATGCAATTATATCCTCAATTAGCAAAGGCAAGGAGTGGTGGAAGAGATCCCACACAGAGTGGTCAGCAGTGATACTATTTCCTTTGCGTCTAAAAGATGTCTGCATGGTGAGCACCTAGGAAATCTTACTAAATCAATGAAGTTATTGTGCAAAAGTTAAAGAGCATTAAACTCCCATATGGGTGTTCTTACTCAAAAGTAAAGTCACCATAGCTTGCTCTAGTTCCTTTGAGAAGGATTAAGCTACAGCAAATTAAGGCGACTTTAGTCCTGAATGAGTGTCCACGTGGGGGATTAATGCACTTTAACTTATGCACATTAGTTTGGAAGCATTAGTTAATTAATCATAGAAGTCCTGTCCCCATGCTTACAAGTTCACAGAGAGCTTCCAAAGTGCTAGTGAGTTAGTTCTTTTTGCATCTCTCCTAATATGACATTTCCTGAAGGGACATATTCTGATTAAAGTTCAGCATTTAAACACATAATTTCTAAACATGCAGTTCTATTCCTTTGCTCATTTAAACTTCGAAACCACCATCTCAAATAGATGATGTATGTTGACATCATAATGGTGTCAGAAAAGAACTCACTTCAGTTTAGTAAATCGCAACCATCTTTAAAAGGGGAAACATCACATAAAAATAAACGGGGTTCAGTATACAGTTTTCACACTATATACTATGATTTCAGATAAGTATAAAAGCTATTACACTTGTATTTGCCAGGTTAGGCTGTATCAATGAAAAGCAAAGCAGTAGGTGGAAATGTCCCTGAAATTTGATAGTTTCTCCTGGCAACACAGTTGAATTTGATTAAAATATTTACTTTCCAAAGCATTTTTACTAACTTCTGAAACAGACGTTTAAAAAGATACTGAACAAGACATATCTTGTATTTAGAACAGAAAACTAGTATTGCAAATAAGGAACGAATACTGGTAGGTAGAATTGTTATTACCCAAAATAAAAATAATTCCTCTAAAGCTGTTCAGAAGTTGGATGTTGAAAAATAGCCAAATGGACATTAATTTAAATGGAGGCACTTCAAGAAGAAAAAGATGACAGAAGTTACTGGTCTGACTTCGTTTATCTGCCATTATTTTCTTAAATGTTCATCTTGACTGCAGCTGTTTGAATAGGAAGCTGTCTAGCTATAAATAGGGAACATGGCAAATTCTGTTTTTTTTTTTTTTTTCCCTGTTGTCTAACCTTACATTGTGTAATTGATAAGAGTAGCCCTCAGATAAAACTGCCTGAAAAGATATGCTTGTTTTCTCCCATCCCAGGCCAAGACATATCCAAAACAGTACTTAAAAGAACTATTTATTTTATTAAGCAGATATTCATTTATCCCCTTGTATACTTTGTTGCTTAGATTGTGGATCATGCAAAAAAAAAAAAAACAAAAAACCCAACAGAATAAAACTCCGAAACAAAACCAAGATAAAGTCTGAAAGGGAAAAAGATAATTCTTTATTCATCATGCATGCAGAGTTGTCAGTTCATTAAAGTATACCTATAATTAAAAACTTAAGTTAATTAAGTTTTTAGTTTTTTATATTCTCGTTATCATAAAAGAGAAAAAAGAACAGTCTGGAGGGATCTTAATGTCTCACAACTATTGCGGGTTGGAAAACATCCCATCTTCTTTTTCTCTCCATGAAATACTCTTACTGAAAAAAACAGAACACGGTTTTTCAAGATGAAAACTAAGATGTTTTAGGCCATAATTTATACTAAGAACTAGTGTTATAAAAAAATTTGCTGTAAAGTACTTTTTGCAAAACAACAAAATATATTGTTAAACAACAACGCATGGAAAAAATGGTAGTGCTGGGAAATGTTCAACAAGCTTTACTCAGCACAGTAAAATTTTGCATGTAATTCATTTTAAGAAGTAAGTCTCATTGGCTTTGGCAATAACTGCTATTGGCAGTTTTGTATTTATCACTAGTAGCAGATTTGTTGGTTTTTGCAGTAAGCTTCTGCATCTGAAGTTTCATCAAAAAAATGTTGCTAATGAACTTACGAGCTCAGAGAAACTAACGAAGAAGGGACTCCTGCGGATCCTGTGGTAAAGACAGTGTTGAAAGGAAGTCTTAGTTTTACAAGATCTTATTTATATACTTTGTATCAATATTTAGATTGTGATAAATCAGGAAAGGCACCTAACTTTAAGTTTATATCCACTTTGAATTTTCTATTTGAATGTAATCTTCGCTTTTGTTTTGTGTGTTAGGTGTTCTCATCTTTCTGGTTTCCAAAAAGAAAAGAAAAAAATCTATTACACGTTGCAGAGTTTAAGTGCTCTCAAATTATTTCAAACCAAAATAGGGGTGGATGGAGAGGTTTGTTCTGTTTTGATCTGATTTTTTCTCTTCTTTTAAGTATAACTCACAGCTTTTCTGAGCACAGGTCATTCACCAGAAAAATGAAAGTATAATTTAAAGTGAACTGTTGGACATGTGGTTTTTTTCTTTCACTTTCTAAAATTAATCTCCAGTTTTCCTGGAAATCTGTAGCACAGACACTGAAAACTCAGTGAAAGGAACCCAACAGTACACACACACACACACCCACACCCCACTCCTAATTGGTTTTTTTTGGTATAGGCTAGGACTTCCATGAGGAATCAAATCTCTCAAACAAGATGACCGGTCATTTTGCAAGTGGCAATGGGTAAGGGTTCTGCAGTGGTGGCTTCAGCTGGATCATATGAGGCTCCCCAAAGTGCCGTTCAGCTGAATTCTTAAAATTAGCTGGCCCATGGTCCTATGTGACCAATACAGCATGTGAAGAAACCATTGCTAAAATTATTAGCAATTAGTTACTAAACATCTCTTTATTGTCTTAATTATGTACAAAGGAATGTCCTGCATAAGCATTTCTTCATCTGCAGAGACAGTTTCTACTGACTGTTTACAAGTATGTTATCCATGTCAGGTTTGGTCAGTTCTGCAGCAGGAACTGCCCTGGGGGGTCTCTGGTCCTGCCAGGTTGTCCACCCAGGATGTTAATCAGCACTTTGAAGCATACAAGTAGTGTCTGTCAGTTGGTCTAGGCACAGCAGGAGCTGCCTGCAGGAATCTCCAGGACTGAGAGTCCCACCTGGAGAGCTCCTGAAACAATTAGTGAAGCACTTTGTTGTGAAGGTGGTGAGGCAGTCCGGCAGTTGCCTCTTAAGTTGGTCCGTTGTCTCCAGTCAGCCTATTATCTCTGTTCAGAGACTAAGCAGGGTGTTCCTGGGCCACCCAGGGAATTAATGACTAGGTGCGCTGGATGTGCACACAGGCACATGATATCCTTGATTTCCAGCTGCACCACAATTACAACTTTAGCACAAACGTGAATTTCATCTTTATATTACACCTATAACTTATATTCCATAGCCCTTGCCACAAATCTCTGCTGTGAGAGACTCATTGAAGGCAGGAAGAAATGGAATATCTCTGGCAAAGCTATGTAACTGTGAAGAAAAAAGAATTAAAGAGGTGTTAATATGTAAGATACAAAATTCTCTGTTTTGGCATATTAAAATGTAAGCATGAAAGGGAGAGGATTTGTATTTGCGTATTTCATTGTCTATTTTTATTTGCGTATCTGTCACTCCAGAATCTGGACTGAGCGCACAATAGAGATTAATTAAAATCAGAGTTACTTCAGAAAGCACTTCCTGTAATAGAGCTGTATTAGTAAATTAGTTGTGACTAATAGTCTTTTGTAGATGGATTAGAGGAATGAATTAAAATGTAATCTGAAATAACATTGATAGAAATTATGTCTGATAAATCCAAGGTAACTTCTATCCTTGGCTGGCAATAGAATGCCATTATGCCATTGTGTGCTCCTACGGCAACACAGACTACAAAAAGTAGCTGTGCTCTAGGCTGTCCATTTTCAAAAAATTCATTAGTAAGAATAATCAAAAGCACAAATAATGCCCACTTATCAATTAGCTGAGTCTATCATTGGATTCTACCTACCTAATGCCCTCTGCTTGTGTATTTCTACCAAGGCATAAATTAGGCTAATGTTATAAGTATGTGTATGTATGAACGTATTTTCTATATACAATACATTTTTTATCAGTATCTAAGGGTTAGTATCATTTAATTTATTACTGTGACAATTTACTACTTCTCATCTGGTCAGAAAATTTCATCCCAAGGAATTTATTAGAGCGCACTCTGTTTTTTTCAGGTTTCAGATCCACCTAGAGGCAGATGAGGTGTCCCTCTTAAAAGTTACTAGTGTAGGCTGTTGACCACAGGATATTTTCCAGATTAGGTGCCATGTGAGAAATAGTGTATGACATAATAATTTTATAAACATTTTGGTGGAATACAATAAATCTAAGGCAATATTAATATACATCTCAAGCTGTTGCATTCCAGAAATACTTCCAAATTAAGGTACAGCATTTGTCTATAAGCAAAGATGACTAATAAAAGTATTCAGATTGTACATGTCGAGTTTCTGAAAGACCTATCACAAATTAGCATTGTTTTGGACTTCTCAAAGTCCATTTGCAAGCTTTCAAAGTCTATTTTGAAAGACAATTGTCAAAGTACTAAGCTCAAAGCAGCTCACATCATTAATTCACTATTTGAACACCAACACCAAAGTTTACTTTGGGACACATACAAAGTTTAGCAACACCTCTTCATTGTTTCCACAGAAAGCTTTTTTAGACTGAGCACTTTTCAAGTCCCAAAGCATCATGTATTTAGACATTGGAAGCAAGGGCAATTTCTTGAAAGAAGTAGGTTTAAAGGGAGATTTGTATGAGGATTCAGCAGTTGCTTGACACACAGGATTTGGGAAGCTGATGAAAGCATTAAGAAGTAGTACGAAGGAAGTATAAAGCTGGGAACGGGACTAGATAGAAGATGAAATTCACTGCTATGCAAAAGGCCAGCACAAAATCTATACATCACTTAGATCTTACTTAATCCCTCAACATAGGGGTTTATATAGCTATGAACTGTTTGAAGAAATTATGATGGAGCTTAAGTGGGACTCACGCAGAGCACTGATCTTGTGCCAACTCATTGCAAAATGAGCACTTACCGTATGGAGGAGGATTGTGGTGAGTCTTAGGAGCTATATGGAATATACATAAGGAAATGAGAGTACAGGTATAGAAGAGGTCAAATGATGACGACTTTGAAAGTATAACAGGATGAAAGGAATAATTATTAGGAAGTATAGAGCAAGTAATATTTCTAGATGTACATCCTTTAAGTAAATGGTAAGTTACGACTCTCCTCAGACTAACATAAAAATGAAATTAAAAGAAAAAGAAAAATAAGGTCTCTAACACCTATCTTGTTTATACTAATCAGGGTTAGCTTTATCCTAATCAACAATCTTAGATTCAATCTGAATAATATTTCATTAGCTTTTCAGATCTACCTTTCCTGTCTAGGTCTAATTATATCTAATGGAATGTAGCTCAACTCACTATATTAAATCATTAAAAAAACCCTCATCATTTTAAATGATTATGGGGCCTTGGGAAAGAATAGTCCCTCCTTCTTCTAAGACCTAAAGGGCTTGCCCCAGATACTTGTCATCATTTTTCTCCAGCCTGTTGTATGCTTGAAAAGAAACTTAATATATCCATTTTCATTTGTAACCATCTATAAACAGCTACATAACTACAAACATAAACATCTGTTCTAATCAATCCTCAGAGAAGGTTACTTATTCATAGAAGTCTGCATTCTCTTAGAGGGAGATATTCTTACAATTATAAGACTTTTGTATTATACTTTTTTGTCTGTTCAGTGTCTTGCATATTCTATTATGTATAAAAAGGTTAAAGCATGTATTGAACTGTATTCAAATGGACTATGTATGGAATTGCCAGAGTAGTCACTACCATTCACGCATGTTGCCAATATTAGAAATACAGACATATAACACTTAAAGGAAGTTTGCCAAAGCAAGACATATTAAAAAAGTAAATTCAAAGAAGAAATTAAAATTATTTTAGAAATAATTAGTCGCAAGCACATTAGATCTCTGAACAGTGATAAGGAGCCTTTACTGGAGAATCCACAGAAGAATGTAACATACTGGTTGATCCGAGGCTAGATCCTGGATTTTTAGGAGAGCAGTGGGGCAGAACTTGGTGAATGGTGAAAGGTGCTTGAACATAAGATAGGCTTGAGGAAATGTTACGTCTGTATTTCATCTCTTCGTGTTTTGAGTAGCTGTAAGATGTGTCACTTTTTAAGGGCTAAAAATACACTTCAAGAATTCCCAAGAATTTAAGGAATTCTGGGAAAGAGTTATAGTAATAATATTGCAGGTTTTATCACTGCTTATTTATCTTGCTGGCAACTATATTTCTGTATATGTTTGGCTGTGGTACCATTAGCCCCAAAGAATAAAGCAGTAAAACATAGTGATTCTGTGTTTTATGTAGTAAAGTTGGAGACCAGATGCACATATCTTAAGAAGGAAGGGAGAGACGCTACTGGGAAATTCTAGGGACTCTTTACATGCACTTAGATATTACATCTAGTTATGTGAAGAGATATGGTAGTCATGTTAAGGTATTTATGCTGAAAAATGTGTTTCCAGCTCTCTGACCATTGAACAATCCAGCTCTATCATTAAAGAAAAAAGTGGTTAACATTACATTTCTGGAAATATACTATCATTTGTAGAGAAGAACAAGAGATGATTAATGTAGTCTTTTTGTTTGAGGGAAACTATTCCACAAGATAAAAGGCTGTTAAGCTAATTAACTAGGTATCAGTATTATTTTATTTGCTTTTTTCATGCTTGCAAACTAACTTTATTGCTATTTTGTTCTTGTTATACTCAGCTACATATTGATGATAAGAAAACACAATTAACATGAAAAATTATACTGCAGTGGTTGGGTCTGTATTTTGTAACTTTAGCATTGCCCTTTTTGGAGTCTTATAGTTATTTCTCACTTGCATTCAATAATGGGCTGGCAGTCAGGAGCATTGTAGTTGCACAGTTTTGTCAAAACAGTTTTCTCTCTAAAAGATTTTTATCTGCATTGGTGGAAAAGTTCTGTTTCTGTTTAAAATTTTAATGTAATTTCTTGCCTCCCTATTTCAGGCAGTAGAAGATTTTTTTTTTTCACTGATACTTCCCTGTCTATTTTTCTCGTAGTATGTAGATTTTATTTAATAAAATGCAAAGAGAAGATCCTTGAAATTAGATATCTTCCTTTTAAATGGATGATGCGAATAGCAGCAAATTGGAACGACATCCATGTATAAAATTGTAGAAGTTACTGTTATGTTATGCTACATAAAAAGCTATTTCCTGGCTACATGTAAAAGTGAATTGTTAAAAAAAAGGTTAAATGCGCCCCAATAAATTTATTAACATAGGAATATATTCTTATCTTGATTCAGAAAGATTTATTTTCCTTACTAGCCTGTATAAGGCTATTTTAGAACAAATGTTAATACTTGTATAAATGAAGCCATAAGAATGTATTAATAGAGTATATCTGTGTGTACATTTCTCAGGGTAAATGCATGATGGTAGTACAATACATTGGAAAACGTTCAGCACAACAGAAAGCCCAGATTATGTTGGCAGTCTTCATTATTTCATTGTTTTTTGTTAAAACAACCACAGCTTGACACAGAATTAGCGTACATACAAAATTGCCAATACGGTAAAAGTATACACATATATATAACATGCACAGCAATATATAAAGAAAGGAAGGAGAAATAATAGAAAGAATACCCTGTCACTCTTGGAAAGGGGAAATTCTGAGCTTTTCTTTCTGCTTACAATATGTTTATATGTTTTATCCAATAATTCTTTGCTGAAAAAATTAGTGTTAGCTTCTAGGTTGGGGCCAGGATTAGGGCCAGGAACACAGGGTCTCCTTTTCTTTCTTTTCATTTACTCAGAAGATTGTCCTTCTTACTGCATGATAGGCAGATCCCTCTTGATTCTTCTCTGGCCTCAGGAATCTCGCATTTCTGATTCTCATTGCCCAGCTTCAGCAGGAAGAGCAGACAATACCTTGCATGCAGTCTAGCTGTCTGAGCAGTTACTATGAGAAATCAAATCTCTATTTTCAACTTCCCAAGAGAATGCTCTAATTACCAAGCTATCAAGAAACAGATTAATCGTAGCAGCTCCAATGCCCAGATTTTTTTAAGACAACAGTGATCTACTTTTCCTGTAGAGCTAACCTATAGGGATATCTTGTGTGCATTTGGTATGTTCAGGAGGCATTTTATGGTCTGAATTCCAGATTTCCGTGACACCTATTTTAGGCTTATAGGTGACAGTGTGAAATTTGGCCTTTCTTCATCATTTCCTATTGGTTCCTTATATAACGTTCTGCTCAGTGCACTCAGCGTCAGAAATCCCATTCTGACTACCCAGCTATCTCCATGCCTTGTAAAGAGAACCTGGCTACCTTGCCTGGACTGTGAATTCTATTTTTAAATTCCCTCCTATGTGTATGTCTTGATCTGGGTCTCGCATGTCTCTTTAATTTTACACACCTTTTAGGTACATACTATTCAGCTTGTGTATAAGTCATGGCAAATTCAGGATTTTAGTTGCAACTTCCATATTAAAAAAAAGATAGATTAAACAGCAGGGAGCCTAGTATTAAAGTGCTGAATTGAGTAGGTGTAAGTCAACAGATAGTTATGCATAAAATTTTTCCTGACCTTGGGAAGGTAACTTAAGTAAAAATATTCAAACCCAAGACTGCATACTTAAATCAACACTTCAATGTCTGAGTATCTTAGGTTTTCTTGGAAATAGCTAGGGCTGTGAGGCACCACTTCTGACAAGCAGACTATTTATTGTAATGTCCAGGTAATAGTTTAGCTATATAATTGTATACATGAATGTTTTTTGTCTTATTATCTGGTATCAGATTATCTTCTGGAAGAAAGATTTTCCCTTTGATGTTCTCCAGATCTCTTCACCGTTTGTTGGTCTGAGGTTTCCTTTCACCTCATTGAAGAGGAAAAGCACTTAAAGAATATGAATCTTAAGCATGCAAACAATATATAGGGACAACTATATATCATATGTATGTGCATATTGTCTACAGCCTTCTTAACTGTTATTAGCACGGACTTCTGCTGTCAACCACTGTATGAATAACCTATGGTTATTCAAAGTAATATACCCTTAAAGTTTACCTATTTTCCTGTAGATAGTCCTCGGGGTTATGGTATGAAAATGCTCCTGGACCTAACCTTCCATATCCTAATTTATAGCTGATGATTTTAAATTTCACTCCTGTTGCCTCACCAAATTGAAAAATTCAGTACATATAAACCATAGTGCCTGCTTCCAAGGTAATGTTCATTGCTTATCCATACCTTTTCCTGATAGTAAGTAGGAATTACTTTCTGTTTTCAGCTACACACCATCTGTCCATTTAGAAAAAGAGAATATCCTCCCTACAATGGTCTGGTCCTCAGGAGATCAGTAGTTCAATTTTATATTCTCTTTTCCTGTAGGAATATTCAAATGCGTACTAAGCTAGATGCTGATCTTCTTTTTTAATATACTTTTCACATCCTCAGAATTCCATTTTCCCTGATTTACTTAATTTTACCTTCACTCCCCTCTTTCTCATAATCTTATGGTGACATTTTCTTTGACAAGGAGCTGGATACTCCTTCACTTGGAGACCAGCTGAGAATGTCTAATGACAGGAAAGGTTTTCTAGGGGTTCTCATAAGGCTGCCAGCACTGAAGGGATGGTTAGCATAAGCACCACTGTATTCAGCTGAAGAAGTCACAAAACAGTCATCTCTGTTAAAGATTTATTTTGTGTGGTGAATACTGAAGCTAAATCCTTTGTTATTATCTTGATCATAAAATGTTCATGGGCACATTACTTATGTTTACACAGTTCCCCTATAAAAGAAGAATATCTGCTTTCCTAAAAGACCTTCCTTCTTTCTAAAGGTCAAAAGGAGTCACTACCATTCTGACACTGTGCCCTGAAAAAAATAGATCAGAAAAAGCTGTTATTAATTTCTATGCATAAATCTGTGCACATTTAAAAAAGTGCTAGTGGCTAAAGCTTATCTGTAGCAAGAGCCACAGTCATGTAAATGCTGAAAAAGTACCTTTCATTAAAATCACAGGAAGCAATCAAGAATATTGTTTATTTATCCTTTTGCAACAGTGCAAATGCCAAACTGCCAGTCTGAATCCAGGCAGTCCTACATTCTGGAATGAGTTTGGTTTTGCAGTTCAGTCTTGCTACACTTGTACAAAAGACTGCAGGAGATCTCAGCATCCAACTATCACTATTTTTTTTCCTGCTTTTTATATGTATTTTTAAAATTATGTTTCTTCTTAGTTGCTATCTCATGAATCACAAATTATGATGCAATGCCATAATCCTGTGCATTTGACCTTACAGTCATTTTTGGGAAGATGAATTGTCATGAAACAATGAGATGTAACAAAAAAATTCTGGCAGGCATAGTAGTGTCCTTAAAAGAAGAGTTACTTCTGTGGTATTTACAGGTATATGTTGTGGTAATTAGCAAGCATAAAAGAGGAATTCAGATAGGCAAAGAACATGTTATTTTCACGCTTCAAAAAAATACTATACTGCTGCAGTCACTTAGAGAGACATTTCCTGAGATGCTTTGGTGCCCAAACATCCCAGGGGTCTACAAACCTCTAGAAGCATTTTTAGAAGTGCCTATACAAATTAGGCATTGATGTCCCCCAGAAAATAATGGAAATTTGGATGCATGCATGCATACTTTTGAATTTAACTACCTAGTTGAATCCCTGAGAACTACAAACACCTTTGAAAAGTAGTCACTTTGAGCCTTCTCTATATTCGTTTGTTAAAATCTTCATCTTGCAACTCCTTATGCCTGAGCAGATACCTACAGTGGAGATTTCTACACTGGGGTCCACAAGGGTCTGTCAATGTGAAGCAGACTGCAGGAATTGAAGATATCGTTTAGAGACATTTGGTCTCTGGGAAGTTCTCACAAAGGAAATTAAATTGAGGGGGTAAAAATTTGGGCTGATTTAGTTCAACCATTTTAAATGTTATTAAATCAATATGGAGGAATAATAAATAAAACTTTGTGAGAATTATGCTCTTGCTTGGTTTATAAAAGCTAGTATGGGTATAACTAAGTCTTGAATGCTTGAAAATGAATTAGTAAAAAGAAAATGTTGCAGTGTAGAGAGCACATCAGAAAAGATGTGGAAACACCCAAGGAAACTTGACTGAGCAAGAGATTTTATTCATCCCCCACAATGAACAGGTAACTTTAACTGACACATTTTCTCCTACCTCTTGCATAAATGCTCAGAAGACGACCGTGGCATGAATGCAGTGAAATGCTTAAACATGCACTAAAACTTAAAGCATGTATGTTGCCTCATTGACCTTGCTGAAGCTGCTCATGAGTTTAGAGTTCCTCTCTCTATTGGGGCCAACAAACACTGCAGTCGAAGGACAGATTAAAGGTAAAGATTTGGGGAAGTGCAGTCTTCAGTTCTGGGGGTAGTGAAGATAACTATATTCATCAATAGTGGTTAAGCTCCTGAATGTTCCAATTTCTCCAAGCTGCTTTTTTTCAAAACAAGAATATTTAAGTCCCAGTAGTACAGCCGGAAGAGTGTGTAAGACCTCTGTGCCCAGTATTTCAAGATATATTTTTTTCTTTAAAACCTTTGCTTGAAATATTATTAAAAAAAAAAAAGATAATTGTTAATGCACCACCAAAATTATAAATAGAATAAATTATGAGATATAACTGTTGTAAGCATTAAATCCTCTTTGATATTATGCTCACATCTGTGTCTGATCATGAAACTGTTAAAATTAAACACAATTATCTGTAAGACAGCTAGGTTACTTTATAAAATTTAACCTCATTAGTGCATGCTTTTTGAATTGTATGTCTCTATATCTGCATTATGGACTGTCTCCAAATTCCTTGTGACTGTGTGTTCAGCAAGGACTACGAAGTGTTGAGGTGTTCTTGTTTGGAAAAACAAAACAAACCCCAAAAACAGAAGTATCACAACATTTTCCAGTGTTCTTTTTGATGGTGAAATAAATTGTAAAGCTTTACATTAGCATCATGTCCCATTAACAGCAATATAATACATTTTCCCATAATTGAAATAAAAAAGTCTTAAAATCTTCTAGCACGCAGTCCCTGAACACAGCTGGCCTAAAGGTCTCTCCTGAAGACTCAGCTTCTATGTGTTGGGCTCTGTGAGGAACAAAAGGCAGCCTATATTGCCTTGATAAGAAATGAACTACTCGGTGTTGGATTGCTACACATCTGTTATGGAAGGTGGCTGAGCCACTGTTTTGGTAAGACACACTTTCACCATTCTTACAGCTACTGTGGTTTTGGTTCAGTAAATTTAAAAAAAATAGGATACAGTCCTTTGGTTTTGAAAGCAAGCTAATCCTTTTTTGAAGGAGTAGTGAGTGTAAATTTTAACTTTCACCTAATCCTAACCACTTTTGAAATGTTTATGCACTGAAATCCAGAGCCCCAGTGAACATATATTATAAGCATTACCTGAGAAAACCAGTCTTTTAACAATTTTTAAATTAGGTGTCTTTTATTTCTGAAAAGCTAATATACAAACTAGCAACAGTAAAGATGTCCAGGTTTCAATGAAATATATTTCATAAATTAGCTTATCATTGCACTGATTTAGCATGCCTAGCAGGTGAAAGACAAAAACATGTGTTATCTTCCCTAGGGAACCTTCAATGAATGTCATTCTAGCTTCATATGTCTTTCTTCTCTCCCCTTCTTGAACTGATATAAAATTCTAATGTGTGCCCTCTGGTTCCATCTTCATTGAAATCTAGCAAAACCGCTGAAGGTAAGATAGTGGCAATGGTGCATGAAAAAAGGGAAAAGGAATACAGTGATTCATAGCATACTTGAAGAAAGTTGCAGTTGTTAACAGCACTACTTTTGTATGTAGACAGGTTAAAATGTGTCATATATCAGTGTTAAAAATAAACTTATTCATCTTGGCTATTTTCTCAAAGTTCAGGAAAAAAGGCAGTAAAACCTATGCCATGTGTATCTTTAAAAATTATTTCATGTGTCTCTGAAAACAAACTAATTCAATCGCTCCCAATGGTAGCAATAGTAAAGGCAGCATTTTTACATGGATTTGCTTGTGTAATCTCTGTAGTTTTGAATAATGATTGCTCTTTGTTGAAAAGCTTCCACATGTTTTCAATCCTCTTTCGTCCATGGACATCCAAGTTACTAACATAGAGTCACTTTTTTTATTTCGCATTTTCCTTGGAAACCATCATTGAAAGTAAACATGGAAAACACCCAATAGATCATCACTGTCACAATTTTAATTTATAGGCACCACATGGTCAAAGGTTCTTCTGTAATTTAATAAATTTGCACAATAAGATAGAAAATGTAACCAAATAAGGCAAGATGATCCTGTTAAATATTGAGCAAATCAATAGCAGAAAATTAAATGAAAAGAACATAATACTGTGTTTCCTCACATTCACAGTAATGAAAATGAAAGCAGCAATAAAAGGGTAACTCAGAAATAAAGTGCTGTGACCAAGTTCTTCAGTCCTTCTCTGAAAGGTGACAGGAATATGTTGAGGTACGTCAAAGAATCAGAATCTTGACCAAAAGATTTGACAGGCCTTCACTGGAACAGTACATAGTCTGTGAAAGTCTGTAGGTCCAACTTTACCATTCCCTTTCACAGCTAGAGTTGTAATAACAAAGCATTAAGAGCCTTACTCTGTAAACCTATATGTGTGGAAATGAGTAATCACTGGAGTAGCTGCCATGAATTCGGAAAGAGTGGTATATGAATAAAGTTCCTGGATGTGTACATGTTTGCAGGCAGGAGTCTGACTTGGTGTGCTGGCTACTGGACTTGCACTGACGTCATGGAAAGCTGCATGAGTAAAACCACGTGCAGCGCTTTGAAAATGTAACAATGAGCACATCAGGGGAGTAGAACATCCACTGACTTCAGATGGGCAGCATCATGCTGCACAATTCATCTTCTTCAATGCCTCAACTTCTTAAATCTGCAGCTCACAAATGCACAAGCTGGTTTTGTGGTTGGTTTTTTTTTTTTTGCTTGCTTTTTGCAGTTATTTGTTAAAAAGCAAGGATGACTTTTAGACAGTAAATCATTGGAAAGACCTTTAAGCCACCTTTTCCTAAATGACTCATGACTGTACACCAGCCACTGTCACCTACCCGTATTTCAAGCTCACATGATATCTTAAAATAACTGTAAAGAAATGGAGTTCTGGAGACAAATATTTTGATTAAGGATATTTTCATTGTTTTATTGGGCTTTGAATCAGGCTATGAAATTTTTCTTCATTAACCACTTGAAGAGGGGAGAAATATAAATTATACTGACTGCATAAAATAGATCATTAATGTCCTTTTGACAAGCCTGAGAGTCCATTGTCATATCTGTCTGCAGAGGAGAGCTTTCTTCTTTTTCTGACTCAAAGTGGAATAACCTACTGCAATTAGTCTTTCCATAACAGTAAGGTATTTCTTAGGTTTTTGACCCCAAATTTATGTAGCGTTCAATTCACAAGTAAATAACACAAAAGGAACAAATAGGTAGGTGTGAAGACCTTGAGTCACCAAAACCTTTAAGCAGGTCCACAACTTGTAGTGGTAACCATGGGATTAATCCTATTGCCCTTCAATGGGACAGATTATGTACTTGTAGTTAAGCATGTGTTTTACAGAATTAGGGCTTTAGTTATTGGTTTTGCATTTTTATTATCAAAGTACTGTCACTTTCCATACAAAATATTCTAGATCAAATGTTTTAGAGCTAGCAAGTGGTAACAAAATGTGTTCTTTATAAGACCACAACATATCCTTATTTGGTATTGAAAAGATACAAAACAGTTTGATTTAAATCTCCTTCATATTTAAGAAAAAAAGTTGGTTCTTCAGTGGATTAGTGGCTCATGTCGAAAGCAAATTTTAGATAGGTAAGACAATAGAGTATGAAAACAGTGAAATGCTCACACATGTTTATGTGAGCAAAACTAAGTAGATAAATTTTCAATTAATGTTTAAAATTAGTGTTCCTTTCTAATATTTGTTTGCTGATTATAAATGGAACTGAATGCCTTTTTTCAGTACTATGTACTGTATATTAAATCATTTGCAAAAGGATCCCAGCCCATACTGAAAGCATTTCTGGACACACTGCAGATAGTTTGGTTAATGTCAGTAACAATAAATCCAACATATTTGGAGACACACACTCCATATTTGTTAGATTAGAGATTCTAAATGACTGGTAATGGATTCAAGTGTACAGCCAAATAAAGCTGCATTACTCATAAGCATATGTATCCTCATATTCAAATGTAGAAAATCCAGTTAAGCTCCAGCCCTTCTTAGTTCTTCATTCATGAGATGATACCTTTACAGCAAAAGCAAATAAGTAAAAAGTTTCTTTTACCCCAAATTAAAAAAAAAAAACAACATATTTAAATATAAGTTCGAAGTTAGTCTTCCACAGATAGCCAATTAAATTATGCTAAAAATGACATTTTTAATTAAACACCAAGGTAAGCATAAATGGATTTCAAAATAATTAATCAAACATCAAAAAATTGAAACCTTTTTCTGCTTGAGCAGCAGAAATGAAAGAACCAGTCTTCAGGTCTCATAGAGATTCAATCTAATTTAATTCTCTGTCTTCTCTAAATAAACATTCCTAAAACCTTTTTTTCATCTGGGGGAATAAGGATGAGAGGGGTAATCAATATTTCTAGCATTTTAATTAAAACCGTTAGTGGAATAAATCCATTTAATTATCAGTTAATGAAATACAAGGTCATTTACCTGACAGGAACTTTGAAGGTGGATTACTAGCTGGAATAAAGTAGAAGAACCCAATGTCACAGCCATTTAGCTTCTGTCAAATTTAAGGTTAAAATCCTTTTAGACTGTTTAACCTATTCTCTACCATTTTCTATTATGTATGCCAATTGGCAAGAAGAAATACATGATCAAAACTTACCTACCTTTAATTTTTCTCCAAAGTTTCTGCTAAGTTTCTATATTTTTTTTTTCCATTTTTGTCTAAAGAGATGCAAAATGCAAATGAATCCTGGGGTATTTCCACTTATTGCAGAAGGTCTTCTCCTTGAATGAAGTTAGTGTACTGTGCTTGAACTTTGTTAGGAAACTATTGGCAATCAAACAAGCTAAACACAAATGTAGCCAGTAAATATATTTGTTGACAAGAAATATTGAGCTTTTCTATTTTTTATATGTAGTGAAGAAAAATACATAACTTGATTACAGAGGATTTTTAAGGCTGATGTTCTCATTACGCATGTAAGGAGGAAAACGGAAACAGAAAGCGTTCTCTGTGAGTACGGCAACAGACTTCCCATGCTCCTGGTAATGTCTCAATAGGACAGCAAATCAAGTGCTGAACAAAAGTTCTGCCAAAGACACAAATAGTGAATGTCAGTATTGGCAAGCAGCAAGATCAACAGAGAAAGAAAGAAATGCTCTTTCCAGGATTCCAGGACAACCATGCAAGCACAGGAAAAAAAATCAACATTTAAGTGGACTGTTCCTACTTTGTGGTAGGATTTTAAGTTCAGGGTTGATTTTATGCAATTAGAAATAGGTTATATCAAATTGGATACTAATTATAAGATCCCACTAAAAGTATATACTGCCATTTAGGATCGCTAAGGTGCACTGCTCTACTATCTTTAAAAAAAAAAAAAGTGGCTCTGTAAATGCGATGGTGGCTCTGTGATGTGCCATGTAATATAGTGCCTATCAGAGCGACTGTTTATAATGTTCCAGTGTCTTTTATATTATGGCATTTTAAATGTAGAAAAATAGAATGTAGGTTTCCAAAGCTGGTTTAGTGAATTGACTTCAAAGTTTCATTCTCATATTCCTTGTGACTGTTGTAAGTCACATTTGCCAAATTACTCATAAACCTCCACAAGACAAAAATAATAGTTATCATTCCAGTTCAGAAAGGATGTTTGCTATGTATTTTCATAGCCTAAGAAAAATCATTGTTCTTAACAAAAGGATATTGGGTGCTGTGTATCACGCACATTTTGCTTTTAGTATTTACAGAAGTGTTCCAGGAGTGTCTAAAGTAGTGCTTCAGAACTTGTCAAACTCTGTATGGTGCAAGACTACTCATAACTTTAGGGTGTAAGGACAAGTTATGAACTGTAGACAAGGGAGGCAAAGTCCTGAAACTTCTTTTACACAACTGTTTATTGAAGAAAAAAACTGCACTGAAGAAGGACATCATACCTACTACCCTGACCAGTTTGAGAAGTCGATTTTCATATTTTAAAACTGATGGTTTTAGCAGACTTGGAAGTTGCTTATTTATAATATTTTATGACAAGTGTGTGTTTTTACTATGTTAGGACTCTTTTAAGCCGTTCTTATTTAATAAGAGTCTGAACAAGTTTACATAAGGAAACTCAGAAATGGTGTCACAGAGGAATGAAGAACTGATTTTAATATGGTAGAATTTCTGGGCCAGTTATTCCCAGCTTTTAGTTTGATGTTAAAAAGGAAGCATGTCTATTTTAACTTTGTGGTATCAGGACTAATGAAGAGCCTAGTGTTTGTAAAATCCGTCACCCTGGCTTCAGGTTCATGTAGGTAGTACAGCCAGCTGTGAAAGCAATCAGAAACTCTTTGTCACCCAAACCCAACAACATTTGCAGAAGATTACTGCAATCAAAATTGAAGTTTCTCATTGTATCCTTCTGTTGTCCCCATTGCCCAACAAGAGGGAGGATTCCTCTGAAACAATGAAAGAGTGATAGGTAGAGCCAGCTATTTCATTTTGTTGCAATAATGGCCTGAGGATGATTTTCTGATGGAGCTATAGAGGAGCTGACCTTTTGCAGAGTTACTGAGTGTTCTACAGAGGAACAGGGGTTTCTGTGGCTCTTTGATCATTGTGTGGCCAATACACTGTGGGTTCTCCACCTCAGGATGAGACTACCTTGATTCTCAAGATGCTGCTTAGAATTTTTTTAAGCACTTCCTTTACATATTTTATTCTTGTTTCTTTGTTACTTCTCACGGGAAGAAAATATGTAGCTAAATTCAACCAAGTAAATAAGACAAAAACAAAAAAATTGTGCATTTGTTCAGTATTACATGTAAATCTGATAGGTACAGACCTCAACTCTGTATTGTGAAAATCGCTGTTTTAAAAGTATTGTCACATTGCTTTACAGAAAACAATAGTTTCCTGACCTCTCTGGGTTACTCAGATGCAAGTCAGGAGAGATTTTTGACTATTTATGTTGATTTCAGTCTAGCTGTGGTTTTACAGGATATAAAATATGGTGAATTCAACAGCATGCCATGAAAATCACTCAGCAAAGTATTCTTTTAGCTGTAATGCTCTTTTAATTTCAAAATGTCAAAAATGTCAAAATTCCACAATATATCTTGCAGAATCCCACAAAATCTGGCAAATTGCACCGAAGACATCTAGGGTTTTTTTAGCTGAAAGCATTGTAGATTCAGTGTCTGGAAAGCCTTACATTTGAGATGTGTGTATGCGTTACGAATATGAAACACAATGTAGGTTTTACTCCCATGGAGAAAAAGTGCTTAAAATTGATTAAGTGAATCTCCCCAGTTTTAAAGCATTTTTTTGTCTTCATGTTTCTTTCATGAAAGTTCTTTCCCGTTTAACAAAAAGAAACAAACAGAACCCTGATGTGATATTGATGTGGTCCTTCTAGGAGCTTCAGAAAGGACATACTCTTTTCTCTGCACATGTACATGCTGTCTTTGAGATCTGCAGATGTTTGGATGCAATATGAATAGAGTATACAGTCCTTTAAGATCGTCCATTCCTTTCACTGCCAAATGCAGTGGAGGTTCAGAAGGCGCAGAAATTGTAGAAATAGATTTAGGTTTCAACTGACTGTATTATTCAAGCCAACACATCCAGCATCTTATTATGAGAATTGTATAAGAATAATTAATACACGTTCCACCTCTACGTACTGAGAAAGGAAACACAGGGAATCTAAAAGTGAGCGGATCAGAAATCTTCTTTGTGGTAATAATGAGGTTGTAGAAATGGAACTTACCATATTTAAAGCAAAGCTGTCAGGATCATGTGGGTAAATGCATAACAGAAGGAAAGGATTAGGAAGATGAAGGTATCTTTGCATTGCTTGGAAAAGTATTTTGAAAGATACAGATGTTAAATTTTATTTAAAGAAGGATTTTTAAGCTGGAGCTCTGCACCATTTAATTTCGCCGGCTTGGATGGAGTTCCTTATGTTAGATATGTCTGGGAACATATTATGATTCTAAATAAGAATTTTAACTTCCGATGCAAAATAAAACAGTCTAGAGTCATAAAGACCTTGTCTGTATCATAAAAATATTCCTGTATTTGGTTTGAAAGCATGAGTGTAACTGTGCTTGTTCAAGTTCTCTCGCTTATAGAGCTTATACAACTGTGAATGGGACCTGCTGTGCAGAAAGGCTGATCTTGAACCAGCTCAGGCATATCACTACAGCTCCCCAGTGACTTGCACTCCCAGAGGTGACGATGCTCAGCGGTGGGGTTTGTGACACAGTAAGACAAAAAGTTTTGGAGGAACAGGCTAGTTCTTGAGGGTGTTGCTTAAGGCTCTGAGCAAACTCAAGAAGATGTTCAGTTAATGTTTGCAAATGTGTTTGCAGTCATAGGCTTACTTACTCTGGGGAGCAGCATGATGTTGAAATGTTATGTGTTAAAACAAGCATGATGGAAAACAAAGCTAGTAGTCTTGACAGGACATTTTTTTTTAAAATACCAGCGCTGGAAAATGCTGTCTTGGACTCTGCCATAGAATTAACAGTGAGCAGTGGATCTGATTACAACTGAATTATTTTCATTTATAAAGAGACTATTTAGATACACACACACATATATATAATATGCATATTTACAGATTTTAGATAGAAGTTTTGAAGTATTATGTGAGCTTTCTTCATATTTTAGATATTCTTAAGACATCTTTCACAGCATTTTAAATGTTCAGTTAAACAAGGATGTACATTTTATATGTATATTTCTCTTTTTAAAATATCTTGATGTGTTTAAAGAAAAAAAGAATTGATATGTTGTATGATTTACAGTCTTGGAAAAAAATAACATAGTCATAACTTTGCAGTTTTTGTGATGCATGAAGATCAGATTTTTTAATGTTGGTTAATGCTTTACTAATTAAAGTGTGCATGTTAATTAAAGCAGAGGCTAATGTTAATTACCTATATTAATGGAATCTCATGTAGCACCTGCCTGAAGCAATGGGTTCAATTTTCAAAATATCTCAATTAAGGCTGAAACTTTTGATTTGCATCTAGTAGGGTTTCAATTAACTGCATTGCAAACTTAAATAACACACTTAAAGGGATAATATCACCAATCACATGCAGCACAGTGGAATTGGTCGGTTCAATTATTGACTACGGCTATGAGAGCTTTCACAGTTGGCAGGTAAGTACTATGGTATTGGCAAGTGATTATTGTCTAGGGCTGTCATCACTTCTGTGGCTGTTGTAAGAGAGATGTTAAATTGCTGTACTTGGGTCTCACTGCAATTCCATTGCTGAGGGAGACAAAAATAGAATGATGTTTGCTCACATCCAGCATTTAATGGTGAAGATTCAGCTTGTTCCTCTGAAATAAATGACCACTGTTCCATGACATGGTAAGGCATTTTATCAAATGGGAAAGCAGCATTTGTGATAAAGTGCGCAATGTTGCAGTGTACTTCTCAGCCAAGCCAAGAGATGTGATTGTATTCCCAATCTCTGTTTCAGCCACCACAGCATTACGTGTTGACATAGGAGCTTTTAATGAGCAGCTTCAGGAAGCGATTAACAAAGCACTAGAAATAGATGCAATCATGCTGATTGGGAATCCTACCTAAGCTCCATAAACAAGACCGTAATGTCCTGCTACCATACAACTTTCTATGGTAATTATTCCTGATAGCTCCAAGACTTGAACTTGTAATCTGAGCCTACTCCAATAAGGCATTGATGGTTCAGTTAGAATGAAACCAAGATCCAAAAAAAAGCATGCTAACTTTTGTTGGTTTGGACACACAGTTGAAGAATGGATGTAGGGTTCTGTGGTAGGATCCAAATTTTGTTTGTACATGTAAAGCAAAAATATCTCCAGGCGTAATTCCTATGTGGCCTCTGTGGAAACAAAGCACTAGAGAGTCAGTTTTCAACCATGCTCAGCAAAGAACCTGGAGCACAAGGTTAGCCTGTGACTATATTATCAGGACCTCTCACGTTTACATATATATTATCCTGCTAAAAATGTGCTTAGGCCTTAGACCATCCCACTATACTGGATGCTGACTATCTGTATAATAGATTGCCTGTGCCTATTAATAAAAGCTGTAATATTCCATTGTAACACTCAGGCTTAATGCCTCCATTTTAATTAATGCTATGACAAAAGCAAAAACTCTTCGCAGTATCAATCAATCTGTTTAAGGAATTTATGAGATTAGAATAAAAACCTTTTACCAAACTCCATTTAAAATATTTGTTTTAAAATATTGTAACAACCCTTGACATACGAGTTGTCAGTATATGAACCTCTCTTGGGTCTAGATTAATCAGTGGTAATGATTTTTGTTGCTGTTTTCACTTCTGAGGAGCCTGTGTCCCATGTCATGTTGTACGGTCATAAGATGGTTTAGAACTCACACTTTTTTTGTCTCTGGAAACAGATTAAGGTCTATCATAATCTGAGCACCCAGGAACCCCACGTAGTAATACTCAACTTCTTTAATGGTATGATGTTTTTTACATGTACTCTATGGTGACAAAGTATTGTCTTATTTATCATTACTGGAAATGTGTGTCTTTTAGTTAAAGCTTTCCCTTGACAGATATTTTTTGTAGTAATTGAACTTCAGGTTCCTTGAGTCAATACACATCTTATTATAGCTGCAGAAAAGTTATATTTTCATGGGTCAGGTGTTAAACTAAAAAGATGCAGCAGGTATGCATATTATACTGTAATATGTTATTGTCATCTCAGTTATACTTCCTAATATTGTTTGAAGGAAAAAGATTAAATTATGCAATTGTATAGTCACATGAACATTTGTTACACACGTCATTTTTGCACATCTACATCTTGAGAGGGGTGATTTTGCTACTCTTTGCCAGTCTGCTTTGGACCTGGCTTCTTTTCCTAGTGAAATTAAAATGTTTGTTCGTATCCATTTATATATCTGTCTAAACTAAAGTAAAAATAGCTAAATGTCTCCTATTTGTTGAACTCTTGGTAGCACAGAATACTATAACAATAAATCTTGTATTAATTTGGCATTTTTAGCTACATTCTAAATGAGGAATAATACGGCACCAAACTGGCAGTATCTTGTGTAATGGTCATGTCTTTGATGAAAATCTGTTGAAATCATTGTATTTACAAGATTACTGAGTTTAGGTCTCCCTGGGTATTAGTTGGCCCAAAGGCACTTAGCCAATTAAGGCTATTGGAAAAAATGCAAGTAATCCAACCTGAAGCTTTCTGAAAGGAATCTTTAACACCATTTACTTCTTTTGCTGTATAGGGACTGTAATATAGCACTTTCAATATCTTGGGTATGCTTGGTTTGGTTTTATTTAGCTGGGGTGTTTTTGTTAGGTATGAGAGAGAGAAAGAAGTTTAATTCATTGTTCAAATTACAATATAATATTATATAAAAAGCATCCTGAATAAGTGATTCTACAGTATCATTTCATTAGGGAACAAGGAAGAAGAAGGCCATGCAAATTTCGATGGATTTTTATCAATGGTGATTTGAAAGGCATGCATGTAAAGTTCTTATTCTTACGTTTTGGCATATGTAGTCTTCCTGGAATGTTTGCTGCATGAGTAAGTCCAGACCTTAGGTGCTTTAGCCAAATCAGGTGTGCGGGTTTGGTCCTGGGGTCATGACAAGTTTGTAACGGAGGTCTTGGGGAAGAGTAAAACAACTACAAGTACACAGAAGTACATAGCATGTAGTCTGTTATACTGTGGTGTTTTCAACAAAAATGGAAGGAGCAAAGGAGTTGAGTCCCATTAGATAGTGATGGGCTAGAATGTATGGTATTTTTGTTAAAGGGTTCACATAAGACCCAATTGTGCAGTCTTTACTCTGGCAAAATTCCCTTTTATACTGTGGAAAGCTTTCCTAAATACAGTATCTAAAGAATGGGAGTGCTGGATATTGGCTTTTCTTTTAAAGTTATTTTTGGAGCTTTGACACACATAACATAGATGTGAATCAAAATCTACCTTAAAGCGCTGAGATAAAAGGTTTCCACTAAATTTTGTCTTGATAATGCAATAAAATGTTATCACATTAGAATCCTTGTCAAAGTAAGGTGTCTAACATGTTTCTGAAAAGGCAGCATTTGTAAAAAAAAAAAAGAAGTTTTTATTGTTAGAAGAGAGATGTCACTTTTATTATATTTTAGGGCTTTAATTGTTCTGTTACTTTGTCTTAGCCTTGAACAATCTCTCTACACAAGTGGATCATATCTTAATATTTTATATGTATATATAAACTGAGGTTTTTAAAAATAATTTTATATCACATCTGTTTTTACTGCATGTTGCTGCATGTCTCTAGAGACATACAGCATTTTTATTTTCATGTAAATTTATATTAGTTACAGTCTCCAGCTGTTTTAGATATAGGATCATTTCCTGTTGGTACAGTTTCCAGGACAATTCCCTTTTTTTCTTCTCAGAAGAATGAGAAATTTAATTTAACAAAGACATCCTATAATTGCCTTTGTATCTAGCAAGGTATCTAGCAATCTAAATATTTTATTTTATTTAAAACATCTGTCTACATAATATCATATGACTATACAAGCCTATATCAGCCTTCTGAAAGACAGCTGCTGCCACTTTTATTTAATTTATAAGAGACCAACAAAATTGCTCCTTAAGATAAAGCCCGTCTGCCACTGAGTCATATATAAAAAAATTTTGCAAGATGAAAATTGCTTGCATTTACAGTTCTTGTTAAACTAATCTAGGTCTTTTTCAAATTTAGAAGCATCGTTTTTCCTTTTCCCTCTGCGCGCCCCCCCCCCCCCCCCCCCGATCACTATGGAAACATAGGAGCTTTACATATACGTTTTTTAGAAGCTCATTTTATTAAGATTGAAGGTACATTTCTTTTTAAGATGAAATGCAAACTAGAGTCGCATCTTAATTGCTCGCTTGTGGGATCTATTTATCTCCTGCTATCTTCATTTGCACAAACATTTGGTGCAAATTATACTGGTCAGAATTTTCATGCAGTTTTTCAGAAAATATATAGGGGAAGTGGTAATGTCAATATAGATCTTTATCTGTTTTGTGTTGCTAAGCTTTCTTTGCACTGATTGTAAACTGTTTCTTTGTATGAAGCAGCTCATACTGAAAGGAAGACGTTTAATAGATAGTATCAATTTAGGCACAGCAGCCATCCTAGAAAAATAGACATAGGCATTCTACAGTATGTCTAAATAAGACAAGTTTACCTTTTCCAGGGAAGTAATCAAAGTATTCCTTTTTGGAGAACTAAGAGTATGAAAGGAAAATGTTTATGGTTCCCTACTGGCACACCGTTATGATTGACAGGAAAAACCAACATGTATGCCACATGAGACATCTTGTTCAGGAACTTTCAGGAGGGTAGTAAATTGGTGTTGGCACAAACACAAAAAAATAAAATGACTTGATTCAGCAGTTTTCAATTCTAAATCCCCAGGCTCCAAAGAAAGAAGTAAATATTCATCAAATGATCAAAATTTATATTGATTTTTATTCTACATTAGCAGCTCAAAGTCAAGATTCTTGACAGGGTGGATGTCGGTTTGAATGATTCTCTTTGAAATAAGGATACAGGCACTGGGCTGAGTGCTACTGTGCATTCCTGAGCCATAGGAAAAGACTATTAGAACCCTAGGAAGCTAAATTTTTTAAAGAATAGCATAAAGGCATGCTTGTTCTGTACTGTTTTGATAACTAAATTGTTGTTATTAGTATGTAAAGTAATTCTTGTTGTTCCTGCTTTACTCCATCCTTTCCATTATCATCTAAGGACAACTTTTCTGTAGTACTTCAAAGGGGAACAGTAGTTCACGTACTATAGTAACCGAGTTAATATCAGTACTTCCCAAAGTAAGTGTATTTTAGAGTGAAGTGCTAGCCTGGCAGAGCAAAGGAAGCAAAGATTGTATCTGCACATTATACATCTTTAATTTTGCAGTTTCTGCCAGGGAGTAAATAAAGATCTTGGGGGAGGGGGTGGGGGAAGGAGGATGGAAATCCAGAGGAAGAGAATGTGAGCATGAATGCAGCACTGAAACACAAATGTGATGACTGTGATTACCGAGCTGTGAGATTTAATGAGAAAGCCTGTATTAGAGTGAAGTAGAAAATCATAACCATCACCTCTAGTCTATAGGAGTATAATTGGATCCCAGCCTCCAGCAAAAAGTAAATAAATAAGTTAGTGATATTTTTAACAAACTTAAATATATTGAGAATAAAAGGGGAAGTTATCTCCATTACTGTACTGTTGCAATATACTTGGGTTTTTTTAAGTATCTCAGCTTGCATTAAAATGAGATTCATTGTTGTAAAATGGAAGAAGAGAATAGTAAGTGTGTGTTTGTGGAGGGGGTTAAATAAAAAGCAAAGTGAGGCAGAAATACTGTAACTATCAAAGTGTTAACAAATTTCCCAAATGTCCTAGGTGCTTACAATTCAGCAAACATCTTTAACAGCATAGCTTTAAAATTTAATTTTACAAACATTATGGGTAATGCTTTAATAGTATGCAAATTGCAATGAAGTCAGCAGCAGCAAAGCTGACCTCTCAGCAATACAAATATTTTATGTTTAAAACAGTTATCTTTTTACAGTTCCCTCTACTTCAGTAGTTGTCAGGCGCTTCAAGAGGCTCCTCATCTGAGGATCATAAATAAACTCAAAGGAGCAGCAGTCTGTACCTGCTTTTCATACAAGGCAAGGCAGTTGTAGAAATCAACATATTAAGCTATATGTTTTGCTGTTGCTACAATAATTACTAATATTTTTACTAATAATATTTTTTTTTAATTTCCTCCAAATTATTTTTTGAATTTTCTGTTTCTGATTTTCCTCAAAACCCATCTCTCTCTCTGTCTCACATATATATGGATAGGAAAAATAATGTACAGAGAAAAATACTTAGCCTGAATTTCCCTGCCGTTATTAAATAAATTAATTAAGTAACATGTAGTTTTTATCCTCCTTCATAGTCTGCCTATTCTTACTTAATCTTGCGGTGGAGACAGTCCTGTGTTCATATCTGGACAATTTTATATCATTAGTAGTTCAATATCTAAAAACTTGTTGAAAAAAAAAAAAAATTCTCCCTATAAGAGGAGAAAAAGTGATATTAATTTAAAAACAAAACAAAACACTTACATTGTATGGTAAGAAAACATTCCCATCTCTAGGGGTAATATACCATCAAATAGACTATCTAGGCATGGAAAGAATCTCCTTCAATTTCAGAACAAGTCAAATAAGCATTCAATGAGAGTCTTTGAGGTACACTCAGTGTAGGAGTTTGGACTTGAAAATGTTTGACACTGTTGAGCCTCTCAAGATTTTTGACTGAAAATATTGAATCGAAAGGAGGCTTTAGCTCAAAACTTCTGCAATTTTGTAAGTTGGTATGTATAGGAAATTGTGGAACTAGTTGTTAAACATATACATATATATTTGTAATGATTAGGTTAATAGATATGAAACATTTCTCAAGCATATAAAAGTTTAAAATGGAGCTACTCAGAAAAAAAGTTTATGCGCTAATAATTACTATGTAACATGCTCACAAATTATGTAATATTATAGAAAACAAATTTCATATTTTTTCTGTAATATGGCATCATCTTAGTAGTCATTTCTACATTTTATGTCGGTTCCTTTCAGCATAAGTAATAGAATGATACAAAAATCTCTGTTCATGAAAAAATATCAAAACATAAACCAGGAATACTATTACAGTATGGTAAAATCAATTAGAAGTCAATGCGTATTACCAAAGTAACTTCAGATTCATACATTGCAAGTTTAAAGCAGTAAATAATTACCTTATATTTACTTCCAAATGAGATTTTTCAATATAATAAATTCAGATAACTTGGAAGCCACTTTCTACAAGTAAGTCATCAGGTTTCACTTCACTGTAAGGCAGTACAGCTCCCAACGGTGAGAAAAGAGATTTCTCCAAAATATGCACAAAGTAGATCTCTGAGCAAAATTTCCAAGCAAAAGGCCGTAACATTTTTATATTAGCTCAGTCATGCCTTCCTGGAATGTGTTGGGTAGTTTTCCCTAGGAGGTATTGGTTTTGCAAGACCTACCTTCCCTTATTATTTTCAAATAGAAACATACATGTCAATCTGCTGCAGTGATGGGGGCGGAGAAATGTGCACTGTCACTCTGGAATTGCTCTTGCACGTGGGTGCTGTCCTGAATTCTGAACACTGGTACCCTCAACCGTAAGGGCATGGCCATTTTGAATGCCCAGCCCTACAGATCGAGTTAGGTGCATTGCCTGTCCACGTAGTTTGGTACACAGCCTTTTAGAGGAGCATGACTTTTAGAAGTATCAGTGCTTTGGATCATAGGCAGACTCTTTAACAATCTCTTTTTAAGCCACTTCATTGCTCTAAAAGTGCAAACAGAGGGAATGGTAGGAACAATCAGAACTGTGCAAATAGTGGAGGTTTTAATTAAGTAAGATTAAGTTTACAATTTTAGCACATTGAGGAAAGACTTTCTATGTCTGACTAGTCTTTCCTCTTCCTGACTACTTGGGGATCTTGAGGCTGGCCCAGAAACGTATTCAACCTTGTGTTTAAGTACAACAGATCTGTGTCCTGACCTCCTATAACAAATTGTTTTCTTTGCCAAACAGGAAAGAAACCAAGGCAAAAAGTTGTGCTGATGAATTGCTGCTTTAATAAGACAAATTCTTCTGGGCTTGTAAGAACGGGACTGTTTGGGCTTACAGTTCTTGTGGCATGTGAAGAGGTGTCACTGAAGGAGCTGGAAAGCATGTGGCAGTTTTGATGAAATGCACTCTAACCATTATGTTGATGGGTTCAGCTGGATCTGCATCCTTGTTAATTTGTATACTCTGCCTGGTTTTAGCAAGCGCTACTCTGTCATCCCAGCCCTTTCTGTTGTCAGTGCAAGCCTGTTCTCCATCTGGCCCCCGGTTATTACAAACCCTTCTTTTGCATCCTGCCTGTCACTCTCTTGTTCTGCGGGCTAGAGATGCAGACCTGCAAGACAAGAGAAGTAGCAAAAGATACTGGCCATTGTTCAGTTCCCATTCTTACAAGGACTTTTTTTCACCTCACAATTTTGGGATGCTATTGTGAGAAACTATTCAGAGTCTTGGAAGTCTCTGGAGAGGTTAATCCTTTCATACTTCTCTTCAATGCTTTTTGGTATTTGTGATATAGGGAACTTCTCTGGGTACATAGCTGAGATCTGTTTGATGCACAGGGCATGCCACATTCTTGTGTTGTATTTAATGTTACACTGAGCAGAACCAAAGGCAGAGGGACAGTCAGGAATTAGTCACCAGAGTTCCAGATTTTAAATTAAGAGCATGATCAGGACACCTCCATGGATTTGGGCAGACAATGCTGCTGAGGCCATGCTACTGATTGCATTTGCACTCCACAGTCCTGAAGTCACAGGTCATGTTCCTAATCTTTATAACAAAACAGCAAAAAACCTATGTATTTCTGAAAGCCGAGGGAAACCCTTGAAAAAGGTATTGCTGTTATTTACTGGCTTTTTTTTTCTTTTTTTCCCCCTGTTATTTCTGATGGCTCTGGGAACTGCCTGAATTTCTGTCTTGCTATAACACAGCCCTACTTTATCTAAAATTTCATTTTATGGTTCCTGTGGACAGGCTTAAAATTCACTGTGCTGTTACTACTGTTAGTTTAACTCTATGATGAGTTTAAGTACCTTGATAAGTAAGAATGTCGTTGCCTTGTAATTTTGCTCATTCTATGTGGAAGTTTCACATTGTTGTGATGGTTTTAGTACACTGAAAAACAAAGTGATAAAGTTATTACCAATATAAAAGCATTTCTGAGATTGATGATGATAAAAACACTTTGCTAAGATTTTAACTGGTAACAAGCATGCCCTGATTAACAGAATTAATTTCCTGCATGATCAAAACACAGCGTGTCCTTTGTAATAGGACTATCAAATATTCAGCTCTCAGTAAACACATTTTATGATATAGGATTATTTTTTAATCTGATTCAGTCCTGAAGAGAGTGTGCAAGATGAAGGATGGAAGAGGCAGGGGAGCCAAAAACAGGAAGGGTAACAGACTAAGAAAGAAGTCAACTGCAGCAAGGTCTGTTTTAATTATGCAGAGGCGGGGGGGGGGGGAGGGAGGAAAGAAAAAAAACAACAGAAGATAAGAGTTACTATCCCGCTTCAAGAACAAAACCAAATGCCTACACATAAGGTAGAAGCAGTACTTCCAAGAAGTCACTTGAAGTCCAAGAAGCCTGACACTGCCAAGTGATGGACTTGATGATCTTAAAAGTCTTTTGCAACCTAAATGTTTCTTTTCCAACCTAAACGTTTCTATGATTCTGTTGTACAATGCCATTTAAAATGCCAGGGTGACTTCTTGGAAGTACTGCTTCTACCCTAAGTGTTTTCAGCAACAGATCTGTTGGCTGGCTATGGGGATGGAGTGGTGGATGGTCAAGTCTGTCTGTATAGAGTCTTTGCTCAAACTCTTGCCTGCCAAAGAACTCTTTCTGTAAGCTACATCTCCATGGAAGATATTTTGAACTGTGTACTCCTCAACATCATTTTGTTCAGTAGCTGCATCTGTAACACAGCCAGGGTCTGTTTCATGTCGTGTAATAAAGCCTTCTCCACAACTTTATAATGTGGAGAAATAGACAGACTATTGTGACAGAAAACAATAAAAAATGCTTGAGGGCACAGATATGACCACATAAATGCTACTGTGATCAACTTAATTCTGGTAAGAAATTACTCCCAAATTTATCTCTCAAAAAATTCACCACTTACAAAGATATAAAGATTGCCAAGCTGGGATGTGCATCCTTTTAGAATGGTGCAGCTGAGTTTGCACGTCTATAAAATATATATATAGGTGAGTCTTCTAAGTCTACATTCTGCATAATGCCATCTGACAACCTCCTTGTTTGGTGGAAACTGGAATTTGTGCTTTAATTTAAGAGACAATGTTTTTATCCAGCTTAAGTTCAACTAATGGCAGAGGAACTGAACTGTCTGTATTTCATATGCAATTCTATAGTAATTACAGTCTAGTGTGGCAGTGGTATAGCTTCTCTACAGCACTGTAGAGAAAGGATAATGCAAGATAGGATACTTTCATAATTCATATTCAACTGAATGTATTATAATTTGTATATTTAAAACACAGAATAGTTTGCTTACAGTAACATAGTTCATAACAAAAGACTTGTGCTCCCTAGGAAACAGTGTCTGAAAATACTTTCAACACCAATTCAGTGATATTTATTCTAGTACATTCCAATATAAAAAAATTTTACAGCAGAACAACACTAGCACTGAGTTCTAATCTCCCATTTACATTGGTGTAAATTTTGAGAATCTCATTTGACACTCTATACAATATAACCTTTCAATCTCCTTCCTCCCACAGTAACAACTACTATCCCTTGTCTTGTCTTTCTCCACTTCAGAATGAGGTCATTCTAACATGTAGGTCTAACAAGAAATACAATGTATTTTCATTGATTTGTATTGTCACTGATTACCCCTTCGTGTTATGTAGTGATCTGTATAGTAAAGGACATTCTATGTTGTCATGCAAAGCCAGTCTTAAGGAACAGATTCTGTACGCCAGGCTCCCTCAGTTTATTTATTAGGTCTTGCTTTTTAGAAAATGAGCTTTCTGACAGTAGCCTTGAAAATATTTACCATTATTAATCGATCACTAGAACTGAATATTTGGCAGTAGTATAGAATTTTTTCACTGTTTTTCCCAGAGACTACTGTTTTTTCATAGTCTTGTTTAGAGATTGGATCCTTCAGGCTCAGGAAAATGAGAGCATTTTGTCATTTGATTATTGGAAATGTCTCAGTTTAATTTACAATGGAATATTGTAAACTCATTCCATCCTGGTAGGACAGTGACTGTTAGAGAATCTGTACAAGTGTGTAACCAGACCATCACCAGCATCTTTATTGTGTTTTTACTGCGAAAATGGTCACTTAGAAGAGGACCATGAAGTGGAAAACAACTGCTGGGTGTCATTCCTTGGCATTTTTTTCCATGTTCAATTTTTCACTGATTCTGACTTGCTACATCCTCTGAAAAAAAAGAAGAAACTGAATTCCACTTCTAAGATGGGGCACTAAGAGTAAATGAATGATTGCCTCCCACCCAATTTCTGTTACATATATTTGGGATGATGTGTATCTCAGTGGACTTTCTCAGGACTTGCTAGATTTCCATATCAGTAGAGGTGTGTTTGTGATAGAGAGTAAATTCTTATAGTTGCGTTAAGTAGCAAGAAAGCATATGTAGGGCAATCTGAAAATGGACACTTAAAATAAGCTAGAAGGTAAAGCAAGTAGCTTTTCTATATTTGATTAGCAAATAATAAAGATGCTACTTTATTCTGCCAGAATACTGCAAAACTAGTCCTTCATTATTATTAAAGATTTTAAGTTGAAAATAAATTGCAGTAGATTTATTGCATATCTGTGCTGTATACTATTTTCTAGATTGTGCCTTGTGCCTGTTAGTTCAGCTTCTGCAGAATGTAGCTTTTGAGACTTAAACTGATCAATACCTACTTGAGGTCTTCAAAGCCTCTTTGGATTTGCAGTTGATATCAGTAGAACAGGGACAAAAAAATGCTGAAGTACAACAGTGAGATAGATGAATTCATACAGAAAAGAAATCAGAGAGATCCATCTGAAACTCTACGGTGCCTGAGTTTGAGTTACTGTAAGTATTTGGAATAGTTGAAGACAGAAATTGGGTTTAAAAACAAAAATAGTTGATTTATAGAGGGATCATTTCTGAAGTACAAGAACTGGGACACAATTGCTTGTATTCAGGATTCATAGAGTATGATGTTGATGGAGTTCATAATCCTCAGTACAAGAGGGTCTTATAGCTGTGAGGCAGAAATAGTGGATTCTCATTCATCCCTTTCCATATATTCACTTACTCTTTCTATCCTGCTTTTCCATTCACCCCCTATTCTATTTCATCCTCCTTTTTCTTCTCCCATTTTCCGTATACATTAATGATTTGCCTGTTTACAAATATTTTTGCAAGTGAACAGAGAATGAAAGTTCTGTGAAAAGCTGCTTTCTTTATTTTTTCCATTTGTTATTTCAAAATACAGAGGAAATTATAGGGAGGGGAATTAGAAAATGCCAAAAAAAAGTGTATATCAAGTATTGGGATAGTTGTGCTATTTGAGAAATAGCATGTGTTCATACAGTTCAGAGCTGAGTTTTAATTCATATGTGTGAGGATCCAGAGTTTAGGCTACATATGAATTCCCTCCTTTTGGAGTAGTGGGGTAGGGGGGAGGATGGGGAAGAGCGGGTTGTATACATAATTTCAACAACAGCCAACCCACCCCCAAAGCAAAAAACTCACCCAAAAAACCACCTAAAACCCATAGGAAAAAAGCAAGAATTACTTATCTTGATTTCCAAACCCATCCTGAAAATCAGGGAAATTATTTGCTTAAAGTTTTCCACAAGATTTCACCTCTAGGCTTAAAACAATCACAGAAGATTTTAATTGATAATGTAGTTGGTTTAGAAAGTTACTGGTCATTCATAACAGGGCTTTTGACTGGAACTGTCACGTCAACCATAACTAAAATAAAAATAACCAGTGAATAACTGCTTTCTGGTAAGAATAAATTACAAGAACAAATTCATAGCCTTATGTGCACTATTCAAAATATTCAGCTGGAAGATTATCCTTACTGAGGAAGAATCCTTCCAAAAAAAAAATTTGATGAGGAACCCCTGTATACTATGGAAAAGGATTGTTTATCAACTTAAAGAAAAATGCTCTTAGAATCATAGAATCACAGAATCGTTAAGGTTGGAAAAGACCCTTAAGATCACCGAGTCCAACCGTTAACCTATCACTGCCAAGTTCACCGCTAAACCATGTTCTCAAGCACCGCATCTACCCTTCTTTTAAATACCTCCAGGGATGGAGACTCAACCACTTCCCTGGGCAGCCTGTTCCAATGCCTGACTAGCCTTTCGGTGAAGAAGTTTTTCCTAATATCCAACCTAAACTTCCCCTGGCGCAGCTTGAGGCCATTTCCTCTCATCCTATCGCTTGTTACTAGGGAGAAGAGACCGACCCCCACCTCACTACAACCTCCTTTCAGGTAGTTGTAGAAAGCAATAAGGTCGCCCCTCAGCCTCCTCTTCTCCAGACTAAACAACCCCAGCTCCTTCAGCCGCTCCTCATGAGACTTGTGCTCTAGACCCTTCACCAGCTTCGTTGCCCTCCTCTGGACACGCTCCAGCACCTCGGTGTCCTTCTTGTAGTGAGAGGCCCAAAACTGAACACAGTACTCGAGGTGCGGCCTCACCAGTGCCGAGTACAGGGGCACTATCACCTCCCTGGTCCTGCTGGCCACACTATTCCTGATACAAGCCAGGATGCCATTGGCCCTCTTGGCCACCTGAGCACACTGCTGGCTCACGTTCAGGCGGCTGTCAACCAACACCCCCAGGTCCTTTTCTGCCAGGCAGCTCTCCAGCCACTCCTCCCCCAGCCTGTAGCATTGCATGGGGTTGTTGTGACCCAAGTGCAGGACTCGGCACTGAGCCTTGTTGAATCTCATACAGTTGGCCCCGGCCCAATGACCCAGCCTGTCCAGGTCCCTCTGCAGGGCCTTCCTACCCTCCAGCAGATCAACACTTCCACCCAGCTTGGTGTCATCTGCAAACTTACTGAGGGTGCACTCGATCCCCTCATCCAGATCATCAGTGAAGATATTGAACAGGACCGGCCCCAACACTGAGCCCTGGGGAACACCACTCGTGACCGGCCGCCAACTGGATTTGACTCCATTCACCACCACTCTCTGGGCTCGGCCATCCAGCCAGTTTTTAACCCAGTGCAGAGTGCACTTATCCAAGCCGCGAGCAGCCAGCTTCTCCAGGAGAATGCTGTGGGAGACAGTGTCAAAGGCCTTACTAAAGTCCAGGTAGACAACATCCACAGCCTTCCCCTCATCCACTAAGCGGGTCACCTTGTCATAGAAGGAGATCAGGTTAGTGAAGCAGGACCTCCCTTTCATAAACCCATGCTGGCTGGGCCTGATCCCCCGGTTGTCCCGCACGTGCCGCGTAACGGCACTAAGGATGATCTGCTCCATGACCTTTCCCGGCACCGAGGTCAGGCTGACAGGCCTGTAGTTCCCCGGATCCTCCTTCCGACCCTTGGATTGGAAATGGAACAGGAAGGTGATGACCTTTGACCCTTGGGAATGGAAGGGGAACAGGAAGGTGATGATGTCTGTTTATCTGCTGCTTTTGTTCATTTCTGAGTTATATAAACAGCAGTTTTAATTACAGTTTCTGAAAGAGCATGTTTTATAGCTCTCTCAAACCTTAATGTTTTACTCTAACTGGACAGTCCTAACTAATTAGTCTTGTATTCAGGTAATGTTTCTTCATTGGTAACCCTGTGTGGTTTAATTTTCCACTATTTCAGACTAGGTGTGAAAGCCTTGTATTTCGTTTATGTGCACACTGAAAGACCTGCATGGTTTACTTTGAATTTTTATCTTCTGTGTCCTTGGAAAATTGCTAGTATTTTTTGTTGTTGGTTTTTTTTTTTTAATTTCTCAAAAACATATTGGGGTTTACTGCCAAACATAACAAATCTCACTGTAAGAAGCAACTGAAAGAGAAAGCTGTAAATGTTTGAAAGACAAATTTTAAAAGGAAGTGGAATTTCCAAATCATCTACATTATTACTCAGCAAAAATTGCATGAAGGCAAGGCATAAGCAAATATACGTAACTGTTATTACCACAAGCTTATAAAGACATTCCAACCTTCCTTCAGCCTTTCCCTACTGACATTCTTCAGCGCCTATTTCCCTTCACTTGCCTGCATTTTTCCTAGATTTTGCAGATTTCCCTTCTCCTCTCTGGCCCTTTCACTGCTTTCTCTTTACAGCTGCCGTTGTTCCACAGATTGGAAACGCTGTCGTGCTGTCAGCAGCGAAGCAAACCCTTCACTTCCCTGCCTCCCACAGTAGAAAATGCAAGAGAGTCCTTATACAAAATTTCCTCCATGCTTGTTGCATTTACTTGCCATGGCACCAAATAGTTAAGCAGGCATTCCGCTCCTAATGGAAATAAGAGTATGTCGTTACACAGAAGTAGCAGTTTTTGAAGCATTATCAGAATTTGCAATGCATTTTTCTTTCAATGAAGCATATTAAAAGAAAACAATAGCATATTGGTCCCAAAGTGCTTTTGAACTTACTCTACCCTCTGTTCTTTGTCCTGTTTCTAGGGGCAAGTGTGGCAAACAGCAGATTTCATCCTTTTATCATCTGGTTCTCTGAGCCCCAGAATCAAACTGATCACCACAGCTGCAATAAATAAAGTGTCTATTCAATAAGTTATGATGCCAAATATTATTCAACATTCTTCTGGCCAGGCACAGAGTCTGATGGAAAACAGCACATCTCACTTATTGCCTTTTTCCTTGCAATTAAAACTGCTGAGTAATCAGTGGACAACGCCAGATATGGGAAAGCAGAATATGAATAATGCCAATTTGCTTGGTTTTGTTTAGACTTGCTATTTAAAACAAAAATACCTATAGCAATATAGCTTTCATTAATTATGAAGCACAGGCAATGTGTTAACAATATCAGTCTTGAAGACTGTAAGAAATGTAATTTTATGTATCTACTTGTTCTGACATAGTGCGTGATTTCTAATATCTTTTTCATCCATGTCCAGACATTTTTATGCGGCATTTGATTGGATATACATCTCATGGAATATATAGCACATTCTCTGATAGAAACTTCAATAGTTCGGTTCTAGCATTTGGGAATACACTGTACTTTTCTCTGACTTAATGGTTCTTCCTTTTTTGCTATCATGCAAGGAGACAAATGATGGTGTGAATCATTTGGTTTAAATTGTTGCAGTCCAAAAGTATTTGTTTTAAATGCATTCTTTCTGAATTTTTTTTTTTAAAAATTCTGTTGTGTTTTTTTTTTCTCTTTGTTTTCTTTTTCTAGGCTGAGGTTCAGCTATGCTATCTGGAAGCACAAAGAGATGCTGTTGAACAGATGTCCTTAAAGCTGTACAGTGAGCAGTACAACAGTAGTAGCAAGCGAAAGGAAGAGTTTGCTGATATGTCAAAAGTTCACACAGTGGGAAGTAATGGGTAGGGAACTATTCTTTTTGTTGTTTTATTCTCACTGATCTGTATTTTTTTTTACATGATATACTTTCTCTTACTTCTGGTTAACCAGGATTTTTCTTCCTAGGCCAAGAGGCAGGGGAAAACTCTATATTATTTTTTTTTCCATATATGAATGCAAAAAATAATGGCTTCTGGATAATTTATCCAAATCATGGTTTGTTCATAGGATTACCTAACATTATCTAATAGCAATCCATTATTTTGATTTTTAAAAATGTAATGTGTCCTTTTGCTTCAAGCTTTTCTCCTCCAATGACTTCGTATCTTTTGATTTCTTAGCATCTTCCAAGGCAGCATCTTTACGATGTATTAATATTTCTGCAAGACAATTCTCTATAATCATTATTCTACTTGTGACTCGGAAATATGAATGTGAAGCCATTCACTTATAGTCCACCAGTTCAAACATCCCAGTTTTGTACTTCTAGAAAACTTTAATTTTTACTCTTTCCCCTTGACTTGGTCTTCTCAGTCTGTTTTTTAATAAATGTAAACACACCCCCCCCGATATTATATATGTAAGTGTATATATAAAAGCACTCTTTCTTAATAGTTTGAGCAAACCAAGAAAACTGGTTGTTCTGGCTTAAGACTTTTTCTTGAAGGTCTTTTGAAAACCATATCTTCTAACTGCTAGCTCCCCTAAATGAACATAAGAATATACCTGTGAGTTCATAATAGTGTGGAGCAAAAGCTGTTCAAAGGAGCCAGCTGGTGCTCATTGCTTGGGTACACCTTCATCCTGATAGAATTTTTCTTGTAACCAGTAAATACAGTAGAACTTTTGCCTGCAGTTTCCTATGCAAGGAAAGTCATTGACCGAGGTGTTCATGAGTTCTTTATCTCCCGAACTTCCTTTTCCAATTGTTAACTCAATGTTGCGGTCTTGGAAACACAGTTTTATTAAATTACCGACTGTAAAGATAAATGAGCCTTGTAAACATCCCCTCTTATTATACGGAAAGATGACTGTTTTAGAAAAGTTGATGTGGGCTAATTATGTAGGATTACTGAGATCTTGATTACATATGCAGAAATCTGTCAGATTCTCAAACACGCCAGTGCAGCTAGTGCCAACCATAAAAATAATTTGTTCAGAATTGGTGTGTATATGTATATAAATGTGTACTGGGGTCTACACGTTCAAAAACAGCTTCTAATTTTGCAGCCACAGTTGAATGTGAGCAAGACTTAAGGGTGGAATTTTGTGTGGGACTTAAGACAGTAAGACTTCAACAAATGTTTGATTTTATTGAGGATAGGGGATATAAAGCTTTCAGCCTCATGGAAAAATCCAGTTTGTAGCTCTACATACCACATGTGTAAAGCAAATAGGCTCCTAAACATACTTGTTTGCACTTGTCATTACATGCTTGTTACTGGGAACAGTAACCTACTAGTGTTCCCTGCCTTTTCTGTGCTGTGGCCACCTTTCTGGGCCCTTATGGCCACCCCAGCCCTTAGAGGCTCAACAGTGGCTTAAGGGGCCAAAGGACCAGAGGGAGACAAATACAATACCATGTGTTCAGCCATTGTAGAAACTAGCGTGGGCTGAATTCAGATGGAAAACTTCCAGTTGAACCAGTCTGAGGTATTGTATTGAACACAATGGAGATGCCTTTCAGCTCTTTGAAAATACAGTTGATACAACATTTCCCTACTGCATAAAAACTGTGGACAAAAAAAACTGTGGACAGAAATTCCACAGTAGGATGACCTAGCTAGAGACTGAGATCTCTACAGAGAAGGGGCCATTTGCATAACTGGGAAAATTAGGATATCTATCCATTAGCTGTTGTGGAAGTTTGACCTAGGAGAAAGAAGAGTGTCTACAGGGAGAACAAGAGTTATTGTAGATGGAGAATCATTTACATAGTGGGGGGAAAGATCTGGGAGGTGACTTTGTGTAGGAAATAGCTAAACTGAGATAGGTAAGGTAGTATCTGCAGAATAGGGTGATGCTAGTGCGTGTGTAAAGAACAGGAGATTTCCTGCAGAACAGCGATCTTGTTACAACAGCGACAGAAAGGATTTACATGTATGTGCATGGAAATGGCTAAAGTGACAATGAAAGAGAAGAGAATGAATATCCACTGCAGAAGAACACCAGCTAGCAGGTAGCAAGAGGTAACCAAGAGTAGTTGAGAGCAGCTGCAAAATTTTATAGCAAATCTGGCTGGAAATATTGCATCCCCTCAAAACTGGGGAGGAGTTTATACAGGTACTATTGGGAGATACGGATACGATATTTACAGCACCATTGCACAACCTGAAGGCCAGATCCTGGGATCCTGTCATCACCGAGTATTGGGCCTTCATGGATGAGGCCTTGAGAGAAATGCATTAGAGGGGGCTTCAAGTATGCACAGAATATAAGGCAATTTTAAAGCTGTTAAGGTCAGAACTCTGATTTCTCCTGTATCCTCCTAATAAAAATATGTGTATGGAAAGGAGTTCCAAAAAACGATGACCCAGAAACTTGGAAAAACTTTTTGTCTGGCTGGATTTTTTTTTGGTAGGCGTACGAGTGTGTTTACAGTACTTCTAAATACTATGGGAGTTATGCCATCAAAGAAATAATACAAACTGGAAGTGTGTGTTAAACATGGGGAAAAAGGCTGATGGAAATAGCTTCACATTCCTTTTTATTTATTAATGCCACAGACGAACTGGTTTTCTCATGAGAAAGGTGCTCATGAATTTTCATTCAAAATAATAAATTGATGTCCACATTTTAAGAAATATGTTTAGGGTTCAAGGGATTAGACATGCAACTCTGCATATCTGATTCCCTGTTTACCAAAATAAAATATACTTCTTAATGTCATTTTAGTTATTATGTAGCTAATGGTTTTAGCTTATTAACCAACAAACCTATATTAAGGAAGCTTTAGTTACCTGTCCTTTAACTAATAGTATAGCATTCTTCTTGGCAATGTTTGAGTACTTTTAATGGAGGAATATTTTTTTGCAATAAACAGATGACCTAATTTAATCTTTTTTTAGTGATTGGTGGATTTGGGTAATCAACCGAAATTAGATCTTTTCTATAGTTCTTGCATCTGTAACATACATCAGTATTTGAGAAGTTATGCTTTCCCTGATTCTGCCTGTGGCAATATGAAAAAAAGGTCTGCTAAGCCCAGAAAAAATAGATTCTGAATAAAAAAGAAATATTCAATATACCACAGAAATACTGACAGGTACATTTTAATCTTAACCTGTCACTGATCCTACAATTGCTGGATTTTCTGAATATATTTTTAGCGGCTTAGTAACTCAGATCCTTTTCCAAATAGTAATTTAATAGTAATCAGTAGATCCATCCATTCAGATGTGAGGCATTCATTTTAAAAACAAAACTTTTTGCCTGTTTTTTTTTTTTTTAATATCAGAGTTACTTTAGAATTATTAAAAATATTGCAATCAAATCTTAAAAAAAATATTGATGATGCTTTGTAGACTGACTTCACTATCTTTAGGCTCAGGCAAATAACTGCCATAGGCAGTTTGCTTAAAAATGCTTCCAGATGGCTTTATTTTACAGCAGAAAACCAAAAAAGAGAATAGGCACAGTATGTAAACTATGGGGGGGGGAAAAATCCCCATTACATCTTCGACCCCTTCCTGGGCTTTTTCCTGTGAATCCTGTTTCTCTCAGTCTTAGTTTTGGGTTGAGTTCCTGTTTAGAACTTAACTAGAAATCAAAGTGTTCAACTGTTTCCTCGTGCTTAACTGAGTTTTATAAAGGTCAGGGGAAAGTGCTTTTGTGTGTATTTAAAGGATCGATTCATCCTATTAAACCAATAAATAGACCAATTTGGACTGTAACTAAGATGTGATTCTATAGATGCAAAGCAGGTGTTCGGATCCAGTGCATCTTCTGCCTGTTACAGTAAAATCCCAGTCCACTTACTGGTGCAGTTTCCAAAGGCATCCCATCCCATTCTGGCAGCAGCAGGTCATGAACGTTGGATGTAGGCTTTGTTTCCTGCCATCTTCCTATCTTAATTTAGATTTTTCACTGGTACAAACTGTCCAAGTCCAACTGAATCTGTACCAATTTATATGAGATGAAGTCTAGCCTCTTATATCATAAAACATATGTTTTAATAACTGTCTGTCAGTTTTATGACTTTGGATAATATTTGGATAAGATGGAAGAGAAAAAAAGGACAGTAGATACTGAAGATACAGAATGGTTATACTGCTTTCTGAGGAAGGGATAAAGATTCAGTATCACTGCAAATATACCATTCAAAATGGAGTTTAGTTTTATTGTAGTTTCAAAATGATATCTGAGTGAAATACCTCCTGAAACAGGAGAAAAGCCCTGAACTCCAAATGAAACTATTATATTTCAACAATAGTAACTTGCCCTTTTATGCTTGCTCTTCTTTATAATAGCATCATTGCTTACCTTCTCAGGGCAGCAGGCAATTTTAAGTAAGTGCACCTCATAAATTATTGAGTAAAAGTATACTAAGTACAGTGGATTAAACTAGAGAGTTACTTCAGAAGCAGGAATCAACACTTGTGCATTATACAAGACTTCCTTTGTTGTCAACTCATTGAAAATAATACCGCAGAAGGCATATGCTTTCTTCTCTCTTGCTTGCTTTCTTGCAGAAAGACAATTCTACTTGTCACAACTTTATCTATAAGCTTTCAAAATTACCATGCATATGGTATTCTAGTTAATAACAACTGAAACTGCGATAGCATTAATAACATTAAAAACATATTTAGTTTATTGTTTCTCTGTTGAAATACTGCTCATTTTTTAATGGGGTTGTTAAAAAAAGTTGTTAATAATTGGAGAAATTAGCTTTAGTGGAACATGCACTATTGTTTGATCAATATGGGAGTTTTTTGATACTACTGACAAGGCTTTTGTTAGTTCCAGTTTTGCAAGTTTGAAGATTCCTTTTTAAGGGGTATCTTTTTGACGAATGTGCAGTTTTTCAGCATGTACCTTCTGTCTTGTATCACAGTGTTTTAGAAGAATCTATGCTTTACTTATTCACTAGGCTTTCAATAGAGAATCACATTAATCCTTTTAAGCTCCTTATTCTAATGATTTATTTTGTTGAAAACCGTAGTGATCCTCCTTTGAATTTTAATGATTGCTGGCTATTCAAGGATTCATTGTTTTGACTTCCTGTCCTTACCTTTGTTTCTTACATGTCTGTAGGGAACACCTGTCTAATACTGTATCTGGCCTTAGTTCTCACTGGCTTACCATATTCACTCAAGCCTATCTTAAGGCGTTAAGTTGAAATGCTAGCTACTCATCCATGAAAATAAATGTAGGATATTTACAGAGATAGGCAGATAGACAGCAGAGGGATGGCTGAATGGATTGAGTCATTTTTCAATGAAAATAATATTTTTATATAAATTCTATCAATATGATTGTTGCAAAGTTTGCTCAATATAAAGTCAGCACTTTAAAACCATTAAATAACAACATGTAGGGGGGATTTCTACTTCAAAATTTTTGAAGCAAATGCAGTATGCCAACAGTTGTCAGGATTTGGCATCAGCTGCTGAATTTGGGTCATGGCACTGGCTTAAATTGGACTTCAGTTTTCATTTTCATCCACTCTGTATAAATACAGAATGTCTCTTTAGAAATATAACTAGGAACATCATGAGTTTTCAAGAATATATTATTCTAATACAAGATTTTAACAACTACACAGTATTTATGCATAATACATTTTGTTCCTTATCTACAGCCTTTTGGACTTTGATTCAGAATACCAGGAGCTCTGGGATTGGCTGATTGACATGGAATCCATCGTGATGGACAGCCATGACCTGATGATGTCAGAGGAGCAGCAGCAGCATCTTTACAAGGTTAGCGCTACCGTTACTGCCTTTACCTAGCTATAGAAGATCTGATTAGCTTGACAAGTCTTTCTCTCACAGGATATCGCTGCGTTCATTGTATGTATCATGGTGTCTATTAGAATTCCCTTCCCTGTCCCCAACCTCATTTCCATCCCCTGTGCGCTGACAGGCTGCACCGACATCATAATTGCAAGAAAGTTCCCTTTATCACATTCTATTTGGTGTAATTCTATAGAAGGACAAAGATTTGTCTTCAAGATGAATAGAAATAAATGAAACTGCATTAATAAATAGACTGAAACAAAATGAAGGAAAAAAATGAAATGGTAGCATTTAACAAAACGTGTTTTGATTGGAGCTTTCAGCTGGATTTTTATCCACCTTTCAGACCTCTTCTGGGAAGAAAGAAATTTGCCTTGATTTTGGTTTGCTGCTACCAGGATACAGGACTCTTCCAATTTAATTTTTATTAGTTATACATAAAGCAGACATTGTCATGTTAAGTCATCACACTTGCTTGTGATTTCAGCAAAAGGATTTTGAACTTGCATATTGATCTTCAATATGATTGCATATTGGTCTTCATCTAACACACATCTCTATATATAAAAAAATATATATACACACACACACATGGTTTCTCTTATTTCTCATAGCAGCCTTAGCCCAGAAGCTTTATCACTTCTTTTAGATAGACAGCACTTTTAAGAAGTTCCCCCAAAAGTGTGATTTGGTCCTAAAATTGATTCAGGCTTTGCTGTGTGTCTGAGAAGCTGTAGTCTACAGGTCTGAGGGGTGGGGGGGGAAAGAAAGGAGGGGCTTTCGACAGAAATATCAGGCTGCAGTAAATCTTCCTCATTTAGGCAATTTTTATTGGAGTAATTCTGACAGTTGTCATCCTTGAATTGCTTTGAGCATATGGCATATTTCAAAGAGCAGATTGTGAATCATAAAAAATAAAATTAATAACTAACCACAGAATCAGCAACAGTATAATGACAAGAAACAACTACCCTCTAGCTTTTTTTTATTTCTTATCAAGTAAATGGTACATTCAAGGTCAAATAGAAGTTGTTTTCTTTCTTTTATGATTGCATGATTTGATAATATCTTGAATAGAATTTATTTTTTCTTGCTTTGGCATCCTAACTTCTTGATGGTCTTCTTGCATTTTATTCTTTCTAATCTTAGTCGTTTTATTTAAAATACCCAGTGAGAAGGGGTTGTCACATCAGTTAAAATATGTTTATAAATGGAAATATGGTTCAGGTCCAAACTATTTTAGGCTGCGAGTTTAGTTCAGTGGCCTCCATTTCTTGCTTTGACAATCATTTCTTATTTTTGCTAATGTTCTTTTTCCTAACTTTCTAAATACTTAATCAGACTTAATCATATATTAACAGCTCTGGCCCTGGCTAGGCTCAGAAATAAACAATGTCAGAAATGGGTAAAAAGTTTCTTGCGAATCTAAAATAAGGTGTTTTGGTAGAGCCTGTCCATATAAGACCAGCTTGTGCCATGCCTAATCTAACCACTAGTTTTAATCCTATACTAAAAAGAGAAATAAACATAAATTTTAAGGAAACAATCCATCCATCAATATGAAAAGGAACAAAGCTTAAGCAGCCAGCCCAAGTATTTTAGGTGCTATTTAGGATACTTCCCTTTCTGGTATCCAAATGTAACCATTAAGAATAATTATAGATAGTAAGACTGGTATAATGATGCATGGTGAGAAGAATAAGAGAGGGCAATAATTTAAGAATTAGTTTGCAGTACAGTATGGTAGGAAAAAGAGGAACATTGTATATTCAAAATGGGAAGTAATAGTCTCTTAATGTTATGAAATTCTATATTGTGATAGGCATGACACTTCCGAAAGCAGAAAGTTTGTGCCAAAGAGAGTAGCTGAGTCTGTAGTCTGTGCAGCACAGACAAACCAGCACTGCTTCCAAAGCACAGGCAGCTTATTTGCTCTGAAGTTTCTGCAGGGAGGGCATCTGCTAATTAATAGAGCCCCCATCTCAAAAGTACCTACCTGGTAACTGCAAAACCACTTGAAGAAGGGTAGAAACAGACTGCCTGCCTTCCCGCGCTGAATATTCTCTGCATATACCTTTCCAGTGAAAGCAGCAAGCAAATTGTTAAGGATTAAAAGAAAGACTTAACTAGAAATGTGGAGTTTGATTAAGACATGACTAAGGAGTGTCCATAAAGCAGGAGTATTTGCAGGTAATGTAAAAAGCCTGAGTGCATAGCATTAAGATCTATTAGTCTTTCAAAAAAAAAAAAAAAAACCAACCACCTCCCGAAGAAGTGTTGAAAGCCCCATAATTTCAGACGTTTAAAAGTAGACAAAAGAAAACATTAGCAAATGTAATTGAGGGAACAATTCTGCACTTGCAGAGGAGAGATCAGATAAATCACTAGATCTTTATCATCCTTAATTTCAGAGACTCGTGTAACAATAAATCATGCCCTCAAAACCAGTATTAATAGTTTTATAAAACTAGCATAGTAAACCTCTGTTCTAATCAGCAGTGACACCCGTTTTATTTGGAGGCTTTTGTACAGAGTCGTGGATGGTCTAGTGCTCACAGCAAAGGAGCAGGAGCACTGCCTACACTTCACAGCGAACACAGCCATTCTGATCTGTAGGGAAAGAAATCTGCAAAGAGAAATTCAGGCAACTATTATTATCAGGATTCCTCAACGATGTGGGGAGTTATGAAAACAGCGATCTTGCTTCAGTCATCCTTTATCAGTTACAGCTTCAAATGTGAACCTGCTAATTGCACTCTCTGCGTTTTGGTGGATTTTCCTAAACCCACAGATGCCTCTTCTCAGTTATTGAGCTGACAAGTAATTGCACCTCTGAGCCAGCTCAGCAAGCTGCCTCTGCCAGGGAACCTGCTGTGGTATCACTGTTACCAAAAGTAATCATTGCCCCTAAGGAGTCTATGTATGGGAAGGAGCAATGGTAAAACAGGTAAATCGGAAGGGAAAAGCATACATTAAAGCAGCATAACATAATATATAAATGCTAAAATTGGATATGGGAAAATAAAATGTATTTTCATGGTTAGACCATTTTCCCAGTACTCTATTTTCAGATTTAATATAGATTTAAGTCAACTCTCAGCTTAATTTGTTTTGTAATATTCCAGGAGCTTCATAGTTTTTTATTAGGATCCTTATTATCTCTCTTTAACTAGGTTTTATTTTGCCCTTAATATAATAGGAGCAGCACAGCCATATTTTTTTTAACTCTAAATATGTATGTATGACTTCCTTTAGATTTCCTAGATTTTAGTGCAAAGATTTACCAAAAAAGAAAACTATTCATCCTCACTATGCTCCCCCATAGCCCTAAATGATTTCAGCTTTTCAGTCTTAAACGAGCTAATGATTTTGAAAATCAACTAGTGTTTGATAAAATGGCAGTCACGGAATGAATTGCTGACAGTTTATTTGTCCTCTAATGCTTTATCTATTAACTAAGAAAAAATTAAAAGGAGCATTTACATGTTTTTGGACTCTCACTTCCTTGTACTGCTGTAATAGCTCAGTGTAATGCCAAATGTATCATGTTTATTTCATTTTAATCTACTGCATGTGAGCCTGATCTCATAAGCTCTAAGTACACAGAACTTGCATTGACTTCAGCTTTATTCATATGCCGTTACTGGAGGATCAAACCCAAAGAATTTAAACTCTGCTAATTAGCCCTTTAGTGGGAACTTGAGTAATTCGCTACCTTGAATGTTCAAAAATGAAGCAAATCGGTATTTACTGGAACTGTGGAGGTTAGAAATGAGTATACTAGGCAGAAAAGTTAATGATAATTCTTCCATTTTCCTCAGGAGATTAATTGCAAAACTTAATTGTGTTAGATTAAAACCCCATTTAAATAAGTACAGTATGATTGTTAAAATTGTTAGTATGTTCAGAAGAAAATTAACTGAAAATAAAAAAATAAAAAATAAATATCAAATAAAAGAAATTATATTTTTCTGTCTGATTACAAGTAATGTGTGGTGGTTGTACTACAAACTGCATAAGCCATAAGTCTTGCACTAGTAAGTCTTCAGCAACGATGTTCATGGTAGATGGAAAACGACCCTTATGTAGTAGTGCAAAGATTTTGAAAACATTTAGTTGACACGGCTTTTGAACAGGTTAACTGCTAACCTCTTTCACCAAAGGGAAGCAGTGCACTGCATTAAATAACAGGAAAATGCACATCAAAAGCTAAGGATACCTTTCAAAAAAAGTTGAGGGGAAAAAAATCTCCCAGCAGTTTTTGTTTCCCTACTGGAAGCTATCCCTCCTCGGAAGGTGCAGTTCCTTCTCTCCTCTGGGTGTGCTGCTGCTCCATTGTGCCTTTCTCTCTGGCGCAGTGTGCTGTGGCCCGGAGTGGATCAAACAAACCGTGCTGAAAGTTTCCCTCATTTGCATCACTTCTAGACAGCCCTGTCGTACTCTTTGCTGACAGGAAATCACTGTCTTTGTCACCTTTTTTCAGTGATCTTTTGGCAGAGATTGGCCATGTGACCAGGATTAATCACAACAACAGTTCTGGCTCAGAACTCAATGACATGTTTTCCTCAGCACTTCAATAATGGTGTAGAGGAGTCAGTAGGAAATGAGTACATTAATTTCAGAGTGAAAAGATAATTAACACTTAAGGACTAGTGCTATAACCTATGGAGCTATTATTCAAATTAAAACTAATTTATTGCAAACTTGTGAAAAAGAAAAAAAAAACCCCTGTCCTTTAATGCAACTGTTAAAATAATCTTCCAAGAGTACCCGAGTTTAACGAGAAGCACAAACTATATTTAACGCAGTAATATAAATACATAAAAACTTAAACATTTGAAACTGGAGGCTGAAGTATGTAAAGTGCTTACTTAGATGATATGAATAGGATACTGGCAAACAAAAGCAGCAGTGTGCTCCTAGAATGCTGTGCTTCAAGGAGTTTCCTTGGCAACAGAAATGCAGTTCCAAAAGTAGACAGAACTTTCCTCAGAAAACATACTATTAATAACAACCTTCCGGAACAACTTGGAACAATTTGACTACTTGGCAATAATAATGCCAAGTGTTCTGCAAATTAATCTAACACATAACAGTTATATGTTTCTCTTGCCCATAATTCTCCTGAACTGGAGGACTGAGTTCTCTGCTGTTAGAGGATACAAATGTGCAAAGCGGTTCCAAATGCTGCGCAAACAGAGAAAGGGCTCAAATAGCAGCAGCCTATAAGGATCAATTAATGTGCTTCGTATCATTTTAACTTGTAAAACAGATTAGTTTAATTGGATTACTTTGTTGCATTTAAAACGAGTCCTGCGTACCTATTGAAGACACATTGTAGTTCAGTCCTTATTTCAAAGCAGATTTTCTGTATAAAGAAAACTTATTAAAAGATTAACAGCCTGTAGAGTGATATATTTGGACAATATGCTTAGAGGATTGGTTATAAACTAGGAAACATGAAGATTTTTGATCCTACACTGCATATTCTGCACAGTCCAGGATGCCTTCTGTCTGTCTGGTAATCTATCAGTGCCTGCACGAAGCCGCTAAAACAGTCAGTGGGAGACGATGATGATCATCACTTCGGAGGAAGCTCTCAGCACACTGCAGGATTGAGCCCCTTGTAGGTAGTAACTACAAATCTGCTATGCATGCAGTATTTTTAGAAATGTCATCATTTCTGTATGAGCCAAGAGAATAAACTAATTTCAGATCTGCCTTGCCAATAGGAATCATTAGAATTCCACTAAAGGCCATAAGTTTACCAGACAGGAAAGGTAGGCTGTGCTACTACCTCGACTTTTCCTGAATTCTTAGATCTAAAGGTTAAAAGTAATCAATACCTCATTGTGCAGCCTGATAATAAGTAATAACCATGATGTTAAAATCTAAATGATTGCAGATAGCACTTAGGTGTGTTGACCCATTTGGGAGGGCTTTTTAATTGGAATCAGAATAGTCATTATAGTTTGCTAATAAACTTTTAGGCTACCTTGCAAAAATCACCACCTTTTTGAAATATGGCTTTAATGCTATTAGCGAATTATGTCCGAAAGTGAAAGCTTTTATTTTATCTGACAAAGCATATGTAACACTTTAAAAAACAAAAGAGAAAGATTATTCTGCTAAATAATATCAATGGAGATATTCATTAGCAATAGTAAATTACAGCCCTTACTTATGTCTGCGTACATGGATTGATACATGCCTCAATGGAAGTTATTCTTTGCCTTTGACATTGTAGTATGCTTTTAACTGTCACGTATAGTAAAATGACTGAGCTAAGTTTTGCAGAAAACTTGGACTTCAGTTACTGTTCTTCACGAAGTTCAGTAATTTCCATGTGCTAGGCTGTTTTTTTTTCCCTCAACAGATTAAGAACCTCTGTGACTTTCCACACTAGGTAGGAAAATCAACAGTTTTGTATGAGAGGTCTCAAAAAAGCTTGATACCCCAAGCGGCAGTAAAAATCTGACTGCTATTAGAACATCAACTAAATGAGTTCAGGACCTGGCACAGCAAAGTTCCCTAGTCTCTTATTGCAGGGGGTGATGAAATTGGTTAACTTTTTCTAGACAAGTATTTTCACTTCAGTTGCACTGGAGAACAGAGTGAAAACTCCTTTGTGACACATACTATAACAACCAGCTCATTTTTCAGTGGTCCATATGTTTAACTTTGTAATATGATTAAATTCCTTGCTACTTCTGGCAAATTCTATATTTTAAAAAGTAGAAAAGAAAATTATTGTTGGCAAAAAGTCTTACTTAAAGGAGATAAATGTTAAGTTTTAATGTCTTATATAATTACAACAGGAAAACACTGATTACCATGTCTGTGGAATTACAAAGTAAGTCTAGAGAATGGATAAAGAAAGAATATGAAAAATATTTTTACATTTTCTTGGTTGCTTCCATAATATATTTCAAACGTAAACATGCATTTTTAAAAGCCGTGTTGTAATTTCTATGGAGCAGACTCCCTGTATTTCCGCAAGAAGTGGCTTTATGCATTTCACAACAGTAAGCGGGTTTCTCCCATTTCTTCCCAGCATGACATTGAAGATGAACTTCACATTGTAGCAAAGCAGTATTTACTGAGCTTGTAGCAAAAGCCAGCACAGCTTTTGGGAGATTAAAGCAGTGTGTCTAGAATGAAAGAGGCATTCGACTTCAAACAAAAGTAAATGTGTACCACATAGCTGTCATCACCATTCCTTACTACAGCTGCAAAACGTGGACAATTTACAGTCATCACGTCAAGCATCTTAGTCAACTCCACATGCTCTGTCTTTGTGCCCTTGATGGTATAAAATGGTAGGATAAGGTCCCAAGCAGTGAAACCTTAAAGCATTGTCAAATATTCAGCACTGAAGCAATGGTCTGGCACACTCGGCTATGGTGGTTTGAGTGCATACGTCCAGCAGTAAATTACCCAAAGCCATTTTCTGTTCATCAAGCATTTTTAGTTTTTAAAAAATGGAAATAGCACCTTAATTCACCCCAAAGGGTGATGAAAATTACAACCTTCACTGCTTTCTATACGCTAGGACTGCCTAGTGTCCAAACAGGGTAGAAAGGGCTCAAGATTAGTCTCAGATATACAAACTATTCACATTCTTTAAAGAACAAGTAAGAATAGCTGAAGTATAGCAGCACTCTGGCCTACTCATTGGACCAAGAGCCTCTAAGAAAAGGAGTTACACTTGTGCTGTTATACATGCAGTCAAACGCTGAGGACAGCAATACCAGTGCTGCAATGTTCTTCAATGCCCTGAACCAAGTAAAGAGGCCATATAAGGCTCCAAAACATGGGTGTGTTCTGATTTACATTGTTCTTAGCCCAACCTTTCAAAACTTCATCCAATCGTCTAAAGGAGTTTAGGTTATCTGTATTTTCTTGTTTCCTGACACACTGGATCACATGCAGACCACATGTAAGCAGTACAGAGTCCTGGGAGCTGCCCGTTCTGAGGTTAGTATTTAATGTATTACGGCAGATTTTATGAAAGTTCATATGAATCAGCTGACTAAAAACACTTCATGAAGTGATTTGTGAATTTGCACTCACATTTCACTCGTAAAGTCTCATATGCAATGATGCCAAATAATAGGGATAGTGTGTCCTATGCAGTTCTCCAGATATGTTTATTACATGAGGTTGTCCAGTAATCCTGCACCCACATAACCTTACAGAAGCCATAGCATCCTGCCTCAAGGAGTCCCACAGGTTTAGCCCCACGCTGTGATGAACCACCTGTGCACCGTGTCTGTGCACATGTCTGCTCTAAAGCTGCCTTCTGCTGGTCTCACCTTGATGCCCCATTTTTGTTTCCCTTTTGTTGGAAGAAGCAGCAAATAATATATTGAAGTAAGATAAAATTAGGAGTTTTGATAACACAATGACAGCATAATTTTTGAAGTTGTGTGTGGACTTTTTTTTTTTTTTTTTTAGCAGCTTGGTTGTTTAGGCTTTCTTAGAGGGACGCAGATGAAAACATCACTAGCAAAAAATATATGGGGCAATAGTATTACCCTATTCCTCAAACTGGTTGTCAATTTTTAATTCACTTTCCTATTTTTTCACCTCATACTCCAGGAGAAAATATATTTTTTTCTAAACTCATAGGAAATGATGTTTTGCTTCATAAACATAATACAGGAAATACTATTTTCTTTCCCAATTACTCCTCATCAGTATACCTCATAAATAATTGATACTGTGATGTTTCTTTTTAAAAAATAAACAAAACCCAAATGACCACAGAAAACCTTTTTAGCAGGTTTTCTATAAGAAACCCAAATTCACTAAATCTCAATAAACTTGCAGTGGCAATACATTCAATGCATACATACCTAAATTATAAAAACTAAGTTGCAGTGAACTATACCAGTTCATAATCTCCTGAATTTTTATTTGTATGTATATTTCATTTGTATTTTTATTTTTATAAATTTATATTACATATTATATTTATATATTGAAAATACGTAAAATATCAACATAAAATATTTATTTGTGTATATATTTTAACCTTTTTACATACTTAGGGTTAGGTGATGTTTTTACATTGTGTGTATACATTTTTGATACGTTGTACTAAAAATAGCTACAGCATTTTGTGCTAACTTCTCCTTCTAACAAGGTAAAATAAATGATCACTACAATTTCATTCATAGTTATTGCAGTTGCAGTTGCATCAGGCCCAATGGGGCCCTAGGGTAGGCTCCAGCCAACTCCTGCAGCCAGTAAGAAATGCCTGTGGTTCTTAACTTCTTGTGGGTGCTGATATTTTAGCATTGCAGATGACATGGTTGCTATAGAATTGCAGTGATCATGAACTATAAATGTTAAAGTTGGCTCTATGGAGAGATGCTTTTGGGGAAAGACAGCAGTTGTACCCTTCACATCCCGTTGTTGCAGAATGACGGGTGCTGTTACTGATGTGCAGGACATCTTCCAGCCGTGTCACAGAGCAGACCAGCAACAGGCTGTCACAGGCTCCAGGGAAGGCTATGGAGAAGCTGTAGTTCCCCCAGTGATACACTGAGAGAAGGGGTCATCTGTGACAACTAATTTAGACTACTGAGGGAGCTAAGTAGACTAGCCTCTCCGTGAGGAGGTTCCTCTAATGGGTGATTCAGAGCACAAGCTTAAGTTAAGCACTCTGAAATAGTTTCAGAAGAAACCTTTTCTCTCTTATCTCTCTCTCCACTGATTGTATAAAGAGGTTATGAAGATCAGCCTCACTCGGCCGTTACCTCTCACTGACTCTCAGTTATCATGAAAAGAAGGGTTTTTAGTACCATTGTGTCATGCCTATGCAATATTCCTGTTTGAAACCCTGCTGTGATGCATCCAGATTTTGACAGACATTGCACTGGAGTTTGATCATCTCTGCTTTACCAATTGATTTTTCTTAGAAATGGGAGATGATAGCTACAGAATTGCCGTTAGAGTTTTTCAGGTAGTAACTTTCTAAAGATGAACATTAGCCTTTTTGAATGATGTATTGAGACTGACATACATGGTTTTTGCTGGCCTTCATCAAGGAGGACTATGTGCCTGCTATGCAGGTGGAAGAACAATAAGTCCCCGAATCTCTTAGTTTGTTATCATGTGTGGAGAGATCAAATAAACACCATCAGAGGTGAGAAGTAGTTACTCATGTGATCCCACATTGTTGTCTCAAAAAGTTCATTTCTATTGTTTTGGGTTTTCAGTAAGCGTATGTAATTTATAATCAGGGTTCATTTTTCTCCAGCAAGTCAATAGTCAAATGCCTCACAGTGTGAGTGTGGAAGATTCTTGCCTTTTTCCCCCCAGGTCTCAGAAAAAAAAATAGAAAAGCTTTCTTTCTGAAGATATTTAGTTTCCTTATTACTTCAGCTTGGGTCAAAGAAAAATTCTACTCTTAGAACTTCAACCCGATTTAATTTTCACTTATGGTTTTTAGGTGTCTGTTTTTGTTAGCTATCTACTAGAATATGTAAAGTGTTTACGCCAGAGGCTGAAACATGTAATAGTTAAATAAATTTTAAAAAAGAGAGAGAATAAAGCAGGTGATGAAGATCACCCCTCTTTTCCACCCTACCCTCTGTGTTGAGCTAGGGACTTTTCTGTCCATTCCTCTTTCTAACCATAATGGTTAAACGCTATGGCCATTGTGCTGTATAAGCCTTACAGTGTCGTTGTGCAGTTAGTTTCCTTGCTAAGTAGAGAGTAAAATTCACAAGATACCTACTAAAAATTAGAATGGGTATGAAGATAGGTACTTGATTCAGTTTTAATAAACATATGGGATGATTTTTTTTTAATATGTCCTAACAGCAGTTCATCATCAAGTCATGAATACACACGGTAGATTGGTAGCTAACTCATGGTGCCCAGAGGATTAGACACAAGGGACCAGGTTTCATTGCAGATGAAGACTATTGGTCTGGGCTCCCTGGGCCTGCCAAAGTTCAAGAGCCGATCAAGGGAGTGAATAAAGAGCCAGTTTAAGACTAGAAATATTAAATTCTTCCATCTTTTTTCCCCAAATGCAGCATATGAGATCTGAGGCAACAGTCACATTAGAAAGGAAGGAACTATCTGTGATTACCCCAGTACAAAACACCTAAAAATCATAAGACATAGATAGCAGTGACTCTGAGCACCAGGAAAACTGGAACTCCAGACAAAAAAGGCTTAGCTTTGAGGCAATAGAAACAATGTTTTAGTCTCTAAAAAGAATTGATCAGAATGATACAAATAATTCTAAGTAAATTTAAAGTTATAAAAAGGTTTTCTTAACCAGTACCAGAAGCAAAAGAGGATATGGTATGGTGCCAGGAACTAGGGCACCCATGTGTAACTGGAGACATAAAACATTTGTTAATTGTGTCTCTTCCCCAGGATCGCTTGTGAAATACCCAGTTGCCATTCACAGGGAAGACATTAGAGTAAAGCCAATCTAATATATGCCTCCAAACAGCATCCGAACTATCCAGAGAAGTGCCAAAACAGAAACAGCAGAACACACACATAGATGTAAGTCAGAAGAACTCATGAAGCAGGGCAGATGCAGACTGGCTGAAAATTTAGGCATTTTAGTGCAACATATGTAGTGTAACAGGCAACATGAAAAATAGAAGGAAAAATGTTCTTGAGAAAAAGAGCCAGGCAGACAGATTGAATATTACAGTTACGTTTGAAATTAAAATATAGTGTCTGAAACTATTGAGAATTTAAGGTTTTAATGAAGAAGGAGATATCTGTAATGTGACATAAGCAGATCTAAAGATTCTCAGTGTTCTGGCAATGCAGAAGGCTGCCAGGCATTCAATTGCTATATTTGCAACTATGCTATTAGATCAATGACTAATTTGATACCAGCTGGATTGTGGAGCCAGCTGCAGTGCAACACTGATAAGGAGAGAAATTAGACTGGAGATGCAACCAAGCACTGCAGATGTGCAATGAAATCACTATGAGACCAGTGGATAAATGCAGTCAGTCAACAAGGAACCCCTGAAATAAAGGGTGTCATCACTTAAAGTTTGCTATAGTTGCTTTACAAGAGTTCTACCCACCTGTGGCCACAGGTCTGTACAAGCTCTGGTTTCAATTGGAAGGCAATATTCAAAGCAGTACCTCAAAGAAACAGGAGAGTCACTGTGATTGCTCCCTAGCATTCTAGCTGAATATAACATATTTGAAGAAGACAAGCACTTAGATGTTAAATTGAAGTTAGCACAAAACCCCACAAATCACGCTAGAGTCCACCAAAACGGAATTCTGTTAGTCTAGTAAAACTGTTGAAAAAGGCAATGTGGCAAAGCAGAGACCATGCACCCACATAAAGTAATGCAGAGTGGATAAACGATCTACTAATGGTCAGAAAATCTTGGAGTAAACTGACCCCAAAATCATTGAACAAAATGCTGGAAGCCTGGGACATGTTACAGATTTTTTTCAGGGCAACAGAGTTCACTGTGATGTCAAAAACATGTTTTGGTGTATTGATCTGAATGAACAACATAGCCACTGTTTTGCTGCATATTTTGTCAGTATCTGTAGGCTTTTATGCTCATCAGTCTGAGCTTCTAGAGGTATTCCAGTTAATATGGACTAGGCACCCTTCCGCTAGTGAGTAGCTAGCTGATGGCAATCTAAACATAGGAAACAGAAATGTCAAAGAAGAGGCAATGCATAAGCAACTCCTAAATGGAAACCTGGACAGGAGTATTAATCTAAATGCAGAAAACTTGAAAGAATCTGAGTCACCTCTGGGTGGCATCTGTTGATTTTTGAAGGACTTCACTGCTGGCCATAAGAAACCAGGAGCCCCTCAGGAAACAGGCAGAACTCTCGACAAAAGGACAGTCCAGTCTTTCACAGAGAGGAACAACCGTTTATACAAATGTTTTGCACACTTGGCAAAAGCCTATGGATTTTTGCCATGGTCAATACAGAGCGACTCAGAAAAAGAAGTTAAAGGACCAAGGGCAAATAAAAGAGGAGAGGAGGAAAAAAAAGATACCAGTCCTTAAATAGGAAGACTATTTCAAGGGACTGAGCTATGGTCTTCCACTTTAAAGAAGTGGAGTATCCCCATTGCAGAATTGCAGAGCTTTAGGAGAATGTCCTGGTGATATAGAGCTCCTGTAGCAGCTCCTCTATCATTTTTCCCCACACCGTGGTAGAAGTAGTGAATGAGTGTAAGGGTAAGTAAGAATGAAAACACCATTTCTTCCAACAGTGGTCCCCAGAGAGCCCTGGTTTCGGAAATCAGTGAAACTAGGAATTTCTATCTTGCCCAGAAGCAACAGTGCATCTTGCTCCCTTCACATGCACAATGCACTTGTCTTCCAGAAGTAATGTACCACGAGTTACCTGACGGGCAGTATCTCACCTTTCAGACACCACTTGCTGCCTCCAGCTGTAGGCAGACCGGCACCCCACCTTTTTTTTAAACTCAGTTCAAGTGCTGGATGTATCTCTACAAAATAATGAACGGTACTGAGTCCTCCATAAAAGCAGATTAACATAGTTAGGAACTTAGTATAGATGCAAAGAGAATATAGTTATTTAAAGACACATATCTTCATTTAGTTCAGTTGTCTGTAAGATACATATCTATATACATGTATTTTGTCTAACAGTACAAATGCTAAATCAGTGAGCTTTGCTATTCCTGGCACATTTCAGAGCTACTCAGAGTATTAAAATGTTAAGCAATAAAATGTGTATTTCATGGAAAATGTTTCTGTTTGGCTCACATTAATTAAAATTCAACTCTTCCTGTTAGAAGCTAGATTAAAAGGGAGGTAGAATATTGCTGGCGAACTGCAACAGGCAACAGCAAGCAGAATTGCTTATTGGGGGGGATAGGTGGGATACATGTGAGGAGCTTTTTGCATCTCTTTTAAAAACCATGTGTCCCACAAGGTATTTCTTAACTGAATGACAGGATATTCTTTCTCTGTGTACTAACCATTTCCACAGACAGTACTCTTCATTGCCATGGTAAACCAGCAGGTAGGAAATCCTGACCTTGGTGCTGAGACATGCTCACCTCCGTAGCTAAAATTTTCCGGTTTGTCCCTGCATGTTTAAACAGTGAGGAACTATATTTCCTTCACTTTACCCAAGGGAATTCATGCCAGAAAATGAATTTTCTACCAATTTCCCCTGTTTCCTTCCCTTCAAACCAGTCACTAGAAATATACTACTATAATAACTTGCACATCATTTAAAAGCTGTTGTGCTCATGGGTGCCTATATGTATTCTGAACATTTCTTCACTGTCTGGGTAACCTCCAAACAGGGAGACACAGAGTGATGGGAGATCTAATGGTTTAGGCATTTGGTTTCATTAAAATCAGCATAGACCATTTGGATCATGCATATGATTTCTTTGAGAACTTAATGTGGAGGTCTTATGAGAAAAGGCCTTTATATTGATATTTATGGTTTTATAAGGCTAAAAATAGCACAGAACACCCACCATTTCCAGTCAACTGCATACTGCTTTGCTCTCTGGCGCTTTCTAAATTCTTCCCTCCTGAAGCATATGGTCCTTTTTCCAGGTTCTTCAGACTGCTGCATCTTTGAATTCTTTTTTTAGCTATATCTTTTAGCTTGCTTAGTTAATCTGCCGGGGCCAGAATTTGCTACCCCAGCACTACAGATTTTAACACCAGCAGATTCTGATTGAGTAAATCTCAAAACCAGGCACTCTCCCATGTTCTGATCCCTCGTTGTCAGGTCATCCAACAGTTGAGGATCTTTCTGAAGTTTTGACCTTAACTCATCTGTTCAGGCATCTCAGCTCCTTGTCACTAGTCAGCAGTGACCTTACAATTCATATCCACTTCTTTTGTGAGTTTGAATGTACAGCATCAACAATAGCTTGCACTGATGCCTGTTGTCATTGCTTTGTATGGCTATAAGATATTTGGATCCAGATCTGTGGGCATGGTAGTCTTAGTTCCTACATCCTTTTAAGTAGTGGTGCTGACCAGCATATTTTTTGCACCCTGTGTTCAAGCTTCCCAGGGAAGCTCCTGGAAACCAGTTATGTCTTCTGGTCTTTCCTAGGGAGCTGAGGGGTATAGTGTGATAGACTGACCTGTTATGGAACCTTATTGTATCAAGTGGCATGGAAAAGCCTAGGAATTTAGCTACTGTTCATTTTTAACAGAAGAAAACATGACTCAATCAACCTTGGTATCCTGCCTCAAGCAGTGACCGCTCCTGGAAAACCTAAGATAAGATGAAGAAACACTCTCTTTTATGTATACTTACATTAGTTCCAATAGACTTTAGTTGGTGAGGTTTTATGCATTTCTTTCATATTTATCTTTTCTTTGCATGGTCCTCTAATTTTGTATTCGCTTAAAATGGATAATTAGCTGATTTGACCACCAGGTGGCCTACTACACTGTGTTGTTAGGATATACCCTAACTCACGTCTGGAGAAGGGTGCACAATAATATTTATTAAAACTTCTGTTGTTAGATGGCGTTATTCTGGGAGTGCAGGTGTGGCATTCGTAATCTTAACTTGGTCTTTTTTGTTGTACCGATCAAATGCAAATGTATTCATACTAGTGGGACTTTTTCAGGCCTATGAAATGTTTCAAAATTAAAAACATATATAATGCCCCTAAAGATTTTTGCATGGTTTAAATATTCAGACCTTTTTCTTAAGTGCTTAATGGCTTTACCAAAGGACAGTTAACTTCTGCCTCTGCCATTTCTTCCACACTTTATTAAAAGAGGCAAAGAATAAAATCAATGCAATGACAATTCTTCAAACATCAGTACCAAATGCCAATCACCAATGAGCTGGAAAAATTACCTTTAATAGGGTTAATGTAGTGCTAGTGTAGCCGCTTAATGTACAAAAGCTCTATGGCCTGTTCTAAAATATGTATTCATTACTTTAATTTCTTTAAACTTCAGTTCTATAGCAACATATTATACCTCAAGCATAATAGCTAATGAAATGACCTCAAATAGTTGACTCAGATGTAGATTTGAAAAAAGTAACCTAGTACTGTTAGGAACGTGGAGTATCCAACAAGGTATACTTTTTTTTATTTTTATATTTCTCACTAATTATTATAAAATGATTGTTAAGCTAAGAAGTACAGCCACTTAAACTAGGAAGTGAAACCACTTTATGTCATTGAAGTGCAGATACCATTCACAAAGGTTCTGTCACCATAAAAATTGGAGTCACTTATTTTTCCTGATATCTTCAATAGAATGTATTCCTTCAAAAATCTGAAAAACACAGAATAAGCAATGGGATCTCATTCTTTCCTCCTCATCCTTTTCTCAGTTTTTTTCTTACATTTTTTCCATCTTCATTTGGAAGTACTAAAATCCCTACATATACACCATAGCATAACAAACACCTATTAACCAGGCAGACAACAGTTAAAGTTGAAGACATCGATACACATTACTTTAAGCATATATCTTGTCTTAACGGGCACAGATCTTTCCAATTCGTATTTGAACTGCCAGACAGCTACGCATGGTTACCAGGATAGGCTTTCCAGAAAGCAAGACCAGAATGTCTATAGAGAATGCCAGAAAGACAAAAGTTCATGTGTTCCCTAGTGTTCGCTATAGCTGAAGTAGATTCAAAATATCCTGAATCTGTTTCATATTACTTCACTTCTGGTTTTGTGTCCTAATATTTGCTGCTACTGCGGTCCTTTGAAGCATTTCTTTCCTTCTCAGATACATGCATATCTTTTCCAGTTTTCAAGACATGATTTTTTCATCTTCTTTACATAGAATTCAGACATGAAAATAGCAATAACTTACCAGTCTCTAAATCCACTGACATTGCAACTGTTATATAGATTTGAATATCGATGCTATAGTCACCAGTTTATCAGTCTGCTTAGAGCATAGAGATTAGCATTTCAGTGAGGCAACATAAGTCAACAAAAACTTGTGCGTTTTTTTTCTAAAATCCATTTCTACGGTTTCATTGCAGTATCTCTACAGAACTACTCTTTTTTTAATTGCTGAAAGACAGGTTCTATTAATATACAGGTGTTATGCTGTGTGCTGGTTTCAGAGAAGCTCATTACAAAATGCTAAACACAAAGGGGCAGATTCCCTGGTCTGTCAAGATTACTTCACATTGAACTTTCCAATTTCCAAAGTGAATCTAGAGCAGTCAGTGGTAGGCACTAGAAAATACTCTCCTTGTGGGTGAAATTCTCATTGATGTCATCCACTTCATCTGCTACTATGGTCTTTTTCTCCTGCTCCCCATCATCCTTTCCAGCATGAACAGAAGCAGGAAAAAATCTCTAAGTGAACCAGGAGAACCTAACAAGTAAAAGCCAAAACATGAGTACAGGCAATATTGTCCATAAGCACAAATTCTTTTTCATTTGTATCAGTGCCAAGTTATTGGAAATTGGCTTTCTGACAGCCCTAGGAAGAATCAAGCCTTAAGAATGCCCAAAGTATGTGTATTTGAGTTCACCAGCCTCTGCAAAAATTGTTTGTCTTCTCTATGTTTTGGTTCTATAAATTGTAATCCCAGGAACACCAAACAGAGTTAACCTGAGATCAGTGCAAGTCATCTGGTTTCATGTTTGATTCTTGTAGCAACGTCATGCTTTCACAGGCATTCAAGCTATTGGCAAAGGCATAAGACAATAAACATCTGGAAGTTAAAATTAAACAAATTCAAACTAGAAACAAGCCATGCAGTTTCTAACAGTGAAGGAAGCTGGTTATTTATCATCTTACCAAGGAATGCTATGAATTTTTCATCGTTTGCATCTTTAAATCAGGGCTGGATGCAATACCAAAAGATTTTCTCTAAGCCAGAAAGTTGAGAGCTTAATATAGGAAGAAAAGGTAAGAGTATGGCACATTTTATACAAGTGGTGAGGTTAGATTATGACAATTTCTTGAACTTCAGATCTGTGAATCGGCCCAAGTTTTGTCAGAGAATATTTTGGCAGAATGCCATTAGAGATGAGAAGACGCTTTCAGCTTTCATCATGCCAGCAAATAACAGAGTTCACATTTAGCAGCAGCATAAATCCTTGAAAACAGACACCTGAAATCAGGGAAATGGAAAGAAACCGAAGAAAAGTTTCTTTTGTTTCTGTCTCGCTAGTTGTTCAGTAGATAAAATGAGTTCAGTGTCACTGCATTCATGTATTCTTTTAAAGGTAACTATTAGTGTTGGTTCCTAAATGTCTTGTAGAAATCAAGATTTATTGAGTTTAGAGCTGAGGTATTTTCTACAATGACTAAAATATATCGTAAGTACAATAATTGATTTTTTTTTTTTTTCAGTCTAGTGTGCAGCAAACAATGTTAAGTAGTTCTGAGCTCAGACAATATATTGTGTTGGGCAGAATGCTGGAGCAGATCTCAAAAGGCTTGTGTTCCCACATCAGAGATCTTCCCTGACAACAGACATGGTGTCTTTCTGTATCTCAGTTTCCCATTTTAAATGGAGAATAATATTTCTCCACTTCACAAGACTCTTGCAAGTCTGCAACTATTTGGAGCATAGGAATGGCAAGCTTGAGCCTGCCTGTAAAAGGCTGCGTTAGGGATATCCTTGCTGGTGGCCATTTGGAAAGAGGCTAAGTATCTCTCCTAGGCACAGCAGCTGTTGGAGATACAGAGAGACTGGCTTTCAGCATGTCCTGCATTGTTTAATTTCCAACATTTCTGGGCAGAACTGAAGTTCATAGTAACATCTCACTCCATCACATCACATCACAGAATGCATCACATCACAGAGTGCATATTTCTGTTCCTGGTGGTTCATCATCACACTGGACATACTCCTCAGAAGTTACAAGGCTCTTAAAGAACAAACCCAATGTCACACGCAGGTGGCAGAAGCAGGATTTCTTTGTCTTTTTCCCTTTTCTTTTCCCATTATATGTGTGATAGTTCCTCTCATTTTTATTGCTTAGGTTTTGTCTGTCTTAAATTATTTAAAATATTAAGATATTATTACATTCAGAAAGTCCATTTTTAGAAATTGACTCAGAGTCTAATTTTCTAAGACTCTGGAGGTTAAAGAAAATCTTATAATTTATCATATATGTTAGTTTTTAGAAACAATGACCACACTGATACAGTCCTTTAAATATCATTCAGCAAATATAGTGGTGTTAAGTGTTCTGGAATTGAAATACATCTTGGAAGAAGTTTTTCTACCTTCAAGGTAGTCTGGCTTTTGAAGAAGCTGCTTGGGCTTCTTCATAGTAGCATTATGCTGTTTCGATCACCAGTGAGGAAGACACAAAGCATCTGTGTTAAACACCCATAGGTCCGTCAGCGTGTTACCAGTCTCAGATATTCTGAAGAAGGCTAGTTGCTAGTTCTTGCTATTCAGTCATCTTTATACACTTAGTTAGTTTCAGGGACTATTGAGCTTCCTATCGATAAGGCAAAAAATGATCATTGCTGTAGAATTTGCTAGCAAAGCTGTTAATACTGTAAAAATTAAATATTTTCTTCCATGTTAAAATAATTCAATGACATTTGTGAGGTGTACAACTTCTTGCCAACTCTTCTAATTTAAAACATTATCTGTTTGAGGAAAACATATGTTAGAAATTTTTAATTCAGTGATAGGAAAGGCACTAATGAAATATGCATGTATGAATTTTGTATTGCATGAGTTTCCTCTTTCTTGAAATATGATTAAAAGCCAAACATCTGGATTATGTTTAAAAAGCTTGAATTTCCAGTTTTCAGAGAGATTCAATCTATTTTGACACTGTACACTTAGCCTTAACATTTTCAGCATGCTCTTAACATTACTTGCTATTGTAAAAAAATAAGTTCAGGTTTAAACAAAGTTGGACTTCTCGTAATGTAAAAATGTTTTCTGAAATAGCTGTTTCTGCAGCATTCACACAGCCATAGTTTAGGCTGTGTCAGCAGTTCCTTTATAAATTTGCTATTGAAAGCGGTTTGTAGTTGATCATAAAAATAACTTTTCGACTTGAGAGTATTTTTTCCTTTATTATAAAAGTACTATGGTTTTCCTAGAATAATATTAAAAATGAAATATTGAGTTCTTAAGAATTTATAAAATTCAATATAAAATGAGATTAGCCTACTGTTAACAGATAATGGCACTGGGATGCCAAATTTTTCCTTTTGTTTTAATAACATTAATGTGTACTGGAAAAGTGAACAGCTATTATCTGCTATGTCTTTTGAATGGTTCAGGATATGTCTGTCTGGAGATGATAATAAGTAGTTAACTATATAACTTTCTTTTTAACATGTTTTAACAATAGTTTTGATGCAGTACCTTGTAGTGGTATTTGTATAAGAGGAATTACGGTGATTGCCAGTGTTTTAGATAGTCAGTGGAGATGTTTTAGCACTCCTAGTGGACCTGCTGCATGTGCCAACTTTGACATAACTCAAGGGAAATTATAAGGAACAAATCAAATAGCACATTATAAAACCTATTAGCTTTCACTTTACTTAATACAGTACAAGATGTGCATTTAAAATAAAAATGACATTTTTCATTATAACTTTGGGGCAGATTGAGAAATCTGCTGTCAACACCCTTTCTGATCAGCACCTGGATGGGCCCTCAAACAGGTATAAGTTCTGTCATGTAGAAAAAAGTTCAAATACTTTAAAGAACATGTTGTCCCCCTAGATACTGCAGGTCATGAGAACTCACATCCACATGTTCTGAGGTTAGAGACTGAGCAAGCTAAATGCAGATTCTGTCTGGTCTTGACTTGAGGTCTCTCACCAGCCTGCAGAGATTGCAGGGGTATCACCACAGGCCAGGGATCATTTTCTTTTCTGACAGTTGACAAGGTCTAGTGACGTGGATTACTAAAGCCACCATGCCTTAAATGGTGGATGTACTGATCTTTGTGGATTTTCCTGTCCTTTGGTGGAGACTTTGAGTTCTGCCTCTGTTGGTCTGTGGAACTTAGATTTCCACTTGGCTCTTTTTGCAGTGGGGAACCTCTTCTTCCATGAAACAGTATAGCAAATAGGTAAGAAGAAGAAGGATCCAGAGATATTCTACCCTCAAACATATCCCAGTAGGTATTGCTAGAAGGGAGGATAATTTATTTGTCGATTTTCAGTCAGACTTCACTCATGGGAGGCTATTACTGACCACCATTAGCATTCTGGCTGAGTAACAATGGAGTAAGGACTTCAGAAGAGCCAGTCTGTGAAAGATAAATGGGCAGGAACATCCATTTCAAAATAGAATGATGCCTGTAACACACGGCCTGACAATAGTTGGTGCATTTGGAATTAGATCTTTGTGTAGAGGAGTTCCAATTTTATGTTTCGTGCATACTGCAGAAGCAGGCACAGCTTAGCAGAAGGGAGGATAACAGGTTATAAATTACTTTCTTTGATTATCTTCTTCAAAAAATCTCCATAATCTTACATTGCTGTATTTTATTTTGTAAAAATGTAAATGTAAAAATGTAGCTATATGAGATTTGGTACATGTAGGGTCAGCATTTCAGAATACCCAGCCAAGGATGGAGCTGCAACTTTTTTTTCCAGGCCAAACAGTTTCCCTGCCTTCAAATACATTTTCTGCTCAGTAATGGGTTAACTGCAATCTACACCAGTATTTTGGAATCTCCCTTACTCTGTGGTTTTTTCCTCAATAAATATACCTGAACACTAACCCAAAGGTATAGTAGTTATTAATTCCTAAAGAGCACTATTTTTTATTTATTTAATATCAATTATTCTCCAGACAAATAAATACATGTAAATTAATCTAAATCCACATGTGATATGTTAAGCATGTCTGTAGGTTGTATCTGTATTAGTCTGTGCCAAAAGTCACACCTCTGGTGCAAGGTGTGAAAAAGCCCTCAAAGCTCTAACAGCATTGTTGCGAGCAATACAAGACAAATCTCAGAAATTCCTTCGTATATCAGCCAAAGATCCCAGTAAAACTCATAGTTTATGAGATCAATAGGTTGTTATAACATGAAGTGCACCAACTCTGTGGCCTTACCTGAACTGCGCTATAACCTGTGTTGTGGGACCATGTTCCACCATCATCTGCTAGGGTTTGTCTTTATTTGTAGATGGGCGGCAGTTTCTAGACCTAGTGGAATCTCATGCACCTGATACTTGATTACCCTTGCTATATGAATTCAAACTGCTGTATTTTGGCTATATGTTCTTAGAAATTTAATTATATTTAAAATCTGGTTAATAGTGTAGTAAATAACTGGTATTGCTACAAAATTGCATTCTGAAGGTACTGGGATTGAATTTCAACACAAGTTGACACTCAATTAAAATTTCCATATATCTAGTGAATTAGTCAGTTCTTGGCTGCTATATTAAGGTGGATGTCTTCCTGCTTAACTGAACATTGAGCAAGACAGGCAAAATGCATAATAAAGCCAAATCAAGACTTAATATACCCACTCAAATTTTTATTGTTTGTATCAAGTAGTAAGCTTGCAGAACAAACCCAGGCATGTGGATCAAAAAAAAATTAAATACTCAGTATTTAAACAAAATTCCTCTATATTTAGAGTAACGAAGCTGAAAAAAAAAGAGAAACCCTTAAAACTTCTTACTGAATTACTGCCATCAGCCAGTAGATCCATGGGGCTTGTTCGGCTAAAAGCCACAACAGACTTTGTAATGCAATGATGTAATCTTGGCTTTGTGTCATTTATATTCAACCTAAAAAAACAATTTTCCTGAATAGACAGGCTGACAACAATATTGTTCAGTGTTGGTTTTTATTTGGATTGTTTCCAAATGGTTCATATGCCTCCACAGCAACACCCCATGCCCGCTTAAGTTTTCACTCTGAATTCCGAAGTTTCCCCTTTTTCCTCGCATTTTATTTTGCTTTTAGAGTCCCAGTTATGTTTGTGAAACTAACCAGCTCGGCCACAAAATTAGGATGTATCTTGCAGAGTGCATTCATTTTACTTTTTGCATATTTTTCCCGAGGTCATGTCAAGGTTAGTTTGAATTCCATCCTACATTAAGACTTCTTTCACAGCTATTTAGCTCTGCAGCCTACTCCCCGCTGGGGTCTGCCCCTTGGGCACGTCAAAGCTTCAGACCTGACAAATCACACACAGATGAAGCTGTACAGTTTTTTAAACAGTTTCATCAGTAACGTGGTGGGGTTTTTTTGGTTTTGGGTTTTTTTTTTGCCTTTACACTATACTTTTTTTTTTTTTTCCACTGGAGTTTATTCTCTGAATTGCAATATCCTGAAGACTGATCTCCGTATGGAAAATTCCCTTGCACAGGCGAGTTGTAAAATAGAAACGGCGTTGTACAGTACGTGCCACTCACAGCCTCCCAGAAACTGAAAGTACTGCAGATCCTCTTAATTAGTAACAAGCTATAGCTCCTTGTCTAATAACTGTAATCGTATTGTTAACATATATTTGCACAGAAGAGCCTAAAACTATAAAGGCTGATAAATATTCAAAATTTATCGTCCATTTTGCAAACCCGTTAGTTATCCAGGAGAGCTGTTAGTTGTTCACAGGAATAAACTTCTGTCATCCTTGGGATTACTCAGATGAGTAAATGTTCATCGGTGTCAAGAAACGATGCTGTGCTTTAGCAGCAATCCTTATGGGACTTGGGAAATTTTAAGTGGGTGTATATGTGTATATATATAATTAGCTTCACAACTATATGCAGGGCTTTCACCACCTACATTCATGCACAGACACACCCCCCCATGTATATGTCGCTGCACAAAAACCGGCTTGAAGTGTATAATGCAGCTTGCGGGTGAAAATAAATTTTCTAAAATTCTTAGCTGTAGACTGCTATCTGTATTTTAGCATTTTGTGAAACTAATGGTGCAACACCATTTCCCGTTTAATTGATGAAGTTAAAATGCTTGGCTGCTAATGAGTGTATTAGCAAACAATATACCCTTAACAAGCTTAAGCAGCTCAGGATTTTAAAAAGCAGCTTACTGTCCTCCTCATTTTTATAAGACAAAATGTACTGCCTTCTACAAATTGCTTGATCGACTGATGAAGTACTATAATTATAGTTGTATTGCAGTTTTGACAAAGCCACAATAACAGATTGTAGTTTAGTCCCCACTCTAGGCACACAACTCTTTGCATTACAAAACCCAGTTTTACTGGTCTAATTCTTACCGAGAACAAAAGGCACCTGGAGATGTTAACTATATACTAAAAGAAAACTTGGAATCTAGGAAATAATAATATTGAAGCATGACTTTTCTTCTCGCGGTTCGTTCATTGGGAATGGTATCTAATGAAGAGCTGTCTAAAGGCTTGCTTGTTTGGAACTAATTAAAGACAGATATCCTAAATAGAAAAAGGATCATGGGAATTACATTAGGTGTCTGGAGACTTGTTATTCTTTTGGTACTCTGAGTAGATTGTGGAAGTTGTTAGGGATTCAAGAAATAAGGCAAGCTAATAAAAAGTTCTATTTTTCTGGTTATTGGCCAACTATTGTATTTTTGTTTGCAATAAGATTTGTGCCAACAGGCTAGGGGCTTGAATAAAACATTTAAACATTTGTGCATTAACACATTATGGTGAAAAGAGAGTCTTGTGCTTTCACTCAGTGCATTTCAGCCTTCAATTAATGTGAAAGCACTACAATGCCTATGCAACTTCTCTTGCCTAGTGGTGCACCATTTATCATTGCAGTTTTACATTGACCTTGACACCCACTTCATTAGAATAAAGATTGTCTACCATTTAGGTTACATTGTTCCTCTGCACAGAGACCCCATGCAAATTTCTGTTCAGATAGAAGAGCTGTGAGCCTGTCAGAGGTCATCTGCATTAAATGATTGCAGCTATTTTCCAACTGCTTCTTTTCATTCTACTCAATTCAGGCTAGGAGGATCAATCAAGCCCTCTGCCTGAAACAGTGGGACTGCTGGGAATATAACTGTTTTTGGTAGTAGTGGATATGCCCTAAACAGTATTAAATATTTAATATAAATTCATTAAAGGGCATACAAAGTCTTCAAAAAGATATTACATTTATAGTAAAATTTAAAGGGTTGGGATCACCTTCCTTAAAAAAAAAGGCAGAACAATGGGTACCGACTGCATAATTTTTTAATGTAGGCAAAATTTAGTTCATGAAGTTACTTAATATTTCTTTCAATGTGTTTATTTCTCTAGCTGCCACAGAAAGGAAAGCATAGCAGAGGTGTAATCCACATTTGCTACTTTCTGAAACAAAAAAGCAAGGTGTCTGCAGGGGTTTAAGATGAAAGTGCTAAGATTTGTTTTGTTTTACAGGCATGCACCCATACGCACATGCACTCTCGCACAAATACATATTGTACTATTGTGCTTATTTGTAGGGGAAAAAAGCAAATGGAAATAAGCTAGCACTCTCCTTGAGTTTTCTGAGTGATATAATTGGAATTAAATTATTAATGGGAGATACTTAAAAAAGATTGTTTTATGATCTTCTATTAGAGAATTTGCAATTCATTTTAATATTTGTAGGTTGATTTATATTAAAGATAATGCAATCTATGTCCAATTAACAATACATAGCCAATGTAATATGATTTCCAGATCATGCAAATGGAATAAACTAGAAGAGGAAAAACTGATTCTTAACCTCAGATGTAATTTGCTGTGTGAGTTCTGGCAATTTTAAATGACATTGCACTTTTTAATTTTTCCAAAGGCTCAGCAGCAAATTTATCCCAATCAAGAAAGCCTATTATTAATTTACAAGGACAATTGTAGGAGTCTTTATAATTTCCCTGTGCAATTATTTGCCATAAATTGCTAATAGTGAAATACATGAAGTTTGCAAGAAACAGCAACTGCTATTTATCTAGACAGATCGCTCAGCCCAGATCTTGAATGTTGTCCAGAGGTTCTAGTGCTATTGACAGCGTAAGAAATATAACCAAGCTTCTGGACGGTTTCTAAAATGTTTCACACTGATAGTACCAAAAAGGTAGAAGCATTAAGAGCTATTGTGAAGGGTAGGCTGGCCTCTAGCAGATTCCTTCACTTTGCTTGTATACAGCTGAGCTTTGGACCCTGGACTTTGGAATAAAAAGAGTCTTTGTTCATCACTGAATGGCATTAGGCATGGGCTTCCTAAGGGGCCACCATGAAGCCTAGCATGAAGAGTGCAAACATTATCCAGAAAGCAAAGTGAGAATGTGTGTGAAGAGATGATGGACAAATATTGCTATATGTGCATTACTATACGTTTATGTATATTTATATTACTTATTTGGTGAATTTGCTTGCAGAGTGTTCTTTATTCAATTTTATGCATGCAGTATATTTTGCAAATGTGTGCCAACGCTGACTATGCATGCACATACAGACGCTGAACATGCATGTGTATGTATTTGTGTCTGCAGCAGTCAAAACAGCCCTAAAGGCAAGTTTTTAAAATTTAAAGATCCAAACCAGGAAAAACTAAAATTGCAGGTCACTCAGTTCTGATTTCAGTTGTATATCATACAGTGCCATTTGACTGAAGATACTTTGTTAGTATGTGAATGATGGAATGCAGAACATCTACAAATAGCACACCCTTATTCCAATAATGGAGAAAGTTCACTGGCTTAATTCTTCTGTACTTCGTAGCCATAGCTCCACTGTGTGTTCAGTATGTCTAGTCTCTTTTCACTATAACCAACAGAAGCACCATACAAAAGTCTTACAATGGATGTCTTAATCTCTCTGTGTGCTTTTAGAGCATTATTTTGAATTCCATCATGCAGGCTTTTTTTTTTCTTTCCTCTTCTGAAGTTTTATTACAACAACAGAATTCCCAGGGAGCTTTAGGGGCAAGGTTCGCATAATATTGCCCTAAAGTTTTGCTCGAGGGGTAGAATCCGCACCCCAGTCCTGATCATCTTTTTGTGGTGTTTCTCTTTCTGAAAGATGCAGTGCGCAGCCTTACCGAGTTGTTAACTGTGTACAGATTTTTTTATTGTTTACCAGACAGTGCACATCTACGAACCTTTCATGATGATTTCTTTCTCTGACCTCTCAGTGACTAGGCATCTTGTTCCTTAACACTGAGGGAGGCTGAAAAATGCTTGAGTTGCTCAATGTGTGCCTTCTATACCAGTTTCAAAATGGCTTATTCTTCTGGTTTCCATGGTGACAATTAACACTGTTACAAGGCATTGTTCCAGTCTCCATTTGGGCAGAATTTTCGGGTGTGATTTTTCACACAAAAAATGTTTTATATAATTTTTTAAAGAAAAAAAAAAAAAAAAAGAAAAAAAAGAAAAAAAAAAAAAGCACAGTTTAGTATAAAGTGTCAAAAAATGTGTCTCAATCAAGCCTGCCTGGATTTCTTAAAACATTTTTATCAGGGGAAGTAAGGTTTTAACTTGCTTCGTTTTGAAATTCAACTTCTCGTGCTTTAAATATTTTTGCCAAACTTATTCACGGATAACTGCTACTGCCTTTTTTTAAACTCCACTCTTTGTCCTTTGAGAAATATTGATCGTATTGAGTGAGAAGGACCAACAAGCCAAAATTCTTTAACTTACATAACAATGTTTTGGATTTCTTTTGAGTGGCTTCAGGAACACAAAACCAGCCAAGCATGCACACAGCTAATCACGCTGTAAATATTTTGCAGTTTTTACAGTGTGGTGCTGTTTGGGGTTTTTTTCCCAGTTTTTTAATATGACAGGTGTTGTTGGAAATTAAATATTATTCATTTATTTATTATTGTGGCTGTTGCGTGAAACCTGTGACTTTAACTTTCTTAATCTCATTTTTGTCTATTAAACAGTAATCTGTATCATAGCATCCGCAGACTGTCACAATGGAGCAGCCTTTGCTCACTTAAAGCTGAGGGAAGAATGAATCTGAAGATTAAATTATCTTCTCACCACAGGATTAAGTAGTCCTACCAGACTAGGGTTGTGCAGCACTGATAGAGCTGGTAGCTAATTTTTCCATGCAACTGCTTAGAGTGTAGGTGTTTAATGGATTAAAAAATAGCATTAGCAATAGCATCTCGTGCTACCCGTTCTCAAACCGTACCTCTGAACGTACATTAAGCTCTTCCCTTAACTTAAAATACACACTGCACGTTAAATATCCAGGAGTGGAACAATACTGACTCTCAGTCACATACCAATACATCTACTAATGAACTGAATTCTTTCATCTTTTACAGTTACAGTATAATGCATTTTCTATCAATCAGCACTTTCATCATGCTTGTTTATACAGTAGGTTACACGATGACAAGGATAGACCGTGTACATAAAATCTAGCTTATTTATTTTTTAATGTAATAACCTCTTATAACATCTGTCACACTATTTGGATTATGCTGCACTGAATTATTTTATCTAGTCCAAAATTAAATGAAACGTCTTCTGTTTCTGTGTTAACAAGAGTATTCAAGTTATGAAACACGCAATGTATTTTATTTCCTCATCAGTCCTGCACTGCCCAGGGACATACCCAGCCCCAGTCCAGGCGGCAGCGACTGCCAGCCTAGAACAGGTGATGAGCATTAACTAGCCGTGCCTGCACCAGTGTCACACAGCTAGAGGACTCCCTCAGTCTATTAATTCACTTGACAAAAGAAAGGGAGTAGCACGAACTGGATTTCAGTGCCTAGCAAATTGGACTCTGGATTCCCCTTGATATTACATGTACTTATGGAAATAATTATGCAAATCCTTTTCAGCTATATCATCTTTAAATAGAAATCAGATTACATAAAGAAGATTGTAATCTCCTCCAGTAACCATTCTAGCTGAAAAGGCAATATACAGGACCAAGAAACATACTTGTTGAACATTTTAGTCCAATAAAATGGTGTTGCCTCTTGGCGAATCCAGTTCCCTAGTGCCAAACCTGGTTGATAGCTACTGTCATACATTTCTAAAACCTCAGCCACAGTACACCAAGTATCAAAAGGCAAGTTCTTTATAAACAATCCTTGTTTTTTACTATGCATATTCATGTAATTTTGGATATGCAGACACCTGATCAGTGTTCATTAATAATGAGAAATGGTTTAAATCACCTCATTTAAAACATTTGCTCTATGATCCACAAATGACTAATATTTGCTGAAGTTTACATAATACAAATGATGTGCATGTGTTGTGTAAATGAGAGATTAAAATATGAAACTAACAATATGCAAACATATGCATGGAAATGCTGAGGACCTGTTAGCTGAAACAGTGATTTCACACCTTTATTATTTTCTTTAAGCTGTCTCCAATTGTATTTTTGCTTTGTTTTCCTACAGAGCATGTTCTTGGATCTGGCAAAAGCACCCATGTTTTAAACATTCCTTATTCTAGTTTAATTTTTTATACTTAGCCCAGTTATTAACATTTTCAATATGAGCTGCTATAGCAGTTTTCTTGGCTGAATATAAAGCAAAGAAAGCTTAATGTTTAGGATGCGATTTGCTAATAGCTATGCGTAATTAATGTATGCCTTGTAAACACCTTTGTAAGAATATGTGTTGAACTCTCCTCTTTCAGCAAAAGGTGCATTTTTGGCCGTATCAGAAGCTCTATTTCTATGAGTGTTTTATACATAAGAGTGAGAGGGAATTAGCTTAACTATATGTAGGGTATGCATATGACTGGATGCCTGTGTGTTAAATTTTATTTTTTTATTTACTGTACCAGCTACTAAAACATAATTAATCACTATAGTAACTATTACATTTAATACCTAATCCAGGTTTTCAGAGAATACAAATTTTAAAGAGATTTATTTGCCAATGTGTCTGTAGATTAGAATACATTTGTATAGAGTATATAAGTAATATACAGCTAAAATATTTAGAAAGTCATATTAAAGTAATTTTGAAAGAAGCTTCTGGGTTTATTCCTGTTTTCTCTGTCCTTTTTTTGAGGGGGCAATAAATAACAGTGCAGGAAATAAACGGTAGTTTCAGCTTGAAGAAACTCTTGGACTGTATGAGCATTGTGGCTGTTCTCGTTTGTGTGCTGTTTCACTGCTCCTGTTGGTTGAAGCAATAAGAATCAAGTTACTGGTATTGTGTTGTAAGGGAGTTATGTCTAATTGTTTTTCTAAGGTGACACTCTCACATTTTCACGTGTAACAGCATTTCAGGCCCGGATATGAGGCAGAATCCACAATGAGAGAAGAAATAAACTGTACAGAAATCATAATTATGTCATTATTTCCTTGTTGGTTTTTTTTTCAATGGAGAGACTCAGTGTTACTTGCTGAAGTAACATATTTGAAAAATAAGATACCACTGACTTGAAAGAGACAAAGGCAGATCAAGCTTCAGATGACAGTGTTAGTGAATATTACTGTACAAGTGGATATTGTGAGTGAGTGAATATTACTGTATGTAATGAATTGCTATCTGCCTGCATAGATACGTCACCCAGAAGGCTACGTGTTTGGTACCTAAATCTCTTATGATATGTCATGAGAAGGTTGTGTGCTTAAAAAAAAAATAAAATTAAAAAATGTTATAGTGAGAATGATCCTAACTGGGAATATAGAATTAAAGTTTAATTTTTTGTAGAGAAAACTCTTTCCAGTAGCTAATATTATCTATTTTTTTTTTCATTTTAGAGATACAATGTAGAAATGTCGATCAGGCACCCAAAAAAGATGGAACTGCTTAGTAAGGTTGAAGCTCTGAAGAAAAGTGGTGTTTTACTACCAAATGATCTCCTTGAAAAAGTGGATTCAATTAATGAAAAATGGGAACTGCTTGGGGTATTTGCATTTTTATTACTGTTTGTGGGTTATGTGTACATTTTTGTGTGTTGAAGTACGCTGTCTGTCTGATTTCTAATTTGAGGCACAAATATCTCTCTCTTTCAATTCACCACGTACATTTCAAACAAGCTACTCATGCTATTATAAAAACTCCATAGTATTTTCCTCTTCTGTTGATTTTTTTTATTCCATGCTTGTCTCCTGTCTGACTTTAATAATTTTAGTTCTTTAATACATAAAAAAATGTAAGTAAAATATGCCATGTATTACGGGTATGCACCAAGTCAACTATAATGCAGTATATCTGATATACACTGACTGTCATGCTTGAGTGAATGTTAATAGAATTTATTCTGAAGGTACATGTTAGAGACATCTACTGTTTAACTATTTACTATACCCTTAAGATGAAAAGTGGGGTTGTCACTGCATATTTCAGGTCACACTGATGGCTCAAAAACAAATATGCAGATTCAGTACAAATCGGAATACCTGAAGCTAAGAATACAGCCAGGATATGTTTCATGCTGCTGTATTCAGCTCACTTTTGACAAAAGCCAAAAAAGTTTCATGTAATTCATTTCACGCTATGATGGGCTGGGTCTCAGCCAAAGAGTGAGATACAAGAATCTGGCAAAAAAAGCAATATAGTGATTCTGTTACTCAGAGACCAGTGATGGCACCGTGCAGGAGACACTATTGTCCTATTGTTGTAAAACAGCTGAGAGAGAGAGAGGTCAAACTATATATTTTTCCATCCACTTCTCTCCTTAATTGCCTTCACTTCAAATCAAGGGTAAGATAAATTTATAAATTACTTTAAATGATTAATTATAGATGTGTGATATTAGCAATACAGTTACATTGCATAATTTTGCATGCTATTATCTCAGTTTAAAAAACATTTCTAATATATTACGAATAAGCTATACATGCAACCTGCCAACAGCATTTTAAATACGGACTTGTGTCACTTTAGCTTATTTGGTAATGCAATAGCCATTTTACAGAGGGTGGGGCTTTTTTAGTTCAGCACAGTTGTTTCTAATTTCTTGATTCTCTAAATGTGCAAATTGTCAGAAAATGTTAAAAGTTGCCTTATGACTAGTGAGTTTATTACTTTCTAATTTTAATCTGCAGCATCACCACAAGCATTTTAAAACTATTTGAAAATTAATAAATCTACTGATAAAAATGGGACTTATTAACCTATGCTCTTACATCTGATCTTGATAAAATAATTTCAGTTGGAAGCCTTACATTTGTAACTTTCAACGTATTTAATCCAGTTAATTCAGTGGCACTGATTAGAGCTGGTAGGATATAAAACTATGAGATAAGTAACTGATCATAATTCTAAAAATCTAGAAAAACACTGTCTTAAAAAAGATTGAAGCCCTTCACTTCTCAGTATGTTAAAATCAAAATATACCTCTGAGTTAAGTTTTGCCATTAATTTCAGCATTTACAGAAAAATAAAATGTAACTATTACAGTTTTCCTGCTAAACGCAATTTCATGAATAATAAGCAGAGTTTGATAGAGTTTTGTTTAATTTAATAAAAACCTCTGCAGAAACTAACGGCACTAGGCACACTGTTTTAATTGGCATGATTACGTTTTAATTGGCATGAAAAAAATTAAAGACAAGGATTTTAACTTCTAACAATGGTAAAATAGAGGGATATGGTTTTTAATATTACTTTCATCTAAGGTGAACAGTGTGGAATGGAAATACATTAGAATGAAATGTCAGTGGTGCGTACAGTTTAATCTGTGAAATTTTGTCCCCTGTGCTGAATATTACTCTGTCTCAATTGCATATTAAACAACCCTATCAAGGCAGGCATTGGCATCTGCTGTGCTGACACAAATTGTGAATTAAATGAAATTGATGTCCTCTGTCGTATATTTATGAAGACGGACCATTCTCTGAAGTATTCTGTTTATGAAGAATTTATGATTGCAAACTGTTCCAGAACAAAAAAGTGGCAATAAATTCTTTTTTGTGACCCTACCCTCCAAGGGCATTGATTTCACCTCCTGCTGCTACTTTTGTTACAGCATAAAAACAATAGCTAGCGCTGGATTCCACTGAGGGTCTTCAAATTATCAATATTTGCACCATGAAAATGGAAGGGTGTTGCCAAGAAAGCATGTTTTTCAGTTATGATCTCCTAAAGACGTTATTTACAGAATGTCACAGAGTAGATTAATGTCTGTTGGTCTAATTTTATTTGTGTTTTAAAGCTTATTTTTGGAAGCTAACTTCAGTGTTATAAATTATATGCCAGTAACTTTCTAAAGCATGTATTTTCAACAGACAGCCATACTGGGTCACCTAAAACTGTATCTTCATGTTACAACAATTAACCACTGCTAATTATCAGTTTAAAAGGTTATTGGATGTGATTGTCAGTGTATATTCAATATTCTACAATCAGTAACACAGATCTAGTGCTTATAATAAGTGTCAGCCTGACAGCCTCTTATAGGTCAGATAAAATACTGCTTGGCATAGAAGAAACAGGCAACAGCGTATCTCCCTTGTGATGTTAAAGGATTGCCTTTCAAAATACTGAAAAGGAAGGTAACTTTCCATCCCTGGCCTCTTCAGAATATTCATTATGCTCACAGCGTCCACTATCAAAATGTTATTCAGTGGTTCTTTTATTAGAAATACTACTTTGAAAAGCTGTCGTAAATTAGTTTCATTAGTGATCAGAGGTGAATGTTTATTCTGGTCCATTATTTTTAAAGTGGATGCTTAACATGGAGAACTTAAATCTGAATTTAGTTGCCTAAATAATTGGCCTGATATTCAGGAACATTGAGGCTTTGCAATTTCTAGCTTATTGGCATCTGAATGAGTTCATCCACTTTTAAAAGCAAACCAGCTGTTTTGTGACCTAACTGCTCCTGTATACAACCTCAGGGCTGCAAGTTCGGAAACTGTAATCTGACAGTTCATACCTCAAAAAATATTACAGTATTTCAGTGTTTCCCCCAAAACTTAGACAGTACCTTGGATAAAAGTTTGGTGAACTCAGTGCTTATCATATTTTCTGTTGCTGCCTAGAAAACCGTAATTCTCATGGTCATAAGCATCTAAAGCTGCAGACAAATTCTCTAGAGTAACTACTTTAAAAAGTTATGTGCCATTTTGTCTCCTCTGTCCATAGTTACTCTTAATATACATTGATTTATCATGGTTCCAGCAAAGTCAGTGACCCAGAGAGAACAACATAAGTGAGAAACAAGGATACAAAAAATGAAATTGATTGAAACAAGGAAACAATGAATGAAATTCATTGATATTAGTAGTAATTATTAAAAACCCCACATCTCTAGTCATCTAACAGATGCTTCTTGTTGCACATTAACCTGTAGATGTTTTGGTACATAAGACTAATCTATGTTTTCTTTATCCGATGCATTAGAAAACCCTAGGAGAGAAGATCCAAGACACAATGGTAGGGCACAGTGGGTTAGGTCCACGTGACCTGCTCTCGCCTGAAAGCGGCAGCCTGGTAAGGCAGCTGGAGGTCAGGATCAAAGAGCTGAAAGGGTGGCTGAGAGATACAGAGCTTTTCATCTTCAATTCCTGTCTGAGACAAGAAAATGAAGGAACAATGAATGCTGAGAAACAACTGCAATATTTTAAGGTAATAAAAAAACAATCATAGTTTTCATAGAGAGACTCCTCTTTATGGTAGGATAAAATATTTATCTTATGCATAACATAATGCAATGTATGTACATATGTGATCATATATTCATATTTTCACCTTCATTTATGTAGTATGTGTTCATTCATGTTGATTTTATTGAATCTTTACAATAATATTTATTCCTTAGACTTTTTGCAAAAGAGAGCTTTAGAGGGCTAATCACACCGCAACTGGAAAAGCAATAGTGTTCTGTCATTCTACTTCACTATAAAGCTGAGTTTTGGCATGAAAAGCTTCACTCTGAATTTCACTCCCTACATCAGTTAAATTAATTAATGTGTTGCGTGACCATCAGTTTGATAGCCTATTCCTCTGCACATATGAGTCAGGAATAGCCTATTTGAGGTCACATTTACAGAGATAGAAATTTAGCATACACGAGAAAGCATTCAAGTTTGTGGTGAATAGATATGTGGAAAAAGACATGTACGCTATGAGATTTGCATTAATCTAGGCCGCATCTTAAGCCTAAGCCTGAAGATTTATGGAAAGGAGGGAAAAGAATTGTAGTCACAATGCTATATTCAGATGGATAAGCTCCTTCAACTGAAGGCCAGCATTCAGCTTTGCAACTGACTTAATGGAAGTTGTATGTTTTGTTCCATTCCCCAAAAGTAGTGGGACCGTTTAGGAAAGAGGGCTATTAAGTTAGCAAACAAACCTGGTAGAACCATGCAATTTTCTTCTGTTCATAGCTACCACTTCTAAATAAACCCTCACCTGAATCATCATTACAGGTCACTTTACTCTGCAAGTGATCTTTGACCAAAGAATGAGAAAGGAATCAGGAGTAATTGTTGAGCTTTAGAGGTAAAGAGGTTTTTCTCTTCTACTAGTACATCAGGGTGTCTAGGGCAACAGCGCTCTTAAGGTGATGGGCAATTTATTAAATACTCACCTCAAAGGGCATGTTGCAAACACTTCTAAACGTACTTTTTTATACAAAGGTTCAAGAGAACAACAGCAGAAAAATGACTGTCTTCCCAATTAGTCATTCCTTAACTCTTCCTTTTCCAATCACGAGGATTAGTCAGGAGGTTGTGTCAATGTAGAGAAGTTGGTAAGGTTTTTTTCAGATTCCTGAGCATGTCCATTTGAATGAAATTTTAAGTTTTCTTATGACATCTATTTTTTTTTAATGATTTGTGGTCGTCTGCTAAGGGGGAAAAAATCATGCTGATTCTGTTTGTTCTATCAGCAAACTTCAAAGCTAGTGATTATGAAGGACTGTTGATAGACCTGCAGAACTTCAGAGCAATAGATCCATGTTTTCCATAGGAAATGCTGCATGATTTTTATTTTTCTGGAAAATTATGGCATTTATTTAAGTGCATAACTATGGATTTAAAAATCTAATTTAAGACAAACTTGTTTTCAAATATACATTTTTATATATATGGCTAAGACTTTTATATACATATATATATGAACAGAAATACCATAGCAATGTTACTTATGTGTTTGAAATGTGCATAAATCTCTCAAATGAAATCTTCTATTATATATACGACATGATGTCATGCCAAGAGCTCTAGAGACGTTAAACAGGATAGTACCACCCACCATGATGTAACTAGAGTATTTCATTACTCGGTTGATTATCTATTAATTACATAAATAATACATTAATTATTTTCAAAATGGTAGCCATTAGAGTATAAAAAATAATTACCTATCAAATATGGTGAGAGCACATCACTTTGTCATATATATTAAACCATCTTTGTGTCATTAAATCTGAAATCCACTATAAGTAAGTTTTCCATTCTTCACTGATCTCCTGGGGAAGTGTATAAAAGAGAAAATGGATATAATTAACAATACTGCAAAGTATAATACATATATTTGAGAAAGAACATGTAGAACATTTTCAAAAACATTAGCTATGCCACTAGTAGGAAACCTGCTGGGGTTTAGTTTGACTTACTTTCCACTTAACTTAAGAGTTTAACCTTATTACTGCTTTCACTGTGGTAAGTGAATCATTGTTTCTTAATGGGAATTTATTGTGCTGCACCATCCCGATTATACACATAGCCACTGTACACAGAGAAACATTTTTAATAAAATAAACTCAACAACGTCATTGATTTTCATTCCATAATGTTATGTTTTAAATTATGCTTATGCCTTAGGAAAAACAGTTATTTCATTTTTCAGGTGTTTTTGTTTCATTTTGCAATTGGAGGATGAATTGAACATATAGTTCACATGTAGTTGGGACCCAAGATGAGAACAATGTGCTGGGAGGAGGGGCTGTTAAATTCACTAGTAGGAAATTAGTTTTGACTTCTTTGTTTTCTTTTATAAAAAATCATGCGGTATTAATTTGAGTGTTCTTTTTAGTAGAGAGTGTACTACTGCGTTACTTTTCTTTTGGCATATTGCTGTGCAATAATAATACTTAGCATTTCTATAGTACTGTCCAGTCAAGGAGCTGTACATGCTGTACAAACATTAATGAACCAAGTCCCGCTAAACCTTTAAGGTAGGTATTATTATCCCCTTTTTAGAAATGAGGGAAATAAAATGCATGGAGATTAAGTGACTTTTCCAGGTTTTTACAGAAAGTCAATGGCTGTGTTAGGGTAGAACCCAGCTATGGTGACTCTAATCTGGCGCTAACCACGAGGCAGCCCTTCCTTCCCTCTGCTAGGTTACTTCTCAGTATATTCCATTTTCATATGTGATGAAAAGAGACTGCTTCCTTGCATTTACCACTGTTTCTTGTTTATATTCAAAGTACAAATCCTGCTAAGTATGTTTGGCTGATTTTTTTCACATTATTATTAGCATATTTAGATATTATAATTACCAGAATATTATTAGTTAAGGTCATTACCCAGCTTATGTAAGGTCCTGTATTTCTTGGTTTTGTGGAAACTACGTGGTATACTCTGGTCAGCCCAGTGATCTCTGTGCAACACAACGTGCAGCCGGTCTGCAGAGCCATTTTGTTACTCATTCCACCAGCTTTCAGTGCTCCTGGCTGCCTCAAACATTTTCATATTTAGTTACGAAGGAGAGGCATGAAATTTGCTTCAGTCTGTAGTGACACTTGCTGGCCATTCCACAGCAACATTAAGCAAGATTCCAAGCGTAGCCTAACCTGAGCTCCTGTTGAAAAGGGGGAAAGAGGGAACATAAGTTGCCCAGCTGTAAAGGGAGAAGCATGGGTGTCTTACTCCTGGTTTGTTTTCTTCTGTTGCAACATGAAAAACCCATGAATCTGGACTAAGAAAATAAAGAAATTGACTTAAAATTCATGAGATCTTCATAACTACAAACATACATTTATTTTATTTATTCATCCTTTTTATTTCTGTTCTGCTTTTTGAGTCCCTCGAGTTCATGTTTTCTAGCTTTTCACTGAAATGATGAGGACCAGAACCAGAAACATACTTTTTAAATAAAACACAAGATTCTCAGGTAAACACATAATTCTAGCAGCTGAAAGACCTAATGTCATGAGACTAATAATTGGCACAACTGATTTCCTAACCTAATGATGTATGGCAATTTTGTGGGTCAGGAGAGACTTGGAGCAGGAAAGAATGAGGAGCAATAATAAAAAGAATTCACATTCTTTCATGAAAGTTTTAGTAAATTTCATTTGAGTAAGGTGTAGCCAGAAATGTGCGTGCTTGTTGGCTTGTAAGTAGAAGTGTTCTGCCACATTTGCTTTTATGTGTCTGGGACTTCAAAAAGCATGCTGTTTTCTCTGAAAAATGCCCTCCAAAAGACAGCAAGGGAGCCTAAATAATTAGTCATATATTTCTGTCACTTGCAATAAAACTTATTACTTTAAGTGTTCGATATAGAGAAATGACCCATCAGCATCAAAAAAGCAGTTGTTATGGCTTTGGCTCACAGACCAAGTCAAGAACAAGCTTAGACTTGCGAGTATCTGTCCATTTCAGGATCCCTTCTCAATCATGTAGAACTGGGAGAGCTTCTGTTGCTTTTGGTAGCAAGATTTATAAAGGATCCTGTTCTCCTTCCTCTCCAAACTTGGTTTGGAGGGGGAGCAGGATTTTCCTGTTCAGAACAGGATTTTAGCAGAGGTTTTCTGCTAAATGGTGTTCTTTGGCAACAATAATGTTGCATTTCATGTAGTTTTCTGATCTGGTTTTATTTGAAGCAATAAGCAACATGCTATATATATTGTCATACCTGTCTCCTAAATCTGTATTTGGGCCTTTAAAAAAGAGAGACCTGATTTGCCAGCAGTACTGAAAGCTTGTGGTTCTCATTGACTTTAGTCAATGTATTCATTAAAGAAATCAGACTGCTTATTCATACAAAAAAATGTTGGAAATGTTTTCTCATGTAATATTTCTAGAATTCAATGGTCTATTGAATTCCATAGCTAGTAGTATTTGTAGCTATTTCTGTTTGCCTTGTAAACAGTGTAAATTATCTGATGCTTGTCACCATTTCTAATGACTAGACTCACTCAGAAGTGTATGTTTTCATCTTCCACTGAATTTGTGACCGAGCATACCAGATGATGCAATGTCATTTAAAAAAAAAAGTATTTCTCGGCACCATCTTTTATTTCTCCAGTGCCTGAAGCAACTGAACTTTTTGATTAAACAATGTAGGTTGCATTGGTAATTAATAACCAATCAGTTAATCAGTACTTCTTACGATGCTTTTCATTTTAACTGAAAAGTTTGCATAAGAATCAGCACTGCACGTCTTACAAACAATTCAGTTAAACATAATTCATAGAATCATAGAATCATTGAATACCAGGTTGGAAGGGACCTCAAGGATCACCTGGTCCAACCTTTCTAGGCAAGAGCACAGTCTAGACGAGGTGGCCCAGCACATGTCCAGCTGAGCCTTAAACGTGTTCAGCGTAGTGGAGTCAACCACTTCCCTGGGGAGATTATTCCAATGATTGACTGTTCTCATTGTGAAAAATTCACCTCTCGTGTCCAATCGGAATCTCCCCGGGAGTAACCTGTACCCATTACCCCTTGTCCTCACCATGTGACTCCTTGTAAAAAAGGAGTCTCCCTCTTCTTTGTAGCTCCCCTTTAAGTACTGGTACATGGTGATGAGATCACCTCAGCCTCCTTTTCTCAAGGCTGAAGAAGCCCAGCTCTCTCAGCCTATCCTCATACGGCAGGCTTCTCACCTGACCCTTGATCATCTTGGTGGCCCTTCTCTGGACCCCCTCTGGCCTGTCCACATCTTTTTTGTATACCAGGGACCAGAACTGTACACAGTATTCCAGGTGTGGCCTGACAAGCGCTGAGTAGAGTGGGATAATGACTTCTTTGTGAAGTGATGCCCTTTTTGGTGCAACCCAGTATCCTATTGGCCTTCTTGGCCACAGCAGCACACTGTTCACTCATATTGAGCTTGTCGTCCACCAGGACCCCCAGGTCCCTTTCCACAGAGCTGCTTTCTGGCCAGGTGGATCCCAGTCTGAGCTGCACTCCTGGATTATGTTTTCCCAGGAGCAGTTCTATCAAATAAAACACAAATGAGTTTGGGAGCATATAAGATTATGGCCAAACTGAAATCAAAGAAAAGTATTAACTTTCAGTAAAGGTTTGGAGACTCAAAGATTGGAGAAAAGCACTGGCTGTTCCTACAGGTGCCAGGAATCACTTTCACTACGGCATTTTGGATCCTTTACAGTTTCTGGAATGATGTTCCTGGCAGAGCTGCAATCAAAGAATTACAGAAATTCAATGTGCATGTAACAAAAGTATGCAAAACAGTTTCCAAGAGAAAGTCCAAAAGAAGTCAAGCAGGATTTAATCCTTTTTATACCTCTAAGATGATTTTTAAAAGTTGTAATAATTTTAATAAATTTCTCAAAAAGAGTGTGACTTCAGAGGCCTAAATCTTTTCACAAATAAAGAAATGTTTACCCAAATTTTGTTTGGATTAAATTTTAACGAACAGGAAGGCATACAGTATTAAATCTTATGAAAAACAGGTAGGATTCCAAAGTTAAATGTAGCCTCATGCCACTTACAATGGTTTGAAGCAAACTCAGACTGAATTTACATGACCCACCATCCCAAAGCAGCACTTCTGTAGACCACTTAAATGAGAAGACACTTCTTTATAGTAAAGCAGCTCTACATATTTTTTGCCAAAAAATTGGTATTTTGGCCCTAATAAAATACGTGGGTTTATAGCTCTAATTTGATTTTAATATACTCAAATATCAGTGCTCAATACTATACACACACACACACACGGTACTCAAATACTTAACATACTCCGATGTATCCCAAATTTTGATTTAATATACTTATTACTTACTTACTGAAAGTTCAGTTTGTGTTTCAATAAGCTCTTCCTATTTAATGCAACACTAATACAATTTACAGTTCCCATTTAGGGCTAAATATCCCATCTGAGATAGCAGCTTTCATTCCATATCCCATTTGGACTGTGAAGCTTGAACTATGAATTTTCTGTGTTTTTTTACATTGTTACTTAGTTTTTAATTAACCAAAATCTCAAAATTAATCATAAACACTATCTGGTTGTCTAAAACCATTTTGCCCCACAAGTACTCCCGTTGCTGGGGGAAAGAAAGGGACACAGATCTAGCCAGCAGCGATGGTTAGATCTGACATGCTGCAGGGTTCCACAGAGGTATCATAAAGTATCTACATGCAGTTCTAATTCAGCAGTGGCAATGGGCTTTTGGACTAAGATCGGGGTGTGGGATGGAGGTTACTGTAGTAACAGGAAGAACCCTGAGTTCAACAGAGCTCAGATACAGCAATACACTGAATGCTTTGGTGGAGGAGAGAATAGCCTAGTGGCTATTTTTAGGCTACTAATTCATATTTTGCTTCCTTCCTAGCTCTATTTTATGTAGTGTCCCCTTATTTCTGCTATACCAAAATGACTACCCTGCAGACAGCATAGCCGTATGGTAGAGGTATGTTAAAACAGGCTAGCTTTAGATACCTACAGTGAGAGATCTTGTTTGAGCTTCTTTTATAGTAATTAGGGGGGAAAAAAGCACTTTTGGGATACAGTTAATCTGTCCTGTTTTAGGCATCTGGCTACGGAGAAGATGTACTGTACTTCAGAATACGTGCTTCTAAATGACTAGCTCAGGCATCAAGTTCTCCATTAGCTCAGATGAATCCCACTCAAGGAATCATCGGGAATGTCTTTAAGACTTGAGGAACTTGAAGATGTAGAGGCAACTGTAATCCCAGCTCAGAAAGATTTACTGCTAATATTTGTGAGGTCCTCCCACACTAAATATAAGCTTATTTATTTTCCAGAAAAGTTGAGCCCAAATTTCTTTCTCAGCCCTCCTGAATGTGCAATAGGGTGCTTATTTGAACCAGTGCCTTCTTGTTAACTGGAGCTGGTGAGAAGGAGGCAATGGGGCTCTTGTCCCTGTCATTCTTACTGTACTGGGATAGTCTGCATTTAATTCTCATGTCGTGAGTAGACTTGTAAGACTTGAGGTCTGACTCAAGCTGACTAACACAGAAGACACCCTGGCTTACAAAGAAAGCTGTCCCAAACTGGCCATTACAAAGTAAAACTAGCAATTTCATAGTGACAAACGGCTTACAGTTCCTTTCCCAAACCTTTTGCATCAATGACATCTCCAGACTTTGGGCTATATTTCCCCTCTCAGTCATGGTCTCCTGAAGAATCAGATATGTAAAAGTGAAAATAGCTGACTTGGCTTCTTTCGAGAGAACATTCTCAGTTCCATCACTTATTATTGTCATTATCATTGAAGATATAATTGATTTTCTTCTTTTGACCCACCCAAATGACTCCTTGAAAACGTGACTGCTTATTGTCCTGTTATTGCCTTGAAGATGTGTTTACTACAAAACCAGAATATTTCTCTTCTGTTACTATCAACCTAGAAAAGGAAAAGGAAAATGAGAAGAAAGCAAAAGATAACATGAGAAAGAAATATTTCCCCTAAAAATAAGCCAAGATTGACTTGCACTAATTTACAGTGAGGGTTGGTACTTTGGTTAGCCTCTAAGCTTTATTTCCTTTGTTAGTGATAACATATAGAAAAACAAGTACAGTGTGTACTGGAAATATAAGAGAGTTAACAAAAATTCACTGTACTGTCTCCATTAAGGTCCACTTTGTACTGCTGCATGTGATTGTACAATTTATTTGATTGTCTATAACTGCCCCTTTGGAGCCATAGCATTGCATTTTCAGGTGCAAATCTCTCCGATATTAGTGGATTATTGATTGAATAGTGTTCTCTGGAACCATTAAATCCTAGTAACGAGGTTTTTCCTTAATTGGTGGATCATTGACCTAGTAGACCGTTGCCTAATTTTGGTTTCAGTACTGGACAGGTTTCCCAAGTTTCATCTTTGCATGTAAGTTAATAGATCATAGTCCCAATAGGGAATAGTGTTATAGACTGTATTAGTACCGTTACTCACATTATAATTTCATACTGCCAGGAAACCCATTGATTTTAGTAGAATTATTTGCAGGGTAAAGTGTAATTCAGTATGAGTAAGAATATGAGTGTAAAAAGAACAGGCTTTCAGTATACATTCTGAAGTGTTATTGCAATCCTTATCAGGTATATTATGTATCACAAGTATGAGATGTCAGTCAGGAATGGGATTTGCAGACTGGCAACATATTACTAGAGGCAGCAGAGTGGCTTAGATTATGTTTGCTGCATAAAGTCAATGGAAAGAAAAAAGGTGTATATAGATTCTTGTCCTTTGCAGGTTGATTCCCTTACTGGTCTGTTAGGAAAGTGCTGCATTTCTTCACCTCAGAATAAAACTGAAGGCCTGGCCTCTAATCTGATGGATTTTCTGTGCGTTTTGCCAATGGCTGATGATGCAATGTGATTTGTATTGCACCACCTTTCCCTTTATCACAGTGATGCTTATTTTCATGTTTTAGGCACAATAAGAGGAACCTTGTTATGTTCTCTAGTCTAAGATTTAGTGAAGGAAAGAAAGCCTGTTTCATGCCCTCTTTGCTTTCATCCTATCTAGTCCTCTTCCCCCAGTCGTGTTGTCCAGGCAATGGAAGAATGGCAGTTGAAGGTGCAATATGAGTAACGCTGAACCTCTAAGGCCATCATACACAAACAGGCACCTCATCCAGACATTTGGCTTTTGACAACCCTAAGCTTTTTGACTGCCATTCACAGTTCATCTTGACCACATCACCTGCTTCTGTCCTCACCTCTAATTCTGGCCTTCTCATAGCCCTGGGGCTAAACTGTGCATGTCAAAATCATCTCTGCCTAACTTGTACAAAAGGCAAGTTAATGTCAAGTTAAAATTTAACATATTCATGCAAATACTTGCCTAAAACTTATTTATACGAGTAAAGATATCAAGGTAGGCCAGCCTACTTCAGATATGAGTGAACTTACCTCATCTCAGTGCTGCCTGGCTCTGGTTGATGCTACGGCAAGTAACTTCTCTTGTTGGAGACTTTTAGTTTTGTCTTGAGCTGAAACTGAAAAGTGTGTGTCTGTGTGTATATTTATGATTAAGGTACGGCAAAAGAATGAAAATAATGTTTTCATGTTTTAATGATATATCCATTCTGAGGATGCGTTGCTTTTTTGAAATAAGATGAGGAATGCTATTTCTAGAAAAACCTGCTTGTTGTCCCTGTGAATATACAGATACACATGAAAGCACCATAATATATTTTCCTCTGTTTACCCCAGAGCAGCTCAAGCTGTACATTTTTGAATCCTGGCTAAATTTGCTTCACCGACACGAGAAAAAAGCTAAAGGAAATCTTTTTTTCCTTACTCATTAGATGTGTTGATTTTCCCTTTCCTATCACCCTGCCTGTCCTGAAGTCTCCAAAAGATTAGTCTAATTTATTTTATGTTCACTGCTTTACCATAAAATGCTAATACCAATGCACTGCAGGATGGTTTTTTCCTGTAATTCAGAGTAGAGTAAATTCTCACTACATTTTGGAACATACCAGGCCCATTGCACAGTGATAGCAAAAATGCATATCTACCATCTGTGGGGGAACTAGATTAAGAAAGGGAGTAAGTATGATATTAACATCTGAACTTCAGCCTGAGGCGTACAGGTATTGATGTACATCCATGCAAGGAAGTTTTTCCTTTAAAGCCTCTTATATAGCTCTGAGGCAGGATGCAAAGTTTTAACAGTTGTAACCATTCATTAAAGATGGCTGAAATTCTGATATCTAAGTTTTTATGCAATTGGAGGGCATTTCTTGACATCTAATGTGCGATGTATGTTGAGAAACATCTTGATTTCTTTTAAGCTGTAATTCTAAGTGAATTCCAACAACTGGACGTAAAATTGAGCCTAACTTATGTCTCACTTGATTTTGTAAATTTTCCACCTGTACCTTAAGTCATTTAATCTCTTGAATTTCCACACATATTCATTTGAAACTCTGTCCAGTGTGGTGATCTACCAAAAATTTCAAGTTTGTAATGTCCACTACAGGCAAATGAATTTTTGGGTAGTGTCGTTCAGGATTCATTACAAAAGCAAAACATAGCACTGATATTTATGCTACCTGTCTTATTCTTTCCCTATTTTTATTTTAGCACTTTTGAGGGGCAAAAAAGAAACCCTAGCAAATTATGCCACTTCTTTCAACATTTCTCTGTTGAATCTGTTTCTCTGGAAAGAGAACTCCTCAAATTGAATGAAAAGAGGGCATGAACCGAAGGCATTTATAAACACAAACAGTGCCAGACTAGAAAAATGGATCCTCCTGCCATCACATCTGGCTCCTCTGTCTGAATGACTTGGCTTATCCTCTGGAACCAAGTTAACCACAACTTTGCAGTATGTAGTAAATAGCTCTAAAATATTTCAGTGTGAAAATGAATCTAATTAATCCCCTGTATGAAACACGAGAAAAATAAGGCTTGGAAAAGCTATGTTGTATTTCAGTAGGGAAGATGCGTTTATATCCAACACTATTTTTCTTCTATTTTTAAAAGTTACCTTCCTGTAATTGCACGCTAGTTTAGAGCTAAGATAGGAGCATCTTAACAATAATGGGCACTTTTTTAACAGATTATTGCCAAAAGTGCATTCTTTATTCCAGGGAGACACTGTAATAGATACCAGTGCTTTAGTAATGATACAAGCAATCTGTAAGCTATTATAGTTTCTTTTATAGTAACTCAATCTTCATATTGTTTTATATGTCTGGAATTTTAATAGTGTTTTTAATTTATGAAAGGAAGTATATTACATAGTACTAGTTACATGGGAATATGAGCTAAATATCAGACCATTGAACTATATTCTTCCAAACAAATATTTTGAAGTACTTAAATGAGCATAAGGAATAGAACAAAGAAATTAGAGAATGTCGTACAAATATAATAGCAGCTTTTATGGAATGAGCCCAGAAGCATCCATTCTGGATTGTTACTGTTTTTAATGCATATATTTTACTTCTGCAGAAAAATGGGAAAGAATGCAAGTACTTTTAGAATGCTATCTAAAAATAAATATTTTATTTTAAATAAGTGTATTTACCTAATTTATAAATTTATTTGCATTATTGATTGCAAATAAACACAAATTCCCATGTAATTTTTTAATGCTAATGAAATGAATGAATTAATATAAGCACTTGATTATATGTAGAATGTAAGCGCCTATGTAGATTCTTGAAGCCAATGCAAAAATGAAGTATTTTTTCCAATTAGTTCATCACCATTTTTAACATGTATAGAAAGAGACACAGTTCACAAAGAATATAGTGAACGGTGTTCAGACTTATAAGAGCGATATTGTAACACTTTGCTAAGCAGTGAGTTACAGAGAGATATGATCAGCGTAGCAATTTAGTGGTTGTAATGCTATTAAAAGTAGAGCTTTTAAATAAAAAGAACCAGTGCGCTGTTTTGAAAGAAGTCATATTCTACTTTAAACTGTCATTCTGTATTTCTGACTTGCAATTAGATGATATTTCTAAAATGTCAGTCCCAGATTCTGTTGTGACCGTCATCATAATAAAATGTGACAGCAAAGATATTATATCAATACTTTTTCCATAATTAGCATTAAAGATCTCTCAAGGGTTAAGTACAAAGGTTTTCCACTGAATGGTCTGCAAGCCTTGTGCCTTTAACATCTTTTAATACAGCCAAGACTGGTGACAACCAGGAGACAAATCTATGAACAAACCCGTTTGGAGAGAATAGTTTTGTGGTGTGTGATGTATGTTACGTAAATGAGCTTATTAGGACTCTCATCTATTTTATTATTGGTGCCCAATTTAATAGAGGCATTTAAAAAACAATATTTCTGCCTGACTCCTTGAAATGAAGAAGATACATTGATATAATTGAGAGCAAATGATTGCATGTTGTGCCATTTAATCATGTCATTTTTCAATTGCTGTTTTTTGCACTTCACTGCATACTTATAGAATATTTAGCTTCAGTATAGATTAAGTCCCACAGTATGCAACTGAGTAGAGTTCCCATATTAGGTGACATTTTCTTTTAACCTTGAAATCAGCAAAAGCACACAGGTTTGGCAGTATTTTTCTAAAAGATGACAAGTCATCATTCATTTCCTATCTTTGTCATTTAGCTTTTTTATTTTGAGGAATTACTTTCTTACTAATATTTTTTTAGGAATTATTGGGTTTCTTTTTCATTCAGAAACAGAAACTCTTATTTTTATCATGTGTCCTGTAAAGATGGAATTTGAAATACAGGGGTGCATCACCCCAGACAAGAGCACTTCCAACTGGCACTGCCATTTCACAGAAAACACTGAAAACTACATTTGACCCAGCATTTGGGACCGTATTGTTTCCTGTTTTCCCTTTGTTGGTGTATTAGTGATGTTAGCCATGATTCTTAAAATTTTACATGAGCACTTTTGAAAACCGAAGTGCTTCATTAGCCAAAAATCAGATGTAAAGAGGCAATTTACATTTTTTTAAGAGTTGCAGTTTGGGTGTTGTAGTCAGAAGGGTAGCTTCCAGTCTCAGATTTCGCCTTGATTTCTGCATATGGCTGTTGTACTAAATAACAACAGTTCCATCTTAATTTTGTCTTCCATCAGGCAACAACCGATGCAATATGAAGGGTATCATTCCCTCCCTCACACACCCGCATCCTGCAATAAGGAGAGAGTAAGCCTTTAACAGACCAAGGTTAGACAGAAACTTCCCCTTGGATCTGGTCATTCCGGATTTATTTGCAGTCGAGCTTCTTTTGTTTTCCTAAAAACACCTAGTATTGCCCATATACAGAAACACAACATAAGCATAGAAATAGCTTTTGTCTTAGTATAGCTTAGCATTTCTTCTGAACCTGAAACACAAAGAAAATCCATCTGTGTAAGTTACTATTTGTCATCTTCTAACCATTTTCAAAGCTCTGGGCACCTCTACATGGACCTTTACTAGTCCTAATTGTAAAGTGAAAGCAAGAAAGATGGAAATGGTTGAAAGAACTTCAGATCACATAAAAATGAATTCCCCAAACAACACGTAGTAAATGATGCTAGAAAAATCATATCTCAACATTTCATGTAGTGATTATATGTGGATTATGTGGATTTCAGTGAACTAAACTCATCTTAAACTGACTTCTAAACTATTTTTAAGCACAAGTCGTCCCACTGAATTCACTGAGAACCTTAGTACTTTTAAATGATTAATATTAAACACCTGCTCAAGAACCTTGATGTAATAGTGCTTCAGTAGCCAACTCGTCTACCGTGTCGTGTGAGAAAGCCGACTTCCCATCCATGTCCTTCAGTCAGAAGCAGAGCAGGCTGTGCAGCACAGCTCAGGCGTTGATACTCTGCAAGAAAGCTGAGGGATGGAGGGGGATTGAGGTTTGAGGGGCTCTAATATTCCTCAACTTCCCACCTTTCTATGCCTCCCACGCTCTCTGGCACTGCTTAAAGCTGCACACGTGTTTCTGGTCCTATGCCGTTCATTTAGGAGTCACGCAGCTATGCAGAGCACCTTCTGTTCAGATCATGGCTACTGCCATCCCCATAGATAGTGCCATTAGCCCATGGCTTGGAAAGAGTGTTTGATGTCATTCGACTCAGCAGGGGCTTTTCCAGATGATTTAAGGCATGGTATTAACAAGCTGTGAAAGTAGTTTCAGCTAGCCCTTTTTAGCTATGCGGGTGATAACTTCAAAGCACTGAAAGTAGGAGTAGGTAGAGGGAAGAAAAATCTTCCAAGATTCTAACAGCACAGACAGGAATCCTCAGTATGGGAAAATATGACTCGTAATAACATTATAATGAATAACACCTCAATGTTATCAGGGTATCTGTTGCGAAGCAAAGGACTCAGACGCAAAGTCAAGTTCATACACAGCAGCTACAGTTACTGTGCATACTCTTAGCCTGAAGCAAAAAAGTCAAATACATTAATTTAAGTCTCACTGCAAATGATTTAAGTGAATGTGTTTCTCTCACATTTGCAAAGGTTTGGATTGTATTTACAGTTACCACAGCTCAACAGACACAGACACATGATAGTGTGAGGAGTCACAATCGAAAGCGTCTGATCTCTTAATCTATACTTCAGCAAATCTTCTGCACACACAGGAGACTAAGCGAGCCTAAGTGATGCTCCTCAGTCTACTGTTAGATCATTTCTTAATTTTCTCAACTGTCAAGTACCCAGTAGCTTACTGTAGCAGCTGTAGACCATCATCAGGCCCAAGCCTCAGTAGAGATACTCATCATCTTTCTTTTCCTTTTTTTTATTAATCATGAATTATAGCTGTTAATTCACAATGTAGAATGTACCTTGCAAGTAATTAAAGTAACCGTGGTCCTGGAAGCATACTTTGCATCTACAATTGCCCTATTGACAGGTTTTTATAGAAGCATGCCATTTTAACAATAGCAGAACATGGATGGATATACAATGCTGTGAGATGTCATATCATAGGATACAGGCAATTATTGTGTCCCTTTAAGACATTGTATACCAGCCCCTAATACTGCTTAGATTCATTATTGCTAGTGCTGTTATATAGGGTTTAAAGATGTCTTTACATGATTAAGTTCTCTGGCTTTTAAAGTATTGTTGCTATAGCCAACTCTTTCAACACGCTGTTAGATACAAGCACTTCATTCTTCTCCTGTTTAATATTAACCATAATATCATGTAATAAAATTGAAACAAAAGTGCCATAGGCCTAATTGTACTGTCACAGCCATGTAAATCAGAAATCGCTTCGGTAAAGCTACTGTTATTATGCTGGCGTAAAACTGATGTAAATTAGAAATGACTTGGATGCTGTAGCTCTGCTTGCAGATAACACAATGTAAAGGCCTCACTTAAACTCCCACATAATGGCTTATGAATGAAAGACTCCTTACCTCATCATATTATATGGTATTGTATCAAAAATGAACAATATTTATAAGGGATGACATAATCAGGTAGATCAAGGTAAGTTAATGTTATGGGGCCAACTTCTGAGCTGTATTGACTTCTGTGAAGTTAATGCATAGATTTGACTGCCATCAGTATATAACTTACCACCACTTCCATAAAACTGAATTGCTTAGCTGTTATACAACGTAAGATAAGAACCCTGACTTTATCTTTAGGTAGATTTTTTGGCTTGGTTTGGTTGGGATCTTTTCTGATATGACGTTAGCTAATGAACAGCATGCGGAAGGAAATGTGCCAGGCATGGTGGTTACATCAAGAGCTATGTAGGAAACTAGTAATGAACTCTAGGAAAATAAATAAGGGCAAGTTCAGGAAACATAAGTGAAAATGCAGCTCTGGTATAAATTGAATAATAAAATTCCTGGTCATATTTTGCCATAAATAGTGGTTTGGGAATTTGTCATTCACCTTATTTAAAATTCAGAAATATTAAAGGTACAGGGTTCTCTCATTATAGAAGTAATAGAATTCTAGCTATTACAGAGTTAGGGTAATTTAAATAGCTATAGAGTGCATTATATCAATAAGTGGAACATCTGTATGAAATGTCCACCTGCTGATATACTACTCAGTGTACTTTACAATGAAATGTACTTAATCATTTTAAGACATCTTCTAATGAAGCCTTATCGGGATTAACATTTTGAACACAAATACTTTTAGGCATTAAAACTTCCACTTTAAATGAGATTGCATTGTCTTGTTTACCCTTGTTGATTAATAAGCAATCTGTTAACTGTTAGAATGGCCCAGTTGTGCCAGTGAAAGTAGATTAGTAATTCAGCTATGTTTGTGGGTTTAATAATTTCTCTTGAAGGCTTTGAATAAAAAAAAATTGCTTGCACACTATCCGTAGGCAAAGAAAAGATATATATTTTTAGATGTGTATACCAATGTTTTGCTTCAGACTTTCAGCTTAGTATTATTGATCAAGCACATACTTCCAGCAGCAAAGTATTCCTTTGAGGTACAACATTTCTAAGTATAAATTCCAATTTTTAAAGAAAAAGTGATATGAAAACCTGGAACTTGAATTCACTTTCTATAGAATGTTATTGTTTTGCTAATAAAATTCAGGAGGGCAGGTCCTGATTTTTTATCGGGTAACACTTGTGAACAGCTTTGAGAGATGCAGTGGCTTTTTTTGTTTGCTTACTATGATTAACTGGAAGCTTAAAGGCAAATACCCTGTCTTCAAAAAGGATGATAGTTCAGATTTTCTCATGGGGTCATGCACTTTCATCTGTGGCATCCCACAGAGGGAAACAGATGTTGGCAAGTTACAGTTTAAATTATCTGGAAAGCTCCCACGTGTGGAGCACAGTCCTGTTAAATTCAGGAGCAGCACAGGCCTATGATAATAGCTGAATACTTGAACCATGCAATGCTATAAAAGTATAGGGTCTCAGAAGCTGGGCTGAAGCCGTCATCCTCAGATGCGTTTGTGCCTTGTGTACCCCAGCTTCATCGATATTATTATTAAAACACATTATGAGTTAATAAAACCCTGATTTGATGTTGAATGACGGTGGAGTATGATTGTAGATAAAACCACGCTCGAAAGCACCCCATGCCATTAGCTGCTTCCGGGTGGTAGATCTCTCTTTAGTTTTGGCATGTAGGATGCATTATTTATACTGCTATTCAATGAGATTCTCAGTGTAGTTACTTAGGTTTCTGGTGTAGAACCAACATATCCTGGCTTCCATCAATATTGAGCAATATTAGGGCTTAGCAATTGTCTCCCATCATGCAGTTCACATCAGACTGCATTCTTGGTAACACCGGAATCGGTATGATGAAATAAATGCAGTGAATAACTCATCTTTAAGAAGGATACAGTTATCATAGTGTTCCCACATTTACTTGAATATGGAACTACCCTGGAAATATTTTATGATAACAAAAAACATCTGTAAAGAATTTTATACTGAATTTTCTCCTTCCTTAAGGTTTCTCCTCTGGCAGGGTACATATGACCCATAATTTCTATTGTTTTTTTCTAAAAATATATATATTCTCATTGCACGAATAAGATTTCCCCTCCCCATTTTTTCCTGAAGAATTTCTGAAGCTGATTACTGTCAGGGTAACTCATTTCAGATGTGCCCCAGTTGAATGAAAAAAGAGGAAGAATAAACCAGTCTACACCGTAAAACTTTCAACATTATTGAGACAGTTAGCTATGTATGGCATTTGTTTGAAGGAGTCTTGAAAGTAGCTTTACTCCTTCTGTGCTATTAAGATTAAGACTATGTTTATCTGAAAAGAAAACATTGAGCTTTGACACTAAGTATGGGAATTTATGGAAGAGCTGAAAAAACTACTGTAAGGCAGAAATTGGGCACTATTGAATATCAGATAATAGTAAATGTTTTAATTTGCAAAGTATTCCACACTGACATCTGTTGTTTGTCTGTCCTGCAGTCTCTATGCTGTGAGATCAAACAGAGACGTCGTGGGGTAGCCTCTGTGCTGCGATTATGCCAGCACCTCCTGGATGACCAGGAGACCTGCAACCTAAATGCAGATCACCAGTCCATGCAGTTGATAATTGTAAACCTTGAGAGGAGGTGGGAAGCCATTGTCATGCAAGCTGTCCAGTGGCAAACAAGGCTACAGAAGAGGTTGGAAGAAGACTCGGTGAGTGATGCTTGCTTTAAAAAGATCTCATGTGGTTTCATTCTTCATGAGAGACACTTTTTCAGTGCAAGACAAACACATTCATCTCAGAGTGTTTTCTTCTGACTGAAGATGCCATTCCTAATATTAACTGCCAACAAGTGAAGTTCTAGGTTTTCACGAAACATTGTATTCTATGGGCAAAACTGATTAATAAGATAAACTCACAATATACATGTTCTGTTTGCTGGATATTTAATCTCATCACATCTGATCCTGTCAAGTAATGAAAACAATCTTCTCCTGTTGCCAAGTACCTAACAGAACTGGGCCCAGAGACATATTTCACTGATTGTAAATATATTTCAGAAAAAGTATTTTCTGTGTAAGTAAGGATGGTTTTAATTAGCATCCCAGCAGTAGATGTGTATTTCACATAGAATGCCATGGGTATGTGATTAATATACAATTCTGTGTTATTTGAATATAAGTAAAATGCATTAATTTGCTTTTATCTCAAGGAAATGATTCCTAAGAGGCAAAATAGTACTCTGCTTAAACCATCCATTAAGTGGCATAAATTAGACAGGTTTTCTACAGCATAAACTGTATCACAAAGCAGTATCTACATTTAAACAATAAACCACAGGGGGAACAAAATAATCCCTACTGTAACACCATTGACTGTAATGGATGAATTGGCTCAGCATGTTTTGTGCTACTATCATAATGCTGAAGTCTGTATACTGCAGCTACATTGACAGCAATGATAACCCTAGGTAGTGCATACACTAAAGAGCCTTGATGAGATTTGAGAACAAGTGTCATATATTTAGCTTACACAATTTTTTAGGTTTATATCAAGCAAATAAAAGAAAAAAATATTTGACACTTACATGCTTCCTAACAATTATCTGACTAACAGTGAAATACTACTTTTGACTTCTTTTTGTTAAAGTTCCTTTACAAAAATAACAGAAGTTGTAATTCTCTTGATCAGTTATGGTAGCGTAGTAGGAAGATATACAAGACATTGTTCAGAAACACTAGCAGTTCCTGAGTGAAGATACTATCAGGCTAAACGGGCCAAGAAATGGTGAGTTAGTGAGGAGGATGCTCTGGAGAAGTGCACTGTTGAAGGTAATAATAATCTGTTGCCTGCCTACCTTTATCAAATGTTATAAAGTAGGAGTGCTCCTCTGCCTGTTTGGTTTATTGGTTGCTTTGCTTTAGGTATTGAGATAGAAATGGGACTTGAGGAAGGAATAAGGTTTTAACAGACTTTCAGGACAAGTCAAAAGGGGCATGTCTCTGTATCAGGCAACATGGAAGGAAGACATCATTGAAAAGCAGGCGGAGTGTCAACGTTGCTGTTATAAGCATGGGAGTAGTCAACTGGCAATGTAAGAAGTGCAGATAATTGGGGAGAGCCAGTTAAGGCCTCAAAAATTTGATCTGGTTGGAAGACATGTAAAAATGATGAAGCTGTATGTGATTGTTCAAGGGTATAGAGAAAAGATGATTTTTCAGCCTTTCCTTACACATATATGTGCAGAGAGGGAAGTATCAGCCAAAGAGGAATGCTATTGGAAACAACCAAGGAGATCAACTAAGAGCTTTCACTATATGACCAGCAGAAAAAGCTCAAACCTTAATGATGCTAAGATTCCTCTCATAGAGCTAGTGAGAGCTGTAGACATCACAGCTGATGCAGATTACCAGAGGGAGAACAGTCATACTGACAGAGCATGAAGAAAAGAGGACATTTGGGGATGACAGAGCAAGAGTTCCATTTTGTCTGTGCTTAGTTTATGTTAATGAACACTAAGGAGATATTTAACAGACAGGTAGAGGAGCGGGGTTAGATGCAAAGGAGTTTACCTGAGCCCTCAGTCCAGAAATGGGACCTGCAAGTTTCTGAATGTATATTATAATCTAAAAAGGAGAAAGGGAAGCAGGTAAGGAAAAAGGCTTGTTCAAGTCCAGCATAAAGCAGACGATGAAGGAGGTATGATTAGCAAAAAAAAAAACCAAAAAACCAAACCACAGAGAAGATAGAAAAAGAATCTAAAGAGCAGAAAAATCTAAGGCAGTAATTTGCTGAGAATCTGATCAAGTGGAGTAAAAAGTAAAACAGAAGCTGGTAAAATAAAGGTCATGAGAAAATGTTACAGAAATTTCAGTGGAATTAAAGGAAGAAACAGAATTAGTGAAGATCCAGAATGAAGCTGAATAGAAAATGGAGGTAGGAGTTTTAAACAATATATTCACATTTAAATGAGAAGAAAGTCAAGAAATAAAAGAAGACAAATGCCATCTCACCAGTGGCAGAGAGACAACATTCTTGAGTTTTGATGGTAATGAATCTGGGAGAGCAAGAAATGAGAACAGAAGAGAAGTCAGCAGTGAAATGAAAAGCAACTGAATGGGTTAGAATATAAATATGAGACTGAGGAATAGAAAAGATTGTTAAACAAAGAAAGTAAATATAATAGTAAAGCTTTTTAATTCTCTTGAGAAATATATTTTTGTGATAGTTCCATCTTCAGAATATTTTTAGTCATATTACTAATATATTACGTCAATAGCTTTAGTAAACTGTTGGTTAGTGCTACACAAAATGTTTCATGAGCTGACTAGCAGTAGAAAAAATGGTTGCATTCTGGAGCTTCAAGAACAAGTGTGTGCAGTATTAGGCAACAGCCAAACCAAAATAGGTCTCAGAATCCTGAATTTTAGTTGCTAGAGGCTGAGTATCTGTTAGGTCTATAACTGCCCAAGAGAGATTGGACTGTGTTTCTACTGTATTTCTCTAAAAGGTAAAGTACCACAAAGATGATGAACTGACTTTTTCATCTACAAAACTTATGATTTTGTTGCAGTAAATCTATATCTTCTAGTTAACTTGGAACAGAAACAAGTTGCATTTGTGAGACAACTTAGAGTGCTGAACAGAGGTCCAAGTTACTGTAGTGAAAGTATATTATCTCCTTTTGCATGTGGGCAGCTGCTGTGTGGAAGCAGTTTGCTGTTTGTAGCTGCAGTTACTCTAAACAAACTGTTATGAGCTAATGAGAGATTGGCACTGCTCTTGCAGGAGGAGTGAAGTAAGTCTTGTTTTTCTGTTTGGGATTTCAATCGATCAGGAGTTGAGGCATGGTGAGGGTATGAGTACTGCACCTTGCTTGATACCCAGATGCTTGGAACTTCACAAGGTGCATGCTGCTTTGTTCCCACTTGGCCTGAGGTAGTCTGGAGTTATTTGCTGGGCTGAGTTGACTTTCAGCAGGCAGGGGGTGTACCATTCTTTCTGCTGAGAAATGGCAGCCATTTAGAGCTATCATGATGCTCATCTAATTTTCACTGTGGACTGTTTTGTTTTGGAACCTCTCATCCTAGGCTTGTTTATAATAATATGAGTCTTTGAAGTATGTCAGTACCTACAAGCTTCTCATGTTGGTAAAACTATCTGTATTCTCAACATTTAAAGATGCCCCAGTCACTGCAGGATTCAAGTTTCTTTGTCTTCCCTGGCCTGAGTTGGCATGTTCTAGCCTTCCTTTTCACTCAGTTCCTGTGTAGTCATTTCTTGGGTAGGTACCAGGGCTGTTTCTTCTGCTTCCCTATCTCTCTGTATTTGATGGTGTGCCAGTCTTGGCACATAAACAGTATCCCTTGGTAACAAGTCTTTATTTGTGGTTGCCCACAAAATACAGTAATTTATGAAAACAAATGAGATGTTTTTATACCCTGATGGCATCTGACTCATTCAGGGCATCTGACTTGCTGACAGTAAATAAGATAGCCCAAATGATTATATTGCCTCATATAAGTACAGGAGTCACTTGCATCTTCTACTGTCTTCTTAATTTGTGTACTGGGATCTTCCTTTGTCCTGTTTCTGCTCCTTGTTACATTCAGTCACTTATCTGGGCCACTTATAGCATTACAAAGGTATGCTGGAATTAACCACAAAAGGCTTTTAGGTTTCTTTTGAATTGTTTGCCTTCATTCATGGTTTTCAGCAGTGTTTAATTTTGCTCAACTTTTGCGATAGCGGGCACCATAAGTTTACAAGTAACAAGAAGATATTAGCATGTACTACAAGCACCTAAAGTCTGGTAAAAGATGTCCTTCTCATAAACCAAAAGTTATGTCTAAAATGTGAAATTATCAATAAGAATCGCTCCAGAAGGATGAAATGTAGTTAGATTCAGTAGGTTAATTAGCTATAAAGAATGAAGTATTCATACAATGAAAAAAACAAAGATTACTTTTAAAAAACAGTAGGACACTTGTCTGTTACTGGAAGCAGTCCTAATCTGTTTTAGCAAAAGAGGTTTTTATTTTCCCCATCTGTTTTTTTGCGGTAAATTCTTTTCCCCCCAGATTTATCATTCCATAGTTTGCTGATATAATGTTATTTGTCACCTAAATTTTAGCTTCAGAATTACACAGATGCCTTATAGTTTGCCTAACAAGACCCTGCTGGCAATCATCTTAAAAGAAAAAGGAGTCTGTCTGGCAATTGCAACAGCAATAGCAACAATCTTTAGTCAACTAAACCCAAAATTGCCATCTAAAATCCCTGCTCAACAGCTGGAGAATCTTTAATTCACTATGCACTTTCCTTTAGAGGGTCTAGACTGCTTGAAAGACTGAACAGTTAAAAAAGGACTTGGGACAGACTCAGTCATGGTCATGCCCACAAGTTTACAACAGTTAAGTCAGAGGGAGAATATGTGAGCTGTTTGATGCAATGATCTTTTTGCTCAGCCAGTGGTATACCCAGTGTAAGTTTTGTGTTTAGCCTCAGTGGATTATTCCAGCAGCTACCTATGTTCACAGTTTGGGGATGTCCTGTCCAGGTCAGATATGTCTCTGTATAGAAAGCTACAGTGAGATGACCATGGAAATTCACTTTTCTGGGACTGTTTTACCAATACTGGAGTACATAAAACTGTTGTACTGCTATGGCTGAGAGAGACACAAAACTGTGGTTTCCAATGGATTTTACTTCTTAAGTTGTAATTCAATATTCCTGCCTTTTTGGTGGCTGGAGAAACTGCTTTTTCTCCAGACTGCTCATTCATTGAATGAGGAACATATCTGTTTTATGGAGCAGACAATCTCTTTTCTTATTCAACAGAGAGGGCTAATTATTGAAGGGACAGTATTAATCATGCATTTAAAATGGAGATTTTGAGCTAAGGCAATTTGGGTTAAGGTGCTGTAACTCTCACATTGTCCTGAAAATATTTGAAATATTCATTTGTCTGATCACTAAGTTCACTACTATGCTTCACGAAAAAAAAATTATTTTTATTTCTCTTGTTCTCCTGAGTCATCCCATGTGTACACTGTATGTCCAGCAAAACCCCCATCTGTATTGGCTTGAAAGTATGCTGTACATCCAGCCACATAATTGAAAATAATAAGGCCACAATAAATGGGATGGCCTTGGGGTATAACACCCAAGGGATTCAATTGGTGTCGCTTTGCATGAATGTCCATGCATCATGGTAATTGAGGTAACATAACCAATTACCACATTTTAATTAGAGTTGTAAGGACTTGGGAAAATCTGCAATGGTGAGACAGCTCACTAAAAAAAAAAAGAAGGCACCTCTCTCTTTTCCACAAGCTTGTTTCTTAGGAGGTAAAGAGCCTGCTTAAAGCTCTGTTTAGGATTTTTTCCAACTTCCTCTTGGTTTCATTCTTTATACTGCACTTTGAAAAACAAGTTGTTTAAAAATACTATATTGCTTCTGATTTGGTATCTTTACCCCTTTTCTCTATTTATCTGTTTCTGTGAAGCTTTCTGGAAAAGAAAACAGTTTTTAATAATGCTAGGCATGGTGTCTCCCCTTCACGTCTCTATATTTAATTCACTGGTGCAATATTTTTTCAAGCCATGAAATGACACTTGTTCTAAGCTTAAAAAAAACCATGACAAAATCCTGCCTTCAGAGGTAAAAAATGATTTCATCATTGTTCAGTTATTTGTTAGATAGCTTCTCTAAACAAAAACTTGATTTCTAAAAGATTCTTATGTTATCATAAGCCATTATTTTGTAAGGTAGGACCTAGCTAAAAATCTTGCATAAAATTTAGAAGTTTACTAGAAGTGCCTAGTACAGGAAAGTACTGAGTGATGATTAACTTCATTGGCTGAGGAGGGCACACTACATGTTGTAAAGTGTTGAACACCTATCACGTGACCAAGCCCTCACAAAGTAATTATTTAATGACTTATGTTTGAAGCTTTACAAATTGTTTTTTTCATTATCTATCACAAGTTATTTTTGTTTTGATATTGGACCTCTTCATAGTGTAGTGTATGTCAGTACAATCTTGATTGCTTGTATTTGTTTCTGTCAGTCTTCTTGTTTTACTCATATTGCAACACTGAAGACTGCGCACTTTGGCACTTCCTTAAAATATGTATTTTTTAAGTGAATGGATATTTGATTGTAGAGTCCGTGATGTGATGCACCATCCTTGTACTTGAGGGGTGCGTGTTTTTGAGCTTCTGGGTTGCATTACATGCCTGATTGGTGACATGAAACAATTATCTGTAGGATCTAAAAGAAAGTTACATAAATGGTGAACATAGGTCTAAATTTTTCTTCGGCTTTACTTGAAGATAGGTGATATGCCCCACATTCTTGCAAAAAATTCTGTATTTCTCATAATGTTCTTGAGGACAAGCCATAGTTATGATGGCAGCCACCACAGCAATACGCAGAGTCTGGACGATCTGGCAAAACTAAAGCTGGTAAAATCCTTCTTGCTGAGCAGATCTTGGTAAAAAATTGCACACTCAGTTTAGTCAAAATTAATTAAATATTCAGATAAATGCTGTGTTATATTCTTGAGAAAATCTCCTGAGTGGTCAGCTGCAGTGGTAGCTTTTTAGAGTAAACAGAAAGAAAAAAGAATACATTTAAGTCTTTCCACAGAGGTGTCTTCTCCATCCTCACAGACTGAAAAACTTTCTGTCACAACTAACTAGCAGTCTAGGGAAACAATCCAGAGGTAAAATACTCCATGCGACATTACCAATCTGCTAAATTATTCAAATGTTTCCCTCACCTCTGGCAGATGTTGTCATGTTTTGCCATGGCTTTGTAAAATGATAGGAAGCCTATCATGATGAAAAAGTATATTCAAACTCATAACCCCAGCCAAACCAGAAAAAATTCCAGTCCTCTGAGGGAGCAAACCCTCAGAGGTTATCATGTGAGTTTACTGCCACCAAGTCATACTTTTAGCTGTTGGTCTAATTTTAACCACTTTATGGGACTCTCTAGTTGTTGGTTGGATTAGGCAAGGAGAGGCTAATGGTTAATCCACACTCCAGAGACTAAGGCAGCCCTATTTCACTATTTCACAATCTCTGTTAAGCCATAGTAAGCCTGAGCTCTCCCCCTGGAGAGGATGGAAAGTAAAGGTACGTACTCCTGACATTCTCTAGAGTCCCAGAAGATGATTTGGGAGTAGGATGAACAGTTAAGGTTGAGAGCAAATGTACTCACCAATTCTACCTTGTTGCTTGTGTGACCTTTGTTCTTTTCTGTTAATGAAAAGGCAGCACTGCATAGAAAGTCTTTGTGTGTAGCAGTTTCAGTACGGACAATGCTAGGAATAGGCTTTCCTGTGGACCCTCTTCCAGTGCTCCATAAGGTGAACCACCTGGAGCAGAAAGAGTAGTTCAGCATTCTTGCTCTTTCAGTCCTTTTCTCTGCACTGAAATTTCCAGGCATACAACAATTCCTGGTAGTGTTGGTGGTGTCGATTACATGTGAATTTGTAGTTTCCAGTATAATGAAACCTACAAGAACATTTCTTGTAGCCTGCTCAACCACAATCCTACCGTAGCAGGTTTCAATCACCACCCACCTCAGCTGGAATGAATACACTTCTTTGAGATGCATGTTTCTCTTCTGTGACTCCCTGCTAATTCTGCAGACACATTTAGTTTCTTTGCCCTCTCCAGGGTACCCAGCAAACTTTGAAAATGAGAGGTGAAAGTTACTTTTTTGTTGTTGACGTGAGCACAGGAAGATAAATGAAATTACATTAAAAGTAAAGAGTTATTTTAATGAGAAAATCAATTGCTGCAATGCTTAATTACCCCAAGCCCCCTTTGATTTTTTTTTTCCTTGACAAAGCACACAACATTTCTGTGCAGTATTTGAAATTTACTTCCTTTTTTAGAAGACAGGTTTCTTTATGAGACTGGGAATGCTCCGTAATGGCTGACCATGGTCTTAAACAAAAACGCTACAAAAGCAAAATAAATAAAGCATGTATTTCCCAGTATTATTTTTAAACCAAATGTAGTTGCTTGATCATGTATAACTACTGTGCACAGCTCATACTACAGTGAAAATCTGGCTTCAGGCATTCAAGGCAGAAAATATCATGATGACAGTGTTACAGGACTATGTTCCTGGTGTTATAATTAGCTCAAAGCATAGTGTCTGAATTGGGTATAAAATAATGTGTCTGTACTAATGTTTTCTAGTAGTATCCTGTGAGCAGTCTGTTTCAGCGACTGACAAGTCTTTAAGTCACAGATACTTGAATTTTTTTCTCTATTATGCTCTATTATACTAGGGGAAGAATTACATAAACTTGCTGGCTCAGTACTACAGTGTTTTGCATGTACATCTCTATATATTTATATTTAAAAAGGAGTGCTTCTTTGGACTGCTTTTGTATTCCTTTTCTGTTTAATACAGTTTTAATCTGCTCGAATGTGTAAATTCAGAGAGAGGGAAAAGTTGCTTAAACACTGTAAACTTTCAAGGCTGGTCAGTGGTGCTGTGTTACCCAGTGAGAAGCTGGAAATCCTTTCTTTTGGGGATATACAAAGCTTCTGTGTTCATCCATGCAGCCGGAAGATAGTTCTGTTTCTCAGCTATCTACTGGCACTCTGTGTTTCAGACTGGTGTTGTTCTGGAGTTGGGTGAGGGAATTTCATAGCTGGTAGAAAGCTAGTAATACTTCTCTGCTGATCTGATTTTTTTAAATGGTTGGTGTTTACAAACCCTCAAGAGATTTTGAATGCCAGTGAAGCCTTCAAAAGTGCCAGTTTATCACACGGCTTTCTAATTCAACATGTGATCATGAAAATATTGTCCTCTCTCTCATGGGTAATAGCATTTGACCCTCATTGGTGGTGTATCTAACATTCTTAATTTCTTTGCATTTGTAGATAACTGCAATATTAGTAAATCAACTTGCCACAATTCTTTAAAATAAATATTCAACAAGTAATTACAAAAATTCATGTTTTGGGACAGCAGAATTCAATCCTATAAAATCTAGAAATGTGAGCTTTGTAACTTTATAATGGGAAAAGTCAACATCACAGTAGCAGGTTTAGGTTTTTATAGCATGGTGGCATATATTCTACCAACCCGCTGTCAATCTATTCATCTTTTTTCCTGTGCTACAAATTAAATAATGGTCGAAAGAGTGTGAGTAAAGCTCTTTCCACAGCTTTGATAAAAAGATATTCCCTGCTCCTGAAACATTCATTAGAACTGTAAGATGTGTAAAATCTTGAAGTGAATTCTCAGGAATAATCAGTTTTAGTAGGAAAATACGTAATATTCAGAAATTGGAAATCTGATGTTTCCAATGCATGCAGATTCTGCAAGAGTCAAACACCATTTAAATGGCAAAAATAACTCATTAATAAAGAAAGAGAAAAAATGGCTAGGTGTTTATTTTCAAGGACAGAGGTCTTATTTCAAAAGAACTCACTTCCTATTTCGGCACTTAAGTATAGGGCCAGATATTTAAAAGTGCTCAGCAAATAGAGATTCTCATTGCAGTGCATTGTTTTCAGATTACAGGATGAAGTCAGTGTTTTATTCAGATGCCTAAGATCTACTAATCATAAGATCATGACTCAGGCCAGCATTGTTTAAAAAATTAGAGTCAAGGGAAATACAAAAGTCACAAACTTGGGATTTTTAAATTAATTTAACGACTTGTTGCACTGCATCTCTAATGACCCCAGTTCTGCAAGGAATGATATGTGAGTGTAACTGAAGCTAATTTTCTGATATTTTGTTTCAAGAGTTCTCAAATAAATAAACTTTAGAAAGAGAGGAATAAACCTTATTTTCTAACAGCTTGTACAGCAGTTATTTCCATTTTACAAGGGTCTTCCATATTGGATGGTAGGGTCCCAATCCTCCAGCCATTATGGAAATGTATTTGCAGGATCTTCAGTAAATATATGCATAATCAGTGTTTCATTGTTCAATATTATAGGATGTTCTAGGAGCTGCATCAGCTGTAAGCAGACAGGAATACAATAAAAAACTATTTAAAAAATGCATGAAAATAAATAAGGTACAATTATTGACTCTTTTTCTTAACACACAAAGTATAAGGTACCCCATGAAATTATCAGGCAGGAGATTTAAAACAATCAAAAGGGAACAGTATTTTCATGCAGTGCATAATAAAACTGAAACTTCTTTCTACAGGATGTTGTGGATAGCAAAAACACAAATGAGTTCAGTAAGTAATTAGACAAATTAATGGAGGAGACATCAATTAATGCTTATTAAATTCCAAATCTGAAAGTCCCCACAGACTGGCTTCTCAAATTTGGGATGGCAGCTTCTTTACCATTCTATGTGTTTGAGGATTTTTTAACTTTTCCATAAACATTCACTACCGGCCGCTGCAGGAGATGGACTCAGCTGAATGGACTGTTCATCTCACCCAAAATGACTGATGCTTTTTGAAAGCACATGAACTTGCAGATTTGAAGGCCTACCTATACTATATTTTTATGTATAGCAAAGAAGCTTTAAGGAATGCCTAGAGGATTTTCATTGTATTTGTTTTTTTCACTATTTCCAAAGCCTAGGATGCGGTCATTTAGATAGTCTGCTTTCACCAAAAGAAAACTATGAAAAATGTACCCATTTAAAAGTTTTTCAAGATATTTCTAGCACATTTTTCTGTAAAATATACAGAAAATGTAATACATACATCTACTTAATATTTAAATATGTACATACATTTATGTGTCGGGGTACTATAATATACATTAAATAATAAAATGTAAATCGTTAGCAATAATGATCTGAATTTCATTTCTTCTTACATATAAGACATTCATGTCATCGTTGTAGCTCTAATCCATATTCAGGTTTTCATGTTTGGTGTGCAGCAATATGTAAATTATCTCGCCAGCTGCATTAAGCAGTGTTTGTTTATTCTATTTCTTTTGGCATAGCATATAACTGAATTTCTGCCAAAAATGTGGCCGCTTCAGGGAACACTGTTCGAGTAGAAGGAAGTTTTGAAAGGAAACACACATCATAAGTCTTTACTTTGTGAAACAGTAAAATCAAAATGAACTTTTGTTCATAAAAATATCTGTCTTAATGTAAAATAATGGGCTTGTAAAATACAATGAATGAACTGAATCTTTTTTGAACGCTCTGTTTACATTGGCTTTGTAAACAAGAATACAATACTAAGAGGCAGCGATTTTTTCATACATAGGAACGGTGACTAAAACTGGTGAAACATGAAAATGGAAAGTTTAAGAGAAATTATTTTAAAGTGGCATATTAATCTCCCCTAACACATAGCATTTAAATGCATTTAAATTTAGAAAGCGGTGAAGTTTAAATGTTAAAAAAATTGCATTAATGATGCATAGAGCTATCTACTTATGCTGGCAGTCCTTTCAGTCTTCCAGTCTGACACTTCCTTTTTTATCCAGCCAGCTAATTTCCCCTCTTTTGTGAGGAGTAACTGTTTTCACACTAGTGCTTACCCAGCAAGCCTCCTCATTGTTTCATGGTTAATTATCTTCTTGAGCTTCACCTTCTCGAGTGAAGGGATAAAGACTGGGCCTCCCCACAGCTCTAATGAAAGCTAGGTTTTAGAGATGCACTGTGTGAATAAATGCAGTGTCTGATCTACCAACATAATAAATGAGTTCCTAAACTTTATGGAGTCACAGCTCATCCAGCAGGTTTACTGAACAATGCAGAAAGACGCTTTATTTTAAAAATCCTTTTTTATTTTTAAAAGGGGGGAGGAATATTGCTTCAGTGTGAAACCAAATACCATAAACTGTTCCAAAATCTCTAAGCATTACACAAAAGGTGCGTGCCAAACATTCAGTTTCACTACAAACCTGAGCTGCTGCATGAAAGACTTTGAGCTCTATACTTTAAAGTTGTATATTAACACCACTTATACTAATAATGTTAATACTAACAGCCCTGTGCCCCTCAGTTATTACACCACTTTGTAAACTCTTGGTACTCACTGGACTTTTTGTGCCTCATCAGCACTGAAAATAGCCATTGTGGATAGACTTAAATCTTCAGTTTATGTTCCAACTCGATCCCAAGTTTAAACTATGTAACATTTAAAATAAACTCTCCTGTAAGAAAAGAAAGTTGAACAATGGCAGTAGTGGTTTTGTAACAAGGTACTCCCCATTGTAATTTTGTACTCAGCCAAACTAAGGCAGGTGAATATAAATGTTTCACCATAACAAGATACAGTTGTCCATTACTTTGTCTTCCTCTAAGTGAATTTCTACAAAGTATGCTTCTATTAAATCATTTCTAAAGTGACCAAACCAAAATGTGCATATAACACTGGTACTTGAGACATTGCACAGGATCTATTTGACCTACTAGATTAGACTGAAAATTCCAATCCTTTTTTTAGAGCCAGCTCCAGGGCTGTGTTGGCATCTGTTATGTACAGGGAAAACTGCAAACATCATCACTTACCGGTGATAGAGACAAGAAAAAAAATCTGGAAGTTCAAGGATGAGATGATCTTAGTGAAAGAGCTCTGCTTAGGGACCTCTTATACTTGGACATAAGGCCAGTGTTTCTATTTTGCGACATTTGAAAAGCAGCTCTTCTTAGATATAGGCTGTGTAATGGCAAGGAGCAGTTGTATTGTTGTAGCCTCAAGGTGCTTACCATTGTAATTTTGATTCATCACCAGGAGAACTCTCTACCACTTACTGACAGCTATGGTGTTTAACTTAACACTTGGAAATCCACAGGTGGGCAGACTGTGCAAGTACTTATAATATAAAGCATTCTTCTAGCCTTTGACTTCACAATATTTGCTTATTGACTCCCCTCTAGTCAATATCCCAAATTTACAGATGGTGAATCAATGACTTCAGGAAGTGCCTCGACTGAGATTATAAAGAAATTGTGTCGAAAATTTAAATAGGGGGAAAAAAAGAGTCCGTTCTCTTTGATAGCATGAATTAGGCTAACTTTGGTAGTCTCTCAACTGTTTCATCAGGAGGAGAAACTGTTGATAGAGCCAGATATTCTTCATGCAGTCCCGTTATTCATAAATATGTATACAGGAAGAATTTTTACTTAGAAATTCAAGCCTTTCTCCTCCAGCTCTCAGTGAGAAAACTTTCTTTCTAGGTTTCTCCTAAGGTCAAGCTCCCAAGGGCTTATGTCCTATTCTTTTGTACCTTATATCTATCTGTTTTTACAGTGATTCTCACTCTTTAGTGTTTGTCACAAACACTCATTTCTGCTGAAACAAAGCTCTTAAAAACTCTGTGATTCCAGGTGTCCCGATGTGCCTGTTGTAGGTTGGAGATGGCTATTGTGTCTACTGAGTCCATTCATTTTGTCCACCGAGTTTTTCTGGTTTAACTGAGAGTACACCATTAAAAGAGTACCAGTTCCAATGTGAATGATACTAAATTGAAAATATTCTTAACCAGTATGCAGACCTCAACTAGTACACGGACAAAACAATAGTGATTTTATTATGCCACTGTAGCTTTGCTAGTACAACTTTGTACATGAGCATCTGAATGCAGAATGCAACTGGTTTGCCATCAATATAGGCATACCAGTGAAAAATAGTGCTGTTCTGCAGTGTAGGCAAGCAATATTTAAACCTGCTAAGCATGGTCGGTTCTACAGATTTCCTGGTTTTGGTGGAATTTTTTGTCTTAACCATAAAGACTGATCTTTGATTGGGTCAAATTCTGAGACTTGGCATGGATGAACTCCTACCAGCTTGCATGGGTGTGTATCTGAGGTAGAGTGCCAGGATTTGCTCTTTTCTGAACTAGGTGTTCATGGCAACATTTTGGGTTTGGGTAAAGCTAGGAATGTTTTTCTAAGAGTTTCATAAAGGGCTTGTGTTGGATTCTTGTGCAAAGAAAATCATATATTCCTCTGAAGTAAAGGTGAGACCAAAATGACATTCAAGGGCAAAAAATCCTGTCATGTAACCTCTTGACAGATGAAAAGAAAACTACAAAGCAGCAAAAACAACAGTCAGTAAAATATGCCATGTAGCCAGGTTTTCTCCTCACAAAAAAAGCAAAAAAAAAAGCCCAAATACACAACTTGGAATATAGGTCTGAGATTGTAAACCTATTTGGATGACAATATGATTCGATATAAAAATGTTATAGATGTTCTTCTACTCTCTAGTAACATTTAAAGGGCTTCTTCAGCAAATGAGAACCAGAGATTTTAGAAAGCCATATGAGGATATGGTGGCAAAAAAAGGAGGCCACTGCTTCCATAGAGGCTGGAAAACGGATAATGGGTAGTGTGTTAGCAGTGATGCTCTGGGCACAGCGCAGGGACTAAACAAGTTGAGTCCCTGCTTTTGCCTTGATCTGTGATAGAAGTTACTTCCTGCAGGCCTTCTGCTGACACGGCTCACCTTCTGTTCCAGCCTGGCTTCTCTGCACCAGCCGGTGTGTGGTGGAGGGGCTGGAGGCTTTCACTCTTTCTTTTGGCCATCTGGTACTGCAGGCAGCTTACCAAGATAGTCAGAAGACCCTCACAGGACTCATGTGCAGGCATGACTGACCCCAGAGTGTTATCTAGCATCATCAAATGACATTTGAATAGCAGAATAATGGTTAGAAAATGGGCAATTTCTCTGACTTTTTAAAACACTTCTACTACTAGTAGGGACTGATAGTTTTCAGCTGGGCATCCTCTTAAAATGTCACTGCAGTTATTTCAGCTGTTGCTTAGAACATGTGCTCACAAAACTGCTATCATGATAAAGAAAATGATCAGTTTTAAAACCTGGATATGATAATCCTATCCTCTAGACTTTTATTTCTGGGCATTATCAGAGAACTTCAGACATCGTCATAAAGACAGGTACCTGAGCAATGGTGGAACCTCGCTTGTTCCCATAAGACCCACCTTTCACCGAGACCCTTGCATGTGACATCTGTGACTGCAGAGAGCAGAGGTGAAGTTAGTGTCCTTCCTGTGGTACAGGAGTCTGTACATACAACCACCGATGTACGACCCTGGCAATACCTGTAAGCATCCATAACGCCTAGCAGAAAAGCATGTGCAGGGTTGAGCTTATTATTTTATTGAGGGAGGCAATAATAACTGTAAAATGAAGCAAGAGAAAGTATGAACCACAGTTTTGGATCTTATTTTCTGAGGAAATAAATATGTACCTTCTTATTTAATTGCAATTATAACAAATATGTATGTTCATGATCAGTTTCTCTAGTGTTCTGTGATAAAACATACTGCTCCCATATATTTTGAGACCATATTGTAATGTGCAGGTCACTTCAGCATTTTGCACGTGGAATATTATGCATATGCTTATGCATATTAAAACATTGGTACTGGGAAACGGGGACAGTTTTCTTGTTGGCTACGGTATAGAGAACCCCATTTAGAAAATGAACTTAAGTGAAGCAGAGGTGAAGTGGGTACTGTACACATGACTATTTCCCTCAGCAGAAGTACTTGGCATGGTTGCATTTTTCAAAAGACAAAATCATGTTTGTCTTCCTTGAATGTGCACACATTCCTGGAGATGGGGGATGGTTTTCTTTCTTTCTTTTTCTTTTTCCCCTGGCCCCTAAGTGCAGTTGAGTTTGGATAATTTGTCCACAGCAACTGAAGGATATGTTGCAGGGGAGGGAGGAACAGAGTTTGTATTTATTATTGTAAAAGCTCTTTTTTTCATGTTAATTCCTTTAAAAAAATATAATGGTACGTAGGGGTTACATTACAGGCCTGTTTCACCAACACAAAGTATCTGTACTGGAGTAGCACATGCAAATGAAGCCGAAACAGAGAATCATTGTTTAATAAAATTTGCTGCAGAAAAAGCAAAACTATCCGTGTTTTAGTAAAGGAAACAAATGAAAAAATGCATTTTTGAGACTTTTCCTTAAAGAGCACTGGGGTTGAGGAAATGTCTTTATTTGACTTAATAATCTTGTTTCTTCCCATTAACATTTTCAGCAGATTAACTGTTTAACCATTAAACACGAACTCTACAAGCATTTAAGTGCACACCTAACTTTGCTCACATGAGTTATCCCACTGAAATGGGAATCCTGTCCTGAGCAAAATAGTTCAGGGTTCAAATTAGGAATAGCCAAACTCCTTAAAGCAGCACTTTCAAATATACTAGAATTAGTTCAAACTTTCACTCTTCTGAGTCTGTAATTTAATTGATTCTTGACTTAATTATATTAGAAACTCTTCATGCAACAGTAAATGTTTCCTAAATGTTGTTTATCTAGTGGTAATATTTTAAAAATAGGAATATGCATAATATTGTGCATCTTTTTGTTCTTATTGCATTGTTATTTTTCACTTCCTTGGTCAAAAACATTTACCTTCTTTTACTGTGAACCACGTGACCATCAAGATCTACTCTAGACATAGTGGTATTTAGTGACTTTATAATGATAAAGTCCCTCTGAGCTTCTCTAAAGATACCCATTTTTTTGGAAAGATGACATATACCCACACATACACACGTGTATATATGTGTGTGTCTATTTATACACACACGCTCTTGCACACATAAAAAACAAGTTTCTAAATTCCGGGAAGTTTGGTGCAATCAGTTACACCAGCTGGTATCCAAAGGATTTTTGCCAGACAGAATGGTACCTTTGCAGCATGTTTTGTCACAGACTTCAGCAAGGCCAGGACTTAAGAGTAAACCTCCAGGGCTCACCCCGCTGTAATCTGGAGCTCTGTAGCACACTCAAAGCTCCTCTTTAATTGTAGACTGTCTCACATGTGGAGATCATCATGTCTGTCTGTGACAGACCCTTTTCTTTCTGGGTATTTGTGGTTCGAGGAGCGATACCTTGAACCGAGCTAGGTAGAACATCTTTTAGAGTATGTAAGTGCAAACTCTGTAGGAAAGCCCTATTCCTAATTAACTGAGATTGGATAAAAAATATGGTGCGGTTCTCACACTAGTAAAGTTTTCCCAATTGCAAATGGCAATAGAAGATTTGTCTGCTTTGTGTAAAAGATACATTTTGCAATATGATACAGTTCTTTGGAGTGAAAAACAAAGACAGGAGAAGAAACAATAGCATTTTTTCCCAGTAAAGTGAGCAATCAGAATTTAGCTCTGACACCAGCTGACACTTATGGTGTTGTGCCTCCCATCCTCTGTACAACACCAAGTAAAGGATCAGTTTGGGGAATTGTAAATGTTCTGTTGGCAAGACCTAATAATCTATTACTATCATGATAATTGTAATCCTCCAGCACCCTACCTATACACTGAGCAGCCTGATAAAGAGACATCTGACACAATAAAAATAGTCCTCAGAGGTTCCTGGGTTTTACCTTGCTACTGCTGTCAGTGCAAATATAGGCTAGAGTGACACCACCTTCCATTCTTCACTCCAGAGCTTTATTCAAGAGTCTGTATGGTGCTGCTCTCTCCAACAACTACCTCAATGTCTAAAGTCTCTTTCTTGTTTGAGCAGCTTTGCTAAATTTTGTAGAAAAGAAATGGAAAATATATACTGCTGAAAATGCCAAATACAAAATGTTTGTGACTTAAGCTGAGTGGTTTGTTTCAAACTTAAAACTTGGTCTGTACTTGGTAAGGGCTGCCCCATGTAGCTGATAACTGCTAAAGTTGTACTGGTAGGTTTCTTCAAGAGAAGTGATGCTTATAAGAAAGGTAGTAATTCACTAATATCAATTCAGTCAGTTCCCTGGACAGAGAAAGCTACGCTGGTAAAATGACCATATCTACGTAAGGGCCTTTGGAATTATAGCTGTGACAATCAGAATTAAAAAAAAAAAAAAGATAAAATCTCTTACTGTCATAGCTATGCCTGCAAAACTTCTGAGTATATACCAGGTCTCAGAAAAGCATGTGCACTTGAAGAATAAAAAATAGGCTTTGAAGTAAGGAGCACTCACTGAAGATGGATGGGCTGAGGTCACAACTCTACATGTTTTATTGTTTTAGTCCATCTGACTTGCAGAACAAACAAGGCAGCCAAGTGCTGATTTACAGGGGGGAAGGTTATCTTCCTGACCAATAAGGACCAAATGTTTTGGTTTTGAGAAACAAAATCAGATTTTATGGAACATAAAATCCTTGGAACCTGCTGCTGATTTCCTGCCTTCAGGAATTTCTTTTTGCATCTGGCAGAAGCTTAAAACAGTAAAATTGTGCAGTTTAGGAAGCTTTTCACAGCAATGACTTCCTAATGCTAAGTACGACAGAGTCGTAAAACATGCCACAGAGAAAATGAGTAATTGTAGCTGATTTCTTGTTTAATCTAACACGTTTACAAACTAACTTAATTTGATTATTGTCATTCTCTTGCACCAGTTTTTACTTGCACGTTGGTTAAGGGTCAGCTCCAGGTGGGAAACTGGGTTGAACTAAGTACCAGCCAGAAGCCATTATGAAAACATGGCAAACTGGCAAATCCAGATATGGACTTCTGAACTCCACGATGCACAGAACTGATCTGATAGCCTTAGCTGTCTAGCAAATGGGAGTTTTCATGGAAATCTAACATTTAAGCTATCACTAGCCAGTATCTCACAGGGAAAAAAAAGACTGTAATAAATTTACTCCATAAAAGCTTTGGGGTAGGTAGATTCACAAAGAGACTCTAGTCTGCAACATTAGACATGACAGATTCTCAAAATCCCCAAAGCCTCCTAACCTGCCAAGGAGGAAAAAATTCTTTGGCACCTATATTTCTGCCCATGATTATTTGCGATATCTTAACACAGCTGCAGTACTCAGGGACCTACTTTACAACTAAGCCCAATGAAGCATGAGGACAACTTACATGGAGAATGTCTTGGTTTATCAAATATATTAATAGTCATATCACCCTGCTGAATGGTGGATAGCTACTCTGCCCAATTTGGAGAAAATAATTCTTCCTTATGTCTGCTGAGGGTTTTAGCCATTGGTCTACTGGACATACTGGGATGGGATAGCCTTGTGTCTTGCACAGAAACAGTGCCACCTATATCCATAATTAAATAGACACTGGAGCAGGGATTTGGACCTATCCGTGCCTCTTGCCAGTCAAATGTGCTGAAGACTGCACTGCAGGATAAAATTCTCCTTGTCTATCTATGACCCAATTAATATTTAATTGTTTTATGCAAAATGAAACAGGATAAGCAAGCTTCTTTTCAGGACAGCATGTAGGTAGGACTTCTCCTGAGAGAATGGGAACCTGGTTCATGTCTCTTATGCTCAGTCTGACAGTGTCCCATGCACAAAATCAGTGCCCTAGCTATTGAGCTGTTGGGGAACACCCCATGATTTCTCACAAAAGGGCTGAGTAGCTTTAGTTCCTACTTCAAAAAGAAAGTTCCCAGCTGAGAATCGCAGTCAGAGATACATGCCTTCCCCTTCACAATTAACCTTGGCCAAGTCTTGATGAATCTAAGTCGGGAACTAAGTTCTGTACAACTGCACTTCATTGGACTACAGCCTCATTTTATCTCCTTGTATTTCTGTAACTTTGTAAGTTTGTTGTGATTTAGATTGCCGTTTGGCGCATGATCAATGCTGTATTTGAAAAACAAAACTTGCTCCAAGAAAGCTCGAGAGAGTGAGAGATCATAGTTGAAAGTTTTTTTGAAAAAAGTGCTTGTTTTTCTGGATAGAGTGATCATTGTTCAACTGTTATGATGATTTTAACTAAACAATTCTAGATTAGTTAACTGTTCTATTACAAGACTTATTGTATAAGCAAAGCCTTTCCTAAAATGGAGGCCTCTCAATAAATAGAAAAATAAAAGTAAAATTAACTTATGCTCAGAGAACCAGCACCAAAATCAGGGACCACTTCTGTCTTATTTTGAGGGGTTTAAAGTGATTCCGTACTGTTGGCCCCTTGACACATCGCATTTGAGTGACGAAAGTTGTCAAGGTGTTCTTCCTCTCCCACACATGGTTCTAGAAGGAACAATTCTTGATACTGTATGTTGTGAGTCATAATAGCAAATATTACCAGAAAGTTACAAAAGTCTTAAAAAAAGCAAACTAAGTTTAGCTCAATTATTTATCAGCCCTTTCCCAGAGAAAGGTGTCAGCACAGACAATATTTGAAATTCATGTAGTATTTGATTAGACTGATTGATTGTTCTTACAGGTGAAGATATTAACATTCATTAGTCTTACTTACTGGTCATTAGTATTGCCTTTATTATCAAGTAAAGAATAAATAGAAATTCTAATAAAAATTCATCAAGTCTTGTGGTTTCCAGTGCATTAGATCTGTATTTTTAAGGCTGATAACACAAAAGTTTGTTATAAACATATCAAAAATCCTCTAATAAATCTGTTGTATCTTAACTCTTTGAAACTTAAACAGGCTAAGAGAGATTCCCATATATCCAACATAAAGCGCTAATCACGTATTTTTTACTAACACACTAATACACTCCTGTGTGATTCTGCAGAATGGTTAAAACTTGTTACATATAAAATGACTAATCACAATTAATCTCTATTAAAGAAAAGTCAAATTTCTGTATTATATTTTGACAGCAAATAAGAAAAAACCCTAAGACGACTAAGAAATCATGCAAAATTTAATAGGTTTCATTTTAATTGATCATTGTAATGGTACACAAAACGTAACAAAATTAAAAGCCTATTAGTGATCATTGTTCCAAAAATGCACTTTACTCCCATTAATTTACTTATACGATTTCAGTGGAAGCACATTTAAAGTGCAGCTGTAAATATTTTTAATCTTTGACATTTTTTTTCCAGGAGCCTCTGAACGTTATTGATCCCAGTTTGATGGATCTAAATGGTCCAAGTGAAGATGCGCTAGAATGGGATGAAACTGACATAAGTAATAAGCTGATCAGTATTCATGAAGACTTAAGTGATCCTGATCAGGAACTCAAGAAGGATGATCTAAGCCAGAAACCTGCTTTGGGAGAAAGTGGTGATAACGATGTGAATGAAGACGAAAGTATCAGTGATCGTGGAAGTCCTCTTTATTGTCCCAGCATTACTTCCCCTCCAAATCCTCACATCTATCAGGTCTATAGTCTTCATAATATTGAATTATCAGAAAAAAAACACATGCCTTTTTTGAAAAAAGCATCCAAACTCTCCAGTGTAACAGAGTCTAACATTTTAAACAAAAGTCTAAGTAAAGACTCGTCATTTTCATCTACCAAATCCCTGCCAGACCTAATAGGGGGGACCACACTGGCAAAACCATATAACTATATGTATCAGAGTGGAAACATAAGCAGGCATTCTGAGAGTGAGAGTGGGATAGTGAGTGAATGTGACACAGAAACTACAAATAATTCAGAAATTTTTTTGCTAAATGATATTGAAAGCACTCAGAGTAATCCTGAAATTGGGCATGCAGAAACTCAAGTGGATGACATAGTCGATGTAATAAAACAAAAACTAAAACAAGATGAAGAAGACCATGCTAATCTCTCAAGCGATTTCCAGTTGGCACCTTCCGCATGTTGTGGAAGTGAAAATGATGAGGATTTGGACAGCATTACCATGGGTAACCCTGTTTGTCTAGAAGAATTGCAAGGAAAACATGACGTGTTTACATTTTATGATTACTCATATCTTCAAGGCTCCAAATTCAAATTACCAGTGTTAATGAAACAATCACAAATTGAAAAAATGCATACAGAGGGCAGTTTGTTTCATGGGTTTTGTTTTGATAAAATACCTGGCAAATCTGAACATAAGCCTGGAGAGTCACAACCAGATGCGTTTATTCACGAGCATACTCTGGCAAGTATCCCTGGAGAATCAGTTCCCAATTCCTGTAAATCTGCAGAAACCGTAAGAAAATTAACTGTTACAGAGAATACAAGACAGGTTTCAACTTTGTCTCGTAGTTCTTCACTAGAATCTCTCTCTGTAGTAGGCGATTTGTTCAGCTCAGGTATTTTTAAAAGTGGAGACGGTCTTCAGCGAAGCACCTCTTTGGAGAGCTGGCTGACTTCCTACAAAAGCAATGAAGATCTTTTTAGTCATCATGGCTCAGGAGACATAAGCGCAAGCAGTGATTCTGTTGGAGAGCTCAGCAAAAGGACATTAGATCTTTTAAATCGCTTAGAGAATATCCAGAGTCCTTTAGATCAAAAGATAAAGCGCAGCATCTCTGATATAACACTCCAAAGTAGCTCCCAAAAAATGTCTTTTACTGGACAGCTGTCTCTAGATATTGCATCCTCAATCAACGAAGACTCAGCAGCTTCTCTTACTGAACTCAGCAGCAGTGAGGATCTTTCTCTCTGCTCTGAAGACATTGTACTGCACAGAAATAAAATACCAGATTCAAATGCATCATTTAGAAAACATCTTAATAGATCTGTAGCTGATGAAAGCGATGTCAATGTCAGCATGATTGTTAATGTCTCCTGCACTTCTGCTTGTACTGATGATGAAGATGACAGTGATTTGCTTTCAAGTTCCACCCTTACTTTAACTGAGGAAGAGCTAGGTATCAAAGATGAAGATGATGACTCCAGTATAGCAACTGATGAGGATATTTATGAAGAATGCAATTTAATTTCAGGACTTGATTATATAAAAAATGAACTCCAAACTTGGATTAGACCAAAATTTTCTTTGACAAGGGAGAAGAGAAAAAGTAACCTCAGTGATGAAATTCAGCGCAGTAAAGAAGTTAGTAACGAGACATCGAAAGGCACAGATACACTAAGCATTGAAACACTATTGAATGGTTCAGTACAGAAGATATCAGAAAATAATGGCAATAGTAAGAATGTACCACGTGATCGTGAAAAAGGGACAAAGAGTCACCTGATGAAAGATATCTCTCAGGCTGTGAAGGATCAGCTTGTGGATGATATGGAGAATGGCAATGTTGAAAACACTCTTGGCAGTCAAAAGGAAGGTCTTGTTAGAACATCAGCAACTCTCAAAACTCATGCATCACTTGATGTCAGAGAAGCTGAAAATGAATGTTGTGTCTGTGAAGCATTTACAGACAGTTCAGATGATTCACATATGGATGGCAAGGAGACCGTTCTGTCATCAGATGGATCCAGAAACCCTCCAAAAGAATGTCAAAGCCATCTTCAGCCTGATTGTCACTCTGTTGCTTCCTCTCCTGCTAAAAAGCCTTGTCTTGAATCTTCCTCAGAAATGAATTGTGTAGACATACAAGATACAGCTTTACAAACATCCTTACCTAATGGTCAACAACATGGAATAAGCATTACTGAAAAATCTACTGATTGCTGTACAGCCTTGAAATCCAATGAAGCAGAATGTGACTCCTCAGCCAATGGTCTTGAGTCATGCTGTAACTGTGAATCTGTTGCTTTTGATAAAAAAAACATAGAAGATGGCTCAGTACACAATTTTGTGAGGGAGATAATAGACATGGCATCAACAGCTTTGAAAAGTAAGTCACAACCTGAATGTGAGTCATCTGCTCCAGCTTCATTAGCACAGATCAAGGAAAAAGTATTAGAACACTCTCACAGACCCATTCAGCTAAGAAAAGGGGACTTCTATTCTTATCTTTCACTTTCTTCTCATGATAGTGACTGTGGAGAGGTAATCAAATACATAGAGGAAAAAAGCAGCACTCCTGTGCCACTGGACTTCACAGATGAGAGAGAAAATATTGAATGCTTTTTTGAAGCCTGTCCTGAGGAAGAACGGGTTGAGCAGCAGCAATCCATTTCTAATGGTACTCCCGAAGCACGAGTTGAGCAGCAGCAACCTATTTCTAACACTATTTCTGAAACATCTCCAGAGTCAGTAGAAGTGACTCTAGAGTCATTAGAAGAAGTTAAAACTTCATCTGAAGGTAGGGATTTATCTTTCTTATGTGATGATGACAATGATATAAAGGTCCCCAATCCTAAGAAACAAAGTGCATCAAACAATTTGAAAAATGCTGCTGATGATTCGCTGCTTTCAGACGAGCAAACTGAAGGTTTGGAAAAGAATTCTCCAGGGCTTAGCACTAAAAAGAGTAGTACAGGAAAATCACCTGGAACTAAAGAGCCCAAAGGATGTGTTGCTGCTTCTGAAGAGGCTTCAGCTACAGAGTTTCAGTTAAAGCCTGGCCATTCACAGAAACAGGATGTTTTGCATCAGAACAGTAAAACTCTTACTTGTGAAGAAAATCTCCTGAATCTTCATAAGGAAAGACATATAAATATGCACAGATAAAATGTAACCCTCTCCAGGCACGTACATTATCCTAAAAACAGGTATGTACTCTACAAGTTGCACATTCATTTTTTTTACTTTTTTTTTGCCTTTTTTTTCACATTTTTGTACAATGAAAGGAGATGAATCACCATCCAGGGCTTCTGTTTTATGATAGTGCTATATCATTTGTTTTAATTACACTCTAACCCCAATTCACATGCCACTGGTCAACAATGCAGTGAATACTAACTGCTTCTTGCCCTTTGGCTTTGCACTGACTGGAGCTGCTCCCTTCTGGAACAAATCTGCTATCTTGCAGAACTTGGGAATTCTTCAAACGTAATATTTCTATATCAGTCTCCTCTTCCCTCCTCAACTGAGCTGTGGAACCAGAAACCAGCTCTACTCATTGATCCCCTTCTCCACGGTCAGCTGGCCTTATGAGGTGTTCAAAAGCACTTGATGAAGCTGAACTTCCAGTTTTACAAGAATTTTGGGTTACTAGTGAGTTGAAGTTCTACAATATTTCCAGACAAGCCATGAAGAATGGCTAAGCAGACTGGAGAATAAGTAGAGACATAAGAAGTCATCTCTTGATGTCAGTTTACCATGATTTAAGTTCAGTAAGCCATTATAAAGAAAACAATTATTACAACACAGTGATAGGCCAAAAGTTGAGGTTACCAAAATAAGAAATCTTTGCAACATCATTAAAGAGTATAATGTGAGGGTAATGTAGAATAAAGACCTGAATATCAAAGCAGATGGAAACTCATAGCCACACAGCAGTACTGGAAGCTTCAGTTCTATTTTGTGGTAAGCATTTTGAAACATAAGTAAGATGGTGGAACCTAAGATGAAAAAGTGTCTCTGATCTCTTCCAAAGTTTGAAAGTGGTTCAGATCTGGAGTTTATGACCTCACATAAATGTCTAAGTCTAAGAATAACTGCACATTTAACAACAAAAGATCTACAAAGCAACTTGTGGATCAGATCCTAGCTAGTTGTTTGGTGACCCCAAAGCCAGCATAGCTGTACAGAATTCCATTAGTCTTTGGAAACACTCCTGCAGTAGACCAGAGCCAGCATGGCATCTCCAAATGCCACTCCAATTCCAAATGCTGCTGCTTGCCAGAAGCTGTAGCAAGGGAATTTCCAATAAAACACAAGGCTAAGCACGGGACCAGGTTTCCCCAGGAAGTTCTGGAATCTCCATCCTTGGAGATTTTCAAAATTCAAGTGGACATGGCCCTGAATAACCTGATCTACCTTTGAAAACAGACTTCCTTTGAGCAGGAGGTTGGACCAGATGACGTTCAGGTTTCCTTCCAACTTAAGTTATGGTATGATTCCATGATGTTGCTAGGAGAAAAGGTTGTTATTCATCACTGCCCATGAAAACCACTATTCTCTCCTATTGCAAACTATGTAGCTGTAGCAGAGGATCTGGACCTATTTATACGAAATAGATTGCTTTGCTGCTATCAGGTATCTAACTTCTGTGTTTCCTGATTTTGCTATATTATATTTCTATGCTTTGGGCTTTTCTTTTGCACATATTGGTGGTTTACCCAGTATTCTCACATTCACATATGTATAAATATGTCCAGCAAAGTCTTTAGGTTATGAGAGAAATAGTCTACAGCTTGCCACTATCTCTTTCAACACATATTTGAATAATGCATTATCTTGGAACCATCATAGCAAAGAGGATATTTCTTGAACGGCTTTGAAATAGGCTATCATGACCTGTTGATTGCCAATTAGGTGAATACTTGGACACATCCAAAGAACTGGAGAAGCAATGGAAATCAACTGGGAATTACAAAACTCACAGATGATACTATATATCCTAGAATTACATTAAAAGGATTATGTGTATATGGAAGCCTCTATTTGGAAATTGAGATGATGACAAAAGTCTGAGGTTGATAAATGATAATTATGTAAACATAAGCTTGTCCTAAATTACTGTTTTGTTAGTTTTCTCATTTTTTTCACTCATTTTTATAATTTAATTTGAGGAAGGATTCTTACAATAGTGAGTGTGACTTTATTCTTGTTCTCATTCTTTCACTGATAAAGATAATAACATGTCTTTTCAATTCATTAATACTTTTCCTCTGAGGATCTCAAAATACTGTATAAACTTTCCCTCACTCTTCAGAACTTCATAGTTACTTACATGGTAGCCAGCTGTGTTTTTCATAAGACTGGGATGTGACAATATGCAGTTGGTGTAAGGACTAAGATTGAGATATTAATAAATGCCCCACAATGCAATCAAACGTAATGCAGAGTCTGTATGCAACACCTTGATAGGGTTATGTTATAGTTTTAATTTTTGCCCAGGGGTTGACAAATATTTTTAAGGTAACGAAGCCCTTCACACTACCTCCCAGTTTTTAACATTTGGGAAGATACACTGGTTCTTGACTGATACATATAGCATTGCTTCCATGGAAATTATATACTGTATTATTCCCAGTAGTAAAGCCCTAGGATACATGTAGTTTGGCATACCAAAAAATGAAAATATGATCTGCTAGATTTGGTTTCACTAAAGTCTGAGCTCCCTTCCCCCATTCACAAGCTTGGTGCTTTAACTTCATCTCTCATGCTATGGGGAATGAATTACAGAAGCAATCTATCCTAATTTGTTAACTTATTCAAATAACAGTTATTATACTTAACTATGCTAAAGATTATCTTTTTGGTGGCAGATTGTTTATTTTTTGATGAGGCTAATTACTGATTTTCCAAAGGTAATTTACATTTATTACTAATACATCTTTTAAAATGTGACAGATAAATGTTGTTCCCATAAGTGTATTATGAAAAAAGTTACTATTTAAAAACACATTATTTAATTTGAAAGATAAATGGCAAACACCATTATTTTTCCTGTAGCACCTGTGCTGTAAGCTCATTTAAATGTGTAATTCCCCATGTAGCTGCAATACTTAGAAAAAAATAACCTATACTATATGTGTACCTTAAAAGCATACTGAGAATTCAAAGCTGAAAAAGGCATAGTTTCAAATGTAGTTTGATTTTATACTGTTTTAGTATGTACCTTGGCTGTACAGGAGAATAAAAGTAATAGTGAAGAAAATATTTTTGTCAAATGTTGCAATCCTGTTATTTAGCAGCGTGCTACAAAAAAATGACCATTATGGGAAAATAATAACAATTCTATAAGCAGGCTTAAAAATATCTCTGTCAGCACTGACTAGTCTCTCATATGAGCCAACATGAAGTTCTTCAACAGAGGTGCTCATAAAGCTATGCTGATTTTATTTCTCAAGTAGGGGACAGCTTGAAAGAACTATCTGTATATGAGATCATGCGATCTTCTGCTCTCATTGTGGCCCATGACTCAGCAACAGGATGGGAATTTTTAGTCACATATTCAATATGCATAGAGATCAATACATTAAGGAGGTTTATGTAATGTGTCCAAAGTCTTTTTTAGAGGATACGTTAGAATTCTGTGTGTCATCTTTTAGTTCTTACAAGTAAGTCCAAAAGCTATTTCCTTCCTTTTGTGCAGAATTTGGAATTTAAACTTCAGTTTTAATTTAGGGGAAAAAATATTTTACTTGGGCTTAAGAAAATTAAATTAGTTTTATCTGACAGTGCTGCAATGTTAGCCAGAATATCCTGCCACTTACTATAGCCAGGAGAAACCCGGGACTGCTGCTCAGAAGGCCTGACTGTTATCTGCTGCTCAGCAATAGATTTTTTTTTAATGACTTATTCCTTCCTTGCCTCAGTTTCTTTAGCAACAAAATAATGAGAATAATGATCAATGGGACCTGTGAAGCATGATTTATTCACTGAAAAGTATTTTGAGATCCACAGATAAAAGATGACAAATAAATGCAAAGGACTGTTAGTTAATTATTTATTACAGGAGAAAAATAATATACAGGTTTACACAATTGTTAATATGTAACAATTTACTTTTAGAGACTGGAACTACAAGAATAATCTAAATCTTTGCTTACCATTTTTTTCCTAGAGGCTTTTATAGGCAGGTAGACACTATAATGTTTCTTTATAGAGTTTAAAACAGTCTGACTTTTTAGCTCCTTACAGTAGCTGACTTTAAAAAAATTAAATAGAATAAACAGATAATCTTGTATTGTCTGTGAATTACAAATTTTTGAAAAACGTGACATAATCCATCAGTGAGACTTTTGTTACTATAGATATGTGAAACTCATGCCAGAGTTGTAGAAACCTTTTGATGCAATCTTCCCCTTTATTCAGATCAGTTCTTCATTAATTTCTAAACAAACTGTTGAGCTTTTCACTAATTTCATGTAAGTATATTTACTCTATAAAGGGGGGGGGGGGGGGCAGTCAGTTGCAGCAAATAAGATCAAAGGAGAAGGTAACTGGATAGATCCAGATATTCCTGCTTAATTTGGAAGGCAGATAATGCATGTCTGGAGTGCCTCCTAGGAAATGCCTATGAGATGCACTTTGCACTAATCTTTGAGCTGTATTCTGACAGTTATTTCTTCATAATCCTCATCATAAGCCTGTGCTCCTTGATGAATAGTTTAACCCTAAACTCTGAGCCGGATAATACTATAGTATGAAAATTTAACTCATTGCTGGTACTAGAAGTGTCTAAATAACTATTTACAATTTAAAAATACAGTGATGACACTGACAATTCTATTCATGGACCACTTCTGTGACAATCCTTTCCTCCTCTCCATTGAAATCTCAATCCATATGTTTACCTAAATATTAAAATAAGTGATGGGTAGATCTTTTTGTTCCTTGGCTTTTGAAAATCCCTATGTTTTCATTGATTGGTGCACTTTTGAGTGCGCTGAAGGTAAGTTCGCAGGTAGGGATGAGGACAAGATCCAGGGAAAAGGTCAGATTAGATGACTTCCCTTGTTTCTTAGAAACAGTCTTTACAAAAATCAATGCGTTTTCTACATCAGTACAATTTTTTACACTAACTTGTACCTCAGGCTGTTAAAAGTCATTGTTCGCCTACTGTATGCTTCTGCTTTAAAGGCTCTGGCATGTGATCATTTAATGACTATCTATGGTTGTTCTGGAAGAGCTATGTTTTGCAAATAAAACTTCATTTTCTGTAACCTACTATTACTTTTTTGTTTCCTTTTAGAAACTTGGCTGCAATTCAGGTGCAGGTTCATCCTGTAAACCCTGGGATGACCTCCAATTCCATTGTATCACTGCCTTTCATTACACTGACTCCCAAGATAAATTTTCTTTCCAAATGTGATTGGTCCATGTTGGCTTTGTGATCAGGCTGCATATGCTAGTCCTATTTCAGTGATCATTTTGTATTGTAGCAAGGCCATTTGCTTTCATAGGGATTCCTCTCCCAAGCTACCTCTAATGACCTCCCCTTCCTAAATTGGATGCTCCTGTACTACTTATCACTGGTTCTGTTCTTTAAAGTTTTGAAGTTCCAAGAATTCATGATCAGTCTGCTTCATCTTTTCAGAACTGTACCTGTCAGTACTCTTCTATTTTATGTATCAAATTTAATATTTATGTGTATAATGCATAAGTTTATTGAAACTATTTTACTTTTAAAGTGACAATTTTGTTGGATTGCAGCAAAAAGAAGTCATTAGCCCTCCTGATTCAGTACATCTAAAAATTAAGCAATTAAAATAAATGGCATTTTATTTATTTAATTTTAAAATTTAATCTATGCAACACTTCAAGAAACAACTACATGGTGTTGTATATTAGGAACTGTTGACATTCTACTGAATTAAGTACAACATTTTGGTTTTTTATGCTTCTTGAGGTGGTAATGAGAAAAAAAGTTTTTAAAAAATGTGTGCCTTGCTGTATTTCTTATACCATTTATTAAAAAGCTGCTTTCACAGTAAAATTATGTTGGTTTGAAAGGAGGAAATAGCAAGGTTAAGATGTGTGAATAATTTCTGTATATATGTATAACCAAGTGCAAACATTGATGTATAATGACAGTATAAAATGCTTTAATGTTTGTGATGTCCAGTGATGTGGAAAATATAAGCCTTAAAACCATTAGATTGCATGGTAATTAGAATTGGCATAATAAACATAGTTTATTGGGGAAAAAAAACAGAACTGGTGATCTGTTTTACCTGCGTTCCAAGAACAGAATGCTTTATCAAGATACAGAAGAATACGTTTTCGTTTGCAAATATTCCCTAGAGATATGCGATTCCATAGCTGGTGAAGAGTTGTGTTACCTGGCTCAGAGGTAAAGAACCTTTTCATTAAAGATTCCGCAGGTCTTTTGGGCCAAACAAGGAGACACAAATATTTAGTAGCTAAAACTAGTACACTGCCAACTGCAGTGGTGGCAATGATCAAGTGCACTTTTACAGCAGATATTTTCTTTGTTTAACAGTTAACAGTTTGTTGTCTGATTCTTAAAATGTCATTCATTTACATAATTATATTGAATAAGCTTTATATATATTTATATAGACCCTTTTACAGTTGACTATTTCGATGACTAAGACGGTACATTGTAAATGTTTTTATCTTGTGCTAAAACTATACTGAGTGGCCAAAACAAGCCAGACAGCTTTATAACGAATATCTGCAAACATGGCATTCATCTCCTAAAAACACTATTGGGAAGGGATGTCAGGAAAGTTAAAAGGCAAGGAATGCTCTCCCATACCACCTTTTATCGTTATTTTTCCAAGTATATAAAGGTTTTTACGAAAAGCTTCAACATTCTTCTTCCTTTAAAAAATGGGCATCAGTTTGACAAGCTTAGCTAGTAGCTTAGAGGAACTATACTGATCAGCTGATATATTCATACAACACTGAAGGAACGGGTATTTAAAAAAAAAACCCTCATGTTTTCCAAATTATTAACAGCTTTCTATTACTGCAAGAGACAAATTATTTCTTTCTCAATTTAAATTTCCACTGTGTAGCCTTGAGTAGGCTATGAGGTGGGTAGGGCAGCAGAAACAACTCTTAGCTTAAAGAAAAGTGTAAATAATAAGACGCAATTTTTAAGAGAGCCTTTTGAATCCACAAAGTTTTCTGCTCTTGCATATCTTGTATCATGTACAAATTTAATAGGTTAACCTATAATTACCTGAAATGTATAACTATATAGCTAAAGATCACTTTAATATATTTTAAATAGTTTCTTGAATTATATATAAAGTAATTTGGAATATAACTCGTAATTTTAGTATAATTTTTACAGTGATAATCATGTTCATCTATGAATTATTTCAAACATGATTTTTAAAATGGTCTTGGCATGGGAATTGAGTTTGGAGTCATTCTTTCTTCCTCCCTAGCATTTTCTGATTTATATTGGGTTTTTTTAAACTTACTTTGACTATAGTCATACCTTACACTATGATGACAGGAAAACTAATAAGTCAGAGGCTTTTCAGATCTGTCACCTCACCCAACAGACTGTGCAGAAGTCCATCAATTACTTATACCATTCTATTAAGCCATTTGCCACAAATTCGCTTTTTTCCTGGGGGAAAATGTTAGTACTTGTCAAATCAATAAACCACATATTCATCATACAATATCTGGAATATTATATGGTCACAACTCAAATTTCTGTGGTTCCTTTCTGAGAGATGCTGAACATTTTAATTTAACCAGTATTCCCAGATCTATATTATTTCATCTCGTGACATAAAGTCATCATTTTTATGACTGTGACACAAGACCCATCATTACCAACTATTCCTTTTTTGGCATGATTAGAAGATTTACCTTTTTTATTTTTCTTCTCAGAATATATTGGACTTTGTTGTCAATAAAAATTGATTTCTAAAGGAAAAGAAATCTCTGATATATACTCTACAGGATTTGTTCATGTCTTAGTATAAGTCATATGCTTGTGGCCACATTGTGCTTGAAGTTGCAAGAAGTTCTAGTGTTAACTCCCTAAAGAAAAATATTGGTATAGTGTAAAATTAATGTTGATGTACCAATATTACCTCTAAGATCACCCCATACATAGATTCCTGTATAGATCCTGTTCCCTGCTGGTGAAATTCTCTTGTGGTGTAGAAGCATGCTGTAAGCTTTCTGCAGCATTTATCCCCACCTAAAGTTTCCATAGGCTGCTTTTTATTCCACACACTCCCTGGCTCATGCTTGAACAACATCTGCAATGTGTGAGGAGGCCATTTGACAGCTATGGCCCTGACACGTGGATCTGCCTTGCCTGCCTGCTTCACATTCCTTCCACGGAGAGCCAGAGCTCTCCAGCTCTAAGCAAAGGGAATGCACACTAACACTGGTGGTAAAACACATGCCTGGGACTACGGTTTAAAAGGTGTTTTGTAATCACAGTAGTTTTATATATGGATAGCCTTGTAAACCATGTCCCCAGTCTTTCTCCCTTAATGGTTTGCCTTTTTGCCAAGGTAAGTCAAAGAGTTTTCATGGAACAGTGCCTCTGCACCTTTGTTACAGTAAGAGAAATTTAGGTGGCATCTCTATGTCCTTGTGATTAGTTGTGCTGTTCTTTGTATATATGTGTACACGTAAGCCTACAAACACATGCACACAAGCAAAGATACTGAAATTGTTCCGTTTGTTTCACAAACAAATAAAGAGTTGCTGTCAGTTAGATGGCATCGCGACCTTCCTCCTTCAGAACAGTGACGGGATCCACAAATGACTTAGCCTCCTGCATCATGTATTTTAGAATTTTATTCCACTTCCACTGTGTTGAGCAAAACAACATATTTTGACTAAAATGTATCTGGTAAAAGGTCTGCTTTTTTTTTTTTTTTTTTGGCTTGAAGACATCAGGAACAATGTTGTAAAGGTTTCTGTGCTGCAGTCCACAGAAAAGGGGTTATTAACGTTTAGGCCAAACCGTACTCATACTTAGCTTGAGAGGATTAACGGGGATGTCAAGTTCTTAGCCAAGTCAATCTCCTTCACTGACAAGTTTCTACAAACTTATTCCTAATAATAGCATCACTTTGAGAGGGATTTTGGCCAACAAATGACATCTGATCTATTGCTTTCAGTGTTGTGCTTCTAATTTTTCAGACTTGCCCTGTCTTTTATAACTTTTCTACCAACCTGGATCACTTACATTTTTCATGTGACTACTGTTTGCTTAGTAAATGCATGTTCATCGCTGATTTTAGAAATGTTTTGTGATGGGTTGACCTTGGCTGGATGCCGGGTGCCCACCAAAGCCACTCTATCACTCCCCCTCCTCAGCTGGACAGGGGAGAGAAAATATAACGAAAGGCTCGTGGGTCGAGATAAGGGCAGGGAGATCATTCACCATTTACTGTCACAGGCAAAACAGACTCAACTTGGGGAGATTAGTTTAATTTATTACCAGTCAAATTAGAGTAAGGTAATGAGAAAATAAAACCTAAATCTTAAAACACCTTCTCCCCACCCCCCCTTCTTCCCAGGCTCAACTTCACTCCCAAGTTCTCTACCTCCTCCCCTCCAGCAGCGCAGGGGGACGGGGAATGGAGCTTGGGATCAGTTCACCACGTGCTGTCTCTGCCAGTCCTTCCTCCTCAGGGAGAGGACTCCTCACACTCTTCCCCTGCTCCAGCGTGGGGTCCCTCCCATGGGAGACAGTCCTCCACGAACTTCTCTAACGTGAGTCGTCCCATGGGCTGCAGTTCTTCATGAACTGCTCCAGTGTGGGTCCCTTCCACGGGGTGCAGTCCTTCAGGAACAGAATGCTCCAGCATGGGTCCCCCATGGGGTCACAAGTCCTGCCACCAAAGCTGCTCCAGCGTGAACTCTTCTCCCCACGGGTCCACAGGTCCTGCCAGGAGCCTGCTCCAGCATGGGCTTCCCAGGGGGTCCCAGCCTCCTTTGGGTATCTACCTGCTCCGGCATGGGGTCCTCCATGGGCTGCAGGTGGGTATCTGCTCCACCGTTAACCCCCATGGGCTGCAGGGGGACAGCCTGCCTCACCATGGTCTTCACCACGGGCTGCAGGGGAATCTCTGCTGGGGCACCTGGAGCACCTCCTCCCCCTCCTTCTTCACTGACCTTGGTGTCTGCAGAGTTGCTCCTCTCACAGAGTCTCACTCCTCTCTTTGGCTGCAGTTGTGCAGGTTTCCCCCCTCCCCCCTCTTCTTAAATACGTTATCCCAGAAGTGCTACCACCATTGCTGATGGGCTTGGCCTTGGCCAGCAGTGGGTCCATCTTGGAGCCGGCTGGCATTGGCTCTATCAGACACAGGGGAAGCTTCTTGCAGCTCCTCACAGAAGGCACCCCTGTAGCCCCCCCACTACCAAAACCTTGCCATGCAAATCCAATACATGTTTTTAAGGATTAGACCATAAATGAACTTGGCATCACTTAGGTCTGTGCACTGGATGAATTCTAAGTGCTTCAGTGCTTTAAAAACGGAATTTCCTATGCTATAGCAAGTAGTATTACTTTATTTCTGGGCCGTGGGGAAATAAGCTAAGTTAAAAGTGAAGTTAGATTTGTATAAATCAGTAATTTCAGTGTACAAATATTACTGGGATATTGTAGTTATTGTCAAACTAATCACTAAAAGTACAAGAAGTACAGAATTACGTCATACTTAAAATGAAATGCTACGGTATGGAAAAGAACAATTAGACAAGTAAATGGTTTTACCTCTGCCTTATATTGAGCTTACGTCTCTCTGACATTCTGGGTTTGCAAATGGAAGTGAAAATAATTTTTAAAAACGTGTAATTTTAAAAATATTTTTCTCTTTCTCATAATTACTGTGAGCATGTTTTAAATGCAGCAAGCATCCAGTTGTAGCATTTTCCAAAGAAACATTATGAGAGTGACAGGGAAAGGGAAACATATTTGACAAGATTTCAAGCAATATTGGAAAAACACAAACCATTCTTGATGCACTTCATTTACAGAATGAAAAAAACTTAGACTCTGAAAGAACCGATACAGAGCATCAACCATCTACCCCAAATCTATCCCTTTTTTTCAGGGGGAGATAAATGCTACAGGAAATACTGTGCCCTCAGGCGAGGTGGTATGGCAATTTCTCATACAGGCTACTGTGCATATAGACCTGAACTTCTGCTCTGTAGCTCTCGAATCAAAAGTCTGATCCCAGAATTGCCTTTAGAGGGCACAGGTTTTGTTGTTTCTTCATAAGAAACAGGACCAAATTTGGGCTGAGAAACATCTGCCTCTAACAAGCCTGAAAATGAAGTTGTAGCAAGCAGATTTTAAATAATATACAATGGCAGACAAAAAATTAGAAAAGGAAAAGAAAACAAAAGCAATCTTTCTGTAAATCCTAATGGTCCCCTGCCAGTAGTCTAATCAGGAACACTCTAAGCTGTGTAGGATTATGATAGTTCTATTAACTGATCATTATTTATCCTGACATACTGATGCCAGACAGATCCATGTCTCTCTATATAGTTTTTGCTTTACTTACCTCAAAGTAGGGCTTTTCAAAGTGCTGAAAAGATTATGGAAATGCCTTTTCAATGGTTAAAATTGTGGCACGAATCAAAAAAAACCCAACCCCACAGCTCTGTTGGATTGCTGAGCATCTGTGCCAGCCCAGCTGATCAGTGATGCTTTTGGCCGTATTTTGTGGAGGCAAAGTCTTTAAAAAGCTTTTCATGCACATAGAGCTCTATTTTCCGCTATTAACATGACTACTAAAGAAAGCTTCCTCTGTAAGGGGAGTTTGCCTTAAATGAAAATATAAATGTTTCTCAAACCTGTTGCTGTTCATTTTACATATTCCTGCATCTCTTACCCTCTGGTCTTCTGAGCTGAACAGTTCTCCACTTGTACCTTTTCTTGCACAATTCAGCAACTAAAGGAAGGGTTTGCAACTTATGTTTGTAACAGACGATTTACAGGTAACATTTTGGAAGGCGGGCAAGTGGCAGGCAGAACAATAGGGGCTTGGAGTGAAGAGAAGGTAGCTGGTAGATATGTAATGCTGCAGCTGTGCCAGCAAGGCTGGAGGGAGGATTCGGATCGGCAAATGTCATGCTGGCTGATAACTGAAAAAGAAGAGAGAAGCAGAGGAGGAGGTGGAGCTTCAAGGATGGTTGATGGGAACTAGCTCCAGTTAAAATATTTGTAGAATGATAGGAGCATACACTGTATTGAAACAGATTTATCTCTATTGCTAGACTTGTTACTGCAAACTGTAAAGTGATGCTATTCATGAATACTCATTTTTCTGAATCTGCTGTTCAGTATGCCAAGCATATCAATCAGATGTACCATTGTCAGTTAATTAACATTTGATTGCATTAAACACAGGGTGTTGAAGAGGAGGTTTCTTCTCAGAGGGGGAGGGAGTATCTATGTGTGAGTTCTTTGGAGGGGGAGGGATGTGTTCTTAATAATTATCGTCAATTGTGAGTAAAGTCAAATTGTAATCTGTGTGTACATATTTCTGTGCCACTCACTACTCTTACAGCCACAGTAAATGGGGAAGACAAAAGCAGTAAGTATATCAGTGCCTTAGTCCTTAGCCATATATCCTGCACACTGCATTTTCATATGTAGAACAGCATCTGGAAATGTTAAAGGTCACCATATTAGACAAGTGTAGAAGTAAGCTATGTGAGAAAAGAAAAGAAAGGAAAAAGAAAAGAAAGGAAAAAGAAAGGAAAAAGAAAAGAAAGGAAAAAGAAAGGAAAGGCAAGGCAAGGCAAGGCAAGGCAAGGCAAGGCAAGGCAAGGCAAGGCAAGGCAAGGAAAGGAAAGGAGAAAAGAAAGAAAAGAGAAAAGAAGAGAGAAAAGGAGGAAAGGGAGGGTGAAATGGAGGGAGGGGGAGAGGGAAAGTTGAGTTATGTCTACAGTATATATCTATAACTATTTGATAGCATTTTGTAACACAACAGACATGATAGTATTCAAAATAATGAATGGTTTGGTTAAGACAAATCCGTCTTTCTTCTTCTCCCAGCCACATAACATCAAGCCACTCACGGAAATGCATTGGTAGTGAATTTAGACATGATGGAAGGAGATACCATACTTCTTTGCATGATATATAATTAATCTGTGGAATTTCATTTCTACAAGAAATTACGGAGTGAAATAGCTTATGGGATTGTAAAGGAGTCTAAATATAGAATAGGCAGCTGTGCTAAGATAGCAGGTTAGTTCAAACTAATGACAGTGGAGAGCAAACTTCATTCTCCGTGATGAAAGCTGTTGTCCGCTGAAAGAACAGGCGAAATTTCCCAAACTCGATGCAAAAATGGCCAAAACAAGATGGAAGATTTCTGCCTTTCTCTGAGGCAATCAAAAACGGGCCACTGACAGACACAAGGCACATACAAAAAGCATAGAAAATGCCTGTGTTTCTTTTCTTTCCTCTTCATTCCCTGTTGATAATGAAGATGTGATGTCAGAAACAAATTATTTCAATTACTTGACAAGCTATTGTGCTGCAGCATAAGAAATTATCTCAAATATGATTTTGTGGATAACTGTAACCAGCTTTCCATATGCCATATGTAACCTATACATGGTTACCTGGAAGGAGTTAACTGTGATAAATTACATTTCAATAAAGAAAACACTCATATTTCAGGCCAGTTGGGTAACAATATTTCAGAAGAATAACCCTTCTTTAATCATATACTTTGATGGAGGAATGCTCATAAGCACATCAGCACAACTCAATTCTTTCCACGAGGACTGACGTCTTAAACTGCTCTACACAATGAATCACCTTGTCAAATAAAGTGCGAAATGGAAAACCTGTTTTCAAACTCATCTGATATAATGACATTTACAACAACATGTTTGAGGTGATAAACCAACAATAATAATTATATTTCTCTTAGGCTTCCATTGTACTTTGAAAGTTTTATGCAATCATATGCTCTTTTTTTTTTTTTTCTTCAAGAAAATTTTATGCCAGGACTTTTACTTTATGGGACTTTAAAACAAACCAGGAGGGAAACCACATTTTGCATACAACTGGAATTCTTGATTTTAACATTTTCTTAGAAGAAACTATATACTTTCAATTGCAAGCCAACTTACATATCCTCACCTGAAGATTCAGGTCATTCTTTTAGAATATTATATACATTAAAATTATTTTCTTACGGTTTTTCAATGGTGATCAATAATATTTATCTTTCCTGATCCTTATCATGACAGTAAACACACTAATGAAATATCCCTGAATGTATGTCTTAAGCTTAGTCAAATTAAAAAGATGATATGAAGAAAGTTCATGTTAATCTTAGAAATCTACATTCTAATAACTGTATTTTATCATATGCTCATGAGGCTTGTGGAAGGATAAAAAAGAAAGCAGTTTCAGGAACATCCTTCCAGTTACTCTTGCCACTACCAGAACAATGCTCTTGGCTTGCCCCGTCTCACCTGCTACAACTGGCATCTCTGAACAGGAGCCGAGATCTCATCAAAACAGATCTGCAGCTGAACCCTGGCATCTGTGAACAGGGGCTGAGATTTCACCCAGCTCTTCTAAAAACAAGGTTTGACGTGACATTTTTAGAGGTATTAGAACTGCAGTTATTTAGTATCTGTAACAAACACATATAGATCTGGTGCTGTAGAAAAATGGGCCTCTGGGGAAAAGCTTGACTTTCAGCACTGAATATGTGTGCTGAGCTGGAAAACAAAGGCTTAAGAACGTGGGATAAACTTTCCAGACACTGGTGAACAGCAGCTGACAATTTTTAATAGGAAGGAATGAAATGACAGATCAGGTGCTCGGAAAGTAGAATTTGATAAGTGATGTATATGAGCCAGCACATGGAGAACAGAGGATTTGGTGAGGCTTTTGCACAACCAAGAAGAACATTTCTCAAGGTAGGTGTGGGTACTAACAGAATTATTGTAACTGCTACAGTTATATACTTGAATCTAAAATGTACCCGATAAATATGCCATCTTTACAATATTATTTGCTGAAACATGAGTTTGGATAAAAATGTCCTTATCTTATGCTTCATTACCAACGGGACCTCATAACAAAATGTTCAAATGAACATCTAATTTAAGTTATTTTCCCCAGTGCTTCTTCTTTTGTGACTATATTGTTATTTCTGCCTTGCACTAAAGGTAACAATAGGGTAGGTTTTGGAAGAGTATCTGTTTGTTATTAAAAGGAGAAAACAAACAGCAGCCCACCAACACTTCCTCTCTACTCCTACTCACAAAGACACATGAAACATTTCTCATCAGCCAAATTTAAAAAAGAAGCAAAATTACATATTATACAGTTCTTCCATTTATGCCCATCCACATTTAAAACCAGGTTCGAAGTCCTTAAATGTAATTTCATTATGACAATGTTAGTGAGCAGAAGCCAAGCTGTTCCTACACAAGGATCCATAAATAGTGGTTCTGAAAAGGGAGCTTTTGCTGTTTCATTTACTAGTAATGCCTGTGCCATAAAGCAGGCTACAGACTCCTATTGTCTGTTTTGCTTATCAGGAAATTCTGTTCTCAGCACAGAGGACAGGATTAGAATGAAAGGGGGAAAAGATCCCTGAGTATTTCTTCCTTTGCGATGTTGGAAAGTGGAAGTTGGATAGTGAGGTCTTGTATTCAGTAGGGCAAAGCAATGTATAAATAAACAAGTAAGTGGTGAAACAAGATACAAGTATGGGAAACTGAATGAGACTAGGAAATAGTCGCTTAAAAAGGCAGTATTGTTACAATGTAAAAAAATGCCACAGTGGCCCCATAAATAGCCAGTCTTTATGCAAGATAATTTTCCACAACATAGATGGAAACCAGAAGCAACTAACATGAACTCATTAAAGTGCTAATAAAGTGGGATGAATCTGCCTATAGAATCAGAGGGTCAGCACCTGTGGCAAATGACTGAAAAAAAATTGCAGTACCTTTCCTTAGCCCAAATCCTTAAACGCATTTACATACTGTATGCTTAAAAAAGGCATAATGATGTCTTTGTGCTATAACAGTTTCATCCAGACTATACTTCATCATACGTCAATACTATTGGTTAAGTAACAATCTGGCATTTGAAACATGATAAAATCTTGCTGTGATGTTGCGTATTACTTACTACTTCTATACTGGATGGGGTTTTTTCATTATTTCATTCTGGATCTAGAAATCTGCTTCAAGGTCCAGTTAGAAATAGAAGGTTTAAAACTTAATTTATTTCATAACCAAATCTCTACTTTTTATTGTTGTGAATATCTTTGGAAACAGCAAATAACAGTTGTTTTGAAATTGAGTATTGAGTTCTATAAGAAATTACACACTTAAAAGGAAATACAAATGCCTGTATTCTAAAGAAATTCTACCAGTTAAATAATAAATCAACTAGCTATATTTTTTAAATTGCATGGCAATTTGTGACTATTGCTTTCAACACAAGATTTTGCAGATCTTAGATCCTTTTCACAATTAAAGTTGCTAAGTGCAAACTGCCATTGCAAACGACAAATTGCCCTTTAGCACTGGCTAATGACAGAGACCCAGCTTCTTCATAGCATACCATGTATGAATGGTATGCTATGAAATGAATAAATGAAAAAAAGAAAGTAATGACAGGAAAAGACATTTAAATGGATCATTCAGCGAAGTCCCCTAGATTAGATGATGGAATGGTGCCTGGATTTGAATTTCTGGCCACTTTTGTGAGACTAAGTTTTTAATTTTTTTTTTTTTTTTTTTTAAGACAGAAAAATGGAATAGGTATCGCACTATTGATTTGTTTTACAATCTGTGGGTTAAGAGTATTTACATAAGACAATGCTGAAAGGCTTAGTTTTTGTTAGTGTAAAAACAAAAGCTTTAATGTTTTTATATATTTAGTACTCTATGTATTTCCAGTGCTTGTATATGAACTCTGGGCAGGTGAATTATTTAGTGATTCCAAAAACTGTGCACGTAACTTCTCCTGTCTCAAACAGTACTGGCCTCTTTGCTCTCAGCACAGCTAGACAAGCCCATACTTTTGCAGAGAACAGAAAACTCTTACCCCTCTCCCTTTTTAAAGGTACAGAGAGCTGAAAGTGGAGAAGGTGTAAAGAAAAGTGTGTCTCAAAAAGGGGACTAGTATGGGGGCTCCACAGCAATAGCAGAAGAATGACTGTCTTTGCTCACACTGGAGCAACCTTGAATTCTCTTAAAATCAAGTCCAATAAGGCCAATATCCAAGTTCTGAGGTTGCCCAGAGGAAAAGGTTTGTCAGACTATAATCTTTGTGGAAAAGTTGTTCCTTGACCTTTTTTGCCACTGTATGTCTACCGCAGCACAGGGAGGTCAAAAGTGCACTAGTTGTTAGCACCAAAGATGAAGCTTAACCAGACACTGAGAGCAATGATTGTCAAACGGCTCCATTTGCAAGACAAGAAGTGTATCCTTAGCAGAGCAAGGGAGATGAAAGAGATTATTTTCTAGGGGTCACATTTGTTCTTCTTTTCTGACCTCTCTCAAGATTGCAAAAGAAGCGGTAAGACTTTTCTATAGCAAAGAGGTGCTACAAAGAAAACGGGACTGTGCTTTCCTCATCTCTTCTCTGCTAGTCTTCCAGCTGCGGTTAAGCTCTGTTCTGCCTTTCTTTCTTTCTTTCATAAGAGCCTAGTGAAAGCATAATAATTGAATAGAGAAATTAAAAGGACAGTTTCAAGTGCCTGTAATTTTACATTTTAAAGCCCTTCGTAGAACCTGGAAATGAGTTTGGTCTATGGTTTGGAGACTTTGTTTCTTTCTTGTACTCCTTCCCCCTGTTTCTGTCATCAGTACCAGTATGGCGGCAGCACCTAGGAGCCCTAGCCATGGGTCTACGAGGTACTGGAAATAAATAAGCTGTTGCTCTTTTGCATTTCCAGCCTCCTTCTGTCTTTTATTGACTATAGCTTGAAATGAACTTATCTGATTTAATTTCTGGTTCCCATATTCTTCATTCCGTTCAAGGTGTCGTAACATTTCAGGGAACAGGCGGGTTGCAAAGCCATCCTTATTCCAGCCCTTGGTTGGCAGGCCCCACTCCACTAGGGTACGAACACAAAATCTTGCATGAAGAGAGACTCTTTTAATAGGTATCCAGAGTTCTGAAGATACTGCAATGATACTATAGCAATTTAGAGAAGTATATCAGCTGATTTTAAACGACTTCTTTAATTCCTCTTAGAAGCAGGCAAAACACATCCAAAAACTATTCTAGCTCTAGAATGTTGAGGTTTTGAACTTGAAATAAAAAATAAATTTTTGACCTATTACTGAAGTCTTCAGGTTATCATATATTGATAAGATTAATTATTTGTCATTCAAAATTATGTATCTTTTTTTTCTAAGTAGTGAGTATGAAACTCATAACTTCTCAACTCTTTGATAAAAGATCAGGATGGTGGATAAATGAAAGGGTTATTATAAGGCACAGTGTGAAGTAGTTACTGATTTTTGTACTTCTCTACTGTGACCTGAAAATCAAATTTGACCTAATTTTTCAAGATCAAGGAGAGGGAAAAGAGAAATTCTATGCAGAGATAAATATGTTTCAAAGCAATTGACTGGAAATATGGGATAAAAGTCCCTAAGTTACCACAAAAAATAGCTATTGATTACATTTTTGAATACTCCCACCCTGACAGAGCAGTTAACAATCCAGATGTCACTTGATAAACATCCCCATAGCGGGAAGCTCAAATTATGGTCAAACACTTCAAAGCTATGCAAAAATTAAAAAAAATGCAGTAAGTCAGTAGGATATAAGGCTAAGAAAAGAGAAGAAATTCTGACAGTAATGGGCTACATTGTTTAGCTTCAAATGGGATTTCATGTACCTTTGCAAAGCTCTCTATTATAGCAATGGATTCTGTGATTATTTTTCTTATGACTTGAATTTATGTTTTACTGTCAGTCATCAATGTTTGTTTAACATGTGGAAAAGTTCTATTTAAACATTCCCTTGAGCTACTTGGCTAAACTTGCTAGCCATTGGGTGCCTCAGAGGATAAATTATTGAAATCTAAGCAGATTAATACCTCATGCTTATTCCCATAGCTAATGCACAATTTTGCAGTTGGAATAAGAGTTTTAAGCCAAAATTTTAAGCGATGGAAAATTTTGCCTACCTTATAAAGTAAACAGGTTCAAGTTGCCTTTTCAGTTTGGGAGGAGCCCTTAAGAATCCCTTAATGTGGAGGGATGGGCTGATCGCCCCTGTGAGCCCATTGAGCAGCTTTTCAATAACTAAAACTCAAGCAGGCCGACTCCCTAGTTAAAAGGATAACCTAGGAATGGAGAAAATCTTTAAAGGTATTTCATCTTGTGCTTGAATATCTTCACATCAGGTAATGTTCTTCTGAAGTGAATAAAACATCATCTTTAATGGGACAAAACTGTCACTACTTTATTCCAATTTCTAGGCTGCTTCAAAACATTGTTTTCCTGATAGAAACTTTCTTCTTATTTATTTTATTTTCTATGAACAAGAATCTTTATCAACAAGATACTGATGACAGTTATTATATATAAAATATTTTATAACTAAGACACAGCATCTTTCTGTCTTGTTTAATCAAAGATATTAAATGGATGTTAAATGTCTTCAGTCCTGTAGGTGCCACATTTCCTTGATTCTGTTAACCCTTGATCCTGTCTAACAATGCGCCCTACTTCTTCCTGTCAACAGCAACTATTTGTCTCGCTGCTTACAATTCATGTTAAAAGCTCTTAAGTTATGGCATTTGATATCAAGGCTGACAAAAGAACAGTCTTTTTTGCCTTATCCTAGATAGGTATCTTCTAAGAAGTTTTAGAATTTTACAGTACACCCCCGATGTCTTAAAACCCCCTTATAAATATTCTCTCATTTCACTTCAAGGAAACAGGGGGAAAAAATAACCGAAACTAATCCATTCTTACAAAACCAAGATCTGAATAGAGAAATACCTCTGCAGTACTGCTGTAGGCACTGTTGGTTCCCTCCCCACCCGCTGCAGCCCTAAATCAAGAAAGAACACAGTGATCTAGTGCAAAATGTAGGTCTCAAAATCTGGGGATCTCAATCCATAGCTGAATCTTGAAACAAAAGAGTTGTTTTTCAGAAATTCTGATTAGCCCCTATTTAAATGACAGCTTTCAATTTAGGCCATGTAGATTGAATTTAGGCTCCTAAACCTGAAATACCTAATTTAGGTGCCCAAAGTCATTAAATCTGATGATCTGAATGCTTTGTAGAGCTGTCAGAAAACTTTTAATTATCAAGGGCAATATTAAATATAGCTTTCAACAGAAAAAATTACTTGTGGCCCTGCCTCTCCTGTTCTCTCTCACTCTCTCTTTCTCTTTCTACACTTTTTAACTCAAAGATCATCCTTCATTTTAGCAACAGAGTGTTAAGCAAAACTCAACATGTAGCTCAACACTACTGTAATACAAACTGACTATTGTGATACGGACTGTGCTTCCAGCAATGGGTACAAAATACTGTACTTAGCACATTTTTTTGTCCCTCTTCTCTTAAATCTTCTGTAAAGCACATTTTAAAGAGCAGGCATGACCTGGCTCATTGTGCTCAGCATCTTTTATAAACTCAGCAAAGCTGTGCAGAATAAGTACAGAAAACAAGCTTCTGCCTTGACGTATCAGAAAGAAACAAGAATACCACAGAGATTGACCTGAGCATTATGGATGTATGTTATGGACCAGAGCCAGGATGTGTGTTAGGTTAATTACCTCAGAAATAGTTGAGTGACAAATAGCAATGATTAATTTAATAGAAAAAAAAAAAGTTATGCTAAATGTATCAAACCTAATGAAGATCCTACTGCAATTATTTCCTTGTGCTTGCTAAATCTTTCAAGATCCAGGTGCTCTTCCAATAATTAATTATATAACTTACCACGTTTCTCTGATTTAACTTTTAATTATCTGCTTTGGAGAAAGGAAGTACTCAAGTTGGTTTGGGTTTTTAAGCGCAACAGTAGTTGTTCAAATACAGAGGTTACAACTTACATTGTCTTTTAATTATACATTACTTTCTAGAAAGTCATTCATTCCACAGAACTCAATATAACCGGCCATTCTGCACCCAGGAGGGTTACTGTTGGAATGACTGGCATGCAGTAGGCTAGAACTGAAGTACGTTGCCCAAGTAATATATACTTCACGCAAAGAATCAGTGATCTGGTTGGTATCTATTATGATAACATACTCCTACAACAGTAAAAGCATAACACGATACCAGGAGTGAAATAAATAAGGTCTTCTCATTCTGAAAGTTAATAATGGTATATGACTTTGATACAATACATAATATCCTGACTGCATACAAACAAACTCATTGATTATAACCATTTACATATGGCCTATATTTATAGGAAAGGCTAAGAAAACAGAAAGAACGTGCATTATCTTCATAGAGACAGGTGCTCTTCCAATTTCTAAGTCATCACTTGATACTGGGTGATGTTGATGCTATAGTTAAAACATGCTTGGAGCTAACTTAAATGTTCAAGGTGTTTTTGTTTCAAATTCAGTCGGGGATGAAAGTTCAGCTGTAAAATCCAGGAAAAAATGTCTGCTTTCATTGCACTCCTATTGCAAAAGGCTGAGGATTTAAACCCAGGTCTTTTGTACTACATTCCCATACAGTTCAATAAGTGTCTTAACTGGTGCAGGGCTATGCTCACAGTCTTTGTCCTTGTGAATATTTAATAATTCAACAGGCAGGACTAACAAGGATTTCCCTTCCAAAATCCTTGCTGCCTTGTGGCTATAGCACTAGCCAAACAGTTAAAAATGAAGGTTGAAGTCTCCTCAGGCAGAGTAATTTAAACTGTCTCCCATATTTGGGGAGTGCTCTTATCACAAAGATATTGTAGATAGGACAGTATTTTCTTTTGAAAGAAGAACAGTCATCACAATGGGTTTTGAGTCTTTAGGGGAAAAAATGGTTTCCCAACATATCATAAAGCATCGTCAGTTTAGCAGGATAAAGTATAAAATTCTCCCCCTTGTTTTGGGAAGACTTTATTTGAAAGGTATTTCTTCAGTTACGTGGCCAGGCTATTAGCTGAAAATATTGCCAAATATTTCTTCAAAATTATGAATGTAATAGCTGTCATTGTGATTATTCTTTCACTGTACCTTTACCAAAATTGATACCTACATATTGTATCCATATGACATAAGCTATTTTTGGTCGACAAGTAAAACAAATAACTGTTTCCTTTTCTAGTAAAGTGGTGAGGAGTTTTGTTTTGTTCAGTTTGTTTGGGGGGTGTGTGTTTTTTTTTTTAATTAATTACTTGTTCTGACAATGCTAAGAGAATGGAATCTATCTTTCTGGAATATTCAGGAAATATTATGTAAAAGATTTTTAGATTGCTTTGGAATTCCTATTCAGAGCACAAGCTCATATGCAATGGTATACTATGACAGTGTCCAAAAAAGCCCCTGTAAATGGAATGATCTTGCAGCTTAATGAAACAAGCAGAAGTTAATCATCTGATTAAGCTGGTGGCCTGCCTAGATATAAAAGCTTCTCATGGAATTTGTATATAAATTCCATATTCCCAGTACCAGACGAATAATATTTACTTCACTGCAGTTAGGCTTCTTTAACAGAAGAGGAAATAAAGCACAAAAATTGGCATTGGAGAATGAATACATGAGCAATTGTACTGAATCTATATGAGGTGAGCACTGACAGAACAGCTATAAACAACGTTCAGTAATAAGAAGAGAATTTTACATTAATGTTTCTTGGCCTGCTTTTGAGGAAGGCTATGTCAACGATCTTAATGGCAGATTTAGTTTCTGCTTTTGTAAATCACTCTGGCTGTAAATAAGAATCTGTCTATGTGGACATCTTCACTGGATTGGGACCACTAAGTGTTGTATTTTTGCTGAAAAGATTATGAGACACTTCAAACTGTAAATCTGAATACATTTGGCTACCAGTCAGGCAGTTCTAACACCAGCAAAACTCTCACTGACTTGAAGGGAGTTTTGTCTGTGTAGAGAACAGGATTAGTCCCTCACATAGTTATTTCCTCAGCGAAAATATTAGTGGAATGAGATATGATGCATTTCTTCTGAATTTAACATTATTTGCTCAAAATAGTTTTCTCCTATTTGGCATTTCCACATCGATATAAACTCTTTGTGTTATCACATACATCTGAAGTCCATTGACTTGAGGATCTTCATTCTGCCTTTAAACCTACATCATACAGGGCAGACGTTGGCTTCTGATCTATCTTGACACTCTTTCCCAGATTTTTTTATCATGCTATTAATTTAGCATTAATGAGAATAACCCACATCAGAACAGCTGTGGCACAGCTACTTCTGACAACTGCGTGCTGACAATGCTTTAAGTTCACTTGGTGGGAAGCTTCACAGATTCCGTAGAACTGGTATATTTATAAATGGTAAGTGTAGCTCCACTTCCTAACTGATGTCTTACAAAAGGCAATGAAACAAATTAAAAGAACTAGTATCTTCCTTGGCAGTCTCAATTAACAGAGCCCTTTTCTAGACTAAGAAATTTGAAGCCACGATATAAAAGATCTGATAACACGGGTTAACAGCTACTGTATTTGAGAGTCTCATGTAGGTAGAGACTCAGCGGACTGAACTAATACCATAGGAAAGAAGAGTTTTGAACTCCAGCAATAATCTTCATTTCATAAATACATGAGGAATTTAGACTTAATATCATGGCTTTTATTCAAGTCTAGAAAGGACAGAGCAACCATTGCAGGAGTCTCCAATCTGAATGCCACTTTTGCTCTGAGAACAGTGAATTCAGTCAGTGAATTGGACAAGTAGTAATGGGTAAAATTGGACAATTACTACTAATTCTGCTATGTAGATCAAGAGAGGATTTCAGCCTCCAAATTACCTTTCAAAAGTACTGATTTAGCATGAGAACAGAGGATTTGATTCATGAGAAGAGTAGGTAATGGGAAAGCTGTAGAAGTTAAGAAGTAAAAGGTTTTGAATGTTTTGAACATTCACTGGCTTCCCCACACCATGGCATATGTCTACATGCACCCTCAAAACAGGACTATCAAAAATTAACAGAAAACTTGAATGAGTGGTTGCATGTGCACCAAACTCCAATAGTGTAGTATTTATTCGTGCACATGCACCAAACTCCCATGCTTATCTTACTATATTAAAGATGGTTCCTAGAGCAAAATTAAGTGAAACTAAAGGAAAATATTGCTTTATGTGTACAGGATGAAGAATAACTTCCCTGTAATTCCCTCCATCTTTAAGAGGTTTTTACCTCTGCCAGAAGTGCCTATAATAAATCCCTGCTCGTTTCCTTTCCAAGCTTCCTGAAAATCTTAGTTGGAGGCCCTCTGGTTTCACAGGAGAAAAGCTATTACTTTGTTCTCTGAGGGAAAGCCCAGAAAAGAATACTTGAACTTTGCATTATCTTGCTGCAACATATACAATCAATACCTATCATTGCCCCATAAGCTTTATTCAGTTTCATCATTTTCTCTGTTCACTCTGTAATACCATTAGTTCTACAGTGCATTTTTTTTCTTCGTGTGGAAAAATAATTACATCATGCAAATATTGTTCTTCTGGTGCTAGGCACTTTATATTTCTGTTGGAATTTCAAGAGAAGCAGCGTAAACATCAGCCACAATTATTGGAAGTATTTCCCTGTGTTAACATTACTTAAAATAGTCAGTTTTCAAATGCTTTGAACAAGAAGTTAGACTAACTCGTACAAGATGCCTATCTTTGCATAGCCTAGCAAACGCTATTTGCTGAAGAGTTTTGTGAGAAAAGTAAACTGTAGCTAAAAAAGCCAACACTGACTCTGGTTTAAGATATATATGCTTATTGATTCCCTTTTGGTTGTGGCAAGAATATTGCCCTCTTGACAGCAAGGGACTAATAGGATCTGTGCAGCATATTCTTTCCTGCAATAAATTCTTACGGATGGGTATTACGGCAATTATGTCCCAAAAAATTACTGGACCAGTGCTCTATGTAGACACGTAGGCTTATGTCAGCCTTTCTGGTACTTCCCATCTTTTTGAAATCTGAGCCAACATGTTGTGAGGAGTGTCTTGGTCTACATGGGGTCACAGGTGAATTCTGAAAAAATCATGTAAATGGAGTTCTTCGTTTGCCTGTTTCTCTCATAGCTCAGAGAGAAATCTTTGTGTCCTCTCTGTGTAGCAGAGTCTTTCATGTAAATGAGATGGGAAAGTGAGCAAAGAAAGAGACATGAGGAAAAGTGTGGAGAATAGGCACAAAGGTTACAAATGGTCGGAATTAATGCACATGTTAGGATTTGACATTTTACACATCCCTTGGACTTCATTTCCTTTGGGTCTCAGAATTACCCACTGAACTCAGATCCACAGGCGGTTTATTACAGTAATCAGTACCACTTCCTCATGAAAACATCAGCAAAAATTTCATACAATACTCTTGATAGGCAATTTAGAAATTGAGACATACCATTCCATGTCCTAAACAGGTTTCTAATTAATTAAAGTACTATATTAGTTGATGTTTCATCATACTATAGAGTAGAATCTAAATGGAATCTCAATTAAACCAATTTTACATCAAATCCATCAACTTCCTCATTTTAAATAAAAGGAGAAATATATGACAAAGACAAAAAGGAGGGACTCAAAAGAATGCTAACATAGGGAACGTAAAATGTGAGGTTTCAATAGCATAAATAATTTTCTGTAATCACTGCCCTATGAAAGACTCTCATTGATTTCAAAAGATACCAGATCTGCATTTAGTAGTGCTTATATTACACTGAGAAATATTTCAGAGACATGATTTCATGGCTGCATCACTTAACAAAGAGTTGCTTATCTTTATGGAGACAAACGTGGGATTAGTACCAGTTTTCTGTCCTCTCACTTACATATTTCCTGGTCAAAAATTAGCTGCCATATCTCTCTCAGCTGCTGAGCATATTCTTACAGAAGTTCCCCTACAACTTTTACAGCCTCACTTTGTTGCATATCATTCATATTTAAGATGGTTTATACCTATACTAGCATTTTGATTTGGATTCAAAGCATGCTTTTGAACAGTAGATCACAAGGAATTCCACTTAGCAAGCTTTGGTTCACATTGCAGGTGGTGTGAGAGCATATGATCTGGATTGCTCTCAGGTAAAACATTTTAAAAATTATGCCCCAAGAGTAATGAGCTCTAATGTACAGGAGCTCTAATGCACAGCTCTGATGTAGAGGACTAGACTAGAGCCAGTTTGAAAGAAAACTTTTCCCACCCTCCAGGTGGATATACATTAGAAAATACATGGTATGGACACTGGATCCCCAGCACTAGCTGTTCTCCTCTACAGATATGACTTAGGCTGTGTTTACAGGATGAAGTGGTGCAGCCAAGAGAAGCAGATTTGTAGAGGAAAACAATTCAAAACAGAGAAAAGAAACTTCCGGTTTAAATGACATTTTGGTGCTTGATTTGACTTTTACTGAAATAATGCCAGTCTCCCCACTGATTTGAGAGCTGGTTCTGTGTCTAATGAGCTGTAATTAAAAATAACAAACACTCTCCTCTCCCTCCCCAAAAACATGCCCATAGCTCGTTTGAAAGCTCACTCTTCTCAATTTGGTAATTACCCCTACCATATTCCATGATTACTTTTTTGCTCAAAGGAGCAGTGCCAAAAATTAGGAGGCTGTATCAGTCTCAGTGGCAAGGTATTCCCAGCCTGCTTAATCTGCTTTGTAATTTCAAAAGGACAGTTGTCTTCACCTGCCTGGCAGCCACACATAAGACTCATGAGGTGAGTTTAGTGTTTGAGCTCTGCCCGGAGGGACGAGAACTCAAGACCAGGGTCCTGCTATTCTACACAGTGCTGTGTGAACATAAGAAAAATCAGCTAGGACTTTTGTCCTGAGCAAGAGCATCTGCTGACAGTGGGGGAGTCAGCCAAACTGACTGTCAGAAAGTCAGTCATTTTTTTCTCACAGGCTGAAAATTAAATTACTTGTAAAGAGCACTTTACTCACATCCATTGAAACTGTGTTCTACAATTGTTTGTTGACTAACGTTGCTTTCCTAAAGGCTTGTTATTTTTATGTGTCATATATATTTTTTTATGATGTCTTCTACATTACAAAGGAAGAAAGAAAGAAACCAACCACACTAGGAGGACTAGCCAGCCATTTACAACAGGGTGCAAGATCCCCTGCCAGCATGGGTAAAGTTTAGACACTGGTTTGTGCTCTGTGATTCCAGAGCTCAAGTTCAGTCACTCCTGAGGATGCCCATGCAGAATTGACTGATGTTTTTAAATCAACTTTTAATGCTACAAAGAACCTAGCAGAAACAGACAGCTTGCAATCCTCTGTGGTTTTGTGTTCTTTTTTGGTTTTGTTTGTTTGTTTGTTTTGAAGATCCACAGTCTTTGTCACTTCAGGTTTTTTTGAGTGAAATTTATTCACCAAGGTTTCTTGAGTTTATTTCAGTTATTCCTTCACCTAATATACTGGGTGCCTTTTTTCTTTATTTGTTTTCAACAACAAAGAGTCTACTTCTCCTCAAGTGCAGGTGGGTTTCCTAATGATATTAGTGGGAGCTCTGTCTGTAAAATAAGAGGATTGAGTTATTGTATTTGGGAAAAAAAAAATGAAAGCAGCTTTTTTTCAATATAAAGCAAATATGGTGCAAAGACATTCCACCTTCTTCATCACTCAGGTAAAATTTTGTAATGGAAAGGCACCAAAGAGACCTGAAACTACAGTCTTAATTCAGAGAAAGTGCTTTTTGAATCCTATGAAAATTTTAGCTGACGAATGATTGTAGGATCTAATGAGTGAGACATAAAGGAAGACTTAAAGCTCACCAGTTGAGAAGCAGCCTATGATGCCAAAACAACACTTTTATCAAAATATACTAGTTCAATTGCTACTGAAAAAAAATAGAGCATGAGGTTCAGGAGGCAGCCTTGTGGCTTCATGAGGAATGATGGAATAAGACTTTAACAAGAATCAACATGTGGAAATTGAAAGTAGAAAGAACACCAAGGGGGGAAAATAAACCCAACCCAAAACTTGGTCAAGGTGAGAAGGCAGAAAGCATTTCAGCTGAGTGACGTAATGCTAACAAATGGATTAGCAAAAGAAAGTTGTCTCTGTAATACCAAAGGTAAAGTCAGTCAACAGGCAAGGTATACACCATGTGTGCTCATCAAGAGTATTTTCAGATGTGTTACAACTCCTTTTCTGGGCCGTCTTTACATGGAAACCAAGTTGCATAGTGGGGTGATTCCTGGCTTGATCTCACTCTGGCACAGAGGTGGGCTACATACATAGTACATAGTGAGACTTGTAAGCTTGGTAGTATTCCTGAACCTTCCAGATATACCATTCACACTCCTATTTACATTAGAAGAAGCAAGACTGAGCTAAGTGCTTGGTCATAAATGATAAGACAAATGAAAATGATTAAAAGTTAAAAATTATTCCTTCAAAGCAAGTAGAGGAAGATGACAGAAAAAATAAGGTAGGCAAACCCAGTAAAATTTATATTGGGAAAGACTGAAAAAGGGAATACTTGAAATATATGAGCACTTGCAAGTTGCCTGTTTAAGATGACTGACACCCTAGCAGTGCCAAAGGAGTTAAACAACTGTGAACTTCTTGTATCACTGGCATATTTATCTGTTTTAATTCCTGATAAAGTAAGACATACAGGACTGTGAGAAGAGGAGAGGAGAGGAGAGGAGAGGAGAGGAGAGGAGAGGAGAGGAGAGGAGAGGAGAGGAGAGGAGAGGAGAGAAGGATTTCAACTTTTAATAATGTTCTGACCTTTGTCAGTGACTACTTTGTATCCCACGGAGAGAAGGAACAGGTCAATAAACATTCAGATGACTAAAGAGTCCTACAAAATAAGCACTGTGAGTTTAAAACCAGTAAAACTTAACTGTTGAACATGATGACTTTTTTTTGACAGAGTAACTGATGCCCTTATTTAATAAGCTAAGAAAGTCCATAAGAATCTGTCTGGTTGAACATGAAGTGAAGTTTATAGTGCTGGTTGTACTACATTTGGATTCTGGTTAAATATTAGCCTATATTTGCTCCTAGTTTTTACAAATTCAGATGTTTTGTTTGGAAGATAGTTGTCACTTGATATGACAACCTGGATGACTGTATACAAAGGGTATTGACAAACAGCATCACAGTCAATGGGAAAAAGAATCTTAGATTACCACAGGAATCTGTATAGGCCTTGTTTAACTTCATTAATGATCCCAGAAAGGCAGTAAACAAAGTTACTAATTTTCATAAATGATGTTGAATCGGGAGGAGCAGCCGTTACTTGTGAGGAACAGAGAAGTAATAGCAGAGGAAATCTAGAAAAATTAGATTTGTGAATAGAAAGTAATCAAATCAGATTCAATTACAAAAAATAAAAGGTAACACAATTAGTACATTAATCCTAAATGCCCTAAAGCTAAGAAGGAGACCTAAAACAGTTCTTTGAATAAGATAGTAAGTTATGGTGAGAGTGAGCTAAAGATGAAGATGCTGTTTGATAGAGTACAAAAAAAAGGAGCACTGCAAATGTGGCCTCTTTGTGCATATCTACCACATCAGGAAGCCAGGAGGCAATGTTCTTATAAAATAACTGATTCAAAGCTCACTGAAGCAAATGGAAGGACTCCAACCCCTGTCAATAGGCTTGGATCAGGCCCTAGGCATGTCTGTGTGAAGTCACTTGGAACATTGCATTCCCTTTTTAGGCACAACCATTACCACAAAGACACTGAGAAACTGAAGGAAGGCCAGAAAACTCTACTACCACAAGCATAGGAACTGGAAAGACTGAATTCAGGGTGGATTGATTTAAATCAGCACACAGGAAGCTTGGATTTGTACAATTAAATATTGTCTTGTGCATTTGTACTTTGTTTTCCTTAAAGAAAAGTTTATTCTTTCCAGTAAATGAGCAGGATAACATGTTGATAAATAATTTTTTTTTTTAGATCCCTCAAATTTAAAGTGTTTTTTTATTTAACTGACAACAATTAAGTATATTTATATGAATATGTTTTTAATTTAAAACCGATTTTACTGAAGACAGAGAGTAGGAGAACTGATTCTTTCTGGCTACTATGTCCAAGATTTTATAAATAATCTCATTATTTTCCCCTAGTTGTTATTCATAGACTAGAAGAGGAAAAGAAGTTTTCGTGCTTTTTTTTTTTTTTCAGTTTTGAAAGATGTAGCTAATGAACTGAACCTGTTAGAGAAATGGATATGAAGAAAATATTCTCTCTGGATCTATGTGCAGGGCTGCCACCAGAAGGTAGTTTAGCTTTCCAACAAACTCTGGCTTTAGGTACATGGCTACTGACTTTCAGCAAGTTCAAAAGGCTTTTTGTCTGTCTTTTGAACTTCCACAGCAGATACATTCTGTGCTTTTAAAATTATAAACTACCTTAAAGTTAGAATAACTTGAAGGTTTAAGAAGCTTAGATCAGATACCTTATACAAATGTCCCTATGGAAAAATATCTTGTATACTTTACTTCTTGCCATCTTTTCCAGTTTTCATCGACTTGATTGCTTTACCATATCTTCCTTTGTTACTACTAAACTGTTAACATAACTTAAGTAGAGAGGGGAGCAAGGGAGAGTACTATGGTTACCGACCTACAAGTAGCTGGAGGACATAAGTATTCAAGAGTTAGGTGGTGTGTTGCATAGCTGCCTGTAGAAATGGGTAGTAAACTAGGTAAGGGTGGGAAAGACAAAATTTCACCATAATCCGTGCTTTCCACAGGTCTGGCCAACATCTAGGTACTAGAACTACATCATACCAGCACTTGGAGCTTGATGGTCTCTTCTCAAGCCCATTTCCTCCAGTGGGGGTGTCTTGTGTCCTGCTCCTGAATCTTGATGTTGTGGACATGTTTAGGCCACTAGCAGGCAGGGGAGTTGTTGAGCAGCTGTGCAGAAGCACATATGGGAACACCATAGGCTTGAGAATAGATCTTATCTACAGTTATATGGGCTGACAATATATATGGCATATCATGAAAAGAGAAGAGAAGTAGGCACCATAATGCTTTCAACCAAACATTTATGCCAAACAAACTCACAGGAAGATCTGAACGATTCTATGCATTCAGGCCAAAGAGTCTCAAAAACAGTCATGGTTTTCAGGTACCTATCCTGCGACACCATGCAACTGGTTTGATGTAGGGATTTTTATCACAGGCTGCTCCCACTGACTTCATATGAACTTATAAAGTTTCATAGCTTTGGGAAGCTGGTACAAGTAATTTTAAATTGCACATCAAAAATTAGTAAACACTCTTAGTACATGCTGGTCCAGAGTATTTTTTAATTTTTCTATAGTCACACTTGTGGAAAACATGTTGTTTTGAAACATTTTGGTTTTAGTCTGTTTTGTGAACTTGTTTGGCGAGCAAAGCTATGGCAAAGAGGGCTAATATAAATGAGCAAATGGGGCAAAGAGGGCTAATATAAATGAGCAAATGGATGAGGAGAAAAGAGTTTTCATTAATTCTGGACAGACTTTTACCAACATAATCCCTGCTTATTTCCCCAAAACCAAAAAAAAGATTTGGAAATATTTGAAAGGACTCAGAAAAGCAACTGTTTCCTACTCTTTATATATATATATATATATATATAATATAAGTTCACTTGTCAAAATGCTCAAATTTCAGCACCTATATAGGATGTCTGTAGCTAATCATAACGATCTATTTACTCAAACAGACAAGGCATAAAATGAGCCAGTGACTGAAAATTACAACTAGAAAACTTCAAACTGGAAATAAGATGCATTTTTTGACAGTAAGACACTTACCTTGCATCTGGGAGTGTTATATTCTTGTTAAAATTAAGATGAAATCTTTGGACTTTTTCTTATCATCACAAGAATGAGGCAAGTAAAAACTTTCAACTCATTTGTTTCTGTGGTCTACTGCTTGCTTGAGGTGGCCTTCATCACACAACTTTAGGTGCCTAAGACCTTGGCATGTCTATCTTACGTGTGATCGCTATCCTTTAAAAGAAAGTGTATTGAGCATAGATTCAAGATGGGATGTCTTTCTAAAATTTATTTTCTAGCTTAATTAAAATTTATGGTCTCTGTTATGCAGGAATTAGCCCAGTTAGGCAGAACAGCTCCTTCTGATCTCGTAATTTTATTATGAAAACCACTGAATGGAATAAATTTTTATTATTTAATTCCTATCTATAGATTAAAGAAAAATGAAAATAGGGAATAGCCTACAGTGCAGACACTGAGGGGAAAAAAATAAAAAATTGCTCCCTCAGTACTTGATGTAAATAGTGAGTCAGGAAGAGAAAAATCTGCGGCATTCCTTACCTTTGTGCTGCAAAAAAAGGACAATCTGGAGTTAAAAAAAAAAAATCAAGCCACTCAAGTATATTGGCTGAAGTACTCCATAGCCTTTATACTTCTCTCTGTGATGAGGGAGAAGACCAAAGAACCCATGTAATGATAGATCACCTCTTACAGCTATTGCTGCTCTGCCACCTGTTCTCGAGCAGTCATGCCAGAAGTGCCTTCAAAGTGAGCCTCTGCAGCATTTAAAATATACGCTCATCCCAGGAAAGCTTTCTTCAGCACGGTCTGCATATTCAGGAGCTACTTACAAACCATAACAACCTTGCTGGTATTTCATTTGAGAATAAAGGCAAACTTCTGATCTAGTCACAGAGCTTTTTTCAGACATTGTCCTGGCTCCTCAAGCACAAGACGCTAAATGTACCTTTTATTTACAGAATTAGCTTTTCACGAGGGTGTGAAATGTGTGAAATTTACTCAAGAGCTGAGTACCTGAGCCAGGTTCTGTGAACCAGTTTACTGTCTGATGAACTCCAAAAGAGAGATTAAAAGCTTTGGGTTTTAATGGCTACTGCTCTACTGTCTTTAGTAGTACTGGATGAAATTATATTGCATTGAGTCTTGCGCAGCCTTTCATTGCCAGGAGAAATATCATACAAGGTGACAAAGAATAAAGAGATGGTCATTAAAATTAAAAGTTTACGTTGCTCTTGTTGAAAACATTACACTTAAGCATCAGTAGTTATATATACAGCATTTTATCTCATATTGGATTTTTAAGATAGCTGGTTTCATCTTGGCCTCCAGGATGTCTTGTCAGAAGGGCATGTAGCCACATAGGCTGTGGTCTTGTCCAAAATTACTCAACATTTGGATCTTTGTGTTTCAGAGTATTAACCAGATTACAGGTCATAATCTGTAAAAGCTCCCCTGCCACTGCTCTGTTTGACTCCATTCCAGATGAAATCTCTTCAAATAAATCCTGGATCACAATGATACTGCTTTGTGTGTCTACAGCCAAAAAGAAGAGAGCAGAAAGGAGGGGAGGGAGGGGAAAAAATCTACGTATATAGAGAGACATTTCCTTCAAGGGTAAAGACTTAAATTAATGAAGTTCTTCATTTATCATCTCTGGAATTTAAAGTATCTGTTCTTGCAAGAGAGGCCAATTACAATATTTAGGGTAAAGTAATTCATTTAGTGATCTCTCTTCCATTTGAAACTTCTTAATTTCTTATGCCCTTTTCTGTGGATTCACAATGTGAACATACCTAGGCATGCATCTGTTAGTTATGGCAATTTAGAGCAATTACTTAATTAACTATGACATATGGTTTTGTTTTACATTGGGGTTATTAGACCTGTTTTCTTTTAAGATGAGAAAAGAAAGGCTAGATGCAGACAATATACATGAAAGGAATTAATTTAATTTGTTGCATTGCATTAGGCCATTTACTGTTTACCATTCAAGACAGCTAGGGATCCAACTACCTGTTTCTAAATCCTTCATGAAATGAATTCTTGCTCAACTGCTTCCATTTATGGCAAAGACAATACTGAGTGCACAAGACAGGGAAGACTACACCTGCACTCAGGGATGTAATTCAAGTAAAATGTACTTATAGACTCTTTTATAGTATGACTCCCCACACTATATGACCACTCCATACAGACTCATCCCTATGCAAAGGTGAAATTTAACATCACTAGTTCCATTACAAAAAGAGCAAAGAACTACAACAGAGAGAGAGGGAGTAAACAGCTTCTCCAGGATTACTTGGGAATTCTGTGGAACAAAGATGATCTGAGACCTCTTCATCTGAAGCACCAGCCCACTGCATCTAAAATCTAGTCATTACCATTCAAAGAAATGGAAGAAAAAAGAAAGTAGTTGGCAGTTTTATCTGGACTCTTATATGTAAAAGTAAGGGTTTAACACTAAATCCACTGCAATGTTCGTAAATAATACTGATTTTCCTTCAGTGGCTTTTAAATGCTGAAGTCACCTTGGGAAACAAGACTCAAGAGCCCAAGTCCCCAGTAACCTTCAAAAAACCTGCTCTATAGCAAGACAAAGAACGGCTGGTTTGAAACCAAATAAACTTTTTGTTACTCATTAAAGGAAAAAATAATAGCTTTGCTTAGATGTTATGTTCACATGAACAAAAGTCCAGAATTTGTTATCTAATCCAGCAATGTCTCCACTATGAGTGAGTTCATTCTCAGCACCTTCCACCATTTTACCCAATCAAATGTGACACCAGCAAAAACCCACCAGTAAGTCCAACAGCATACAAAGTATTTTACAGCATATCTTAGCAGGGTCACAAACACCAGATCTGGGTTTGGTTTCTTTGCTACATCCAGGGTGTTAGAGATCTTAGAAAGGAAAGTGAATCTTTTGTGGTTTGGGGTTTGGTTTTTTTTTTCCTCCCCTATTGTTACTATTTTTTCAGGGATAAAATCTGCTCCATAGGAGCCATCATGCAGAGCAAGGAACAGCTGTTTTCAAACTGGAGCTTAACTCTAGGTTTTCAGATTTCCCAGATATTTTCAAATTCTCTTCATGGTCTGATGGCAGTGGCATCTAGAAGTTCACTATGAAAATTATTGGTTCTAGCTACTGACTAGAACATATTTATGCTGCAGTAAACCCTAACTGTCCTATACGTAGAATGGGGATCTTCAGCACCTTCCAGGAAACAAGTCCTGGGAGTTAGGGTAACCAACTTTGGTAAGGCAGCAGAACTTTGAGAAAAGCATTGACTGCTGGGAGTGTATACGAGGAAAAGTATTACTCTATGTGATGTCTCTGATACTCTTTCCTCAGCATTCATTTTTGACTACCCAACTGAATGGGTTTGCATACTGTCCCAGAATGGCAAGTCTTACTCTTTAAAGATAAAGGGAGTAGTAGCAGCAGTAGTAGTAATAGTAATATCCCAGATTGCTTACTCTACAGGAGAAAAATTCATATTGATGCTTCGTGAACCAAAATCAGTTTCTACACTATCTCATTGACTGTTTTTCATACTTAGTGTACTAAGAAAAGTCTTGTATGTGAGATGCCATTACTCAGACTGCTAATGGGCTGATATTTTTTCTGTTGTCTTGTAATGAACACGGCAGAAGTTAACATATCAAACACCCATTCGTTTGAGGATCTCCCAAGAAAGTAATTGTAGTGTACATAAAGGAGGGTACCTAAAGTGTCATTGGTATGCTAACACGAGTTTCCTTTGAATGTGTCTAGCCAGAGGAAAAAAGAAAGAACAAGGTATTTGTCTGAGGTGGAAAGCAGAATGACAGTGTCCATTGTTTCTAATAAACAATTACCCAAGGATGCTCAAAAGAAAAAACACAACAATTAGATAACCTGAAAGCCAGAGACTTGTGAAGAAGATTCCAGTTCTCGGGGCTGGCAGGGGCCGTGGAGGGCCACCCACAAGGGTTCGGCTGCTTACCTTGTTAAGCACTGCCTGGTTTCACCTGACATGATCTATAAGGCTGTAAAGTAGTCACACTTCAAGTGCCTTTCATGTGCACTTCAAATTCTTTTTCTTTTGAGATATTCTTCACTAACAGGATTTCCTACTTTGAAAGGGAGGTCTCTTTCAAAAGATGACAGAACCTCTCAAAAACACAGCAAAAATGAAAAAAAAAAAAGGTAAAAACAAAACAATGGTTTGGCATAGCCCTAAAAGGTAATGTTAAGTAGGAAGAGTATTATTTTCACCTTTATTGAACAATTTTATTACCTGACATGATTTTTCACTTTAGTATTGCTTAAATGCATTTTTTTTCCTGTAGTATGTACTTACACAACAAATTACGTGACAGACTAAATGTGTTTGAAAATGTCCTTGCATCCTTATCATTTGCATTTTGAACTGCCCATGTGGGTTGTACACATATCATATGGCTTGTTGCCAAGGCATCCAGCTACAACACAAAATGTTTTCAAGTTCAAAGCTTGTATTATTGTTCACCTCATTCTTATGTTTTACCCTCACTTCTGTTATATCACTAGAAGATGTTTCCCTTGCATCAATAAAATCCTTAATAACTTGCTCACTTTTAAAATGTGCAAGCCATAAATGAAAAAAAAAAAAAGACCAATACATAAAGATAAAAGACGCCAGCTTTGTGCAGCTGCTATATTCAGCTATTTTTAAACAGTCAGTGTATAAGGATCCAGAAAGTTCAATTAACCCATCCATAGAGATATTATTGCTCTGTTAGCGACTTTGTCTCCCACCCCAGAGCACATCTGCGGACGTTGTTGCCAGGAGGGTTCCACACGGGCCTGGGGCTTCAACAAGAAGTCTCCAGTTGCAAGACCAGAGCCTTTGTGCTGGTAACCACTGACAGAATAAATATATATATTTAAAAATATAGGTCAAGTTACCTGAGTATGCTCTACTTGCATATAGTATCAGTGGTCATCTTTTTTTTGTATGTTTCCTGGTATTAAATTATTCCCTTTCTTAGCAAAGCTTTTTAAAAATAAATAAATATATAAATAAAACATGATAGAGCTGCTTTTCCCCTCTCAACAGTCAGGTTTTCTCTCCTGAGTGGTAATTGGGGAGGGGGAGTACAAATCTTGCTTTGAATTTCTTGATTGCATTTTTGTGCTTGTTGCAGAGTTTTTCTTTTCTTTATATATGCACAGTAACAACAGAGATTGGGAATAAATTATCCTTGGAAAATACTTTTTAGATGCCCTGAAAGTGTGTATAAGTAAGGCTTATGATTGAGGGGAATATAAGAGCAGAAGACAAATATCTCTATGGGATCTAGAAATTCTCTGGGTTTTCTGATCCTCCTTATTTATTCAGCAATATGTGCAGGACTTCATTGTGTGTCATAACCTATGGCATCAATGATGATTTACAAAGGTTAAAGATTACATCTGCATACTCTCCGTTCTCTTGTCTTGCACACCTTTTTCCTTTTTTATACTTCTACTCATTATTTTTCAAGAAGCACCTACCTCATAGGCATTTGTACTAACAACAGATTGTTGGACCCATATGGTTGGAAAGATTGCATTAGGATACCTGTTTCTTACTGAGTATATTGTATCTCACTTGAAATGGTGACACGGTACAAATACAAATCAATAAAACACAGCACACAACAGTTTGTGTTATGCTCTAAGAACAGATTGCTGTGGTGACTTTAGGCATGCAGTGAAAGGACAAGTGCTGTCACTGGATAAAGCATGTTATGATTAGACTTCACTACTCAATCCCTTTTAGATTCTGTCTAAAAAATCCAAGCTATCCCATTAATGTGGGATAAATTACTTGTATCACAGAATGTGAGTCTTTTTGTCTTTGTAAAAGAAATAAATGTAGGTTTAACATGAGCAAATGGTGGAAAGAAATAATTTTCCATTGGGTGAAACTCTACATTTCAGGAAGACGGTCTTCAACCGCTGTGTTTGTATTGCGTTTGAAATTTTGCTTGCATTTAACTCAATGTAAACATCATATGTGTTTATCTAAAAGGAAAAGAGATTCTTCCAGAGCTACTCCAAACACAAGGAAATAGTACAGAGTATGTGTTGTCATAACCTTGCCCTTTTTACTTTTTAGTGAAGTGGAATGTTTTGGAACATGTTCTGTGATGCACATGTTCAATTATTTCGGTTTATGTGTATTTATTTTTAATGAATGTGTCAAGTTATGCATGGGCTCAAGTTATCATGCTGAACCAGAGCCTATGAAGATGTTGCAAACAGGTTCCCTGAAATTCTGGAACTGACAAGTTAAATTACACAGGAAAAAGAAAGGAAAAATACTGACAAACTGGGCAAAACAACTACAACAGAAGCTCTTCAGTAACAGCGGGAAAAGGGAAAGTTGATGAGGAAGAGTGTATCCAAAAAGTGTAAAGTGCCTGCAAAAGAAAGCACTTGGCAGAAGAAAAATGGGTTTGTGGCAGGAGAGAAATGCAGGAATTAATGGGCCAAAGCTATGCATATCATGGGAGACACTTAAAGAACAAGCTGTGAAACTGCACTTCCTTCCTCCCCTTTGCTTCCTTCCTCCCCTCTTCCCCATCCAGTATTTATAAATATGCCTCTGAAAAGACATCTTGGTCCAGTTAAGCAAAATGGAGCTATGGCACCAATTTCAACTGAAGCTTCTTGACTCCAGCCCACCACTTGCCTGGCTGGGAGGAAGATGAGTTGACCATGATCAGACACTTAGGGCACAACTCAGTGCCCAAATGTAGGTGGCTAGTGTCGCTTTTGCTACCCAAGGATACCCCACCTGTAGTTGCCACTCCAGGAGCACATTGGTCTCCTGCAGGACCTGCCAGCTCTGTCGCTGGCTTAGGTACCCCAGGATTACTCAGGGACATACAAGCCCATGATAAGGCATCCAAACTGCACCCTAAATTCACTCATAATGTATTTATCTAGAATATTGGAGCTATTGACAACCCTAGTTTCAACGAATGGTCAAAAGCTGGATGTAGCAAATAATCACGTATTTGTGCTAAAAGGTCACCAGCAGGAAAATGTACAGCTAAAATGTTAATTTTTTTACCATGTCTACATAGTAAAATTTAGCAGATCTACATACACTGGTCTATTCAGTATAATTTAGTGCTGCTTCAGTGAATATTATACATGTTCTTTATGTACATGCTCCAATATCTCCAATTTCAACTTAAAGAAAAGATTTTGCCAGTGAAGAATGCCTCTCTTTACTAACCATAAGAAGATACTTAGAGCTGAGGACAATCAGAGAAATTTTGAAGTTACCAGATTGTTTGGGTCAGTGTCAAATGTTAAACCAGGTTGTACAGACCGAGAGCTGTAATCCACACACTAGTGCGTTATTGAATTTCTGGAAAGTAATGAACTGGCACTGGAAGTGAAAAGGAAAAAAAGCAGTAATGTGGAATGGCCCCTTATTCAGGAAACTTTGAAAATGTGCAGCCATAATAGCTGTGGTGAAGTTCCTTTAAATGAGACCTTGGTATGCTGTGGAATAAAGTCAAAATAGGAGATTGTGGCATTCCAAGTCATACTGAATAAATGCATACATTGGGCCAAATTGTGGTCTTATTCACAAGGGAACATTTTTTCCCCCTTTTCAATAAAAAAAAAAAAAAAAAGGAGCTGAGAACACTTTAAGATACAGGGCACAAATGTGTAATTATTCTTGGCTAACATGGTAGCTGTTGATCATTTAATGAAACCATAATTACCATATAATGGCAGGGTATTTATATGACAGATTACTACATTATTACAGGGTAAGTGTGTGATTATTTCTGTCCTCAAAATCAGAATAAAAAACACATGGAAGTGGAAAAATAAGTTGAAAAAAGAGGGGGAAAAAATCTGAATTTCCCAATGCTACTCCCATATTGTTACTCCATCCCCACCTCAATCACACAGTGATGGCAATGGCCACTGGCATTCATGATGAAGCCAAATCTCTGCAGGAAAACCATGCCACAGTACAACAGATCATAAAGCTCTTTGCCAAATGGCTACAGCTCTAGGCTTCATTGTACTTATAGTTCAACTGATTCAATAGCAATTTGGTCACTGGTCTCTTGTCCTCAGAAGACACTATACTCCTGCTTGCTTAGAGAGATAGTATGTACGACGGATGGAAGAATTCGCACCGAGAGGTACTTAACTCCCACTTCTATGCCTTTAGGATAGAACAGTGAACTAATGTGGATTTCAGAGCAATACCAGTTTTGTACTGGGCGGAGAAGTTGAATTTGGCAGGACTACCTATGAGCTGAGCACTGTTTGGTATGGTTTGATTTCAGTGAACACTGCTGGTGTTCGCCACCATGTGGGATTTTGACCATTTAGTAATGATTGATTGAAATTGTGAGAAAATACTTAAATGATTCCTTGTGTGGGGAAAAATGCATTGATAAGCTGTGAATTTACAAAGTTACAGAGAGAGTTTTATATTCTGAATACAGTCCACTTTGAGCTTTATGAACAGGATGGCAACTTTCTATGTGGGAATTCAAAATCAAATTGTAAACCCAGCTGACTCACTGATTACCCAAGTCCTACATGGATGTTAAAAGAGCTATGCAATCATCTGTTCCACCTGAAATTTGCCTCTGCATCTTCATAGTGCCACTTCAGCTGTGTAGGAGAAGGCCAGCACTCCGTTTCCAAAAATCACTTGCTGAGCCAGTATTCCAAGTTACAAGTTATTGTAAGTACAAGAGTTTGGCCCTGAATAATAACTTCTGAATTTGGTGGGATTCTTAATTCTAGTTTTCCTAGATTTTTATCCAAGAAGCAGCATTGTTGTAGCTCTTTTCAGTCTTTAGTCATTTCTCTCCCTTTTCTTTCTTGAATTTCTTTGCAGGGAGGGAAAATAGACTCAGGTAAAAGCCACATGTTGTTATGTTTGCTCAGGATTTATTCTATATGTCTGTAAAAGAAATACAGGTTGCAAGAGAAAAGAGTTTGGAGGCACTAAGAAATCAGTCTGTGTATACTTACTTATGAGGTCACTATAATTGCAGTACCTTTGTAAATAGCTCCCTTAATAAACTGGTTATTACTCTGAATGGTCAATGATTGCTCATAATTCACTGCTGCTAGGTTATTTCTCTCTGCAGAGAAAAAAAATCACTGGTCTTTAAAAGGGTAGTGCACCCACAATGCTGGTGGGAATTTGGTTACTTTAGAGTCTAACCCTGCTCTCCCCAAAATCACATGGAGCCCCAGCACACTCCTGCAGGCAGCAGCATTCATTCATGAAAAGCAACAGGTAGGGAGCTAACTACACATGCTGCCTAATAAGAGTAATGACTTCTTGAAACTATTTCATTGATAGACTTTATTCAGTGTGGTGCCTTTTGTGAGCTCTCCCCCCCGCCCCCCGTTTACTTTAGATTAAACTAATGAATGAAAGAAGTTTTATGAACTGAACCCTCTGCTTCTGGTATCTCTTCGTTACAGGCTTCTGCCTCCACTATGTTTTTAGAATTATAAATTGTTACAATATATTGTCCAAATACCATTAAAATGGGTCCTATAGATAAAAAGGAAACTAAAGTCAATATTATGAAGCTCTAAATTCAAGAGATTGAAGTGTTAACATTTTTGCCTATTTGGTATTCTTCATAAAGTTTATTCTTATGAAGTTAAATGTACCTAGAATCTGAGTTATTTTAATGTTTTGCAGATTAAGTGTATTTATAAAATCTTCTCTTAGAAGGTGCTGGTTTCAGTGGAAATCAACAAAAATTAAGATATTTAGCATGAGAACAGGAATAATCCTATTCTTCTTCTTTTGGGGACAGTGATGTTTAGACTATTAGCATTTCCATTAGGAAAGCAATCAAAAGAGTTTTATCAAATCTATTTTTTAAAAAAAGTCTTGATCACTCCACAGGATATCAGAAAACATTTGCCCTCGCACCTCCCCATCTTACCCCAAATACTAATTTTAAAAAAAAGTTCAAATAATTAAATGCTGCATTACTCTGCAAATTCTTTACAGCTATTATAATGTTGTTATCAAGGACCCAATCCTTCTGGCACAGTAAAATTTCACTGACTTCAACCTAACATGGTAGGACTTCAAGTAAGTCTCATAAGGGAGCGCTTTAAAATAAAGTTCAAAACAATTTTTCAGCTATTGTTATCTGTACTTTTCCTCTTTCATCCCTTTCTAAGCAAAGGTCATATATAAGTAATTTTATTTTCAGATTCTCCTGGCAAAAAATCAGAGACTCAGGAAATTTTCTCCCAAGCTAAAATAAGTCAACTTCCAGGGTTTCAAATTCTGGCAAACCAACTTCTCCAAGGCCTCGTAAAAATTCTGGGCTGTTATCTCCATATGCCTGATAGACTTTTTTTGTGATCGTAATTAAAACCGTCTGTCCTTTCTCTGTGACTTCAGGAGAATGGCAATGAGTCACAAGAGCTCTGAAAAAGCTAGAAGGATAGAGGCTGAGGTTAGCAGCTCAGAATCACTTAATCTGCTATATTTCATCCACAGAAATGTAGATCCAAAGCACTGCCACCTGCCTCTTAATTCAGGCAACTTCAGAACAAGTCACCATGGCAGAAGGCTGTATCACAGTTAGCACCAGGAGACAGAGGTAGTCCTGGGTTTGAACTGAACCATAAAGAGATGTAAAATAAACTAATTAACTTAATATGGAACATCATTATCCTTGTAACACTAATTTTTACTCTTCTTGTATAATCTATTAGAACTTCCCAGTAATGTTTTCAACAATTTCTGAGTAAAACATAATTTTTTGAAATACAAGAGTAAGTGAAAAGTGAAATAATGAATACATGAGGCACAAAAATGACACTGAAACCATTATTGTAGTGTAATTAAGAGGAGAAATAACCTTCAAAATATAATTTACAAAATTAGTTCACTATGATGTTGTTATATTCTGTAGTATTTGTGACTGCTCTTTGTTTCTCACACCTTGATATCCATTCTCCAAATTTAATTGATTTCCTGTCTTTTCTGAGCAATCTTCAGTTTTGAACCTTTTTCGCCACTTAGAGGAAGCTTGCTCACCAGGTGGGTCACTTCCCCAGCTCCTAGAGCCCTGGTCTCCTCCCCTTTTAAAATGAGAATGAATTTCAGCAACAAACTGATCTGATGTTAGAACAGGACGTGCTGGAAGATATAATCTTAATGAAAGCCTTAATAAGCTAATCGCATTTCTGAGGATCTTCTACATTGGTAATCTGATGCTCAGGGAAGCAAAAATGAATGTTTGACATGGTCCTTGGAAGTTCAGTTCCTCCCTGATGAGTTGATTAGTTACGTAAAACTAAGCAAACATTCATATGCCCTGGTCCCCTCGTTCTCAGACTGAATATCATCACCAGCTTTGGCTCCCAAATTTGGGGAAAAAAGTTGAATGTCATATGAGAATGACAGCATATGTCTAAAGTATCAATATGCTGGCTGCCTCCTGAAACTTGATGACCTCGGCACTCGCTGGAGTTTAGAAAACCAAGTATCTCTGAAGATCTGGATCTTAGGTAGCATCACTTTTTATTTTCAAAAAGACCTGGGTACTTAAAACTACTTGAGGACCTGGATCTAAGCTCTGCACAGGGTCAGGCTTTTTAAGTAGAATAAAGTTTGCTGATCAGAGACTGGATCACTATCAAACGGTGTGCAGTGCTGCCCTAATAAAACAAAACATATGTCTACCATGAAACAAATACTCTAAAAGCAAAAAATGCATTCCTGGTACAATTCTTCTGAAATCTGCACAAGAGATGAAATTAGAAGCAACTTTCTTAGGGAAAATCTTCTAGTTTTAATAAATAACACTTCTTCAGCATATAGTAATTTTAAAAGGTTCTCTTTTATCAAATTTATTTTGATTTCATGAAAACATGTACAACTACTAATATAAGCAGGCTTATCAGTTCAATTTCCTACTGAATGTTCTTTTTGTTAGTTTTCTTTTTTTTTTTTTTTTTTTAAGTTTCCTGCTTTATCATTCAGAAGGTTTGCACTGTATTCCTGTACATATTTGGTTTGGTGCCCAGAAATGTATTATTTTAACAGGGCTAGTTCATTAAAAGTTATTACTTTACAGGGGTTCTACCATGCATACATAATTATATATATGCCCTTCTACAACGAACAGTGTGGTAAAGTTACCATAAAAAATGTTGGTTTTTAGGGTTTATCATCTCTGCCATTTCAAGTCACATTGATTTGACTAATCCCGGCATCTAACTTTCTTACTTCAATTATTTTTTTAAAAGGTATTAAACTGTCAAAACATGATTTTCATTCTTTATTCAGTAATATTAGTCCTTCAGAAACCATTGGGACTGTGAGTTGTCCTCCCTTTGTGCTGTCCAAGGAAGAAAGCAAGCATAGCTGCTCACACACAGAACTTGCCTCAGCCAAAACCAATAAGCCAGTTTTCAGTGACCTGCACAAGGATTGACTGTGACGCTGTCTCAAAATCCTTTTCGACTGCTGTATTTTTCAGTAACTCTATGTCGCTCTATGAAGAGAGTTTTTTGAAAATATCTCCAGATATACAATATAGTTCTTTTCTTTTTCCAAGACTTTGAGAAAGATTTGAATAACCAATTTTATGATGACAAGAATCTAAGTGAATTTGTAAGATAAATAATAAGTAAAAAGAACGACATATTCTTGCAACTACCTGTTTTTATGAAGCTGTATCACAGGGCCATGTAAGGGTAGAAAAAAATTCTGCACAACCTTTTCTGACAGTTGGCATTAAAAGACTGAGTGTCAGTGTGAGCAGTGTAACAGAGCATTGTACTAGTGTAGTTGGTTGGGAGCCAACATTTCCAAACTGACCTGAAAAGCACATTACATGCTGGTGCGACTTTGAAGTTACATAAATGTCTTCTGTACTGAGATACCTGATTTGCTTCCTGCAGCTAAGGCAGAGTGAACAATACCATCTATTACACTTGAAGGAGACAGGACACTTAGAGTTTTGCTGCTTCATTCTGGAGTTTCAGAGGATAGGTTTGAGACTACTTAAGCTAATCTACGTTGGCTGACTTAGACTTTTTAAGTCCTATATTGACTGGGTTGCACATACTTTTTTTTATCTTTTGTTACCCTACATACACCATCTAAGCTGGCTTATGACCTTTGTCCCAGTGTGGATGGGACATTAAGTAATAATTTCACTCCAGCGGTTCCACAATTACAGAATTTTTCGGAGCTGCAAAGACACTTGTGAATATAAAGAATTGAAGCATTCAATGAAACTTGGAATTACTGTACTTATACTTTAAAATTAAAAAATGTTTATGGTATCATTTTTAATCAATGGGAAATAGATCTAGAGCACAAAGAACATTTTAGAGTTGTGGAGAAAAGAAAAAAAAAAAAAACCAAAACAACCACAAAACCCAAAAACCTGCACATCAATTATACAATATGTAATGACTTTGAACTATTTAAATACCTCCACATAGCTATTTCATGTTTGCGTGTAATATTTGTCCATTGACATTGTTTTCTACTGTAATGTGATTATAGAGTGGTAAGTGTTTGGGGAATGACAGCATTCATGAAATGGTAAAGCAAAGGAAGTGTCTCACTCTGAACTCCTACAAAACATAGTAGAATCTAGTCATGCATTTGCTGGTTTTACATGAGTTCCTCTAAATATTTTAGAAGTTAATAGTAATTAAATTTAAGTTTAAAAAAATGTTGAAGATTCCTTTTCCTGATGATAAGTAGCTAAATTTATTCCCTATTAGTCAAATGTTGCAAACCCTGTAAATGTTCACTAAAGTGAAGGTGTTCTTGCTCTCATGGCAGAAGACTTGTTTCTTTCGTTTTGGGAGAGAAAGGCAGTGAATGTGTTTTTTACAATTGCTACCCTTTGCACGAGACATCAGACTCCTTCAGCCTGATTCTCATGGCTATCTAGCAAAAGCAAGAGCTTGAGGCACTGTTCAAAGAGTATAGGATGTGTTATCTTGCCTAACATTTCTCTCTTGAAAACATGCTGTAGTATTATGTGAGCTGTGCTGGTAAATGGTATTGTACAATTATCCTAAAACCCTAGCTGCAATATCTGTTTACAGTCACTCCACCAGCCTCTGTGATACTACTCTGTTGTTTTTGGTTTTGTTTTTTAAAAAACATTATGTGAAAGAGATGATACACAAATCTTGTACTTAATAAAGTCGTCTTTTTTTCTCCACAAGATGAGGCTGTATTGAATGTAATTGCACCGTGTGGGGTTAACTTTCTGTAGCTTGTTCCTTTGACTTCAATGGCTCGAAATAAAAAATTAATCTCCACAACTTCAATGAGACTCACTTCTGATAGTGTTGGCCCATTGACTTCAATGAAACACTATTAAAAATTATTCTCAATTCACTTTAAAACTCATTCTTAATAGCATCAGATCACTGACTCCACTGTCATACTTTCAAGACCAAATGTTCAAACACTTCATAAAGACAAAAGCAAACCTCAATATACTTCAGTGAAAACTTGTTTCTTGTGGTTGTAGTTTGTTGATTCCAGATAAGCAGTACTGAATATTACCTTATATGAAAGAAAGAAGCATCTCGCACACTTTTTTGCTAGTACCCTGCTCGGGGATGGGCTGGGCATCAGTCAGCGGGTGGTAGGCAGCTGCATCGTGTGTCACTTGCTTTGTATGTTGCTGTTATGTTATTATTATTTTATTATCACTGTTGTTGTACTGTTTTATAAACTTTTTTTGGGGGGTGGGGGGAAGATGAAAAACCCAGAAAGACATTTTCAAAAACAAATGTATCGGCACTCTTCCTTGTCCTTCGTGGAAGTCATATAAAAAGTCCAATTTGATACACTCAAAATACTTATGTTTTTGGTGATGCTTTGTTTTGTGTGGTGTGGGGTTGACGGGTTTTTTGTTTGTTTGTATTTTTTTGTGGGTTTTTTGTTTGGTTGGTTTTGTTTGGTTTATTTTTTTTTAGGAAACTACAGCGTTCTTCCAAGAGATTAAACTGACGGTGGAGATAACTGGAGGAAGACAAGCATGCTTGCTTTTGCTTGCTTGCTTGAAATAGACTACATCTCAATTATTACTCAAATTCATGATTGAATAAGGTGTGTTGCAATTCTAACTGCTACGTTGTACTGAATGCTCTTCTTATTCTTCTTGGTTTCTCAGAGGGAAAGTATAATTGGGATGGATGAAAGGAAAAAAAAAAAGGTTCAGATCTCAGGTTTGGTATCTGTTCAAGACATACACATGCCCTCTGATATTTATGTATTACAATTGCCTTGTTTGAGCTCTTCAGAGTTTGTCATTCATTTAGATCTTTTTGTTGAAACCACTGATTTAACTTGAAATCTATCCCTCTACATGCAAGACAATTTTGCCATTTTCCTTCAGAAGCCAGACAATTTATAGATGAGCTCAGACCAAATAAATCAGGCAAGATGTATTTATAGGTCTAATATACCATATATATTAATATATATTTTTTAATCACCATCATACTGTCACTCTGCAGAAATAATTAGCTGTGAGCAGGGCATACACATCTGCTATCCAAGCAGATACTGTTGCTGGTATCCTGGCTAGGACACTTCAGAACAGCCCGTGTTTAGAGTCAGTCACTGCATACTGCTTGTGTCCATTAGTGATGAGGTGAGCCTTCCTCCTTTCCCTGCACTAATTCACCTGAATGACTGTGTAACTATAATTATCTTTAGACTGAGCAATTTCTCCACGAGAGAACACTTACAGTAATTCTGAACAAAGACATATAGATTCACACTCACATTAACTTCAGTACTTAGTGGTGGAAAAAGGCATTGACTCATTTTCTGTTCCACAGCTCCTTTTCTCACAGCATGAAGCCTCAGGAAATCCTCAGTTTTGCTTTCCAAACAAGGACTGTGTCTCAGATAGTGGTCTCCATTTTGGGTTGACTAGATTTCTGAATATTCATGAATGAAAAGCAGCGGCTTAACGTTCAAAGATACTGTTCCCCCTCCCATGACTCTATGTGAAGTTAATGGGAGAGTCAAATTTTAGTTTCTTTATATGATAGTGAGGATTCAACACTGGACCTCTTTTGAAAGGTTAGTAGTAATTTTATCTTTCTGCAGCATCATAACTGAGCCTAATAATAAATCACTAGGCATCTGCTTGCAAAACTATGCTATTTTTTAGATTATGGAATAATGTGTATGTGATAAAATGAACAATATAAAAATGCAGTCCACACCCGAAGAAATATTGTTTGGTAATTATAAAGGTACATTCCAGTTAGCATGTTTTGCGTGTTTATGGTATGTCTGTTTCTTTTTTTTTTTTTCCCTAAACGCTTGTTTTACCTGAAAAACCATATTAAGGGATACTCTTTCAGTTTTTAGAGATCTTCCTAACTAACAGTGAAGATAGCAGATATTTAAAATAAATTAAATACTTTAATTCCAGCTGTGTGTGTTCTACTAACCAAACAGCACCATATGAATGTATGTACACAGTCTATTACAGATACCAGGACTTATACGTAAAAGGAAGACAGAATGATTTGCAATGTCAAGCATCATCTCTTATAACAATAGGTTTGAAGAGCTTACAGTCTCTCATAAGTCAAGTTATTTTGCATTATTCCCACTCATGGGCTCTTCTTCACCTAAAAAGCAAATGCAAAAGAGTAATGTTAGTGAAAGTAGCAAGGACCCATAATAAGAATATTCTGAAAGCTAAGAATACTATTGCTATTTAAACTGAATATTTCTTCTTCCTATCTTCAGATATGCAAACTTTGAAGTATTATTAATGTATAACATAAAAAGTGTAAGATGTACAATGAGTTCAAGAAAAATCTTAACCTTGTTTTTTTTTCTGCTTCAGGTGTTTGATATATCAGCTTTAGTCATTTTATTAATTCAAGATTTTTTTGCATATAGTATCTTCTTTATTATGCAGATCTTCACCCCTTGTACTTCTCCATAAGTTGACAACAGCTGAGTAAAACTGATTAGAATCAAAGGTTCAGCTTCAGAAAGAGTAATAGATTATAGTATAGTCTAGATAAATCTAGTCGCTGTACTTGGTTGGCATATAGTGAAGGACTGGATACGCAGAAAAGCTGTTACTGAATTGATGGCATAGAAAATACCATGGACTGTTAATAACATCCAAGACAAAATTATAACTTTTTAATTAATTCAGTGATCGTATTTGAATATTGGAAGAATTACTGCTATATGATCTGAATATTCCCCAAAAAAATTAAAAAATACTTGTACCTGTATGATAGTTTTTATCTGCATATGGTTTAATTATTTTAGGAAGAAATATTGATTTAGTCCAGTTAAAGGAAGTAATTTTTCCTCTTATTTTCTTAATGATGAAACTTCCCATGATGCTACAGTCTGAAACAAAAACATTTTTCCAGAAAATTGTTGCAGAAATTGAGAAGCTGAGGAGACGAATAGTGATTATTACAAGTTGCAACTAAAAATAAGCTCTGTCGTGCAGATGTTGCTGCTGTTACAACATCTACTTGTATGAACTCTCTGATATTTCTTCTTGTTCTAGACTGAAAAGGACAAATCTATATTAAATGAAATATGCTTGAAAATCTGTAGAAGGTTTTCTCCAGAATAAAGGACCTATGTCAAAAGAAATGATAGTTTGGCTGGAGGAGTTCCCTTGCTTTTTCTTCTGTATTATGTATGGAGAAGAAAAAGGTGACACCCTTAGCAAGTAGTAAGTTTCACCAACCAGTCCTATCAAGGGAGTAGTAAAGGAATCAACAATTTTTGGTTTTTTTAACTGTGTACAAATAAAGCAAATGCAGTCATTACTGGTTGTCAAGTTATTAAAGACAAATGAGTATCTGTCTTGGGACAAAAATAAGAAAGGTACGATAAAGCCTCTTTAATGAATTTTGAACTAAGAGAAATTATCATTTTCTTCCTATAGATATCTGTATCTACCCAAACTATACATACTCTATAGCCAAATATATGTTGCCTCAAATGTGTAATCAAGAGAATAATGGCTAAATTCTGTAATATTTAAAACTAATATATCGATGACCAGGCAATCACATTATACGTTTCCTTCAAAGAGTTCTGAAGTTCTCCATCCAACATGATGCGAGTACCGAATAGAGTGAGTCTCAAAAGTCACAAAGACATTTTCTATGTTGTCCACTTGATAATGTGATCCATCGGCAGCAAAAGGAGAAGAATGTTAGGTAGCCTTTTTGAGTGACTTCCAATGAATGAAGTATTCAACTTTATTTAGAGAGAAACTACAGTCCAGACCACTTTCTGATAATGAAAATACACTCTGAAGTCGTGAGAAAACTTATGACTGATGAACAAAAAAGAAACTTACTCTTGGAGTTCAGCATGTTCCAAATTTGGTGCAATTTGTGGCCAGTCTGTGGACTACCCTATCTGTGAAAATGAAAATTAAGATAGAGGTCTAGCAGTGGACTAAAAAGACCTCAGATTATTTTCTGATTTTGTCAAAATTAAGTTCCCCAAGCAAGAAATTCTGAAGAGTGAAATGGAAGGACGCTTGGTTGAGTGCTGCATGTCACATTCATTAGCTCTTCTCAATGGTTACTATAGTATGGATAGCAATGACAGAAGCTATCTCTTTAAGGTTTCTGATAGACCATGTATAAATATAGAAAGGTTTGTTTGTTTTTTAACCTAAGAGAAGTTTGAAATTGAAAGAGTAAGATTTGAGATGTATCTAAACTTTGAAGGCCTCCTGCGAGTATGAGCAATACTTGAATTTCTCGATTAAGGAAAAAAGGAAGGAAGGAATTTGGACAATCAGCTTCTTAACAGTGAGAACTGAAACTGCAGAATAATAAATAGTTATAAATAAGAACAGTACTCTGTTAGAGATTCCTGTGCCTGGACAAGGATGCATTTTCAGACAGGCTAGCCTGCATTCGAGTCTTTGACACATATATTTCCTTACAAGTTTTGATTATTTTTGGAAAAACACTAGGACCAAAGATCAAAGTATTTATTTCTGACTCTTATCTATGCTTGAAGTTTCAGAAACTGTTAGCAGAGTCCCAGATTTACATGGCTGCTCACCTGGGACCATGCTATGCAGGAACACAATGCACTGTCTTCTTCAGTGAGTGGAAAAAAAATGTTATTATAAAACAGAAAAAAAAAACCCAACTGTGAAGAAGCATGGCTTTAAGGACCTAGCACAGCCTTAAACTGCACTGGATGCTTACAACCTCTGCTGCTGAGGGATCCCAGCTCCCACTTACACACTGTTGGTTTTGGTGCTGATTGGGAATTCCAGCTTGGACAGCAAGGGAGGAAACACAGGCATGGGTAGTCGCGTGAATGTTCTTGTTTCATGTTCACTGCTGCATGATTCAGCAGAGCACTGATGGTAGCTACCAAAGAAGAAAGGGTACATTGGACTGTACTGGTCTGAAAGAGCTCTGACTGAAAGCTTGATGCTTTTTTTGCTGTATGTATAATTAACTTGGATGTGTTCATCAAAAAAGAATTAGGAGAAAGCGAGCATGTTTGGTTTCCATTTCTTCTGAATTAGAAGGGAATGACTATTTAGTGAGGGAAAGGATAAGAATCCTCCTCTAAGCACAGTCAAAAACCTTGAGCTGCCTATTGATGCTGTCTTTCCGGGATGCACCAACAGCTGCTTCTGCAAACTATTTTGGTTTAGGAGAAGCTAAATGTAAAAGTAGGTAAATAAACAAAAGGGAAAAGTTTGTTGACTAGCCCTGTGGCCCTTATAAAGTTCACTTATCTTATGGATAAGCAGGACCAAAGGGAATTACTGGACCAAAAATCTGAATGTGGTGAGAACACAGGATAATATGCTGGTATCTCTTAGAAGCCCTGGAGATAAAAAGCACCTACATGATTTGTTTTTCCACTTTCTTGAATTAAGCTTCTTATCAGGCTGTGTGGTATGAATCAGGTTTTTGTGGAGGTGGAAGCAGCACTATTTAGTTGTGGTCTCCATGACCCCAATTTGATTGCAACAAAGTAGCAGATTACTCTACTTCGGAAGCATAGCACTGATCTTGAAGACAAGGGAAATGGATACACAGGTGCCAAAACTGCCTGGAGGAACATCACAGGTTACACGCTCTCTGCAGAAGCAGGTAGAGTCTGGAAAAACTAGCTGGCTGCCCCTTGATCTTCTGCTGGAGCTGGTAGAAAATTAGCACCACCCTGGTGCTAAGACATAACTCATTCACTAAAATTTCGGGCCAGAGCAAAGTGTACAACACAAGAGAAACTGCCTTTAATACTTGTTAAGTCCCAGTATGATTGTCAGGCTCAGGGAAGGTTTGTAATGATCCCAAGAGCAAAATTAAGACACAAACAAGGTCATATGCCACCAATCAGACGTTTTATTGGGTAAATATAAAAGAGTAAAGCGATAGGAAAGGCAGGAAATATTAGGAGGAAATTAAGCAAGCATTCAGAGAGATAAGCAAAGGATAGTCACCACCATGGATCCAGTGGCATCCCGTTGGTCCTCAGTCTTCAGTTTTTCGGTGGTGGATGGCCACACTCAGGTTTTGTTGTGCCATCTTTTATTCGGTGTTGGAGAGGGAGTTTGCCCTCTTGTTTCCGTTTGGTTACCCAGGGCAACATCACGTACCCAACACATGCACATCTAATCACACAACATATATTGTTGGTGGGCAAACGGCCTGGCCCGGATACCAGTTGGTGTCCTATTCTTGGTGGTGCCTGATAAGCCAAAGAATGGCCTGCTGCTTCAGCAAGTTTACACAAGTTTCCTTGCAAGATGGGGGTACTTGATAAGCCAAAGAATGGCCTGCTGCTTCAGCAAGTTTGCACAAGTTTCCTTGCAAGCTAGTGGTACTTGATAAACCAAAGAATGGTCTGCCCTTGGGTCTTATCAGACAAAAGAGTGGTCTGCTGTCCGGTCTTATCAGATAAACACACACAAGCAAGCTTTGAGACAATTGTTCTTAACACTTCAGTCTCTTACAATACTGATGTTCCAGCCTTGGAAAATTAGCTGTCCTGTAGGACACAGTAGGCCAGAGGTGCTCGTTTGCTTTCACACAGAGGGGGAACTAGGCTAGCTGATGATCAAAAAAACCCGACACTCCTTCCTGAGACAGCTTCAGTGGTCAAAACAGAGCCTAGGTACATACCTTTGGGCGTGAGCAATATATCAGTCTTTTTCCACTGTGGACTCACCATCCTCGTAAGGCGCTCAGCTGCCAGTACCAATGAGTGAGATCCTACGATTGGCCTCAAACCTTAGCTGCATTTTCCCAGTGGCAGCGCAGTGTGCTAATCGCTGAGCCATTGGGATAGCCCTGTAGGGCATTCTTCTAATAGTTTTTCTAGTTCTTCCACTGATGTCCTTATACATCTTTTATGATTTCAATAGTGATGCTACTTTCCCCAGGCACTTTCCTTCTATCTTACTCTCTGCTTGCTTTTCTTTTGAATACAGGGGGGAGGGAGGCTACCTTAATCTTGCCCTTCATTCCCAGCGCAACCTTTCAGAAAAGACATTTCCCTCATCTGCTCTTCCAGCCCTGAGTACGTGTCAAGGAATTGTGAAGATGGAAAATATTTGAGTACTTCCTATTTAAGTTTTGATGGTCTTTTTCCTGACTTCATGTTCTATTTAGAGGGTTTTTTTCCTCTAAACAGATGAACAGCCAGTTCTTTTTGATTTAAAATTAAACTCTAAATATTTTCTTTAAACTGCACTCATTGCTTTTACAAAGGAATGAAAACAAAATGCAGCACGTGACATCATTTGAAGGAGAAAATTATGTTATCTTATATAGTTCTAGAAAGAAACTGTATTTTTTTAACTGCAGCTCTTCTCTAATGTGCACTGCTGATGATAAATAGTAAAAAAGAATTCTTTTCTAACTATATATTTCTCTCGCATTATACATATATAAATTCCTTTGGGAGTAACTTTAGCAATATAACTTGAGATATGAGGTAGCTGATATATGTGAGGTATTAATATGAAAAATATTTTCACTGCATGTATGTTATAAAGCTCTCGGAATATTACAGGCAACAAAAGTAAAGGTCAGTTAAAGAGTTTCCTTATCCCTGTTCTGCCCACAATTTTTTTCCTGCAGGTCCATCTTCTCTTGTTTTCTTCTCCTCTTATTTTCATTTTCCTTCTTATCTTCCATTTACTATTATGCAGGGCGCCTTTTGAGGAGCTACTTTTGCTCCACACTGCTGATACACATTGGTAGCAGCAACTGAAGCAACAGTCAGTGGACACTTGTAGAGATGGCGAGTTGTAAAATAATAAATCGAATATTTAATACTTAGACAGAAGATGTGGACTTTATCTACACTTAATGGGTGGGGAGGCTGATTACTCATTCATAGCTACGCCACTTGTGAATGATGAGGTCACCCCTATCTCAGGAAGATAAATGCCATATCCTGTTATGACATATTCCTTTTATTTAAAATTAGTTCAATTTTCTCACTAGTGAGGAATCAGTATAACTAAAAAAAAAAAAAAATCACTTCAAGATAAAGGCATTTTTCTACTGTAATTCATTATATATCCTATTTTCATTTTATTTTATTTCTGTTCTGTTTTGTTCTATCTTATCCTGTTCCACGTATAGTATTTTACTCTCTTCCTAAATGATATCTGACTAAAGTGAAGCAAAAATTAGATGATACAATGAAGCTTTGTAGCATTCTCTCTCATACCTGTCACAGGCTCCTTCCAACAGCAGATAATGAAAATTCAAAGTCAAACCATTTAACTTTAAGTAAATGGAAATGAATTTCCAGAGAAGAGATATTTTTTCACCTGTGAAAGAAAGGAACAGCAGTACACTGACAATGCAAATAAAGATATAATATATAATTGTGATAGATAGGTATATGTAGAGCATAAATATTAAATGTTATTATACTACACAGTCATGTGTTTTTAATTTTTATCTTTACTATGTTTTTGCCTAAGACAGGAAAGTCTACAGTACATAGTTAGGAACAGCAGTACTCTATTAGAACATTTCTTAGCTTAATCAATACTAAAGCAACTTGCAGAATACGTTACAATAGTATATGGATAGTATATGGTATTGAGAGAAAAACTATGTCACTTAGACACCAGAACCTGTCAATAATTTGAGCAAAATGAGAGAAAAACTAAATTAAAAACATTGTGCTTGATTCTCATCTCATTTACACTAGTATACTGCGCCAAATTAATTTAAATCCATCATGGTATGTTATAGCACTGGTGAAATATGTGGCGAATTGGGTCCACGCTATTTAACATGGCACAGAGTATAAGCTTGATGATGGATATTTTTATTGGTGTATGAGCCTCAGAAATTCTTACTGGATTTTACCATCATGGTTAATTTGTGAAAAAAAAAGATACAAACAACCAAAATGGACTTTTCTTCAGATGAGATAATGGTTTTTTTATTTGATATCTTTTAAGGGCTATGAGAAAGAAAACACTTCTGTATTCTGCAGATATTCACAAACCTACCTTTGAATCCTGCTTGTCTTTCAGCATACAAAACTATTTGTCAGTAGCTCCACTGACTCGGTGGGACTACTTGCGCAAGCAAAGTTATCAAGACTGACTTTTCAGTTACATTAACACTTAAATTAAGATATTAATCAATAGTCATAAAAGATCTTATTAAATATCAAGAGGTCTTGGTTCTGCCTACGTGGATGAAAAGCAGTGACTTTCGGGACGAAACTGAAGCAAGCTTGGCTAAAGGCAGGCTCTCTGTCCTGGCTGGCCCTTTGAAACATGAAAATCTGCTTAGAGTTGCCACTGTAGAGCAGAGAGTGACAATCAATGGATGGGGACTTCGACATGATTACATCCACTCTACTGCCTGGCCATACATTGACAGACAAAACTACTGTAATGGAGTGATCATTTGGAAAATGGCTACTGCCCACATTTAAATTCCTTTCAGTGTTATTCCATAGCCAATTAGAGTGGTAGCCCAGCCTATATTCATGCCAGTCTTGTACTATATTGTAAGAAAAAGGAAAGGAGCAGCTCAGAAGTCTTTAATTATTCCTCCAGCCATTTATTGACCTGCTCTCTAAAGGCCATATACGGGCCTTCATCTGCATGCAAAATTCCTATTGACATCACTGGGAGGGCCACAGGCAGATGGAGGGTACTTTGTAAACCTTACATTTTAAATATGTTGTAAGAGAAAGGCGCAGAATTCGCAGTCCTTCAAAAAAAAGTGAGCAGCTTTATCTAATATTGCTCTTTAAACATGGAGTTTAAATAACATTTTTCCTAGCAATAACATCCCCCCCTCTTCTCCGCAAGCTACACGTTTCTGTAAAGTCTTCATATTTAACACTCAAACAATTGATGTCCCTATAGTATAAACAGGATAGATAATGACTATAAGTGGGATAGAAAATTAATCCTACTTGCGAGGAAAGAGAGTCATAATTCACTTAGGCTTCTCAGCTCTTACGTTATGAGGTCTTCAGCTAACTCATGGGATCCATTCCACATCCCACAGATGCTCATTATGAATTCTTTTTATGTGCAACATGTGGGGACTAACCAGTTTCATATCTCCTGGTATTAGCTGCAATCCAAAGCATTTTGTATTAAAACAGAATGCAAACACAGATGCTATTTAATACAAAGGATTTGAATGCAGTCTCTGTTTTAACATAAAGTTGGTGCGTCTTAATTTGGTTTGGAACAGAAATGGAAAGAAAAGTCAAGATAAGAGGACATTGTTAGATTAGGAGCCAAGCTATGATTCCAAGAGGCAGACAGTTGCATGGGAAAAGGGGAGACTGGACCAGGTGACAGCTTTGATTTATGGAAGCAAAGGTTACAACGCCTTTGGAGTGATGGGGCAGCCGGGGACATCTGCCCCCTTTGGAGACGTTGCCATAGCCTTTCCAACGCCACACATATTTTGGAGTGCAACCCGTATTCTGTCCCACGTCCCTCTTGGTATGAGCCTCGGTTTCCTCAGAAACCAGTCAACAGTACAGCTGCTGTTTGTGTAAGGTGCACTAACACAGTGTGCTACTTTTTTCGCTAGCTGTCCACTCACTAGGCTGGCAAAGAGTCCAGTTCTCCCCCGCATGCACGACACTTCCAGCTCCAGCAACTTGGAGCTACAGGTCCGTGCTTTCCGAGCCCCCCCAGAAGCAGGGAGATTTGGTGGGGCCCTACTACGGGAGGGGGTCCCTTTTTCTCCTGATCCCCTGCTGCCCCTGACTCGGCACGCCGCTCTTCCCCCCTCCTGCCCTCCGGGACGGGCTCCTCACCCCTCGCCTCCCGCTGCAGCTGCAGGGAGGAGGGGACGGGGAGCGCAGCCCCGGCAGCACCCGCCGAGCACCGCGGCGAGGAGGGCTCCTCTCTCCGCGCCCCCTCCGCGGCGGCTGCGGCCCTCACGCCCGCAGCAAGGCGGGGCAGCCGCCGGGGCGGGGAGGGGGGGGTCCCCGCCGCCCACCCGCGCTCCCCGCCCAACTTTCCGCGCTTCCCTCCCGGCGTCCGACCCGCGCAGCGCCGCGGCCGGGCGGACCGCGCAGCGGGCGGCCCCGGCCGGGGCAGCGGCAGGGGCAGGGGCAGCGGCACGGCCCCGGGGGGCTGGCGGAGCCGCGCAGCGCCGCCGCCGGGGATGAGCACTTGGCGGAGGGGGAGGAGGGCAAACCCGCCCGGAGCGCGGGGCGGGGAGGGTGCGGGCAGCCCCGGGGCGGCACAAAGGAGCCGCGGCGCTGCGGCCGCGCGTCCCGCGGGGGCGGCGGGGGACGAGGCGCCCTCGCCGCTGCTGGTGCGGTGCGTGCCGCACCCGGAGAGGAGCTTTGCGAGGGGCTTTCGTGCAGCTCTCGGCGGAATAATTGATATGTTGAAGCAGCAGAGGGATCAGTGCGTGCACACACACCACACACCTTACAAGTTTGACTAGCAATAACATTGCTGCACACTAGGAGGGGAGGAGAGTCAGCTCCCTATAATAGGGAACAAACTCTGCCATTGCACAAAAACGGCGCATTTCCTCGCTTGTGAAAGCCGTCCCTTCATAGAAAGAAAGGGGGGGGGGGGGCGGGGGGGAGCAAAAGCAAAAGCAAGTTACCAAGAGCAAGAACTTGTGCTGCAACAATCCTCCACTCTTCCTCTTCTCCTCACTACTCTGGGAGCAGGGATATTCCTCCCCCTCCCCCCCGCACAGTTGGCGCTAGCCCAGACTGTGGTCAGCCGCCTTTATTATTACTTCATTGAGACAGAGAAATCCTCTAAGACTTGCATTTTGGGTGGAGGGTGGGGGGTGGAGGGACGAGAAGGAGGAGGGAAAAAAGGCAACATTTGCTGCTCATCATTTTCACTGCACCGCTAAAGTAATTGCGCCCCCCTCTCTCCTCCCTGTCCCTCCTCAGCTTGGATTTTTCTCTTATATCTACAGCTCCAGTGGTATTAGACATACCTATTTTTTTTTTTTGTAGCTCTGATATTCCACCCTCCAGCCCCCCCAAATCTTCACGCGTTGCATGTTTGCAATTCGGTAAAATTCCCCCCCCCCCCCCCTTGCCCCAGCCCCCCCAAACTCCTCTCCATCTCAGCCCAGCAGCTCACATCAAAGCGCCCTTCCTCACTCACAGTGGCCGCCACTCACTAATGGGATTGCAGTGTGCCTGGCTCTGCTGCTGCAGCCGCCGGAGGGAGAGTCGCTGCTGCTGCACCTCTTCGCCGAGACTCGCCGGGTGCTGAGCCGCGGGGATGATCAGGATCTTCCCGGATTTCAGCGTGCAGGTGACGGCGGCGGCGGCCGGCGGGGCGGCCGGGGGGGTGCCGGCGGCGCCGGGCATGGGGCGAGCCGGCGCCGCGGCCAACGGCAACCCGCAAAACGTCCAGGGCATCACCTCCTACCAACAACGGTGAGCACCGAGTGGGAGAGGGGTGTGCGGCTCTTCCTGAGGCTCCCTCACTTGCTTTTTCTTTGTGCTTTTGTGTTTCTTTGTTTTCCCTTTTCTTTTTTTTTTTTTTTAAATCTCTCCTTGCTGTTTGTTGCGGGGGGGGAGCTTGGTTGGAGGGGAGGGTTTTTTTCTTTTTTCTTTTTTCTTTTTTTAAATACAGCATCTTTTAAAATGCACTGAGAAGTAAACACAATATCTCCTAGTTTTGTCTTGGATGAGCTGGAAAGCAACAATAGAAAAAAAAAAAAAAAGAAAAAAAAAAAGTGAGACCCCGGCAGCTTAGCTTGGCTGCTGCAAAGTTTGGGATCCCGTCCGCTCATCCTTTCTAAAGAGGAATTTCTCAATGTCAATGCCTTGTGCAAATCCCAGTGTGTGGCAGCCAGGGGGATAATTGATCATGGTATGCTGATTGATAATTTGCTTTCAACCAAGAAAGAGAACAATTTTCACTTGGGGTTGCACACTTGCAATTCCACATTGTAGTTTAACAGTATTATCATGTCACCTGTTACTACAGGGAAATATAGCACGAAACCCTAAGTGTACTCAGCACTGTTATTTTTTCCATCTTAAATGCATTCTAATGCAAATGCAGGAAATTCACAGAGAGCGCCTTTAGGAAGCAAAGCGTAGAAAGTTGGCAGTAAGTCATAATGAAGTTTAAAGACCTTGCCCATTCCCCCTAACAATTCATCGATATGCGCTGATACTAACATGAGGCTTAATTAATTACCTGATATTTCTTTGTGTTTCTACGAGGCAAAACCTGAAGTTTGAATCTGTTAGTTTTCTCTATCATAAGCTTATAACCGAAGCCGAATCCTCAAAAAAGGTAGATGACAACAGATAAATGTAGGCTGAAACCAGAACAAAACATTTACGTTTCTCTAAATGCAATAAAAATGGCACTGTCCCAAGTATCTTGCTTTCCACTATTGCATTAAATTAAATACTGAGAAAAATGCAGTATAATCTCAAATATCCAAACTAAATATCACTATGATGTAAAAGAAAAAAAAATCATAGGAAGTTTCAGCGTAATATTTCAAACTTAATTGGTTTAGGAGCCAGATTTAGATAATCGACCATTGCCTGTTTTGTTGTTCAGCAACTTTGAGCTGCTTCCTATAGTTTTGGAAAACACAAGATGTATTGTCCATTTGATGCCCGTGATAGAAAACGTTTGGTGGTAACTTTTGTAGGTTTTATTAAATGAAAAATTAACAGGAAGCGGGTACTCCTGAAATAATCCCTGATGATGCCTAAGCACTTTCTTAGCTGAGAAACATTTGTAACTAAGCACGAGTCTTGTTTTGCTCAAGCAAACACACCGATCTTTCATATATATATATATATATATAAAAAAGCTTGAATGTGAGAGATATAAAGAATGGATTAAAGTTTATTTCTTTTAATGGTTTCTGTATGATTTTTGTCACTTATAAAATATTTAAATTACAATGGAAACTGACGGACACTTTAACGAGGAAGTACAGGCAGCAATCACAATAGTTTAGTCTGTGAAGTGGGGAAGTCAAGGGTCAGAAATGTCAGATTGGCTTTTAGACAAATGAAAGAGACCTCTGGAGACTTTAAGTTAAACAGAAATATATAGACAAGGCAGCATGCAATTTTTTAGTACTTTGCGTTTGATAGTTTGATTATGTCAGTCTGCAATCAGGAAGAAGTTATGAAAACAATACTTTTCTGACAAACTACTAACACCTCTAATCCAAATAGTGCTTAGTAGATATCCAAGTACTTTGACTAATGGGAATCCAGGCCAGTCTGGATGCCTCGCACACTAACCTATCAAGGGGAAACATTTTTGCTCTTCTTCCAAATTTTGACTATATATTACCGACAAAACAGCGTGCTTTACGTCGAACGATTTTTCTTCGTGCTTTCTGGAAACGCTTAAAATACAGCAGACACCGACACCTTCTCATGCTATTGCACAAGCCGAGGTGACACCTGTTAACTTTTTTTTTTCCTTTTTGGAAGCGAGGAGACAGCTTTGCCGGCAGGGAACGGCATGTGGTACTTTCTAGACACCCCCCCCCTCCAGTTCTTCATCCCCACCTGCACCCCCGACCGCCTCCCGCAGCCCCGGCGGCGCGGCCGGCCCCGGGGTCCCGCTGCCGGCCCCGGGGCACCGCCGCCAGCCCCGGGGCACCGCTGCCGCGGGGCCGCGGGACCCGAGGGCGGGCGGCCGCCGTCCCGCCCCGCGCTGCGCACCTGCGCAAGGGCCGCGCGGAGGCCGCACGTGCGCAGCGCGGGGCGGGCGGCGGCTCCCGCCCCACACACACTCCGCGGGGCTGCGCGGGGGGCCGGGGCCGCTGTGCGCAAAGTTACGCCGACCCGGCTGCCTCCTGCGGGAAGAAACCCTCCGGCCCCCGGTGCGCGGACGGTGCTCCGCAGCCAAACTTCCAGGTGCTTTGCTAACTTCTTCCGCACCGGCTCTCCCCTGCGGCTCACACGCGCGCTCACCCCCCCCCCCCCCCCCCCGCCCCCAAACTTTTGGCGTTGTCGCGGAAACGTTTCTTGTGAATAAATCCCCCCGACTTTCGGGGCTTGCTCCTTTCCCCAAGGAAGCCCGCTGGATTTTCCCTGGGAGCAGGATCAGGCCCAGGAAGCTGTACTTCCAAGGCAGCAGCAGAGCAGCCACAAAGTTACCTTGGAGATGGAAAGCTTTTAGCGAAGGAGTGATTTCTCTTTTAAAAGCTCTCAGCGCTCGGGTTTTTCCGATGTCCTGGAAGGAACAATTAAGGTAGCGGTTTCTTTTCCCCGCGCCTTTATTTCATGATTAGTTTCATAATCTCCAATCAAACACCGTGAAGTGCTACACCCTTTCCCAACAAAGCGGGTCATCACTCTCCGTTAACGTTCCCAGCATTACGCCCTTTATCCCGCCAGCGCCTCGCCCGCACTCCCGGGACGTGCGTGCACATCCTCGGAGGGGGCCGGGGGGGTGCGCGGGGCCCCACCGGGCCCACGCCGTCCCCGCGGGCGGGCGCCCGGCACCCCCGCGCCCGGCCCTGTGGGCCGCGGGGGGCTCGCATCCCGCGGCCGGCGGCCCCCCCCGCCCGCCCGGGCCCGTCCTCCGCCGTGGGAGCCCACGGGGGCCAGGCCGCCCGGGCGCGGTGTGCAGCCGCCGCGCTTCTGCGCCCGCGGAGTTGCGGAGGGAGTCCCTGCCTCCCTCAGCCCCTCTTCCCTGCTGGAGCCCAGACTCCAGAGGAGGAAAGTGTGCGAAACTGCAACTGAGTGGCGTTGTTGCGCCGGCAGCGGAGCCTGTGTCCCCTGCACGCAGAGTGGGAGCGGAGCCGGGGAAGCAGCTGGAAAATGCCCAGAAATACTTTCACAGCGGTCAAGCCCGGAGATCCCTGACTCCCCTCCTTCCCTCCCCCGCCCCCGCCCCGCTAGCCCCATGGCCTGGCACCCCGCGTAGCCCGGCCCGCGGGCGCGGGGGTGCGAGTGTGCGAGGGAGTGTGTGTGCGTGTGTGTGTGCGTGTGAGTGTGTGTGCGTGTGTGTGTGCCGCACCTGCCGGGCGATGCCAGCGGCCGGGCTGCCCGCCGGGGCTGCGCCGCGGCTCGCTCTCGCCGCCGCCGCCGCCGGCCGCCGCCGCTGCCTGCGCTGGGCATGTCTCTGGGGCCGGCGGGGCCCCGGCTCCCTCCGCTCCTCGGCTTATGGACGGCGGCAGCGGCAGCAGCAGCGCTAGCAAGCAAGCGAGCAAGCAACCTGCACCAGGACTGCGCGGAGGAGTGGGAGCCCGCGATGCTTTGGCCTCAGTACTTTTCCTTAGCCTGTCTGGCTAACCAGGGCCATTGCTGCCGCCGCTGCTGCTGCTAGACACACAACACACACCAACATCAGGAGGGGGAAAAGTAAGGGAGAGAGGAGAAAAAAAAAAAAAAAATCCCAGGAAGATGGCGCCCACCAAGCCAAGCTTTCAGCAGGATCCTTCCAGGCGAGAACGGTAACACTTTCTCTTTATTGAACCTGCAGCAGCAGCAGCCGCAGCAGCGCCGGGCCGGGCCGGGCCGCCGCCGCCGGGGGCCGGGGCTGGCTGCCATGCCGGGGTGGGGGGACCTGCCGCCGGCACCCGCTGCTCGCACAGCCGGGCACCGGGAGTTCCTCCTAGGGCGTACCGCCAGCCGCACGCACACACACACGCACACAGGCGCGCACACACACACACAGACACACACACACACACACACAGGGCGAGCCGCGCAGCAGCAGCCCCGCTCCGGCAGCCGCACCGCCGCGGCTTGCCGGAGCCGGTGTTTGGCGGGGCGCGTTGGCGAGCGGGCGTGTGTGTGTGTGTGTGTGTGTGTCTGTGTGTGTCTGTGTGTGCGCGGAGGCGGGAGGCCCCCCCGGGCGGCCCCCGCCGCTCGGCGGCCCCGGGGGCGGCGGGGCGCCGCGCCAGGCCCGGCTCGCCGGGCGGAGGGGCCGGCCCCGCCGGTGCGGTTCAAGTGCGGCTAGGCCGGAGCGGGGGGGCCGCGCCGGCAGCTGCGTCCGCAGGGCTGCCCGGCCCGGCCCGGCCCGGCCCCCCCGCTCCGCCGCCGGGCGGGCCGCGGGTGCCGGCGCCCCCCGGGGTGGGCAGAGCGGAGCCGGTGCGCGGGCGGGCGGGCGGTGCGCGGGGCCCGGGGAGGGAGGGAGGCGGGGGCCGGGAGGCGGGGGGGTCGCGCTGCCCCCCGATTGCCTCCCGGCCCGCCGCCTGCCCCGTGTAGTTTTGTTGGGGGAGAGCGCTTGCTATTAATCCGCTCTGCTGGTGACACGAATTGCCCGTAGCGGATTTGTTCTAGTAAAGTGAATCTTTCTAGAAGTGACTGGTAGGAAACAAGAGTACAAGTTCATGTGATGTTACTTTGTGATTCTTACAAAAGTATTCAAAGCTCCATTGCTACACTGCGATGAGATGTATACCCAGAAGGAGAGCAGCCAGAGGGTTTAGGGTGGGCTTCCTCCCTCCCGCCCCCCCTTCAGCGTCACAAGTGAACTTGAGGGTAAGGGGTGAGGAAGGTTCCTGGTTAGTTGTAAAAATGGAAATTAACATTTAGACAGCTTTTAAAAGTAGCTGGATCATGTGTTACTCGGTTTATATTTCACAGCACAAGTAAGTCTGAAAAATATTTAAACAAAAATAAAGTCTGGGGAATCAGGCTTATTTTAATCTTAATTTCAAACTTACATTTTTTAGCATGAGCAGCATTTCTAGTACAACTTCCAAAACCCACAGATTTTATCTAAATAGCTATGCCATTTTTCCTAAGGAAGCAGACTGCCCGGTATCAGAAAACCATACATTTCATATTCGCCACTGAAGTGTTAGTGTGGCTGTGTTAGATGCATTAGTATTAACTGTTGCACTTTGACAAGGCTATATTGATATGTAGCAGAATTTGGAGATACGTGTAATGGGAAAACAGTGCATCCTCAGAAGTCAATGACTTAACTTACCGATTTTCATCTTCAACTATAAATTTTTTTTTTTTAAATCTCCGTTTCAGTGGCTGCAAAGGCATTTCTGCTGTGTTAATAACACTTATAGCAGCAAGCTTTTCTCCTGCAGAGTTCTTTGTTGGAAAAACAATTTGTATCAATAAGTCCTGTCCCCCCCCAACACACAATTCTGCTGACTTCTTTCTGAGAATGGTACTATATTAGTGCGAAGTGTATTTGCCAGGATAGCTTCAGTAATCTCTCCAGCAGAAGCATATTTGTGTGCCATTTTGGGAATTTCTCTGAGATAGGAATCTTGAAGATAGAATTAATTTCTAGGGGAAACTTCATAGCCTGTGCATGAGTGCTTTCTTTATCACCTGTCTCCATTTGGCATTCGGAGAAGGTAAATCAAAGTGCGCGATTTGTTATTCTGCTCCACTTGAGAGCTGAACTAAATAACACTTGGTCTGAAATTCTGATTGAAGTTGTAGGAGGATATACTGTATTTAATTTAATGCCCTTTAATAGCATCTTCTTGTTCAGCTCTGATGCTGTCATTTTAAAGGTTGGATCCGAGTAGTTTTTCCCTGTAGGGAGTGGGAGGAGTAATCATTTCAGGGGAAAAAAGTAGTCTAAATTCCTAGAACACTAATAGCCACAAACTTGGCCTAGTGTCCAAGCAGTTGTTTTTTGCCCTTAGGGTTCACTTTGTTATCACTCTTTACAATGCTCTGAACAGTTTAGGTATAAATATTACATGTAGAAGTTGATGACATTTTTTGTAGCAGAAATAACAGCAATCTGTTTGCTCTTTAAAAAAAAAAAAGTTTTGGAGAAGATCGATCAATGCTTCAATAAACAGGGACTCATGTACATTTTATTAAAAGTTATGTAACGCGCTCCTGCAGTCTTGCATGTCGCTGTTTATTTGAGCTGTCTTTGCACACATCCTTTCAGCTGTGTGCGCCGAGCTATTTGAAATACAGGCGCATATCAGTTACTTAAGGGGTTTTGCAGTCTCTTCTTAGTTACTACTTCAGTAAACTAGTTCTGTGACGATCTCTGTGTGCATTCTTTGTTTAGTCTTCACTTCCACAATATTTAGGTAGATTGTGTTATATTTTTCAAGCGAGAGGTTAGTGATTACAAAACAAATGTAAAAAGTAGTAGTCTCTGATGCAACCAAGCACTTGAATTGTTTTGAAACTTTTTTCAGCCGTTTAGGTTTTTTGAAGAATGTTTGAAAAGTTACACACTTAGATTTGTTTGCTTTTCTTTTAAACTATGAGTGTTAGCAAATTTTACAGTTACAGTAGCAGTTTAGGGTTTTTCAATGGTGTGGATATATAACCAAGAAAATTAAATAGACAGAAGTGTCATGCATATGATATGCCAGCATTGATTTGTAAAGCATATCATAATATCAGAGTGCTATTGGTTTAAAGTGAAAGAGAAAAAAACCTTTATTTTGGCATTTCTTTCTAGAGCATGAGCTTAAACATAGCAGTGATAAATGATGATATGCATTGTCTAACACTTGCTTTTATATAAATAGCTCCAGAAGATTGCTTAAATGATAATCGAAAATATGAAATAGGGTGGCCTTCATATCACAAGGCCAAGGGTCTACAAATGGAAAAACTGAAATAATGAAATATTTCCAAGGCAACAGACTGTCAACAAGAACAGTAATGCATGGGCATATCATAGAGCTACCAGAGAGGATATTAGATCTTATAGCTCTAGAGCCAGGAGTTATAATGACCTTTATTAAATAGAGCCCTCCCACATTACAACAATCTTTCCGATTTCTGATTTATGGATTAGCAGTCATACTACTCTTCATAATTTGAAACATTCTCCCACCATATTTGATTTGCTGCATTTTTCTCCACTGAAATCATACATTATTTAGAGCTTACGTGAGAGTATTGATCAACAAAAGTTACATTACATATTTGCAGTAACTAATGGGATTCTGAATAACAAGGTTTTGTCTGCAGCACTGTTTCTACAGTCTTTACAGCACAACTGTTTTTTTCTTACAAGTTATATCCAGTTAGCTTGTTTTGAACCAATTTAACAGCATTATATTATAATGCTATGTTATAAATAAGTTGTAAATAATGAGAGAGTTTTCTTAATGGATTAATACAGCACCCAGAACCATAGGTATTTTTAAGAGAATATCGGGATATATTGTCAACATCCATCTCCTTTTATTAGCGTCTCACTTGAATTTCGGAGTCTAATATACTGGCACTTTCAAATCACATTTGTTTGAAACTTGGCACACAAGTTGCCAGCCCAGATGGGAATTTTACTGCGAGAGTGATGTAAAACAGTTGTTGAAAATTGACATTCTAGGCATTAGTTTCATCAGCATCCTTCCTAAAAAGTACAATGTTTAAATAAATGTTTGTTTCATAAAATGATCTTTATACCCTCGTTACTGGAAAATGTATTCTAAAATAATAATTTTGAATAACTGATACTGACCATGAAAAGTAACTGTCACCATTTTATTAACATTTTGGGATTGATTCTGCTCCCATTGAGGTCAGTAAGATGAAGCTGTTTTACAAACGTGGCAGAATTTCATTTGATATCAATTAAGTAATTGTTTTTTTAGAATTTAATGTTTTGAGACCGTTTCCTGGAATCTCATCTCCTGTGAATAAACCTTACATTCAGTCGGTCCATCAGATTCATTTTATGTTATTGTCACTAGTAGCTCTCGCAGGTGTAAAAGCACCTCATGTGAGATGAGATTTCAGCATTAGTCACGTTCTTTCAAAATGAATCAAGTGAACTTGTTCTGCAGGATATCAGCCTGGAAATTTGTTTTTATATTTTAAACATAAGATATTTTTAAGGTACATAGCCAAGACTTTGCATTTTCACCCCAGTCATTTATTTCTTTGGTTGGTTTTTTTGTTTGTTTATGCTTAATGTTTGGCCTTTTTTTTTTTTTTTTAAGAAGCTGCCAAAGATTTATGGCCATGAGAGGAAATGTTTTGAAAATTCATTTCATAATAATTGCATTTTTTCAGAAGAGGCAATTTCTTTCTATATGTAATATTTATAAGGCTACTGCATGTTATCTTTAACATACAAAGTCCCATTAGTGCGAATGAGGTGCGTGACTTTTTGTTTAATAGGACTTTGCATAATAAGGACAATTTGTAATAATATTGCATTTTGCTGCATAAGAAGATGTGCCATAGTAAGAATATAATGGTTGCTGCCATGTCTTATATGACTAGGGCATTGTTCTGTGACTAGCTCGAGCAGTAGTTATGCAATGCACAAAGTCCTAGTCAAATGAATAGGACCGTTGTGCCATTGATTTGAACAGGACTTTGAGTAGTAAAAATATTCGTTAATTTTGTATGCTGTAGTAGTATATTACACAGGACAAGGAAGGTACGGTAAGGGTAGGATAGTATTTGTGTCTCTAACTTGGCAGAACTGGACTGTGTCTTTGTGAGAATATTGAGTTCAAGTTGTACTTTAATCTTTAAAAAAGTCCCAAATGAAATTATGCATATAATTAAAGTGTACTACAGAGAATCACAAGCAAGGATAAAGTATTTTTACCATATAATTCAATAGATGTGAATTTGTTCTCGGTGAGATCGCAATGACAAACTTTAACGTACTTAGTGGGAGGAGGAGTAAACTTTGCATCTGTGTATTATTATAAAACGCGAAAGTCTTGAGATTCTCAAGTAAAAATGGAGTGGTCCTTAAGGAGATTCTGATCTCAGCCTGCTGCAGCTAGATACTGAGAGTTATGCCAGCCTTACCTGGCACTCTGCATGCGGGTGAGAGTCAGGTACATTAAAGAACAAGTGATATGTAAGCAAGAATTTGAAACAGATTACCGAAAGCAGAGTTTTGAAGATTTGTTACAGGCTATTTTCACTCGTCGGTCGTATCTTGTCATTTGTCTGTTCTAGGGAACTTCTCACTGATGTCACACAATGTCTGAAGAATACTTTAATATTAATACTGAGTATTTCTGTAGATATGTTTCTTTATATAGCCTAGTGTGCTTCGAAAGGTCTGTAAACACTGTTCTACACATTTTACTGATGAGATAGTTACACCAAAACATTTTTGAGAACTAGCAGAAGTGGCAGAAGATGTCAATGTTAGCGCTAGGAATAGAATTCCAGCCCCCATTTTGACTGTGTATTCAAAGATTACAGTGCCTTCGTTAGAGGGATTTACATTTCTTTTACAGGCAAAACCTCCACTGAAATAAAGTGCTTTCAGAGAATGGCTTGATTGCAATTTAAAATTAGCTGTTAGCTTGATATATAATAGAAGTTCAACGCTTATGTTAAATAATTTAAGTTGAAAAGTACTGTTCCATTACCTGCAGGCATGTTAGGTTTACATATGTATATAGTGAACTTACAGGATATAGTCTGAATAATATGTATGTATGTAATCTACAATAATGTCCCTGGGGCTTGGATTTTCTGAAGAGCCTGTTGGATTTAGGCATCCAACACATACTGCATTTCAGTGAAATATGGGCACCTAAATCCTATAAGCCCCTTTTAAAATACTTGCCTGGGAATTTTGTCTCCAACAGGAATTTAGAACAGGCTTCATTACACATTACATTGTTTTAAACTGAATTTTATTGAGTAATGAATAGTCTTTGAACGGTCATTTTGGATTAAACCCTAAAGGGTTATAGTTTTGCTCGAATTTAGGCACAGAACTAATACATTTATATTGGGGGGGGGGGGGATTTTTTTTCCTCTTGCTTACGCGTCGTGTTTGAAGGTCATGTGCAAATTCACATTTACGATCAGTTTACTCACAGATGAGGCTTATATGAGGTAGATGGCTCAGAATTGTCCTGCCAAAGCTGTAATTCATTTAGCAAAAGTATAACATACCAAATTTTAGAAGAATGCTTGTTAGAAAGACTTTTTTTCTTAGAGATGATGGGAGGCAGAATTCGTTACTTTGTGGGAAAAAATGTAAGTGGGCAGTCTTCACAGATGAAGGCTGAGGTCAATGGAAAGAACTGAGTGACTGAATCTGTACAGTGTTGGCAGCGGGATTAAAAAAGAAAAAAAGTCTTTAAAAGAGAATAGCTGCCACTGGTACTTATCCTTCAACCTTCACAGCTTCAAAAAAAGTAGCTGATTTTATTTGTCTGACTATAGTTAGATGTAGGATTGGCATGTTTGCTTCACCTTTGCATAAATTGCTAACAGTATGGACAGGAGGTTCTCAAAAAAACCTGCACTGTAAAAAAACAAAACTGTTTTCTCTTGGTAAGTAACAAATAGAAGATGAGCATAACAAGAGAAACAAATGCTTTGGGCTAATTTATTTATTCATTCTTTCTGATTTGCTGTTCAGTTTTACAACAAAACTTGCATTTCTTGTGGAAAATCAGAAGTACAGTAATTTTTTTCAACGGCTGAATGAGCTAGATAAATGGTACTCAAGTAGCAGTGTTTGAAGGATCCAAGTAGTTTACTAAAGTATCTTAATTAATTGGATGTTCACTTTAATAGTGAGGTTTCCTGTTTGGAGGCAGTGCTCTGTAACAAGAACATATATTTGATACGTAAATTATATATATGATTTCAGAGGGCCCATTTTTATTCAAGATCTGGTTTTGCTAAACAACTGTTTCGGATTAACAAACAAAAAGAAATAAATGGAGGTGACAGAAAATACAGACTTCAGATGAAAAGCATGATACAAAAGATAAAGCAGATTCCAGATCTTTCAAACATAGATGCTGTTCCTTTTATCAGTCACTCTACTTACACTCAAATTTCGAAACTAAGAGGTGCCGTCTTTCCTTTTATTCCTTTGTTAACAGGAAGAAAAATGCTTCTCTACAGAATTGAGATTTGGAAACTGTTATTCCATGCTTTTTGAGGGCAGTTTTTCAAATTTTGTTTTTGTATCACTTCTCAAGACCAGAATAGGAGGCTGCAGGATGTAGCAAACACTGCAAATCCCCTCTTCTTCCCCCCAAAAATATTTGACATACTGAATGTGCACCTTTAGGAACATCCAGTATTTAGATTCTGGATTTAGGATTCCTTTTGGAGTGGTGATTTTTTTTTTTTACTTGTTTCTTAATGGTTTTGTGATACTACTGCAAAAAAATATTCAAGTCCTATTCATGACTTATTTTTTTCTTGTGGCAATTATCATATATTACAATATTTGTTCAGTTCAAATAGAAACAAAACCCAAAATGATTAAGGGAAAAAGTGTCTTTTAACTGACAGAGAATGGCAAAATACTCCACCCGAAAAGGAAAATTAGAATTCTTCTGGATTTATTCTGCTTGTTACTAATTGTGAGGAAAACTTTAAAAGATTTTCCACTGACTTGTCTACATGCATACTGCAAAGTGTAGCCATATGTTGTATGTTAGATAGACACAGTATATGTATTTGCTTGAAAGGAAATAATGCTAGTTGATTGTCTTCAGCAAGCTATAAATGTCTTACTTTAGATAAAGTTAAATGTAAATACATGCATTGGAATGGCGATTTTTTTTCCTCTAATGCTGTGAGGGAAAAGTAGGCTCATCCCTTTTTTTGCACATTTTTATTGTTCTGTGTAAATGTAATTTGTTAATCCTGTGAAATTTGTCATAGATAAATTTGCTTGGATTATCTTGTCACCACCGTATCTGCATTCTTTTGTTCATTGCTTATTCATAATTTAACAGTCTGGCAGTGAGCCTTTTTGGGATGCTCACAAAAGATATATGACCTCTACCAGCTGCTACTATAACCTGCAGAATGCACAGCAAGACATTAGAAACGTGAGGATTCCTCTACTGATTAAAGTGCTCTTCATTTAAACAGTCTGTTCATAAGAATCTCAGGAATCTTTGTGGATAGCAGTTTTGATTTTTCTTTTCTCACAAAATTAGTTCTAACATTTTTTTTTTTTCCCGAGTGGGAAAACTAACATTGAATCTTAAGATGGTGGTGCTTTGCTTTCAGATGGACTAATGGAAATTAAATCCCTCATTATATATGCATATGTATACACAAGTGTGCATGTGCATATACACATTTGCATATATCTCCACCTATCTCTTACCTATGCGTGTGTGTGTATATATATGTGTGTGTATATATATATATATATATATATGTATTTCCTGCAATTTTAACGTGGGAGAAATTAGTGCCCATGTGTATTTTAAAAACTAACTCTTCTGTTAGGATATTTTTCAGCACATATTATTATCCAGTACTAAGTTGCAGAAGAGTTGTCTGATTTAACCCTGCTTTAGCCCCGGCATCTTACAGATTGTATTGTGTAAATACTCAATATTACACAGTACATGAAAGACATTAAATAGAATGTTACTTGAAGTGTAACAACATTTTAGATTTTCATTATTCTCCCGACTCAGTTTAGCATATAAATTTTTTCCCCTTTTTACTTTTTTTCTTCTTATCTGCAGATCAGCTTGTGAGTAATGGCTAGTTTTTACCTCCCCTTTGTGCTGGCACATGATTATAGTTCAAAATAATTCATTGCTAATCCATGCAGTATTGGTTCATCTCCATCACTCTGTTTTGTGATTAGAGCCTCAGGCCTGTAAGAACATCCTTCTGCACAGTTTTCTATCCTGATTTTCTTTGACTGCAACCCATTTTTTAAATAGTTCTGTCATTACTGTTCACCTACCAGTCTTTTTGCATTTTTCAAAAATGTATCAATTACAAGAAATTAATATTTTGGTGGGTTTATTTTTCAAGGGGTTATGAAAAATATTTGTTTTCCACTGTAGTAAGTCTCCAGCAGTGGTATATATAGGTCTTGGTTCATCTCAGCCGATGATGGAAATCTGACTTGAGTTTCTCATTTTTCCCTAGCAGTCTGAATTTCCTGTGTACATTACATTACATTACATTGGGCGCCTCAAGAAGTCCAGGATCTTAAAAAGAAACACCGTGTCTTTTTGAAGCAGACTGTAGTAGAATAGTAATTACAGTTTTGTCATTTTTAACACAACATTTCAAACAGGGCTGGTGTAAAATAAAGCTGATGGAGGAACTTTTAAAATATATAGGGCCTTGTCCTATGATCACTCTGGGTGAAGTCATTGTTTATTGGGTCAGATATGAAGTGATATGACGTTAGAGCTGGGTTTATATGACATAATGATATCGTACCTTGATCAGATTTAAATTTAATATTTCCAGATTATGAAGCAAATCCATCATTTTATTTCACATCAAATAATGCTAGTTTTATGAGAAGGTCATCTAAAAGATTTTTCAAGACTTTGTTTCAGCATTGAGTAGTCCTGTGTTCCTTTTAATAATTACTTTCATCTCATTGTAGCCGTGTGTTTGAAAGTGTAGGTCAATAAGGATGATCGCATTCAGAATTTCATGATCTGTGTAGTGGAACAAATTGAAAGCAAAGCCTGTATCAATCACTGTGAAGGGAGGGTTAATTGTTACTGCTTCTCAAGCCTCTGGACAGATAAACCAGTAATGAAATACTTATTGCTCTGATATGTGAATGGTTAAGGATGAAACAATGGAAACAGAAGCAGTCTTCAAAGATAACCAAAAAAAAAGCAAAGAAAAAAGAATAATCTGGACTAAAGTAAGATACTGTATATGCTGTGTATTAACATTTTAAAAGTAATTTTTTTCATCTAATTTAGCTTTCTAGTAATGATGTAAGACAGCAGAATGTATTAGGTTTCTAAAGTGAATATAAAATATGAATTTAAAAGCTTTTATTATGCAAACAATTTAAAATGGTTTACATGAAGTCTGGACCTTAGGTAAAAGTAACATTTCTAGCATTAAGTGTTTTCTTTTCTTTTCTTTGTTTTTAATTTGTGGTACCGTTGAGTGTTTTTTTTTTTTTTCCTTTCTTTAAAAGCACAGCTGTATTTACTAAATCGAGTATGTTTTGTTTTCTTGTGAAGTCATTTTAAAGCATTTTGTCTACAGCCAACCAGGACTCTAAGGGAATGTTTAAAGATAGAAGCAGCAAAATAAATATGAGTGCAAAAACAAATTATGATATTACAGTAAACATTTAACTGTTTCTAGAATGTGAACTTAACATTTTAAACATCTGTTAGTTACTTATATGTTGAAATATATGCAAAAATATTTAGCCAAATTGAAGTCTTAGGCCCATGACAATCATCTCAACACAGTGGGTAGTTCTGAAAATTAATGAGAATGATAATACTGTAAAGACTGTTCCAGAGTTTGCCCAAATTCATTATCTAAGACTCTTGTTAAGAACATCTCAAAGAATTTTAACCAGGAAAATATATTAATGGTTCAAAAGCATTTTTCAAAACCATGATTTATAAGAGTATAATGGAATTATATATGCAAGAGCTATAGTTAGAAACACAAATAACGCAGGAGCAGCACATTATGAAGGAACATTTTCCAATAGCTAGGGTACTTGGCTTTGATTTTGTCCATAGGTGTCAAGCTTTCCTTATTGATTTATATTTTAGGATGGAGGAAATGAAAAAGTGAAGGCAACTTACAAAAAAATATATTTTTGACTCTTTGTTAGTTACTTAATGAGGCCTATAGCTGCTTAAAAGCTAAGTAAAGTAATTAATAATTTTAGAACTGGTGTAAACGTCTTTTAGACAATCAAAAAACACTTTTAGGAGGAAGGGTGATGAGACACATCTTTAGATTTCTCTTCAGAATGTTAAGAATTTCCTGTTGCCTGTTTCCTGATGGGATTGACGCAGCTGTGTATCATATGGAACGAAAGAGGAAACGAGTGCCTGACTTTGTTTTACCCAAGTCCTTTATTTAAGAAAATGTATGTGTTGATTTTGCCTTTTTTTTAACAGATCACTGCTATGAATGCTATACACAAAATTATCCAAGTGGGAGCTAATTATAATTAATTTATCTATTTTCTAAGGGACAGACAATTTTAAGAACTAAAGTATATTAGTTAAGAATATTTTTTTTTCTTCCTTTTTTTCCTGTGTGCAATAAAAAAGAAAGCAGAATGCTTGGAAGATTACTATGTCATTTCCATTTGTATTTTCAGAAGTCATTGATAGATAGAAGTGTGTGTGAGTATGTGTATGTGCATGTGTAATCGTTGGAAAACAAATCAGTTAATAGAGTTTCTTCCTCATTTTGGCTGTGCAATCTGTAGCACATCTACAAAACAGTTTTCATGGGAGAAGTGAATGCAAAATAGAGAGGAATGGGAGGATTCAAAATGCTTTTTAAACAGTAATTTTGATCTAGACTGTCCCACTTCATGTACAGATTCTTTGAAGAGAATTTAGGATGGGAAACTATTAATTAAATTTTTTCAGTAATTTCTTTCTATAGTGAGAGAAAGCTTAGCAGAAGGCGGCTAACCTGGTTAACTGATATGGGAATGCGTGAGGAAAAGGAGATGGAGATCCACAGCAATGAGGCCACCCTTCTACTTGTAGCCCAGATTCTGGTAGAGTCGGGACCTGTGTCTCATAAAGTTGTGTAATACTCAGTTCCAGTTGGAATTCATACTGCCGCAAACATATTAACTTCGGCTCAGAAGGCTGTATAAGGCAAATTCAGTTGCTATGCAAAAAGCCCTGGGCATTGCAATCACATGAGTAAAGCAGCTTCTTAGCACCATACTATAGCCATATGCTACAAAAGCAGAAGCAAACACAAATGCAGAGTGCATTACAGTGATGGGCAGTAGTGCTAAGGGCATGTTAAAAGGCAGAGCAGAGGCATATGCAACTAAGTGGGGTGATCCCATTGGGTTGCTTCTGAGACTGTCTGTCCATGCAAGATACAGACTTCTAAATCGTTATGCGAATTGCGCTTTAAATCTTAAGTTACGATCCTCTCAACCTGTCAGTCAGATGTGAAAACAGTTGACCATGTCCCTGTTCTTTTTGCCCTGTGACTTCTTGGCAAATGTCCTCTTTCTGCTGTCTTTGAGTACTTTGATCACTTCTTCAGTGCATCCTTTGGAGGATCTTTCTCATTCACTATCCAGCTTTGTGTGGGAGTTCTGTAACGCGTTGTCTCTCAGCCGCCCCCTTTTTTCCCCTCATTCTGCTCTTTATCTTTGCATAATCCTATGTGGAAACACAATTCAAGTATCATCTCTTTGCAGATGATTCATAGGCTCATGGTATTTCTATCTCAATGAAAATGTAGTCTTGCTTCTCTGTCATCTCCTCCTTTATTGCCTAGCTTAGACTCCCTTCGTCAAAACAGATCTCCTAGAGTTCTTTCCAAGCTCTCCATCTACTTTTCAGGATGACACTGCTATATTGCCTGTTAGGACAGGTCTGTAATTTGGCAGTCTCACTGATACAGACCTCTCCCTCATAGCTTAGCAATTAAAAAGGCAAGGAGAGTATTTGGTATTGGTAGGAAAGAAATAGAAAAACAAACAGAAAACATGACCATTGATATAATTAGGCCAATCCATAAATCCACAGTTTGTGCAGTCTATGTATTGTGTGTACTTCCGTTATCATAATTTCAAAAAGGTACTGTCGTTTGAGAGAAGGGCATGAAGGCTGATGAGATATATGGAAGGAGTTTTGTCAGAGGAAAAGTTAAATAAAGTAAAATACTTCATCTTGGAAAAGAGATGACTGAGGGAAATTGGCTATAACATCATGCAAAGCCTCAAGAAGGCAATCAGGGAACAATTATTCATTAACTCTAATATTATGAGAACAAGGAAACATCCTGTATAATTCTCAGGAAACAGTTTTAAAACATTTAACAGAAATTGGTTTTTTGTTTTTGTTGTTTTGGGAGCTTTTTTGTGTGTTCCCTCTCTCCTCCCCAACAAAACATGCAATTGAATAATGGAATTCCTTGCCAAAGGGTGTTTTAGAGGTCAAAATATGAACAGGTTCAAAAATGGATCAGGCATTACTCTCTTATGTCTCTGAGGAGCTGTTAAATGTGACAGTGATGATGCACCTCAACTTCAGGAAGTTTTTACACAGCTGACTGCTGGATGCTGACATAGGATATCATGGAAAGGAACACTCTTTCTGTGCTGTATTTCTTTTACTGACCTAGTATAACTGTTCTGTTTTGTTCTTAAGTTCTTTGCATTCAGACTACATCTAAGTCTTGCAGGCTTTTTCTGCCTCACATCCCTGCTCTTTGTGTTTTCCTGCCTACTCTTCAGTTAAATGCTCATCCTCGCTACTATTGAAGATTATTCTTTCTCCAGTCATATCTGTCCAGAATCCTCTTAGAGAGATCATTTTCAGAGCAACAGACTGTCACTCTAACCATGTCTTTTTATATCCCAACTGGCCTTCCTCTCTGGTGAATGAAATATTAGTAAGTTGCCCTAAGTTCAAAACCTTCTTCACCCATCTGTGTCTTACTGTTTCTCTTTGTCAAGGTTTCCCTTCAAGTTACAAGACCAGCCCTGTCGCCCATTTACTATATTTGCAAACATGCATTTGTTTGATACCTTATGCTTGGACTAATACTCCTTCGTAACCTCACGTTTTGAGTTCATCTCTCTTCCCAAGATGTTCCTTACCTGAAATGCCTACAAAAGCGTGACACCATCATGCTACTTATAACAAGGTATTACTTCTTGTGATGCTAGCTGCTGTTGCCTTATTGCTTCTAAATAGTTTCCTGTCTCTTATCTGATACTTGCACTGTAAGATTTTGGGGGCTAGGGACAGGGTTTTTGTCCTTTGTCACTTGGTTATCTAGTGGATGTGCGAGTACTACAGTTACTGCTGCTAACCTGAATATTTTTGTCAATAAAAACAATATTTCATGTATTACCAATCTTTACTTTTCTGTGTGCTTGGTTGATCTAGGGTACTAATTGCCTGTAAGAGGAAGTGTTGTCTTTTAAGTGGGTTGGGGTGTGGAAAACTTTTATGAGTTTCAGAGGAGATGGGACAAATTAATGGCTGAGAAATCCACTGAATGTTACTCAATACATACCTATTTGAGGAAGTACCTGTACTGAAAATGATTGGAGACTGTGGGTGCATATCATATATACCGTCACTGTTTTTCTGTTGTTCCTTGCAACTGCTTTTGGGATTGTTGGAAATGGGATACAGGAAACATTGGTCTGACCCAGTACGCCTGTTCCTACATCGTTGTGTAGGATGTTCCTGGAAGCTGTAGCAAGTCTCTTTGGTGATTCTCTCTCTTAGAAAACTGTTGGAGAAAATGGCCTCAGCTAAGTAGTTTTGGCTAGTACTATTTTCAGCACATTTCGTGAATGGAACTGAGATGTGTCACAGCTTAATTACACTGCTCCATGGCTTTGTCTCATGTTGATATGACTAAGAAAGGCCTTATTGGGACTGTATGGACAAGGTGCCATATGATGCCTTGGGGGAAAAAAAAAAAAACAAACGAGTCCCTGCTTTGAAGAGTTCATAATTTTAATTGCTGTTTATTTTTCATTTGTTGGAAAGGGTTTTCTGTAACATGCTAGTTAATTTTACACTCATTTTTGAAGTTTGATTTTTTTACTATCAAGCAAAGTGCATATTAAACAGGTTGAATTCAGTAAAATTAAATGCTTGGATATTACTTTGCTTGGTGAAACCCCAATGGCATAAAATTAATTGCGGTGATGACTTGGACATTGCAATGAACACATGTGAACATCCATGTGTATTATACTTTTAAACTGGGATGCAAACTATTTTATACATGCTAACAGTAAACAAAACCAACTAGTAGTGAGATGGACATTAGTTTAAAGGGCATATAGTTGAAGTATATATTGATAACTTTTGTCAAAGGTATGTAATATCAGTCCCTGTATAATTCCTGTATTTATGTAATTTTTGGAGAAAGAACTGGTTCATAATAACTGCTTTCATAAATATGTAAGTTTGCATACTAGCAGAGATAGGTTATTGTGTGTAAATTTAATTAATTATTACATAAGTATTTGAAGTCACATTTTGCTGTTTTATCAGTGTTGACTTGGCACTATTAGAAAGGCTTCAGATTTATTGAGGTAGCAGCAGGTATACAGTTTGCACTTTGTAAGTTCCTCTAGCTTGAAGTAATTCCTCTCACGTTGATTTAAGGAAAGGGAGGCAAAAAGAAATTGATTGTGGAATGCTGTTCATCAGAAGGTTGATATCCATACCTAATTGTATCATGAAGATCTGATAAGTAGATCTTGAATCAGGAGGAGAGATTTGGAGAGTTCCAGGAGGGGAAATTGAACTCGGATGGCCACATTTCCTAGGACCTTGAGTGGGAAAATGGTGTTGGTGTTCTCAAAAACCATTGTACTAATATCACTGTGTAGACTTCTGAATGAGCTAAATACAACTCAGAAGCCTAAAGGAATGTTTTGGAAGGAGAGTGAAAGGAAGCTTGATATGTTCCACAGTGTATTTGGAAGAGGAGGAAACACCCTGATTTATTTTCAGGTTTGAATGTGTATCACGGTCTTGGACAGAGCCTGGATTTACTGTATGATGTCATGAGAGGCTTAGGCTGTAACTTGCTCCAAATCACAGAACAGCTGAGGTTGGCAGGGACCTCTGGATATCATCTAGTCCAACCCCCCCTGCTGAAGCAGGGGGTCAGCTAGAGCAGGTTGTCCAGGACTGTGTCCAGTTAGGTTTTGAATATCTCCATGGATGGAGAATCAACAATGTCACTGACCAACTTGTAGTGTTTGATCACCTCATGACAAAAAAGGCTTTCCTAATGTTTAATTGGAGTTTTCTGCATTTCAGCTTGTGTCTTTGCCTCTTGTCCTACAACTGTACACCTCTGCAAAGGGTCTGACTCCATCTTCTTTGTAATGTTCCATTAGATAGCTGTAGAGAGAAATGAGAGCTCTCTTTCACCTGCTGTTTTTACACCTGAACAAGCCCAGTTCTCTCAGCCTCTCCTGGTGCATTATGTAGTGGGGTCCTCTATGTATCTTGGTGGCTTTCTGCAGTGGCTTGCTCCAGTGTGTCCCTGTATTTCTTGTACTTGAGAGGCCCAAACTGGACTCAGTACTCCTTTGTGTTCAGTTTTGGGGCCCTCACTACAAGAAGGACATCGAGGTGCTGGAGCGTGTCCAAAGAAGGGCAACAAAGTTGATGAAGGGTCTAGAGAGCAAGTCTTATGAGGAGCAGCTGAGGGAACTGGGGTTGTTTAGTCTGGAGAAAAGGAGACTGAGGGGAGACCTTATTGCTCTCTCCAACTACCTGAAAGGAGGTTGTAGTGAGGTGCGGGTTGGCCTCTTCTCCCTAGTAACAAGTGACAGGATGAGAGGAAATGGCCTCAAGCTGTGCCAGGGGAAGTTTAGGTTGAATATTAGGAAAAACTTCTTCACCGGAAGGCTAGTCAGGCATTGGAACAGGCTGCCCAGGGAAGTGGTTGAGTCTCTATCCCTGAAGGTATTTAAAAGAAGGGTAGATGTGATGCTTAGGGACGTGGTTTAGTGGTGGACTTGGCAGTGCTAGGTTAACGGTTGGACTTGATGATCTTAAGGGTCTTTTCCAACCTTAACGATTCTATGATTCTATGATGCAATCTCACAAGTGTTGGAAAGAGAGGAGCACCTGCTGTGTACAGTCTAGTTAATATAGCTCAGTATGTGGTTGGCCGCCTTTGCTGCCAGGCTACACACTGATAAGGTTCACCACAGCCCTGAGATCTGAGGTTTCTTGTCGAGTAGACTAACTCTGAAATTGTAGAGTCTTCCAATAGGAAACACTAATTTTATGGATGTTAGTGGAATATAGTCAATTTAAATGTGAACTTTGCAACAAAAATGTTAAGGGCAGGTCAGTAACAGCAGTGATTTTGGGTGGCTGAACAAACCCTGTTTAAAGGATACACCACAGCAGATGATCAATCTTCAGCTGTGATCAAGTTTGTTATATGTGATACTGAATATTGTGATTCGGGAATTGTATATTGAGTTTAAGGGATAGAAAATCACCTGCAGTGAAACAGTGGGAGCCAACATCTAGGACAGAAAGATTGAATCAGATTCTTTTAAAATGTTGGGGACCATAATAGATACTAAGATTATGGCTGTAGCACAGTCCATAGGTAATGAGCATCAGTTATTTTCTAGTGGGAAAAATCCCAGGAAGTTACTAATCAGGAGTCTTGTTTTATATCCAAAATGGTGCAAAACTGTTCTGGGAACTGTTCAATTCTGTTTGTTCCTCTTATATTTAACATTGTGGACAGGATTAATCAGAAATGGAAGCATGCTACGTTCATTAGCATCAGTGGTTCAGGCTGAAAGAAGTGTCTGCATTTTTTTTTTTAATTCCTTGTAAGATGTGCCTTGAGCGTCAATAGGTCTCCTGCCACTTGAGATTTTTTTTATAGTTACTACATGTATATCCCTAGGTATTCTGGAAGAAACCAAGGAAGTCAGTTCTATATCGTAGGCGATAGGTAATTTAACATAAGTGAGAATTTCTCAGAGGTCCACTGACAGTGGATCTCGATAAAGGAGATGCTGGAAATGGACAATTAACAGTAGGAAGAAAAGTTTTACTTCCATAAGAAATGGGTACATGAGAAAACTGCAAATAACTTTTAAAAACTCATGAAAGTTGCAGCTACTGGCATTTGGGTTAGCTATATCTGATGTGTCTTTAAGAGATATGCGATGCTTCAAGAATGGAAAAATAGAATTAAATATTAAAATTTCCCTTCATGGTGCAGGAATGTTTTAAATCACATTGGCAGTATAGAAATGCACAAAATAAAGTGGAGTGGATGAATAATTTTTAACAACTGCTTCCGGACATTAAAAAAAGAGCTCCTGTGAACATCCTGCACTTCAAAGCCTGATTTTTCAACCAGTGTTGCAGCTCATGTTGGTGCCTATTATTGACCTGGAAACAGTATTACAGGAAAAGAAATCCTTTTTGTGTGGGAGCAGCAAGCTGCTGAAGAAATGCTTACTGCTTAAATGGGCAGTGTAGAGTCTCAAACATTATTTATAAGGGGACCATTTTGTTCTTGAGATGGATCATAAAGGATTACACTGGCTGCAGAACATGGAAGACCACTACTCATATAATTAGCACTGTTTTACTCTGCAGTCATATGATCTCATTTTTCAGCATAAAACATGTTACAACACTTGCTTGCATGTCTGGTGCTTGTTTCTGTCCTTACAGTTGAAGCACTGTGCATGTGTGTGGGAGGGCAGAGGGCTGAAAAGAAAGAACGAAAGCAATTCTCAGGGCAAGCTGACCTTGGTGAATAAGGAAATGTCTTCATGAAGAAGAGGCAGTGTTTACTAAGGTACTGAACTTCTTTATTTGTGGAGCAGAGGGTCCCAAATGGAATCCCTGAGGTGAAGAGTTGTCTTCTTCTAAGTAAAAGTATTATGGAGTTATTACAGAGTTGTCCAGAGCTGCACAGCTTTTTCAAGAAGGACCAGATCAGAGGTACTGAAAATTTATTCCTGTAACATGATGGTTGAATTGAGGGTAGAAAGGGAAGGTCTTCTGATCTGCGGAAGGAAAGAAAGAAAGGAGTGTTAGTCAGTGGGGGTAGCATTTTGCCTGGAAATCTTTTTAGCCTCTGGGTGGAATTATTCAGGGCTGTATATGGTGTGGACTCTCCTCCTCACTTCTCCTCTTGATCCCATGAGCAAAATATATGCAATTTATCATGACAAAGGCATATCTGGCCATGCAGTGAGAGTGCACATGTGCTTCAGGTCAAAGCTCAGGGGCTGTGTGCCTGTCTCTGTATGTGACAAGATGGGGCACATTAAGTGACCAGTGCGGGGATCTACTTATTGCTTTCCGTGTTCTTAAGGAACCCCAGACATGGACAAGGACAAGGTTGTAGGTCAGTTGAATGATTTGGTGAACTTGATTGCTGTCCAAATATTGGACACTCTAAGCTCTCTTATTAATGAAGGTGAAGGCAGGAGGCAAGATTGGACTTACTACATTTTATCACAAAAGTATTCATTTGTAAAAAAATGGAAACGAGGATTTGTGAAGTACTGCTTGTTTCTCCATCAAAGCAGCTGGACAGAAGAAGGTGCGGGTGGCTGACCAGGAGTTACTCTAGGAAGCAGAAGCAGGACAGAGTGCAAACAGGAGACCAGGCCTTGAACACTCATTGATGTCCAGCAGTTGGTGGTTTATAGATGTTACTTTTCACTTTGGAAGGTAAAATATACTATAATCAAAAGCTGTAATAAGCACCTTTAAAAAGAAAAGAAAATTGGTGTGCTTTCATGCTTTTTATGATTTCATGCTTTTCATGGCTTTTAAATTGGAGGGAGAAACCTGAACTCTCTTACAGGCGGACATTACAGGCCCAGCTCCCTGTTTGTAAATAGAAGTGTATCATGCAGGGCGGCACACAACATAGTACTAGTTTTATTTCATTTATAAAATTATTTGACATCAGAGTAAACTAAAATGATAATGAGGTTTCACCTATGTAGATACCTCGTCTGAACAGGTATTTTTAATTTATTTCCTTAGTCAAATGCTGGTGATGGTGAAGACAATGGCAGTATTCCCATTGACCTCAATGGGATCAGATTTTATCCTTCTTTCACTGATAAACTTGGAAACATTGGACAGAGGAGGTAGGCTTGATGTAATAATAATAATAATCATCATCATCATCGGACATGCTAGGAGTTGTCGATCTTTGCACTTCCTCTTGAAAACTATGAGATGGTAGCTGCAGGCAATGGCACAGAGCCCGTTAAACTGAAGCCTTCTTTAACAACAGAATAGGTGTTTTAAAAAATCTTGATATGGATTTAGAGAACACTGAAACTGCTTTATAGCATTTAAAATATGTGGAAGCTATCAAGCTGCTGGAAACTTTCTGCAAGAAACAATAGATTCGTCATTAAAATGACACTGCACAAACCACTCAATAAAGTGCTAATAAGATATTAGAAAGTGTGCCTTGTAATAATACCTGAGATACACCTCTCTTAATGAGATTGTTTTAAGATCAAATATTGACAGATACGTTTTAAACAGTGTTTGAAATTATGTCAAACTTGAAACTTATTGCCCCTGGAGAGCTCTTAAAAACTTTTTTTCTAGCAAACTCTTTGTTAGTATAAAGTAATGGATTCTGAGAGATGAAATTTGAGTATTTAATCAAGAGAAAATCTCATTTTTGCGTAGGGCCAGCAGCTTTAAAACCATAAAATTTTGAATGCTTAGAATTGAGTTTTAACTCTATGGTGTGATTCAGTAAAAAAAAGTAGTTGTCACTGTACATTTCACCACATCAGAATTTTTAAGATAGTGTCATCAGCTGCCTAGCTGACACATGTAAGGTGTTAATTGACTTTATTTATTTGAGTTCTTATTGAACTATGGATCATTATTTGTCCACAGAGATAGCAAAACAATCAAGAAAATGTAGTGTTGAGTTAACTTTTGGTAAAGTAATACCACTTACGTAGAACTGAGCTAGAAAATTAGTGATAAAAAGATAAAATTATCACTCTTGATGAAAGAGAATCTATAAAAAATAGTTCACTGGATGCCTCTTTACAAACTAAAGGTGATGAAATTTATGAAGCAGACTGAAGTTCTACATTTAGGACAATATGGCTATAATATATGTAAACAAATCCTGTCAATTGTTTTGTGTTTGGTGCAAAGTTTTTAATTTCTCAAAAAACTTGCAACTCAGATATGTGTTTTCACATATTCAGGTTTTCTGGTTGAGACTAAATAAGTTAAGATGGATAAATAAATATATATATGATATATACTGAAGATAGATACTCATATAAATAAAGGCAGTACTTGTGTAATAGATCCAGCTATTAACAATGGCAAAGAAAAGTAGTAGTAAGTCCATCGCAAATAATTCCCTTCCCAGGAAGCACAAAGCTTCTCTTAGAGAGTGTGACTCAGTGAGTGGGCAAGAGGTGTGTGGCAGAATATGCTGTAATGGAGGTGTCAGTGTTTACACTGATTTTACTTATTGGAAGGGTGCTCATTACTGCTGTAGTGATGAATTTACTACTGTACGATGTAAAATAATTTGGCAGATGTGTTTTGTATAGATAAATTAATATAAATCAGACCTAAATGGTACTTGAGAACTCAGCTGTACAGCAGAAATATACTAAAACTTTTTAAAACTTTCAGTGGAAAATACTAGTTTAAAGATTAGAAGAAGAAACTTCAGGATGTCTGTTGCTGGGCAGCATTTTGCTTGTGCAGAAATAAATAGATTGCTGCATTTAAGAAGTCAGTTAATTTATCTGAACTGATTAAAAGGGTGGAAATAATTAAATTGATTAAACAAAATAAAAAAAGGTTAATATTATAACAATTATCCTGGAAATTGAAATTAACTCCCGAAATATTTTTATTTCTTATCTGTAATAGTACCTAAAAAAACCTAATGGCAGTTCTAATGTAAATGAGGTCAAATACTCATAGCGTCAGAGAAGGAGTTTATATATATTCACAAAAATAATTGGAGTAGCGTTAGGGAAGGCCAGCTTATCAGACATACTGAAAATTCTTACCAACCATGGGGTTTGAGGGAAAATCTGTGCGACTCTTAACTAATCTTGTGCATAGATCGAAATCCAAGCCTATCCAGAGTGATTTGATTTGATCCGCTGATATTAAAATGTTGAAGAAAGCAGCAGTATCTAGTGTTCTTCCATTTAAAGTGGATTCAAAAGTAACAACGATGTCAAAATGATTGAAATTTGCATTTTCCAGGCTTTAGGATCATACTGGGAATATCAGTGTGGATTAGTCGTGAGCTCTTTTTTCTCTGATAGAAAGTATTCAGAAAAAAAAGGTGTAAACTGTGAGTCATTTTTTGCCATTAGTTATATCCAAACAATTCCACTGGTGTTAATGAAGTTGCAGAGTGTAATTGAAAACTGAAATTGGCCCTCTGCTATTGACCGTAAATATATATTCTGAAAATGTTTTCTAGGAAAAATAAATTAGTTCTACTAATAATTCAAGAAAAAGATAGGATTTGCTTAGCTCTAGGTTACAGTCTTGATGGGGTGAATGCATTTTTGCCTTAAAGTTTTGTGATTATTTGATTAATACACTGGTGTTGATTTTCAGTTTATCAGTGAGATGCCCCCAAGAAGAAGTGAAATTGGAAAAAATTGATTAATTGCTGCTTATAATTAAACACATAGAAATTAAAAAAGAATAGTATTGATATTTTATTTTATTTTAATGCTGGACTCCTGGGAGACAAGATTAATTGAAAGGAGAAAGAGAAGCAAGCCCTTAAGGCTGGATAATGTATTGCTTTCAATTTCACTTGCTAGTATAAAAAAAGCAAATGCTAAAGTTGCCCAAGAAATTGAAACTTGGGTTTGTAGATATGTTTAAGCGAAAATCTTCAGTAAGTCTTAGTAAATGATACTAAAATTGCTAAGTTAAGAGAAATGCTACTTTAAAGCAAACAAATAAACAATATTCTCTATTGAACAATTATTTGAAGTTGCAGGGTAATATTTTCAAAACAGCCAAAGAGGTTCAGAACCTTAAGTTTCATTTTCAGATATGATTTATGGACACAAACTTTAATCTCATTGAAAAGGACAAAGATGTGTAAGCACTTAAGGGCCTGTTTTGAAAAATGGGACTTTGGTTTCCCAATCACTACTATTTTTTAATTGTTGTCCACTAGCAATAAAATCTCATTTAGGTTGTGTTTTCTGTAGAAGAAAATGATGGTAGCACAGACCTCATCCAGTTTTCATTAGAAGTTGGATTGGGTTCTTTATTTTTGCCAGAAAGGGATACTTTTGAAAGAAACAAGTAAATTCTTTGAAGATATGAAAACCTGATCCCAAGTAGTAGATAGTGAAGGGTGTCAAGATTTCACATGTGAACTTTTAAAGCCTAATAACAATATGTGCAATATGCAGATACGGCAGCTTGAATTTTAAAGTCAGTTCTGTATTATCGTGTGTTTTTAGGCAAAATAACATTCAACATGCACTGGTGCTCTTCTAAGTGTGTGATGATGCTGCAAAAATGATCATCATACACATTGTTCCTGTTGTAGAATGCGTGGCCCAGCCTTTCAAATCCTTACATTTCTACTTCTGATTTAGTATCTAAGTACAGGGATCCTACCCAATTAAAGATTTTCAGGATCACTCATATATTTAATGAATGAATGCTCAGTGGCAACATATGGCATGCCAGAACATAAAGTTGTCCAAAGAACAGAGCATCCATTTAATATTTAAAATTTAAATAGACAAAATCTGAAATGAATGCAGCGCTACAAAATGTAGAAAAAATAGGCCTGGGGTATAACTTTGTGTTAAATATTTTCCTTAATTTAAGGAATTTGTTTACCTCTGTAATGGGGATCTCTTTTATCCTCACCATTCAGAAGCAAGCAGGCAGAAGGCTTTATTTTAGAATTTTTACATCACCATCTAGCCTTTTCTTTTTATTACTTCAGGTGCATGGTACAAGTTTATTTTTGCTTGTGGCTAGGGAAGTTACTGAATGCCTCCCCAGAAAGCTGGCCGTCCTCTGAGCCGATTGAGACGTTCTATTCTGCCAGCTCCTAGGGTCAGGGAATCACTCTGCTTGCAGGAGCACCTGGCATTTGTCGTGGAGGACATTCCCTTATTGTGTTCAGGCCATGCCATGGTCGCTTTAAATACTTCAGATTAGTGTGTACCAAAAAAGGGAGGAAGAATCCCTGACAAGCAGTATAATATTAACAGAGCTTTGTGAAGCTATACTAAAGATTACTGAAGAGTGGCTTTTCTTCTGTCATGACAGAGGTACAATAATTCCATACTTGTACATTCCTAATTGAATTTTACTTTGTAATGTATCTTGGAGCATCATTGCTGGCCAATTCAGGCCTGCTTCAAAGCTCACAGAAGTCAATCAACGGAAAGACTCTCAGTGATTTCAAGTGATTTTGGATCATACTCTTAGTCTAACTTTCTTAAAAACTCTCCTTCAGTGGTAGCTTTGATGTGTTTAATGTTATTAACTAGGCTTGAAGAGTACTAAAATCAATACATTTTACTTCGATTTTTGTCTGATAAATTATCAGGGTAGTCACCGCACTTACTAGATAGCGTCTGTGAAATGAGTCACATTACTTCACAGAATTTGAGAGTAATTTCTGAAGGTTAGGACAGCAAGATACTTTTCACATCATAGACATAAGAACAACTGTAAAAAAGTCGACTATCAGATAGGCTAGCAAGTATTTTTGTAGGAATTTCCAAAACATAATCTGTCCAGGTTGCATGTTGCACATCATCTTCAGGTGTCACGTGACTTTGGATAGATTTTGAAAAATTATTAACTCATATTGACTAGAGAGTTTTGTTTTTTTTTAAAAAAGTTTTTATTTTTCCTGAAGAAAGAAAGTTGCATTGTTCTAATCCTTAAGAATCCAGATGATTGCTACTTATTCACGTTTGGCCTGTCCCATAATACTGCCATTAACTTATGCGAATTTCTCAAAGCGTGTACAGCATACTTCCCAGGTTTAAATACCTCTTTCAGTGCTGTATCTTGGGCTCACAGTCCCCGTCAGTAACTTTTTCTCTATTTCTGTGGAGTGCAAAGGCACACATTGCCACAGGCACTATGCACATAGCTAGAGAAGATTTTCATTATGAATCTCTTAACACTGAGGTTACATGAGACATTATTGCTCTGCCATTACCCTCTGTGTCCCTTCATCATTTCTTTTGATTCACACAAAAGATGCAGGAATTCCCCAAACACCATTGTATTCATTAGGGTCACTTTTATATTTTAGTCTCTTTGGTGGGAAAGCTTGTGGTTATTTTTGTCTTGACATCAGTAGATAGAGCCAGATTATTAGTTAGTGTTAAGTACTGTGGCTCCATTGGCTCCAGTGCTGTGTTGTGAGTTTACACAAGCTGAGTATCCAGCTGAGTATGTGCAGTGCAGCTAGGAAATCCCATCAAAAATCATTCCAACTTTCCTCTTCTGCTTTGTCTATTATTTTCTCTCCATTTGTACACATAGTTTTGTGCCTTAGATGCAAAAACCTTCACTTAGTGTAGGTACTAGAGCCAAAATTTTATATAATGTCTTGATACTAGTCACCAAAATAAGTCAGTGCCAATAAGATGCTCAGGTCCTCTTAGGAGCTGGCCACTTATACTTAGGGCGTCTGATTTTTTTTCATCACTTGGGACCTATCACAGGTGAAATCAATTAGAGACTTCTTCAGTATCAATGAAAGCTAGGCAACACTGCCATTTCTGTAATTCGAAATTGTAGGTAGATATTGGAAGTCTGTTATATGCATTCACATATAAGTATGTGAGCCTTAAAAAACATGGGGTTTCTATTCCTGACATCTGATAAATGTTTGGTATATGGTAAGATATAGAGAGAATTGTATCGATGCACAGTATGCCTTGAATTTTTACCCATTGCTTGCCTTACTTTTCTTTGTTATTTTTTGTAAACACCTATGGTGCTCTTTGAAAAGCCTGTTTTCTACCTGTATGGCCTTTAGCTAAGAGCAGAGTTTTCTCAAAATTGTCTTTACTGTAGCACTGTTGGCCAAATAGCTACAAATCCTGAGTAAGCATATTTCATTGTTAACATTAGTTATTAAAAATGTTATCATTTGATAGTGGTGTAAAATTTGGTAGTTCGAAAAGACTCTGCAGTGTTGAGGTTTTTGTTTGAGCTGTTTGGATTGCTATTTACCAAAACTGTTGGAGAAAATCCATTTAATCCCTCCTTTCTCTTGCTATGTAAACAATATATTACACACACAGACACACAGACACACACACACATTAGAACCATAAAGGAAATGATATTTTAATTCAAGTGTTTTCATAAGGTGAGCTTCACTCATATTAGCTGGAACATGTTAATCACTATTTTTGATCTCTCGGCTTTTGAGGAGTAAGACAGATTTGTTGAAACTTTCAGAAAACACTGGTCCTATCTATGTTGGTCTAAGGAGGATCATAAATATAGTATCCCCTTTTCTTAAGAAAAGCACCAGCATTCCCTAGGAGGATGAGGAGTAGGAAGGGCCAGCCAGAACACCATGGGGGCATATATGTCATGCCTTCAGAGCCTCAGTGATATCACCATATGCTGACTTTGGTGTTTCTTTCTATACGCACACTGGCAAGGCAGTTGGCCAAGGGTAGTTACAGGTAGGCAGAATAAGAAGTAACTGAGAAACTGATTGATTGTTTCCTTTTTTATGAATAAGTTAAAAAAAAAAAATTCAAAAAGAGGATCACTTAGACAATAGCAAGGCTGCAGTTATTAAAAAATAACAAAGATTAAATTTAGATGATAATAGAAGATCCTCTTAGCCATAGAACTAACAAGGTTGTCCTCATCATTGTTGGATTTTGGGGAGGAAAAGGGATGTTATTTTAGTTTGTTTTGCTTCCTTTGTCTTCACACATTGTAAGCTCCTGACCAGAACTGACCATTATATGCCTTTTCATTGCCAGCACACTAAAGCCTAGAGCTTGATTAGCCTTTGGGTATTGCTGGGTTATAAATGATTGGTAAAATAATAATAAAAAAGGAAAACCAACTTATGAATGACTGGCTCTAAATTGAGGTCTAAATTCAGATAGAATGGGTTTTTCATTTTAAAGTTACAGGGAGTTGACTGGTTTGGCAGAAATTTTTCTAGGAAGTGGTTTTGGATTTTGGTTTACTGCTATGGGAGTCGCTAGGAATTGGAACTGGGCGTTCCTTGAAATGCAAATTTTTGCCAGGGGTTTTTGAACATGGCCATGGAAACCCAGGAGGCTTAGGTACTCATTGGCATTTCCCACCCTTTTTTGTGGAACTCTGTAATTAAGGGCCCATCAGTCTGGAGTGGCTGATCGGAGAAACAGAGTGTTCTTTCTTAAGTGAAAATATGCTTTCTCTGACTCAGATCTACCCTCTGGATTTCATTCTGAGTTGTCTGGAGTGTCAAGTTTAGTTAATTGTATATTTCTGGTGAGTAGGAAAACTGGAAAAAACTCTTGCTTTTGGTTTGGTTTTTTTTTTGTATTTTCTGAGGCTTGGATGGTTTTGTCTTGAACTCCAAGAAGGCTGTTGTAAAAGTTGAATTGGTAGCTTGAAAAATGTAAGTTATTATTGACTGTCAGGATTGGGTTCAGCATAAACAATTGGTCTGAAGGGAAGATCTGACTCACAGAAACCAAATTTACAGGTTAAAAAAACCCCAACAAACATTGTGTGGATTTGATTGAGCTTTACCTCAGTTAAAAAAATAATGAAGAGCTGCATGTTAAATTTTCTACAATGTCATGAATTATAATACTGAATCCAGTGTCATTAAATTGTAGTTTTTTGTTTCTCATCAGCTACAATTTCAGCAGAGCACAATCCGTGTGAAAGTATGAATAAAATTCAGGGAGTAGCATCAAGGACTTCTGAGCTCAGGAAACTGAGTTTGGCAGTGCTAATTTGTATTAAAGTTGTTGTTGCATGACAGCAGGAAAAAGATTTAATGCTTGCCACCTGAATCAAGCCATGGAACATTGGTTTCTATAACTGCCATGAATTTGAATCAAGGCCAATATCTCTAAATTTGAAATAAACTGATACTCTGTCTTGAAAGAAGATACAGGCCACTTATGTTGCGGAAGGTATTTAGAAAATGTATTTCAATTTAATTTTTAGCAGTATATATCTTTCAGATTTTTAAGCACTTTAGCACTGGCCTTTTTGGCTTTTTCAATATTCTAGCAAGTATGCAGCCTTTTAGTCATTTATTTATCAATGTCCAGTCTTGAACTAATACTGATTTGCAAAAGACCACAGATGCTGGTTTTACTCCTGCTATCACTATGCAGCCGCTTACCTTAATCTGAAAGTCATTTTTCTTTTGTATATAACTGCGTTAATGGAGAAAATCAGATTTCAAGCCAAGTGGTCACACTATGAAGCTTTAAAGTCATCAGATACAAAGCTTGTACCCTGAGTCTAGGGTAACAGTATTGCCTTTACAATAGCATATAGCGTGATGATACCTTTCTTTCTAAAGGATCCTGAAATGCTTTACAACAAGCAGGTCAAATTTAGGATTTCTTTGCTTCTCTTCAGAAAACAGGCAAGAACTGTATGAAATTCTTTCCTGTAGCTAGACTGGCTAATACCACACATTTACCCACAGAGATTATTTATCATTGTAACAAGAATAATTTGAATATTTACATAGTATCTGGGAATAGTGAAACAGAACCCTTCATCCTAAATGTAAGTTAACTTTTGAATGTCCTTCCATGGCTGAGCACACAAGATCATGTGAAGTTTCAGGACTGGAGGTGTGAGGACTAAGCAACACTTGAACCCAGCTGCTTTATTTCTGCACATGCCCTCTTACAAGTAGTTTCTGTTTTTCACTGGGTACAGAAAGTCTTGATAATTGATCCTTTACGTGGGAATAACTTAATCCACCATTATAATTCAGCCGTCTAGATTGAAATGTAGCAGCTGTTTCATTGCACGTAGGAGCAATACACAAAAATCTTGTGATGGAAGGGGAAAAAGATATGGTATGCATCTGGAAGCGCCCAGGAAACTTGTAGAGGTAGAAGGCAGCTATTCCGCTAAAATTATTTGATGTCTTTGTTGTCATATAACATACTTTCTTGGGTTGTCTTTCATGTCCCTGATGGAGCCCTGAGGATATACTCCATTTCAACCCTGTTTTTAACCTCTCGCTATGCTCAAAGACACAGCCTCCTTGGTGAGGAGGATGGGATTCTCTTCAGAGCCTATCAGTGCTGCTCCTTAATCGGTTGAGTGGTGTCTGCATGATAACAAGAGGTACTAGTCTCACCCCAGGTTGTGCCAGCTTGGGAAGCTATACAGAGGCTGGAAATTTAACCCAGATCTGTGGCATGGTAATACAGAGCATTACCTTTAGGCTAGCAGGCCTAGCTACAGTCCATAGTTGAAATTTAAAGTGATTTTAAAAAATGCATTCAATTTGAAATGCCCCAAGGTTCTTATCATTTGTGAAGCTGCATCTCTTTCAAAATATTATGAGTGACATTGAATTTTTGCTTTTGGTGGATATGTTATAAATATGAAGAATGATAAACTGTAGGGGTGACTAGTTGTAGAAGAAGAAGGAAAACTTGCACTGTCAAGTGTTACTGCTGCCATTTAAGAGGCTACATAGCATTAAGGCTGGGGACAACTGCTATTATTGAGCTTATGCTGGAGACTTCATGAAACAAAAATACATAGTTCATAATTTATGCATTCTTTTTTTTTAAAGAGTGTGGGAGGTAAAATTCCTTTTCAACATTGTCTTTCCACTGAGCATGAAAGCTGTTCTGCAGTATTTTTCATAGTTACATGTCTGTCTAGCAGTCTTCCTTTCCTTTATGCGCTTGCTGTGTTTTGCGTATAGTGCTAGTGCATTCTAGTGAGTTGTAACACTTACAATTGTATATAGTATACCGTACCAAAACATATAAGTACACAATATTATTGCTTGACTTTCATGGTACTGTGGACTCCTTTCTAGTAACAAATGTCTGTATCACACAATGTATTTAAATTTTGAGGGGAAACAATAATTTTAAGAATGCTGAGTACCTAGAACACAGAACAGTGTTTTTTTGTTTTATTTTGTTTGTGTTTTTTTTTTTTTCCTCCACAGAAACTCAAAAACAATGGTTAAGAAGCATTCAGAAACACTGCCCTGTTTAGCCTTCATCTGTTCAGCAATCCTGCCTGCAGCTGATAATCTTGCATTATTTTCACATTTAAAACCCTTGGTTTTGGACTGCTTCTCTGAAGTATTTTAACATGATTTCCTTCAAAAGCAGTCCCACTTTTTTTCCCATTCATACTTTAATGCTCTTTAATAAACATATGGCACAGTACTTGTGGTGGACAACAGGCTAACATTGTGCATTCAATGCATGTGGTTGTTGCACTCTTAAAGCAAAGACTTCTCTTCAAAAATCTATTATCATAAAGCAGCTGATCATCTTTCCTGGGATAATTTAATTTATTTTGTAGAGTCAAAGGGGAGAAGGAGTAAGTGAAAAGGTGCTTTTCTTGACTGCCAGTGCCACAAGCTCAACCTGGAATTTTAAAGTCTAGCTATGTTCTTTCTGGTTCATGAATCACCAACAACGAGGACTGCACAGCTGGAACGAAGCTACCAATTCTGCTGATGCACGAGCCAGAACAGAATCCAGTGTACTCTCCCACAGCTGTCCTGACCTATAAAAGAAAAATAAAAAGTAGAAAAACATTTTTTCCCATTAAAGCAATTATGATTACTCTCAGAGAATGTAATAAGATGGTACCCTGTTTAAAGAAATCTGTTAATATTTTTCCTTTTAAGTCGTCGTAATGGTTGCATCTCTTCCTGTCATTAGTACATTTGGAGAAGTAATAGATACACCTTGATATACTGTTAAAGATCTGTTGGGAGCAGGTTTCCCTTCTTTCCACAGTGCAAGACCTGGATCCCAGTTCCAAATTACACATGAAAAGCCAAGGGTGTCCCATATCCTACCTTCTGGCAGAACGTGCTCCAGAGGTATTTCTACAGAAAAGATAATAGAAACCAGGCTTCTCCTGTTTTAATTTCTGTGGAAGGAATAAAGGTTCACAGTGCCTGTTCAGTCTCCCAGTTTTTACTAAGTGTTTCTACCCATTGTTGTTGCTTGTAGTTTCTTCAGAGTAAACATTTCTTTTTAACCTGCAGAATTAATTAATATTTAATTAGCATGTGGAATCTAGGTGCCCAAATAATCAAAAAACAAAACCAAGGAAAAACCAAACCAAACCAAACCAAACCAACACCACCACCAACAACAAAGCCCCCTCCTAGGCTAACATAACAGTTTTTTGAGAACTATATGGCATTTGTCTACTTGAAACAGGGTATGTTTTTGGCAAAATATGTTGCAGCCAATGCACTAATTAGTAGGTATGCAGGAAAAAAATGTGCATGTGTTTATTATGGGTAGTTAGGTGACATCCCTATGTTCTGTGTATTATTTCATTATATGTATATATATACACAAATGACCAACATCTTAGTCCAGTAATAACATCCAATAACGTACTCAACCTGAAAGTATCTCTATTTCTATATTTTCACAACACAGAAGTTTATATACATTATGTGTTGTTACTTGCGATTACGACAACAGTTGGAACTTCACAGTTGAAACAGGCTATGTACATATATCTGTGCATATGTAATATACATTTCTATACTGATAACATTTAACACTTTCTCTGGTCCAATGATGTCATTGTTAAGGCTGGGTTTAGCATTCTGAGTACATAACCATCTTTAAAACAAGTAGCATTTTAAAAAATACTTGCAAAGTGCTTTCTTTTCCTCCTCCAAATATAGCAATCCTCTTTTTTTGTCTCTCCCAGAGTTAAAATTTTCTGACACCCAAAATGGCAAGAACAAGCCTTTGGCTAATTATAGCTGTTCTGTACAGAAAGATGGCACAGTTCTAAAGTTCAATGTCTTGAGGCTCTTCAGGGCTAGACAAAATATTTAATAACATTGGAAAAGAAGAAGTTAAATATAGAGGTATTTATTGTTTGTTTTTTTTTTTCTTTTTTATGGGTGGAGTGATCTAAAATATATTTCCAATAATTTTTTTAAAACTTTCCAATGTTTTCAAAATTATTTTTGTGTAACATAATGTAATTTCATGTAGAAAAATATGGGGGCTTGGTGGTACGCTATAGTAGTCTAGCATATTATGATATAAAACTTTTATTAATTATAATTTCATCAGTTATCTTGGGATAACTCCCAAGCTTTGCTTCTCGTAAAAGGAGTTCTTGTTCCTGAATCATGCTGATGATACTTTTGAGCAGTTTTACCTTTTTATGCCTTCCTTTTATATCCACACCTGTGAAATAGCCTAGGTAGTAAAGACAGATTCACATTCTGTGTAAAGTACAATCTCACACAGTGAAAATTCAGAGTATTTGCAGAAACAAAAGTTATTGCCAGTACATGTATTTATTCTGCTGAGAACTTTTCATGTTTCCTTTCTTCTGTAGTTAATTTTTCCCTTTCCTGTGTTTAATTGGGAGTGATGATACATAATAACCACATTAAAATATGCATTTGGTAACAGTGCAGTATTCTACCCTCAACCAGGCTGTAGTGTGGAAATGCAGGTCTTTGGGGTAGATAAGATTTCGTTTTTGTAAGGTGCAGAAGTGAATGAGGGTTGCATTTATGTTTTGCACCTTGGCCAAATAGTGGACTTCTCTGTGATGTAACCTATTAAGTTGGAGAAGCTTTTCTGTGTTAGCTGCCCTGCGGTGCTGAAAGTAAGTTATGAATGCTGTACTGTTTAAGAGCAGAAAGGTTTGCCTGGAAGAGAGCGGTGTGCCTGGGCCCCCTGCTATTGAGAAGATGCCAGTCAGAAATGAAAACGTCTTTCATGAAACTATAGCGAACTTCCCTGTGATACAGTACAATAATGCATGGAATTTTTAGTCAAAACCTGTAAAAATAAGTATAATACCTTGGAAATGGCAAAGAAGTACTTGCTTATAAGGGACTATTTTAAGAGGTCACTGCCAAAAATATGTGTGGTTTTGACACAGTTTTAGATGTGACAGGATTGAGGAGTTTAAGCCATCCCCCCCTAGCACCCCCCCGCCCTTTGAGATCTCCAGTTTCTTTTGCCTTTTGGTTACAACTACAAAAGATGTCTTCTGAGAAAAATGCTTTCTGCATGACATCAGAATAAAGGAATGTTCCACACTATTCAGCATGCTTGAAAGTATTGGTTGACTGAAATAACATTACATTTAAAATGAATGCTGAACAGAAGGCCAGTTAAGGGAGAAAACAGAGCAGATCATGTTTTTGCAAACTTTTCTCTTTAAGAAACATTGATTTATTGGACTTTGTAGAAATGTTTTCTTTAAAATAAAAAAATTAAGCTGTGTGTAACAGCACAATAAAATAAAGAGAACTGCTGTTTTGTGGTGTGATAGAATACATGTAGCCACAGGTAAAGACTGAAACATTTGGAATCAGAGTATAAAAATACATATATATAGAAAAGTCAAGACATTACTATAGACAGGAAAAAGCTGTAGGAAATGTATTTGCTTTTTGTAAAAAGTCTCAGGGTTTTTTCATTGTCAATTGTTACTTTTTATTTTGTCTGACTTCAATTTATTTTTCATATAGTGTTAATAGCAAAAGTTAATTATTCTCACAACTCATGCATTTATAAAAGTGTTTATTTTTCTTGAGCAATAACAAAGACATTATTGCTTGGACACTCACCTTTACATTATTCTCTGGCATACTATAATTTTCATTGGCACTTGGGATAGTCAAAGAAAGAATTGGAAGAGTGTTAAAAATAGCAAAAGAAAAAGATAAAGCTTAAGCAAATATCTTCTAAACAAACAAAGTATACATAATAAACAGTAGTGATACTAGTAATTGTTTTGAATTAAGAATTTTTTCAGTTATAAATGTAGGGGCCTCATTGTCCAGAATCATGAAAATGTTAATTTAATTACTGCTTGTAGTGTTAATGAATAATTACAGATCAATGGATCTCTTTCCTTGTTGCGGAGAAAAGGAGGCTTAAGGTGCACTTCAGTTCATAGGTGAGAAGGAAAACAAGTTTACATGATCAGATAGTAAATGCTTTCATATCAAACCATTGGTGCATTGCTGTGAAAATCTACATGCATTTGTAGGGCAGAATAGAGGTCCAAACCCTGGCCTTGAGAGCGTGTGGTGGCAGGAATTTCACAAATACAGATGTCAGCCATACCCTTCACTGGAGGCATGGAAGACTGGAAGCTGGGAGAGCTGCCAGTCCCCATCATCAGTGAGACTTTCTTGCAGTGCAGCTGTGTTACATGGGTACTGGCCATATGCTGCAGGTGTCATCTAGGTTTTGGAGTTGGTTATATGACTCCCCTGAAATTTAGATTTCTATTTAATAAACTAAAACCACTCTAGGGTCTGTAATCTATGCAGAAAAATGAGAACACATCCCCAAAGTGGCAGCATTAGCTCAAAGGAGAGCAAGCAAGTCTGCCAGAGCAGTAGGCTGCAGGGAGGCACTTGCATCCCCTCCTGGGAGCAAGCTGCCTGCTCTGGACCTTTCTCACCCAGCACCCTCAGAATAGGAGCCGAGGTGAGCTGGAGGAGAGCTGAACCCAGGTGTCCAACAACCTGAGTAATGGTAGAGCGGCAGCACTGAAGGGAACCAGGGAATTACAGATTTTTTTCAGAAATGCAAGTTTCCATGTAGGTTTGCCCAGTTCTATAGAGTAAACATTTGTGGGAAGAGCATGTGTGTTTTTATAAAGCTTACGGAAGAAGAAGGGAAGAACAGGAGAGAAAGAATTGCATGATAAGAGTTGCTACGATAGTGCCAGCTCTTATCTAATTATGAGTTTATGAGACTTGATGTTTTACTTGAGATCCCCTAGCATCCTGTGCTTCTGTATTTTGTTTAGCCCTTCTTTAACGAGACTCTGAAAACCTTATAAGCTCAGAACAAGAAGACTTACACCTTGAAATTTATTGTTAGTATTACTATATTATTTTTATTATACGTCTCCTGAGATTTTTATTGCTGCAGTTGTTAGCCCTTCTACACTGAGTCCCTATTCAATGAATTCATACAACCTCTCACACCAAATGAGGCACCACCCATTTTCGCACCTTGCAGCATGAGAAGCATCACAATGCATGAGAAGCAAAACAGAGGAAGGGGACGTACTGTCCTTTGTATGGACTCTCTGCAGAAAGTCACATCTGCACAATAGAGTATTTCGGATAGAACAGTTTTGCTGTCTGTTTTCTTTTTACCATCATCTGTATGAATAATGAAGTTGCATTTGATACAGTCATAGAGTTATTTGGGGAGATACCTAGAATATACTTGAGGTGAAAAAAGGAAGGAAAAAAATATATTGTTAGTTTTAACTTTGCATTTTGGAAATAAATACTAAAGTAGTGAGGATAGCACCATCAGGCAGACAGCAGGTGGGCCAAGCAGCAGGAGAGAAATGATACTTGCTGCACCTGCTCTGCACACTTTAAAAAAAAAAAAAAAAAAAAAAAGGAAGAAAATTTGGTAGTTCCTGCATGACACCTACTTTTATTCTGGTATTTCATTTCTGTATTTTCTTAGTTCATCTTAAAATATGTGGGAGGGAGATCTGGAGATTTCAGATCGCTTTATACTGTGTAGATTTATATGTACATTCTTATATGTGTCACCATGCTACCTGAACTGTAGTGCAATGGTAATAAATTAAACCCCTTTTTTATTTTCCTGATGGAGACGGTCCACTACTATTAGTCCCATTTTACAGGTGGACAAAAACTAAGTACAGAAAGAGGTCAGCATCAATTCATGGCTTAACTGTAAACATAATTTATGGGTTATAGCTCAATTGTGTAGAGGATGAAGCCAGTGCATAAAAATGGCTTCAGTTTCCTTTTGCTCTCTTGCTTCTCTGCTGGTTCAGTAACCCTGTACTTCACTGAAGAATTTGCTGTCTGGTCTAATTTCAGTCAGATTGGAAACAGCTGCAGGGGTCAGAAAGTGCATCAAATATCAGCGTGGCAAAGGAAGTGGCTAAGCCTGGCCCTATTTTTCTTGTGCAACAAGCAGTAGAGAAGACAACAGCATATAAGCTCTAGGTTGGATATGTGGTGCAGTAGGATTAGCTGTTAGCTAGTCAAGGCAAGGTTACCCAATTAAGTCATTATTAGGGCCATTGTATACGGAACATGTGTTGCAAAGCAGCTGGATTCTACCAGTAGATTTGGTTCCAAATTGCTGGCTCCTAGAGCTGACTATGAGCTATTGGGGGATGTTTCTGGAGAGATGGTTTATCTAGAAAATGTATTCAGGATTAAGGTGTCTGGTGTTCCTGGCTTCCACTCTTCAGTCTGCTACAACTTGTTCCAAATGACCTTAGGTAAGTCACTTTGCTTTATTTCTCTCAGCTTCCTCCTTGGTGGAATTTTGCCCTATTGCCTAACACAGATGCTACACCATTACTTGGGTAGTGCTTTGCTTTGACCGTATGAGTTGTCATAAAATACAGTGGTACTGTTTGTCTTACTACACTGTAATTTCTTCCTTGGAAGTCCTCTGCTACAGAATGTAGCACATGCAGGAATTTTTAATGGACATTAGAGCTAAGATGTATGGAGTAAAGAATATTGAATAAATTAGGAGGGGATGAGAATTCACAGTCTATCTCCTGGTGATTGTGATTCTTGAGAAAAGTGTATTTCTACCTTTAGAAGTTGGATAATATTAAAGATGCTAATAACACATATTTGAAAATTAAGCAGTTTGTGCTACTCAATAAAAATTACGTTCCTTAACAAGAGGAATTTTGTAGCGTAAGGGCCCAATTCTGCAAATAAATGTTCCAAGAAACAGTCTGTAATTACATTGTGAGAAGTCCAATTACTAGCAAACACAGGCTTCATAAAAGTAAGTACTTCTGACTAACAAGAACTGCAGGACTGGGTCATATACAGTAGGAATTATTCCTATATTGACTAATTAATGTTTTTCACTGGCTACCAATGATTCAGGATTTCACTATGATACAATGAAACTTAGACCTGTACTCAAAATCCTGGTTATCAAGTCTTGTACTTGATCATAGCTCTTTAGAAGTAGTAGAGGGGCTATTTTTCTGGTTTATGCTTGCCTCGTTCTGAAAGAGGTGAAGAATTGCTGAAGAACTGACCATAACTAAAGATAGCGAACAGACTGTTGTCTGAGAACTGTGACAATCTCAGATGGGAGAATCAACTACTTCTTGCTAGGGCAGTACAGAAACCTTCAGTTTAGCAATAAACTACAGCTGGCTTGAAATGAGAATTATAGATAGCTTGATTGAGTAGATTAGATTAACTAGGTGCTGTATTATTCTTTAAATGAGAGTTCCCGCAGTTTATCTTCCAAATGTGTGAAGTACACTTTACATGGTTGTTAAAGCATTGTGTGTATATTGGAGGAAGAGCCTATTTTGCCTGCAAAAAGATGGCTCATAACCACCTTAAGAGAACTCTTTATGAAATAGATTGCATAAATAACAACTAAACTTTTTGAGGAAGATCCCTTTTATCTCCCAAGTATACTCTATGTTTAACTAAGCTATCACCGTCAGTTAGATTACTTGATAAGTCAATCCAAATATTTGAAAGAGATGCTGAACATTGTGTCCATAGAAAGAAAACATTTTAAAAAAAATTCCATACAAATAACATTTTATACATGTTTTTGAAGAGCAGTTTCATATTAGGTGGCAAAGCTGTTATCAATACATTCGTTCTTTCAGGCAGAGTAAAGGAAATCCTTCTCTAATGTGAAATTAGGACAAATAAGTAATTCTAACAAGATGTTTAGAAGTTTTCCTTTTATCAGTCATTTATAACTGTAAAACAGCTTTGCATCTTGAAATACAGCAAGTCAGAGGGGAAAAAAGGAGTTGTGTTATTATTATTTTTCCCCAATGAAAAATAAATATGTAATTTAGTAGGTATAAAACCTTTTTTGCAGGATATACAGTAGTGTAGTTACAAAAGACAGACAAGTTACTGCAGATGGGCTGTTGTTTGGCTCTTTTGCACTTCAGCAAGAGGAAATTTCCCTTTCCCTTTAGTATAGATTCTCTTTCACAAGCTGACAATCATTATGTTCAAGTGTGAAGAAAGTGTAGCTGCCCTAACTTTAGCTATTCATTGCCTGTGAAGTTCTAATCACTGAGTCAGCTGAAGATGAAGCCCTGTTTCTTCACAGGTCAGGTGCAGTGCTGGTAATCAGGATGAAAGCTTCTGTAACCTGGTCTGCTTACTAAGATCCCTTCCTCATGAGTTAAAAAGCAGGGGACACTGGCACAAAACTGACAGTGGGGTGTTTTGGGGTTGGTTGTTTTTTTTTTTTTTGTGGGTTTTGTTGTAGAGTTTTTTAGGTTTTTTTCTTTTCTTTATTTTTTTGACATAGGCCTGATTCTAGTCTGTCTTTATGTGTTTTTGTTTATTGGCACAGGTATTATAACTGCATCTGAAAATAAGATTGTCATATACTATTGCACCTAAATATCAATTTGCGTGTCCTGCTTCTTAAGTAATCTTTCCTTCAGAACTTGCCATGAAACTGTATGTACGTACTTTCTAGATCTTGATTTTTATTTTTTTATTTTTTTTTTAAAAAACACTTGACCTCTTAGGGTCTGTGTCCTGAGTTACCTTTAAAATATATATTTTTTTTCTTTTTTTTTTTTCCTCCCAGCTATATTAATAATTTTGGTGATCTCTATCCTCTATTTGAAAATATATGTATATATTTCTGTTGGCATTATTTTAGCTGTTAAAGAAATTCAGTTTACATGCTGCAAAATGAACTTGATATTTTTAACATATTAAAAAAAAAAAAAAAAGCCTATGATGACATTCTGAATTTCTTTAGAGAAGACAGTGATTCCCAGTTCTAAAGTTGTAAATCTTCAGCTTTCTATGTGGCTGTGCTTGTGGCCTATCAGTGTTTGTAAGGCTGTAACTGTTAGAGTATCGCACAAAGTGCAGACCACTGATCACTGCAGAACTATAAAGCTAAGATACTTGTTTATGTGGTTCTGTCCTTGGTATTGCAATGCATCATCTTTGTAAATTCATCTCATCACTGGAAATCCTTGTGCAGTTTAGGTGCAGGGATTGATAATAAGGCTTTTTGTATTTTATAACAAAGGCATCTGAGGAAAGATGGAGAAAGTAATTGCTTCTTTTTGGGTTGTCATCAAAATACATGACTCTATAGCTAAAGAGGAGTCTGGTGTGCTAACGTACTATCTGTGCTACACACTGAGGACTAAATGCTTTCTGTCTCACACAATAGTAATGACAAGTAATTGAGGAGCTCTGCAGGATACAGAGAAAGTTTTAATTTGTGTATGCTAAAGACTGATGAAAAGACACATCATATCTTGCTTCTCTTTGATGCTGTGACCATGCCTGGTTTTCTTTGCCAGCACCATAGGCTTTCTGCTTGCTGTAGGTCCATAGAGTTACCCTTCTGGAAAGGAGGCTGCTCTTGCTTCTTATTTTTTCAGCCTCCCTTTCCTGCTGCCTTTCTGCTCCGCTGGTCTTCTGCCAATACTGACAAAAGCTGTTGCAGATACTGGGTTGAACTGGCTTGCTTTGTGCTGTATACCATAGGTTAGGAATTCTTATACCCTTAAGCATCAGTTGCGGGGGGAAGTTGCTTTTACTCTGTAATAGCATGTCATACTGATGTTTATAGTATAGCATTATAAAAGTCATCTAATAGTTACATGTGGGTCATATTAGCCTTCAACCAACAAAATACTTAGACATATGCTTTAACTCTAATCCAGTGAATAATTCCATTGACTCCAATGCACTGCTTGCCTACTAAAAAATAAGAATGTTTAAGTGCTTTTCCAGACTGAAGTCTTTATTAGTAACCTGCATATTATATATGTGTATTGTTCAGATACACAGGATATTAATGTGGTGAATTATTCCTTTATGTTTGATAGGATTGAATAGTATTTTTGTATCTGTCTGCTCTATTCATTTTTCACATGTTAATGACATTCATCTTGTCTATCTGTGGCGTTTTTAATGTGCCCATCACCAGAGTATCTGCCTGTCTCTTCTGCAAAATAAATGCCTCTCAAGAAGAGATAGGAATGGTAATGCATGTGTAATTATTTAAAAAAAAAAAAAAGGTTATTACTGAAACATAGTAGCCTTCCTTCCCCCCCTCCAATATTTATTTTTCCTAGTGACAAAATCTGCAGCAGAAAGCACTAAGCAACAAGTTTATCAATTTGAACAGGCCAACTGCACAACTAAATGTATGTGAAACTTAACAAATCCCTTGGGGAAGCTGACTGTAAGAATTTCCTAGTCTGTGTCGAGTTACTGAGGTGCGACATGGTGGATTGAACTTAATGCCTTAGGCAAGCACAGTCAAATAGAGAGAGTTTAAGATTTTGCTGTGTCCGTGAAGGGATCTGCTGGTAGTTGTCTAAATTAAGCTTTCAGAAAAGAATATAACACTATCATGAGCTCTTTCCCTTGAATATTTTGGCAGGTTATTCTGGTTTAAAAGAAATCCAAGTAGGATTTCCTCTGTGTAAGCCTCACAGCAGTTGCAAAAAGATTGAAGGGTTATTCCTCTTACCAGGAACAGCAAAATACTGGAGCAGAAATTTTCCATTACACTGTGCTGTCTGTTTTAAAGGCATAGCATCTTAGCCAAAACCAAGGATCCGCACCTGCATGGGAATTGACTGCTATGACGCTGTAGGTGCTGCTGATGCTAAGACTGCAGGGCCTGCACACCTGCCCTGGGTTTCTCACCACCTCCTTTCTTCTTGCTTGCATTTCTGTGAAGGGAAAACTGATCCTGGTGACTGGTCTGGCCTTAGTGACCTTTATGACCCTCTAGCAGCTAGACTGAAGAAGGCGGCAGCAGCTTATAGAAGAGTCTGTACACATGCTACAGAGTTTAAATGAGGCCTGCCAGTGATAGCGGTGCCTTCAGCTTACAGTGGTGAAGAAGCCACTTGCAATGTACATGCTAAGAGTTGGAGAACCACCAGGAGGGAAGGGAAAAGCATGGGTAATCAAGTGTTACACACAAATCCAGGCAAATGAGCTTGAGGATTTTTGGAATATGTTTTTGAGCAGAGGTGAGCTGGCATCCTGGAAAGTCAGAGTTTTTGCTCAACTGTCTGTAGCACAGCTTCAGCTGTAGACGATACAGCTGCAAGGGTAGCCTTGCCCCGTGCCTGGCATGTAGCTCAAGTTCTCAGAGCAAAGTTGGAGCTGCTGGTAGAGCTGGGCCCTGAGTAGAGGGGCAGGGTTTGAGCTGCCTCAGTCATATCCCACAACGGTGGCAAAGTGAAGAGGGGCTTCAGAGTTAAAAATCACCTCCTTTCTCCTTGAAAAGAGGTTGGAAACCTAGATTTCACTGTGTGCTGTTCACCCTCAGTTCTCTTTGGGATCTCCAGCACCATTTCCTCTCTAAGCTTACACACACAGCTGTAAGTGACATTAGGACTTCTTGCATCAGTTTTCATCCACAAAGGACCCAGCTTCTTGGGTCACTGCAGTATAAATAGCATATTTATAAGGTGGCCTGCATGTAGGGCACAGAAAACACCATGCTCTTTCCATGATCTGAGGCAAGCATTCATTGGCTGAGGAGTGAAAGCATCCTGAGATTTGGACTTGAACAATTGTTTTACTGCTCTCTGACTCTATTTTTTTTAACTTGTTCCCAGATTTTTTTTTTATTGTTTTGTTGTTCATTTAAATTGGCTAGGTGGCAGTTTGCCTTATTGCCTGGTAAGAACTAGGCAGGGAAAATTAAGCAAGTATATACTACTTGGATTGTTTAAAGGTGATATGGGGCTGAGGTGCTACTGCATATTTGCCAACTCTATATTTAGATCACAATATTTCTTTGGCTCTTTGCATTGCCAGTATTGACGGTGATCTCAGCTGTAGGATGAGCCTATGCTCTTTTCTCATTTGTTAACCCAGGACCTCCTGCAATTAGCTAGAGTCAAATAAACATCATGGGATATAAGAATGATAACTAACCTCTCCAGCTGAGTCATATGTTTACATCAAATCACTACTCTTTTAGTTAGATGACAGGAATTGATGAGTATATTTCTCATGCTGTCCCAGAAAGAACTTGTGTTGAACTTGACTGCCACGGGCCTGTCTAGCCATTGATGCTACCTCAGAGTTTCTGGTTCCAGGGAGATGAGACACTGGTCCAAAACCTGTAGGAACAGGGAGTTAAGCATATGAACGAGTGTGTTTAATCTGTCTCCTATTGCTCAGAGAAGCAGTAGTCTGCCAGCACAGTGACCAATCCCTAGAGTTAATTACCATAATTCATTAGCAAAGCCTCACTTCCTGGATGATTTGAGTTGATTAGTAGGCACTTTGTTCTATCACCTTTTTTGGCTGAGCATTCAGTTAGAGGTTTCAGACTCCAAAGACTTAATGGATTTACATGCAGCACTTACCCAGCAGGCAGAAACAATTGAAATCTAATGCAACCTGTTGCTTTTCATGTTGCCTTTGGGACTTGGTGCAAGGGTTAATGGGAAGGAGACTTTTTAACTCGAAATAGCAAAACTTTTTTTCTCCAGTGCTTTCCTTCTGAGCCCTATGACCTTGTTATATCAGCTGATTACAGCTGACCACTTTCAGAGAACTTAGGGTAATTTGTTTCTCAAACGCTAATAACATTGCAGTAGGTTGTAGATCTTACTGAAGAAGAGTGGGAGCTATGCAAGTTTTCTGTGGGACTGAACACATGTATATTGACATGAGCCATTATTCTTCAGGTAGAGAAAAAAGCTACTTGTTTATTACCAATGTGTGACTGAGAATGACCAGTCTTTTATTTGCTTATGTATTTTTAGTGGACAGTGATATGTAGTAGGAGCCTATAAGGCACGAGGCTGTGGGAAGGTCCCAGTTAAATTGGGGGATGTACCAGTGAACCCTATACTTGCAGATTTTGAGCTGGGTTTAGTGACTGTTCCTCCTATTTGTGGATTTCAAGTTTGTCTGTCCCTTTTTATATGTTTGGACTGAAGCATTGCTCAGTTCATTTGTCTATGGACAAATAAACCCCATGATATATAGCAAAACTTTGTTAATATCTTGTTCAAGCTAATATGAATTACAGGCAAGATCAGCTCTTCCCAGTATTGTTGCCTGAGGACATAACACTTCAATTTTTTTTTTTGTAATTTTCTTTTGTTCTGCTTCTTATTCAGTTATAAAACTAATAAAAATTTTAGAATAGGAGATATGTTTTCAAAGAAAGGCTAAAAATTCTCCCTTTCCTTCCAGAGTGGTACTCCTGGGAGGTGGGGAAACAGCATTGGTGGACTTGATTTTAAGTACTGAGCTGGGAAGGGAACAACTTGATGTGGGGAATGAGTCCTTTTTTTGATTCACGTTAAAGGGATCTATAACCCTTGAAGTACAGGAGTGTAATATTGACAATGTATTGTATAATATTACTAAAGTAATTTTGTGAAGCTGGCTCAAGATACAAATGCATTAAGTCAGAAATTAGCAAGTAGCAAAGTTATTTTCTTCAGCTGGGTATGTTAGCGCATGTATAAACTTACAGGTGGTTCCAGTGACAAATTATGCACACACTTTATCATTAATTGAATGGAGTAATAAGTAATTTAAACCTTATCTGATGTTACAGAGTTACTTGAATACCTTTGAAAAGATGCCAGACAGACAGCCAAAGTTCTGAATTCCTGGCTAGATTTGGTTGAAAACAGTCAAATACTCGTGATTTCCCCCCCGCCCCCAGGTTGTTCCTTTTTTTGTCATTGTTGTTGAAGCCTTCTTTCACCAATTTTTTGGGTATGTGCCATAAGAAGACAGGAAAAGAAGAATTACTGCAAAGGAAAGATTTATGGTCATATACAGGTATTACCCCATCTTTTGAACTCTTTTGTTTTCAGATACTAGTCTCATCAGTATTGGGAGACTTAGGAGTCTGACATTAGGGCTGGACTGCATTTCTTTGGGGTCCAGTGTATATGGTGTTTTGCCTTGGGCTCTCATTATTTACTACTGCAAGGACCATTGGCTGTCAGATAATACTGTAGTGTGAATTACTGTATTTCAATAAAGCTGTGGCCTTGGCCTTTAGTCCGGTTACCAGAGATCTATGTTTTCTGTCTGTGTAGTCCAGAGTGGCATTTGCAATGTAACAAACATTTTAAAGATTTATTTTCTTCTGGCACATAAGAATGTTGTTCCGACTTAGTGTTTCTTCCCTAAAAGAAGTATACATATTTAGTATGAATAAGCACCCTGACTAGTCTTACACACCGTAACAGTGTCCTGGCTTTAAAGAAAGGATTTTCCATTTTGCTGAAAAGACTTAACAGCGTTCTTTCTTTCTGTAGTGAGTTTTGCATAGAGGAAACTAGCCAAAGTTTTTGGAAAAGATAATATTTTGGTAAATTTGGATATATTAATGCTTTTAAGCTTTGAAGTTTATTTCTAGTAACAAAAGCAATTCTGTAACATCATGATATATTTAGTTACAACTGAAATCCTATGAAAAGATAAACAAAATATACGTTTAGTTTCTTATATTCAGAAATCTTAAAATTATTTTTATTTAAATACAGTACAAGCAGCAATACCATGTGGAGGTCTAAACTGACTTCGGACCTTTCCTAGTTGTGGAGTTCCGCTAGAGCCCTCTGGCACAGTGATGAGGTGTGCCGGATACAGAGCTTGCTCTAAGTTGAAACTAAATGAAAACACAGAGATGGAGGGGCCTGGAAGCTGGCAGGGCATGGCTCTGCCTTCCATCCACTGATAAGCAGATCTGGCCAGCTTCCCACTGGTAAAGATGATGCAAAAATCTGTTGTATCCTGGACTACTGGTACAACCACAGCTGTGGGAGGCGTTTAGTTTCAGTTATTATTTGCAATGTATCCTACCAGGCGCTGCTGTATTCTCTCTGCCTGTCTTGTTATCAATACTATTCTGTTAAAATTGACTGCTCTCATAATTTGTTAACATTTAGAGCATTAGTAAATGGAAACTTTTGCCAGACTTTTATGTTAGGCGTTTCAGAAGTTTGCACGGCAATGCGCTCCATCTAATCTAGTGTGCAACTGACATACGACACAATGTATTATTATGAATGAGCTAATTTATTTGCAGCTAATGGGCAATGAGTAACAAATACTAATTCATAACAGATCTTCTCATCATGAATTATCTGTAAACATTTTCCCAAACATATTAGCTATTCAAAAATTTAAAACGCAATTTAAGTAAATTTATTTCTTACTGATTTGGGAGGTGCTATTTGTGGAGACTAGTTGGGATGTGAAATTTAAGCTCTTTCAGTTGGGTTCATGATAATTTTTATTCCCCAATTGAATTGATACACAATTTTAAAATTGTGTATCTCATATGCTAGTGGTTACAAACTCTGCAGCAAGCAAAGCAATTCCCTGTTTCTTTACATAATTCTGTCAGGAAACCAGTTTGCCAGAGCACTGGTAGAAACACAAAAACATGTGAATATCATAGAAGCGAAGCTGCTAAACCACTAAAGTGAAGACTGTTCAGTTTCTGCAGCTTGGGAATAGAAATATATGAAAAATAAACAGCTTCATGTGATGAAGTACGCTATGGATATGGATAATCTATTCTGAGCACTTTCCCAAATATGTTACCTTCCCAAGAACTTCTGCGTATTTGTCCCTCTGCTGTCCTCCTTCCTTCCGAGTAACCATTTATGAACTGCTTAATCCCCTCTTAACATGTGCATATAACTTCCACTGACACTAATGGTAATTACTTATGCTTAGTGCCAAGGAAATAGGACCTCTTTTAGGGTCAAATTAACTTCATTTGCGTAAAGCCATGTAATTGACAGGTCCAAAAATCCACTACTGCAATCCAGGACCCAAGTGTTGGGGTTGTACGCAATGTATATAGCCTTTCAAGTCACTCCTCTGGTTGCTTGGCCTTATTTGTCTCTCTCTAGCATTTCCATGGCTACCATTTGGCTAGCTTTCAGGTTTTTGATTAATTTTTCTGTTGCCTTTCTGTCTGTCAGATAGGAGTTTGTTCTGCTTTCAGAAGATGTAATGTATCCCATGATTAAAGACAGTAGGCTTCAAGAAAGTGCACTTCAGTAAACTCAGAGAAATGGTAGGTAACTTTCTGTAGGAAGCAGGTGTGTGGTGAAGTGACATGAGGGCAGCTGACAGTTCTTTAGAGGAACATTCACAAGGGCTGAAACACTAGCTTTACTAGTACAAAGAAAGGAAGTTTAACATGAGTCCAGTTTAACTAAACACGAGCTCTTCAGTGACCTAAAACTTGAGGGATGTTGCCAAAAGCTGAAACTGGGTCAAATTATTATGGATGAGTATAAAAGAATGGTATGGGCAAGTGGAGATAAAATTTGAAAGACTTGGACACAAAGTGGATTCAACTAATAAGAGACAAAGCACTGAGAAAGGAAGGATGAGAAAAGAGCTTGCCCATTGCTTAGTGAGTAGGTAAGAGACCAATAAATGCCTCGGCATTCTCAGAATAATTTGTTAACTTCTTGCTGCCTAGTTTTCACTAGAAGTATTAACGCATATCATGTCTTACTATTAACATCCATGGCAAAGTGTGAGAAACTCAGGTGTTTATATAAAAATACTGGAATAAAGTTGTGGTGTGGTGGTTGTGTGTTGGTGCAGGGGGGTGTTTGGTTGGCTGGGTTTTGGGTTTTTTGGGTTTTTTGGGTTGTTGTTTTTTTTTTTTTTTTTTTTTAAGAACTAATGGTATTTATCCAAGAGTAACTGAGAATTGGCCAGGCTGCTTACATAGCTGACAGCGTCATCTATGAAAACTCTTGGGGAACTGGTGAGATTCCTAGCATACTAGCAGGGATAAGGCTGTGCTCGCACTGCTTACTACAGCACACAAGTTAGATGCTTAAGTTAGGACTCTAGGCCTCAAATAGGGACTAGAGATGGTTCAAGGCTCTAGTGGAGGCAGGGGGCTCCTCTGGCAGTGCCCTTCAGTATAAGAAATTCTCATTTAGGCATTCAGTTTGTTTCCTGAGGGAAGTCTCTGTGCATACTGTCTCCTCACTCAACCATGCTTCTTTTTAAACCTTATTGACTCAGGCAACAGTAGACCAGTCAACAAACTTCAGTTATTGGAAAAATACATATTGCTCATAAGCATCTGGAAGATAACAAAGACATATGCAACAGTAAACATGACTTCTTCAAGAATATAATGTCAAACGTATGGGTTTTTTTCAGTAATAGGATAAACATACCTTATAGGTAGTAGAGAAACAAGGTGTGTCATACATCATGATTTTAACATACATTTTAGTCAAATTCTAGCTTTTAGTAAATATCTTAGTTTTGACATTCTTTCTTCAGATGTTCTGTGATAAACACGATTAAGATGAAATTACCATAAAGGGGGTGGGGATGATGATTGAGAGAAAAATGGTAATTGGATGGAAAGCATAGAATCCTAACCTAGGTACCAAACTTATGTCCTAAAGTAAGCAGTGTGCATGCAGTTTCAACGTAGAGGGAGCTGGTGGGATACCTTCAGGACCTGATCTCAGTCTGATAACATTTGTCTTCACTGATGCCTTGGGTGAAGGAATAAGAAGTACTTATTTAGCTGTTACCTAGAGGTACTTGCAGCAGGAAAGGTCTGCAAGCACTTTAAATCATCCGGATAGAATTCAAAATTATATTGATAAATTGAGGAAATATATACAATTCACTAAAGGGAAGTGCTAAATTTTATGATGCAAAGATTTTAAATACTTGGTGAGAAGATGATCTAGGAGAAAAAGCATCTTGGGTTCATGGCAGTTGGTAACAAGGTCAACATGAGCCTAGTATGGCATGTTAATACAAGAACAAAGATTGGATCATAATCCTGAGATGTGAAACAGGAGTAAGTATGAGAGGTCTAGAAACCTTGGTCTAAAAGGAAAAAGTGAAAGTTTCAGGTTTTTTGATCAAGGAAATCCTAATGAGAGGGATATAACTGTCTTTAAACATGAGAGGTAAAGTGTTCCATGTGTTGCCTTGAGCTACGACAAGGAAATGGAAGAAAACCATGACGTCCCTTTTTCTCAGTCATGTATGAGCATGTTCGGACATTGTGGAAGGTCAAACAAAATCTCTTTTGGGTACAAGTAATGGCAACAGTTTCTTGAGTTGATTTAGACATGCTTCCCAGTTTATGTAATGAGCCAGTTTGAGATGGTACTTATTGATTAAAAACATTTCTTTCATAAAAAGAAAATATGCTGTTGTGCATATCTGCACTTTGCTCAGAAGCTAATAAAGTTAGCATTAAGTTATGTACTGACTTATAACCTACTCATAAACACTAACTCTGTTAATAATACTTCACAAGTATGCAATCTTCATAGCATTATAATGCTAATACAGTAATCATGTTCTCTTTATGTATACATCATGACATCAGTGTAGCATGTAAGTGTAAACTGAATGTATATTAGAAGGGTGTGTTTTGGCATGGGTTTGGGCTTTGAGTTTATTTTGCACAAAGCAAAAGTCTGTAAGACTTCTCTTCAGATTATGGCACAGCATGACTTGGGAGATGATGCTAGAGGATCCTTCTGTGTCTGTTTCCCTTGTCTGTAATGGTGATAGATGATTAAGTCCTAAAGGCTGCTCTTGCATTTGAGCATCTTCTGTTCCTTTCTATTTGGCTATAACATATTTGTCTTATGATATGCTTTCTATTTGGATAGAATATATTTGTTTTATGAAATGTGCTCAGTCAGATTATTTAGAGTAGATATAAACAGAACTGTTTTGATTTGGGGGAAAGTGAATATTTATAAAGATCTTTGGAACTGAATGATAAATATTTGCTGTTAGATATAAATTGGTTCTCTGGTTTACTACTGTGAGAGGCTTTGGAAAAGATTAAATAAAGCTCAGGACTACTGAATCATGGGATTCAAATGTGGAAAAGACCAGTTAGATCATCCAATCTTTCTGCTCATATACAGTGAATCTCCACAGTTTATTTTCTAGTCTTCTGCTTTGTTCTTTTATAAAAGTCAAAAGCTAGTGGGCTTCTGCCATCTACCCAGTGAGACTGTTCTATGGCCTAATACACTTGGCTTTTAGGACGATTTTCACGATGATGTGTATTCTTTAACCTCATTCTAGTGTTTCTCATTGTTCCTTCGTGTTTCCAGTTAAGTGAATACAAGTCTTCCAGCTATAATTAGACCATCTTAAGTGGTCCTTTGTAACTATAGTGTGATGTTCCTGTGTATCAGTGGAGAATCTGTACGTATTTGCCTAGACTTTTGGTATTCTTTGTATCTCTTAAGCTGACTGCTGTGAGAGTGCTAATCAGTCTTCAGCTTTGCATCGCTGGAGAGTGCCTGGAACAGACTGGACAGGTGAATAGCATACCTCAGCAGCAGTTTTCTCTTGCTGCCTCTATTTGCCTCTTTTTAGGACACCTGGGTATCGTATTGGATAGGATACCAGAATTTTTGTGGTTAAAAACTGGATGCCTGCATATGCCAAAGCTAGATGGAAGTCATAGTCTGCAAATGTGGCAAGTTTATAAAAATGTGGGCAGATTTCTTTGCAAGCTCAGTTTTGAACAAATGAGAGGGCTGATGAGGGCATAGCTGTCAGCCTATAAAGCAAAGCCTGTTCCTTCTTTATGTAAGAAAGGTGTGGTTTTTGGCAAGTGGAGTGCTCAAAAATCACTATGCCTCTAAAAATCAAATTTTTGTATTTGCCAAGCTACCTGATTATTATAGGCAGTAAGAGACAGCTTTTTGATGACAGCTGGGTAACACTGATCAAAAGAAAGCTGAAGCAGTGCTGTTTAGAAAGATGGGTTGCTGCATCCAATCTGTATTTGTTCAGTGGTTATGAAACCTCTGGAAGTTATTTGAATGTGTTAAGTGGAAGGGTTAAAAGAACTTGGGCTATAAGCTTAAGGGAGGTTTGTAGAATAAACCCAAGTTTTGTAATTCTGTTGAATGCTTATGAAGTAAAAAACCTTAGACCTGTGTCTCTAGATTCTAGTCCTGCACTCGGATACCCTCCACAACTCCGTCTACTTCTGCAAAGCCTGAGAAACATAGGCAGGGATTCAGAGAATGATGTATGTCTTCATGGAAGATTAGGGCCTGAGATGTTTTATCCATCATTCTGCAGTACTTCTACCAATAGCTATCATCAGGATTTGTCTTGTCTTTCAAAATTATCATGGTTCCTTTTCTTTAGTTGTGCCTTTTGTAAAATATCTCAGTGGCTTGATCATTAAATGGTCTACAGAAATCTAGAAACAAAACTTTATTTGAACTTTTGGTAGAAACGACAATATTTTGATGATTTGCCCTACAGCAGATTTTGACGCTGTCCCTTTTATATCTCTGATTACATAGAGTGCTCACCGATAGAGAAGGTGTGGCTCAGCAGAAGCAGTGAGAGCAGAGCACTAGGTTAGCCATTGAATTGGGTAACTGAGAGATTTTACTCACTGTGGGCTGGATCCTGGCTGTTACATCAGTTGTAGTTTCCTGACAGTGGTCTCGCAACACAATAGTGTAAAAGAGCTGTAGTTGTATTTATTTGGAGGGGAAAGGATGAAGTGAAGCATAGTGCCATCAGTGATAGTTGCAATTGGTAATAATAGTCATAGGGTGTGGGAGATGGTCTGACACATTCACTTCTGTATGTCTAGTGCTGACAGTCTGCAAGATGCAGCATGCTCACTGGCCTTTCTGTACAGCATCGGCAGGGAAGGAGAGCTCCCTGCACCTGTGCCCCTTATATGAGACTCCCAAACACTGAACAAAACGTGGACTTTTGGTTCCTCTTTTTGTGAGATGAATTGTTATATAAATAGCAGTTGCATATAAATAAAACAACCATTTTGGTTTCGGTTGCATTCAAGCAAAAGGGAGGAAGAAAAAAACCCCAACCCAAACACGTTTCTACAGTGGAAACAGAAACATAAAGGAATTATTTTCAGTTCCTGTCTTCTACAAACAAATTCTAGAAAAGCAATGAAATGTTAAAAGGGTGAGAGATGCTGTTTTTACTTGCAGAAGACGAGGACTTGTAGAGAGGTGAAATGGGTGTTCTTACAGGTGAGGTGGAGAAATGAGGCAGCAAATGAAGAGTTGTTGTGGAGCGGTCAAGTTTTCTTTTTGTTTAAATACTGTAATTCTTGGGAAGAAATTGATTTGACTGAATGTGTATGTGTGTGTATATATATAAAAAACAACTGGAAGAAAAGAGACTAGGAAAAAGATGTGGAAGACAATGTTTGCAGCTATAGAATATAAACCGTTTTTTCTGCCCTCATGTGGCGTTGTGCAGATGGAAAAAGTACTTTAAAAAACATTAATTTGAAGTTCCTGTAATTGTAACTACAAGTTATGAGTAAAAGGGAAGTGTACATGTATTACTAGAACAATAATATGCCCAGATCATTTCTTATACTGTGTATTAAAAAGAAAAAAAAAAAAAAAAAATGCCAACCAAAACACACCAAACTTCATGTGATTGTTTGGAATGTGATAAAGGTTAGTCCATTAAACAGCACGTTATTATTTGTTCTGTTAAAAGAATAAACCTGTTGAACTGGAAAAAGCGAATCGCATCTTATTTATGTGATGAAGTTGTCTTAACTTAGTAACCAATGAGACTCTGCCTTTTAAAGGAATGAATTTACTGATGAAAAATGATGTGTGTTTGTTTCCTCTATGCCATGTTAACTTTATGGGTTAAATTGATTTCTTAGAACAGCAGCAAGCCGTGGTTAGAAGAAACATTTTTTTCCCCCTTATTTTGGAAAGTGTCAAATGCTGCAGTGTTACTTGGGGATCTACAATGGTAGTTCACGTAACTAAAATCCTAATAGTAGAATCAGTTGTTAGATTATTTTGGTTTTAATTACAAATAATTTGTTACCCTCTTTTTGGGGGGGGAAAAAAAAATCTGTCCTTTACAAAAAGGACAAGTACCATGTTGCTGGTTTTCTCATGTCCTGCACTCGTGTGTGTGGGTGCGCAGTTTTTCTTGTTTAGCATTGAAGCCAGGTGTGTAACATCGTGTATTAAGTAGTGTCCAATGTGAATGGTGGCATTTTGCATATTTTTTTGTAGTATAAGTTTAAATGATTACGCAGAATACAGAACTGTAGACAAATGGGTCTTACTTAATTTATTTTGCAATAAATCACGATGTAAGGGAAATATGAGTGTGCAGGTTTTCCTGACTATATCTGTGAAACTCCACTGACGGCACTGGGTTGCTATCAGTGGGATTGCAGAGGTGTAATTTGAGTATACTTAAGAAGTTGAATAGATGAAGCCAATAATGTCCCAGTGGTCCTTTGAATTTGGCCCCATGAAATTAATTTCCACCTCAGCTTGTACACAGAATAAATTAATTCATACAGACCCAGTACTGCTCTTCTATAATCTGTGTAATTGCTTGTTTATTCCAGCACCTGGTAGGTCTCTTTATCTCTGAACTTTTGTGCTCTGCAATATTAGCTTGTCTAAGGCTGTAAAATTAAAAGTTACTTAAGGATTTTATTGAGCTGAAGCGATTGTGTTTTCCAGCCATAGAGGGTTTGTTTACTTAGCAGTGATTCAACCCCACCCAGTTGTAAGGCCAGCCCAAGCTGTTATCACACAATAGGACTTGGTGTTTGACCATAACTGCACGTCTCACTCAACAGGCAATCAGCATTTTAATTAGTGATTAAAGGAAAGTCATTGTACTCTAGCTGCTTTATCACAATAGCCTAATAATTTTGTGTTGAATAAATAGATAATGCAAAAGAGAAACCTCCCCTCATAATGTTGTTGTCATTAAGGGCTCTTTTACTCATTTGTGTATGTATTAAAACACAGATGACATGAATAGAGGTAATTATAATTACTACAGGTTTTTTGGCAGATTAGCTGACATTTTTTTCATTGTAAACCTTTTCCTTTATAATGCCACTCCAAAATGAATGCAGTATTTAAAAGTTCAGATAAAGGTAAGTAGTGGTGGCTCTGGCTCACCAAGGTGTGTGGATGTGAATGATTGATTTGCTGTGTGCATCACTGGAATTAGGTAACTTGCATCATGACTGTGATGTACTGTGTAATTGATGCAAGCCCTTTCATAACATTCTGAGATTGAAATCAATATTTATTTGGAGTGCAACAAATGTAATAAGCTGCATTTCTTGTGTAAGCATTGGTCTAGCTCCATTTTTAGCTCAGTTTTGTAGAAGATTGTTCAGAAGCAACTGATACATGTTTTGGTGTGGTTAAAGAATTAGTTAAGAGGATACAAACAAGATATTGAAAACAATCCAGTCTGAAGCTATGAGTGCACAGAGTTAACGTATTCTTTTTATTATGAAAGGACTGACACTTTATTCATAATTTTGTTTGTTTACTCCTACAAATTTTCTTCATCTGCATTTCACAGATGGGAATTGTGTGTCACTAAGCTCCACTATGCTTTTATCTATGCTAACAGTGAATGTCAGTTATTAAATCATGTAATAGTTTAGAAGGCAAGATTTTCTTAACTGTCTCCATGTACACGAGAGAGAGTTTTCTCAAAGTAAACAGGTTATTGCAAAACTATAGTGCTGTAAATAGAAAATTTTACTTATTTACTGCAAGGACGCACCTTTGATGCTTGGGAAGACTTGGCATGAGGGTTTTCTGTTTGTTTTTTCTCTTGAATAAAACCACTGTAACTTGTAATGAACTCAACCATTTCTAACTCAGAAATTATAGGGCATGGTAGCTAAAGGGACACTGTCAAATGGATTATTTTGGGTACTTCGCAAAGGATTTATACACCCAGTTTTGATTACTTAGAATAGGGAGTTTCAAGTGCAGTAGCAATTGTCATCAATGCTTGCTTTGCTAAGCTGTTATGTTCAGGTGTTAAGGTTCAGAGAGCTGTGAGGGCAGGGACTTTTCGTGGTCCCATTGCTTCATGATGCGCTGTTGAAGCATTACAGTTCTTCTTTTTAAGAGTCAACGCCTACTCCGTGCTCTCTTGATACACTTAGTAATCCTCTCTGCTGGCAACTTTGGCATGTTGAAACAACAAGCTCACCCACACCTGACTCTCTAAAAGGAGCTCTGAAATAGATGCAGTGGTAATTTGCCACTAGATTTTTTTTAGAAGTGATGTTAAACCATTTTGCATGTTGTATGCTTGAAGGTATCAGACGTATTATGTGAACTATGTAAGGGACAGCTTTCATGCACACGTTTTTTGTGTGTGGAGGGTTTTTTTTGTCTGTCACAGGTGAAGTCCACAGAGACATTTAGACTTTTTTTTTTTGGTGCTGAAGTAGAACTTAACTGCTATTGAATTTTTTTTTTCCAAAGGTGATTGTTAGTGGGATTGTGAGGCCTGAATAATTAACACGTATGTTGCTTTATAGGCTTTTTGAAGTACCCGTGCAAATACCTTAAATGCTTAGAGCAGAGCGGAAATTAAATATTTGATATAAAGACTGGATGGCCAGCATGAGGGATGTGAACAGTAATGGAGACAGATCAGGCATGCAAATTCTAGTTAGACTGGAGATAGAAAGGGAGGTTGTTAACTCCACCTATGTAGACTGAGAAATGTTGGCTTTCATTCACAGACTCTTTTTTTTCTCTCAGTAACTGGAAGTCTTTCAAAACTTTTCTTCAGTATGGAGAGAGCCTAGACTGCTTCCCTGTTTTGTTCCATGGTAACATGCAACTTAAATCCTACTACACAAAATAAAGCACAACTCATAGCATATTATTTATTTACACATGAATTAATCAGGGAACAAAAAAAGTTTAACAAATCTGAGATTTTTTTTTTTTAATCTGCTTGTCTTTGAAACTTAAATAACATTTAAAATGTATTTGTAATGTATAGCGTAATGGGAAAAACATATGGAATAGATGAGGTACCAGTGTTAACAGTGGCTAAGTGAGCCATAATCCCTCTTCCTCATAGGTTTGTATTCCCAACAACTGAATTATCTTGGTAAATGTCAAGTCCGCATGTAGGGTGCTCCCATAATTACAGTACTGTTGAAATGTTACATCCATATAACTGTACCTAACAATATTCATGAGGTAAGTCACATATGTATGCATTGCTATGTGAATTCCACATAGGAATGTCTTACAGCTGTCCAATATAGAAAATTTTGGGTACAAATCTGAGCCTCAGTTGTCAGGTCTAACAAAACCAGATCAATCAAAATATATCGGCTTTACAGCTGCAGACATCAGCTCATGTATGGAATTAAGCACATCCTAACCGGAACTCTTTCTTTGCTTCTTCCACATACCTTCCTATCTGTTATGTGTCAGGTTTGACCAGAAATCAGCAGGAGTGCCAGAGAGCTCTCAGCTGCTGGGCTGCCAGCCTCCAGTGTGGCCACCAGACCTGCTGTGAACTGGTCTCTGTCAAAGCTATGGACCATCATTGCCAAGAAGCAATCTGGAGGTTTCAGAAAAAGATCTGGCCGTAGCAGTCATTTCAGTTGTAAATGTTAGGAGGTCAAAACCATTTCTGGGGAGTTGAGACACAATGTTAGCACTACTCTTGAATTCAAAGATGGCCTCTCTAGAGGCTATCTTCCTTTCAGTACAAAGTGCTAGCTGATCTCCACATCCACCCACCTCCCCTTATGTATTGTATTTTAGTCTGTTTTTTTTAAGTTAGCTGTACTTTTTCAGATTGCTAGTGAAAATGTTTTTCTGACTTCTGCTGCTGGGAATGTTAGTGTTGCCAGCTGTTTACAATTGTATCCTCTTTCCTAATGTATTAAAACAATGCTTTATGAGACCTGATCAATTTATATGCATTTGGAGTGATAGGTGAGTTAAGGCATTTTTAATGAGAGGGTTCAGAGGGAGAATGACGTTGGCCCATTTTGTTATAATGGCAAATCTCCATTTCTTGCTGGAAAAAGAACTGGAAGAATAGAGAAAAAATATTTCAAGTTCTGTACAGAAAGATGAAACCAGACTTGAAGCAAGTCCTAATAATTTTATGCTTGCTATCCAACTTATCTCTGTTCCTCTCATATATTACAGAAAACATTCCGAGAAAAGAGAAGTCAAGTCTCTTGTGAATGACACTCATAAATGTGAAGTGCAGTTGTATCTTTTACGTTGTCCTTGTTAGTGAAACAGTGATGGGCGGAGATTTTTCCTGTGTAATGACAGGGGTGAGTTACTGTAGTTGCTACTACCACCATAAAAGCGTAATTCTAAAATACATGATATCAAACAGTACTAAAACTATGTGGTGCTACTGTGATTCCTGTAGTATTTATGATAGTGTTCAGCTGTGCTGTGTCTCTGTCTTCCCAGTCTTGGCTTCAGCTGAAGCAGTGCCCTGTGGGTGGAGTGGGTCAGGAGGGAAATGAGTAAGGGAAGAGCTCTGCAGGGAGAGGTGAGCCTTTATTCCAAACTAGGAGGACAGAGCTGTCCTGGCAGTAGATAACACTGAGGACATAGATCCTATATGCTTAAGAGAGTGAGAGACAGGGAGGTTGGGGAAGGAAATGGGGGCCATGTCTTTGTTTTGTGCACCTCCATGATGAAGACCCCCAGGCACAGATCCTGTGTAGGTGACGCGTAGGTCACTGTTCCAGAACAACGAGACTGTGACCTGGAAAGTCAAAGGGTGAAAGATCCCTTCTAGAATGTGTGGTCCCCTGAATCTCCACTGACTTTTTTGCCCAGCCCAGTAAATTATCATATGACAACTATTCTTTTCAGTTGGTAGTTTATTTTCATATTGCTTAAAGGCTAAGAAATATCTCTGTGCTGCAGAAAGCAGCTGCACATCTGGGAGAGGTTTTAGTGTTGGTGGATTTACTTGCAGTCCAAGGCTCAGTTATCTCCCTCATGAACAGTGTGACAAGCTCATTTTTTTTTTAAGAAAAAAAATAAAATTGGTATGAAGGTTGGCGTGATATTTGCAATGACCATTAGCCAAACTATTGCAGAATTGCATTTATTTCTCTGTTCCTTTCTTTTGGCTTGAGGTTTTGATGTAATGAGCAACTTCTCCTGTAACGCTATGTAAATAAAGCAAAGTCCTCTCTACTGTCATCACTAATAGTATACTAGCTGTATTATATAATATGTTATATGTGCATAATCAATACCTGTGAGAGCAAATGGGCATTACATCATGAAGCTTTCCTAACAATGGAATTGCTAAACCAGTCATTTAGATGGGTTTTCCAATAACTGTTTTGTACCTTTAATACTGTAATCACTTCTGGCAGATGATAGTAAATATGACTCATGCTCTTTGTAATACCTCTAAAATTAGTTTAATAGTAACTCGATGTTTGTATCAAGTAGTATCATGATAGGTTTTAGCATCATGGGTCAAATGTCACGATCCATTCCTATCTGCGGGATGACGTGTGTGTGGAGGGGAGGTTAGTTTTTGTTTGTTTGTCTTGTTTTTTAGAAGTCATTCACATGTGACTTAGGTGTCTTAATTGGTGACCTAATTCCTCTGCAAATATCAGGGAAGAGCAGGTTTGTAGACTCCTGTTGCCCCTCCTTCCTGTTCTGGTCTTTTGTAATGTTGTTCCTCCTGTTGTGTATTCCTGCTGAGATTAAACATAGTGGCAACATGCCAATCCATTTCGGAGAACCTGCCAATTTGGGAGTGGGATGTTGTGATGTGGTCCATGCCCTTCCTTCCTAAATAGCAAATAGATAACTCCTAACTAGCTAACTTAGCTAGTTCATGCTGAGTTCCAGATTTTATTTGTGTTACATAGTTGTACCATCCTGGTTGGTAGTGGCTTGGCCTGCTGTAAGGCAAGGGGATCAGTTGTCTTCAGCCTCTTAGTCAGTTTTTATGATTTCTCTTTTTCTAGTGTACGATCAGGTTGACAGGAAACCCATTATATATTTGGCACTGTAAGAAGGTAGCTGCAGAAATTTTTGCAGTTAACAGAATAAGATCTTGAGAACCCTTAAATTACGGAAATGTTATAATGTGGTTTTTTTTTTTTCTTTCTAATAGGCAGCATTGGTGTCAAGTTACAAGGCAATGTATATTTCCATGCACAATATTTTGTAGCAATCTGTACATATTAGCTGTTCAGAATCCTTTTGCAAACATGCAGCTTCCCAGTAGTCCTTTCCCACTGTAGTTATTAATGCAGCCACTACTTATCCCTGGTGCTATTATCCAGAATTACCGACAGTTAATAAACACGTTATCTTCCTAAGCTAAACTTTAACAATGTATGCTTTATTAATAAAAATAGACCTATAAGTGGTATAAAATATATAAGCTAGTTATAGATCTATTAATAATATATAATACATTAATATGTAATTTATTTTTTAACATTAACAGAAATGTTCCTAGCCACTTGTCATAGAAAAATGTTATTCTCCAGCTTTAGGTTATTACTATTCTCATAAAAGTCAGAGGATCTACTTGGAAATGGGGATCCTCTCTACAAAGTGTATAAAGCACAACAGGAAAACATAGTCATATATTCTAATGGAGCTGATATGATGCTAGTTAGTACTTCATATCAGAATGCCTCCTCCTAGACATAAGACATAGACATAAATTAGTTTTACAATGAAATGTTTACACTATACGAAGTTGGGTTTTTTTTAAAGTGTACATCTGAACAATTTACTGTATTTATATTTTTATTTTAATGAATTTGAAATTCTTCACTTAGATTCTGTCCACTTGGTTTGGGTTGAACCAAAGCCTGAGGTGGGGGGATTCCTTTTATTAAATTGTAAGTATTTCATCACTCTGGCTTCTCTGAAAATGCATTTGTTGTCCGTTAAATCCAGCAGTCACTGTTAAAGTTCCTTCATTTGCAGTTTGCATTTTTTGACATGCTGCAAATCCAGTAAGGTCTTATGACATTCATTCTGCACAAACTTCTTCAGCATTTATTTTCAGATCTGAATTATCACTATTTGATAAAATACATTGTACCTGTGTTTGCAGAACCTTCTCTAATCCTCTGGTTTCTCATTTTACATGCAGAGAGGTTTCATGTCATGAACACTCTGGCTGGGATAACACTTTCAAGATTTTTTAATGATTATCATATTGTAAACTGTCAAATGGCATTATTTTTGGCAGACAGTAATGCAACTGTCTTTCTAATTAAGTTTTATAACTTTATGAGCAGAGAGTTCATTTATATGGGAACTAGAACTGAAAGAGTGGTCTTTGTTACTCAGTTATTTTGATGCAAGTCTGCACATTGACAGTTTTACCTGGTGTAAGAATATGCTGAGTCCAGCTTGGTTGGGTTTTGGTTCCTGTGGTGGTGTTTTGTGGTTTGTGTGTTTTGCGATTTTTTTTTTTTTTTTTTTTTTTTTTGGGGGGGGGGGTGTGTGTGTGGTTTGTGTGTGGTTTTTTTTTTTTTTTTTTATTTTGTGGTGGGGTGGTTTTGGGTTTTTTTGCTTGTTTAGTATTGTTTCAGCTCCAGGTTAGGGATACAGGAGAAGCTCTTCAAAGAACTTTTAATTCATGGTATATTTCCAATGACAAGAGCACAGTGTCATTTTTGGAGCCAAATTATGGGTGTTTGTGCAGTAGATGGTGGGTCCACTTCTTTGAGCTGGTTTCATGAATATATTTTGATGCAGCAATATTTCATTCAGGTGGTTGATGTTTTCCGTTTCACTGATCAAAACAGACTGACCACACAGCAAAGCAGTGAGCTGCACAGTGTTGGTGAGAAAATAGTGCAGTGGGGAGAAATTAAAAAGTCATCTATACGTTGACTAGTCACTGCGCGTGCATGTGGGCATTGCATGGTTGACTTGCTAGACATCTTTCATATAGAACATGTCATTTCTTACAAACCATTTTTTGGTTCTTGTCATGTGCTGTATTACAAATACAGCATTGCTGTAGGCCCTCTTAAAGCTGTGCCAGCCTTGTGCCAACTGTGCGTTCTCTTCAAGTGGTCTTAACTGTCTTCGTGAATTATATAGCCTTTCAAGCATACTTGATAAATGAAAGTCTGAAATGCTGTTTGTACTGCAGCTTAAAAATATGCATTTTGTAAAGCTATTCAGAAGTAAGGAGTTGAACCTGCACCTTGGGTTTCAGCCATTCAACCAAAGACAGAAAGACGACTGAATTAATTCTTAAATTTTATAGAACTAAATTTAATGGTGAGCACAATCACACTCTGTGGTGATTGTTTTCAGTGCTGCTTTATTAAGTTAGGTAATGGCAAGAGTTCAAACTCTTTGCCATTGATTGTTGAAATGGTAGATTCAGACACTAAGTTAGAATGCCTGTCAGTAACAAGTATATGGGTTTTCAAAGTGCAGAGATTTTTACCTAGATACTGCTGCAGCTTGTGATTTTTATTTAAATAGTTTGGAGGTTTTAGACTTAATACCCTGCTTTTTAAAAATGTTTCAAAATCTTGTTTTATTCCCCAAAGATTTGTTTTCTGCTGTTGCGATTAGATGATGACAGCTAGCTGGCTTTTAAAATTGATCAGGAAGTATTCTGGCAGTCATTCAGTGTTGTAATAGCACTTTAATGGATATGAGCTATTCACCCAGATCAGACTCAATGTCAAAACAGGCGAAAATACAGCTGTCACTCTGGACAAGAAGTTACACACATGCAAGCAGCTGCTAATGATACTGGAAAGGAAGCCTCATAATAATGCTTTAAAGGTGCATGCATGTATATGCATATATAATGCTTCTACATATGTAGACACCTCATAACAAACATGCTAGAGACACTATTTTCTGGCCATGGGTGTGCTTAGGAAAAAGAGAAAAGTCAAACATATACTCTGACCTGTGAGGAAGTTGCGGTAAGTTCATTATGTGCTAGTGGGCTCCCAGGTTTTTTGAAGTAAGAAGCTCTGAATGATGTGTTGCTAGGGCTGTGGTGTAAATTTTACCTTTTAACAAAATGATGACTTTTCTGTGGGTCCTTATTTAGTGCATGTGTTGTGCTGTTGGTTTCTGTGGAACTTTGACCATGCATATACATCAAGAATATGGGTATACAAATGAAGTGGCTTTTTAAAAGGCAATTTTCTGTCAGAAAATTTAATAACAGTATCTTAATGCTCATATATATGTTAGAATCTCATATTTTTTTTTTGTCAGAGTACTTTGCTCTCCTTTGTGTGTGTCCTAGGGTTTAAACTGGTCGCATATATGGTTTATTTTAAGACCCTTCAATGTATTGGATAATCTTCTTGTGGACAAAACCATTCATGCTTTCCTACTGTGAAAAGCATATATAGTTAGAGCTGATGTTCACTATAAAGGAAAACTACGATTTCTAGAGATGGTATGTTTTCTTTCCTATCTGGAATTTTAGGATGGAGATAAGAAGTAAATGTAGAGTACAGAAGTGCTTTGCTGTTTGGCTAAATAATGCTCAAGAAAGTCAAGAAGTAGCACGTCTCTTGCCTAATACAGGCTATTGCCAAAGCTAATTGGATAGTGTACAGGTGCTGGTGATGCCCTTGCTTGATTTTTTTTTTTTTTTTTTTTTTATTCCTACTCTTGCATTAATGAGTCTGGAGGCTTAATTTTGTCTTTTTAAGGGATTTTTTCCATAGAGTTTTAGCTTGATGTATTTCCCAATGTTAAAAATATGTGAGAATTAGGATATGCGAATTTGTAAGAAATGCAGGATGTCCTCTGAGTATATTAAATATGTTCACATAGTTCCCTAAGCTAAAGGGACAAATTCAGATGTTACAGGAGAGTATTTTGAGAAGGCCATGAAATAGTAAGTCACTTATATTGTGCTTATATATAGATGTAAAGATTCTGTAATGAAGTTTGAGTTAAAAATAATAATTTTATATACATATACACACAATCATATTCCTGAGCTTCCTCTTTTTCAGACACACACTAAACCTACACACACCAAACTGCATTCAGCAAGTGTGGGGAGGATAAAATTGGGCAAAAACTTGAGGATTAGCTCTCCTTTTGTGTGGCTCGAACACATAGGAAGGACTCTGAACAGGCCAGCAAAGCAGCCCATGCTAAAATGAGAAGTTGTCTGCCTGGGCTGAGACATCCGAGACAGGGCTGTCCTTGGGGACAGCAAGTAGAGGAATGTGTGTCACCTTAGATCATTGAAGCACTGAGAGAGGGAGTGGGACTAGCTCGTATGCAGTTCTTGTTGGCTAAAGCACTTCTGGTTTTTGTGTCATTTTTAATCTACAGCGAAAATAAAAGTAAGCATTAGATAGTGCTACATGTGACATGCATATCAGCAGTATGCACTTAATAGACTAATGTCTGTTCCTCTTTAGACATGTAGGTCTGTATTAGACTTGAAAGTGTGCCCATATAAATGGAATAAGGTCATGTTCTGCATAAGCAAATCTGCAGCATGTATTGCTTGCTATATATCTGAAAGCTAGACATCTGTTGCATCCTTTTGTAACCTTCTCCTGGAAAAGGGAGTTATTTGCAAGCTCATGTGTTCCTCTTGGATGGCTGGATTTTCATAAAATGCTGAGTTTTTAAGTCTTTACAACATACAGTTCAGGAATTGTATTGTTTTGGCTATTTAAAATAGGAATCTTTTTGCTCTAGCAAAATTTTTAGAGAGAAAATGAGCAGCATAGTATTTACTCACAGATGCTGTGGGGTTAGTTATTGTTTGGTAGTCGTTTTGAAATCAAACTGAATCAGGAGAAAAAATCTCTTTAAAGCACTAACCAGAAAGAATGTTTTCCTACCTGCAAATTGATTTTTATTTTTTCCTCCACAATCATGTCTCCCCCTCCAAAACTGAAAATTTACTTCCTTGAACAGTAATGTGTGATGTTCATATGCGTGATGCTTCTTTTCTTTTCTGCTCTCTTGCTATTCCGTGAAAGATTTACAGTGCCTATAACTGCTCAGCATATCGAGAAGAAAATACACACCTCTGCACTCCTTTGACTTACAGGCTTTTACAACTGGTTCCCACCATGGTAACCACATATGGCTGTGGAATCAGGATCATGGCAGACTTGCAGCACAGGCATCTAATGACTTGCTGTGCCTGGTATAAATTGCTCAAACAGCATCCTTCCAGATTTTCCTCTCAAGGGAGCAAATGCTTTAAAGAATGACCTTCCTCTGCCCCAGCACGTCAACCTGGAAAGTTTCTATTTGCTATTGAATTCTTGACAAGTAATAGGCAGTACTTAAACCTACTTAGGACATAAAATGTGAAAGATATGCTGCTTTTTTCTCTAAACAGCGTTGTTTTCTTTAATATCACATAAAAAGTATGTTGCTTGCATTTCAGATTTTTCTTTGCCTTTTTTCTTGTGCCAAGGCATCCAAAAAGGCATTTTGTTTTTAAATGCCTCTTCTAAAACTAGAAGACCTAAAATATCTTCTAAACCCATTGTTCTCAACCTTCTCATCCTTGAATTACACAATACTGAAGTGCTCATTCCCTCAGAATTGAAGGACTAATGGTACCCTCTATGCTTTCAATAAATGACAATACTAAAAATATTCATTATCTTACAGTCCTTTTTCTGAAACATCAAATCCATGAGTGTGTTGCTCTACCAGAACACCAGTTCATTTTAAGTCATCATTAAGCAAGCAGACAGCAATTGCAGCATTGTCTTTGTGATCAGTTGTTTTGATACTGGTTCTGAACTGAGTCTTGCTACTTGCACTTAGTGGAAATCCTGGATGTTTTTTCATAATGGTTTTTCTTAGTGCAAAATTAGAAATTATTGTTAAGATTCAAGGAACAAAATGTTATTAGAAACTAGAAAGAATCCATATCAGTTGTCCTCCTTTTTTAAACTGAGCAAAATAATGTGCAATTATGGCTAATTACATATAATCCTTAGTAATCCTCCACAGAAAGTACAAACTGTCAGGCCACACAGTTCTTTTCAGGACTTGAGTACCTTACATATGAATCTGAGGGGGTTTTTTGGTGTGTTGGGTTTTTTTGTGGGTGTTTTTTTTTGCATTTATTAGTATGTCCAGTTCAGTGCTGACTTTTGAACAACCTTGTTATGATTTTATATGAAATGATGGTTAGGAAGGTAGTGGGGAAAAAAAGACCCCAATAAAGCTGAAAAAGGTAATTAAAAATAACCAAAACTGATTTTTTCTCTTTTTTAGAAAGAGTAACATTTGTGAGGTAACGTTTAAAGTGTTATCTTGGGAGACTTTCTCAGTTGGGCATATGAAAGAAACATCTGTGGACATTTCCTAAATATATTTGTGTTTTATGCTTTTAGGGGGGTATATTTGCTCCTTTTGTATTAGGTGCAGCAGGGGGGGATTCTTTCATTCTCAAAAGAACTGTGTGACTGTTACATTTTTGTATAATTGAGATCTGTTGGATTTTGGTATCCTTGTTTTAAAAAAAAAAAAAAAAAAGCCAACAAAAAAACCCACCACACAAAACCCAAGCAAATCACAAGTGGGGTGGATTAAGAGACAGTGTCGTAAAGGTATGCTTCGAGCAAGTTTACTTCTCCTCTAGGGATTAAGTCGACTGTGCAGAAGCTCACTGTGTTTTAGGTCAATCTGTGAAAATGTGTAGTGTAGAACTGAAAGTTTCTATTCACACCATTTACTCCAAAGATTGTAGTTTGGATGAGATTGCTGCTGAAGTGGCTGAATGTTTTGGTAAAAGCATCTTACAAGTAGAAGATGCAATTTAATGCTTTGCACTTGATTGAGTTTCTTTTTTTTTTTTTTTCAGGTTGTTGTTTCTGTGTAGAAAGTAAATGGCAGTGCAGTTTACTTGGAACACACCTACCTGCCAGGCTCTCTTTGCTTAAAAGCATGTATATTGTGTCCATAAAGGCTTGCGTTTTTCTTGTTGTTTGGTTTTTGTGTTTTTTTCCTTTGCACTTTTTTTCATTATCCAGAGAGGGGTTAGTATTAATTAACACATAAGCAGTATGACCATTTATCATTTTCATTTCAAGGGTCTAAGGCTGATCCTTTTACACTCAGTAAATATTTAAAAAAAAATTATATATATGAGAGGTTAGAAAGACTCTTGAAGTTTAATTTGTCTATTTACTACCATTATTCCCTGAGGCCTGTATTTTATGCACACACCTTTCCAGAGCATGCTTTACTGCTAATTGAGCTTAACCCAAGCCCCTTTACCTATCTCTTTTCTTTCTCATTCCCATCCCTCATGCTCTCGAAGAGAAAACTATGCTCAGACTTCAAATTTCTTTAAGTCTTTAATCAACTTTTTTTGACAGCACAGGTTACATCAGTTAATGGGGTGATGGAGGACTTTGAGGGAATGGTAGAACTTTGTCCCAGTACTGAGAAATCCAGGATCTAGAAATTTTGGGGAATGCAGCAGCGTCCTACCTCTCTAGCCCATAGCCACAGTAACCATTCCAGTTTATGGTACAATTGGTGCTCCTGCCACACGTTTCCCCAGCCATGGAGCCTGCGGTAGCAGCCGGTACAGCTGTTGCTGTTGCGTTTCTGAGGAATCCCCACTGCGGTGCCATGTCACCTGACGTGTTCTTTCCTGCCTGAGGAATATCCACAGCAGTGGATGGCATGAACCTTTCTGTGGGGTGTGCAAGCCTTGGGCTCAACTCGAACTCTAATGAAAGCAAGTCGTGTAGCTGTACACTTTCTCTGTATGCCAGCTGGTATGTCCCAGATAAGCATAGCTGCTATGCTGGTGTTTGGGGGGTGTGGGGGTGGGAGTGTATAAAACAGTTGGGACCAATGCCACTGAGGTCACTGAACTTCCGATTAGACTTGGAATTGAAATTAGGCCTGGTGTATGATAGGCAATCACTGTGGACTATGTTGAATTAGTGTTTTGGGTTTGTTTAGCTATTTGGGATTTACAGTCTGCTCCATATGGGTGGCTTGCAGGCTCTGTTTTCAAAACTGCATGTTAAAATAGCTTAGTCTACTGTTGTCTTAATGATTTATTCTCTTGCTAAGGTCCTTGTCAATTAAAAAATAGCAATCCTCTGTCCAACTGTGAATGGAAAAAAAGACTTTATTTTGGCTACCAGTACTATCTGGGAATCCAGTAATAGATATGAGATGATGGCTTGATGCTCACATTGTCCCTTCTTAATGGGAAGAGGTAGCTCTGGATATTAGCACCATGAGGCTAGAGAAATGTCTGTCCTCTTGGCCTCTGCTCACAGAGCTGAGTCTGCAGCTACTCTACGGTTCATGGTCTTTAGGAAACAATCCCAAGCACCACCATGCTTTTGGATGTTCCTGAGAGGAGCCATCACAGCCAGTTTAACTATACTCCACATATCAGAGGAGATAAGAATCATATGATGCATGGTGTCAGCAGGAGTCTGTAGATCAAATAGCATTAGTGGGTTTTGACTTTGTCCATAGCCAGCAGGTGCTAATCCATTGAAGCCTCACTCAAGGCTGTGTAAGATTTCTGTACGTTTACAGCACAGCATTATGAAAGTTGAAGAATTATTGAGAAGCGGTAACTATGATGGAATTTTGCAGTGCAAGTTAACGACATTTCCTTGTGGATCATTCTGCATGGAGTAGCTGATCTCTGCCGTCACTTCAGTTTGTTAACCATAGCCACTGTTTGAATTTTTTTTTTTTTTCTCTTCATGCACAGCAGTCTCAGCTGTTTTGTGGCAGGCTGGTAGTACACACACACACTGCACAGCCACCTTTTGCCCTCCTCTGTCTTAGTGAGGGGCCCGTCTGCCCAGCTCCAGCGTGTAGCAGAGAGGAGCATCTGGCCCTTTGTGATTGGAAACTTGCTGGGTAACTGATTCCTTATGCAGAATTAAGGATGCTGAAATAGACCCTGATGACAGCAAAGCTTTCATGAGAGGGTTCAAGAAGTTGACATTGATGCCTTAGAACAGTTGAAAAGAAATAATGACGTGGAAGTGAACTAATATAAATAATTTAATAGGAAATCTCTGTGCAGTCTCAAATACAGTCCTCTTTTGTTCTGAAATATGTCAGTGTCTGCTATTTTGCTAGTGTTATGGAGCCAGTATAAAGATCTAGAAAAGTTGTAAAATATTGTCACCAGCAGAATAGCAGAGTCAGAGCATTTCAAAAGAACAGCAGTTTTTCAGAGAACAAATTATGCAAAGTAACAGGGGAGGGAAGGAGCACTTTGTCCTTACAGGTCATACCATTTTACCATTACCCTGTATGTGATCTTAACAGTTTGGGAGTTGACACTTTTACAGCATACTGGGCAAAAGTACTGGAAATTCAGTTTTGCAGTGTTGGAAAAAAAATTGAACAAGGCTAGCCTGTTATCCAAGTAACTCGAGTAATATCCCTCTAGTTACATTTAATGCTTTACTCATCAGAACTGATTTTTTTTTTTAAATTAAAAAAAGGGGCGGGGGCAGAAGCTGGCCGCTACTACTAGGTGACAAAATATGAATAATCATTAACGCTGTTCTACAAAACAGTAAGGGATAGTTGCTCCTTTGCTGGAGTAGTCAAGGTTATTTGGAATATCAGTTTGAAAATAAAATGAAACAAAATACAGTTGTGTACCACCTTTTTGTATGTTTACTATACTGATGCATTTAAAATATTTTGTCAGGAATTGCATTTTCTTTGCACTGAGCATGCCTTTGTGTGTGTGCTCATAGCTGGGAGGTTTGTGTGAACAGACTTTCTGTCCTTTAGTTTTTGAAGACTTTTGGCTTAGGTTTATGTGGCTTAACGATGCTTTAATAAAAGATTAGAATATCGTATACAGTTGTCTTCAGCCAGCATGAATATTGGAACAAAGTACAGTTTCATTAGTAGACTTCATCTATAACAGTTTTCTGGGTTTGAGGTAACATTTGTACATACTAAGCTGAGAGGCAATAGACCTAATCTTATACAGGTTTTGGTTTTGTGGTGGTTTTTCTGTTTGTTTTTTTTCTGGGAGTCATCTTCTGCTACCTGGTTGCAGTCTAATTTCCATTGTATTCACTCTGCTATAGAAATACTTAATGTCAGGAAGGAGATATTTACTGGAATACACGAGTCCAGAATTCATCATGATTCAGTGTGAAATCCGCTCGCCCTTTGCTCCCCACCCCCTCTTGAATTGGAATGAAATGTGCCTTAAACTGAAGTGAAATACATCACATGCAGCAACAGTGGGCCCTTGCTTCGCCTCTATTCCTGGTGTGAAATCGATACACTATCTTTCCTCCTGACCTGTTCTGTGACCTCCATTGCAGCTTTCATGCTGAACAGCAATTGCTTTGAACAGTCTGGGTCTGCCACAGCTCACAAATGATTCTCAGCTTCTGTCTAAAACTGGTGCTGATAACAAAGGCTTGATTTTAAATAATGCAGTTGTAGTCATCTTCTAATTATGAATTACATGCAAGTGCATGGTCTTCTACTATTAAACATTTTCAATAGCAGGGACAGTATGTATGCAGCCAGGATAATTCCTCACTGAGAAGATGCAGGAGTTCTGTTCCTAAATGTATCTGATAAAGTTTATGTTGTTATGGAAGAGGAGAAATGTAGCAAATACTTTGAAGACTATTCATGCTATTTTTAAGTAGAAACATATTTTTCTTTGACTTCATCACTGGCTAATATAGTACAATTTTTTAACTAACATTTGAATTTTCAAAGGAAAAAAAATTGGATGATGTGTACATTCAAAGGAAGGGGACTGTTTCTTGAACTAAGATGTCTTAAAGCTTTTGCAAAACTAAGTAAAACCAAATCCTTTGCTTAAAAAGAAAAAAATCAAAACAGAGAGGGAAATACATTCTGCATGCCTGATCACTAGCTAATAGTGATTCAGGAAATATCAGCATTTTGAAGATTTATTTATTTATTTTTCAGCATGATTTATCAGAGGATTACTGAAAGCAAAGACGAATTGAAGATATAATGGGCATTTATGCTTGCACCAAGAAGTCTATTGTGCTGTTAGCTAGATTACTTTAATAGCCTTTACTGGCTTTGAAATCAAGAAGCTGCATGAACTGCTGGATAAGCATTCATTTTTCCAAAATTTTGTGGTAGGAAATAGGATATCCACGGATTTCTGTTATGAAATGAATGTCTCTTAATGGAGTATTTCTCTGCCATTCTTCTCCCCAAAACAAAAATGTGACTGTAGCAATTTTGGCATCATGTTTGAAGTAAAAATCAGCTTTCAACATAATATAGTTTACTAAGCAATGCTAAACCTTGTAATGATAAATACTGTCTGAATTTCACTTGTCTACGAAACTGTTTACAATGAAATTAGTAAGAGAGAATATTGTTCTATGTATACATTTTAATAATACTTAACTATATAAATAATCTAATTCTTTTATTTCTCTTTCATGTATTTAGTCTGGCTGTTACCAGCTCAGATTTCTTATATCACCATAATCTGGGAAGAGAGAGATGTATAATAATGGTGTCTGTATAATATAAAGAACCATAGGAATGGTTGTGAATCACTGGTGTCGGAATAAGTAGTCTGTTACTGAAATAATATCCATTTGTTAAGTGATATCTGTTTGGAACACTTTCCAGTTAGCTTTATAGTGTTAGAGTTTTACCATTACTGTCACCTTTATTTGGAGAACTTAAGGTGTGCAAAACTTGCTGCATTTCCAAAATGTAATCATATCATTGTAATGTAGGGACTCAAGAGGTACTTATAGATGCAGTATCACTGTCCAGTAGCAATATTAAAACAAACAAACAAAACCCCAAACCAAACAAAAAACAACCAACAACAACAAAAAAAGTCAAACTGTTTTAAGAGTTCTCTTAAAACATGCCTAAATGGGCTCATAAGAATCATATAGCTGGGAATCAAAAATAAAATAAACAGGTGGCGCTGCTGGGAAACTTTTATTCTTCTCCCCTTCTAAGCAAGTTGAAATGCTTCTTAAAAAAATAAAAAAAGTTCTACTGCATTATTCTCTGAGGCTTTCAGTGCCACCAGCTGTTTTCTCTCCATTAATACATTTAGATTGCCTTATGTTTTCACTCATTGTTAACAAAGAGGTGTATATAAAAAAAAAATGCCTTTCAGAATAGGTCCAAGTCAGCAATAGGCAACGAGGAGTTTGTATGTTTGAGCACTAGTTACCGAGACCATTTATTCCTTAACATCAACATCATCCTTTTTGACTGCTAAATGACATCTATGGTTTCCTGTACAATTCCAGTCTTATTTTCATTCATTTTAGACTGATCTGTTAGTTGTTAGTTTTTAAAAAGTCATTTAAAAGATGTTGTACTCTAAACGTGGATGAAGTAACATAATGCAATATATTCAGCTCAACCCAATATTAAAGAATAGGTATGTGTGCAATAGTGTAGATTCAAGGAATAATATCCTCATTCACTTATTTGCAAACAAATGCAAGTTGATATGGTTGCTTAGAGTTGCATAAAAACAATATTTACGTACCCATAATGGAAATTGCACTTGAAAAACAGGAGGGAGAATTTTTGTTACTTAGGAGTCGATTCCTGTTCAGATGTGTGTATGTGAATGGTGTGCATGCACGTTTCTGCACGTGTAGTGCTACAGGCATAGGTTCAGCATCTGCAAAAACTTAGGCTCCAAGTAAGCAAAGGGAAAATAAGTAGCTCTTATTTCCATGTTGCTGCTGCTGTTGTTTCTTTGTAAACGCAGTCTTAGTTGAATATAATGTTTCTGTGTGAGTGCATTTTGTGAGGAATTGCCACACAGTGGTTCAAGAACTGTTCTTGTTACTCAGAAGTTCACGATCAATAAATAAGGGTCTCCCATTCATAGGAATAATCAGTTTTAATGGTGAGAGATTTATAAGAGTGTATAGTGCTCAAAGTCTTTTTGAAACAGCACAATAGTATGCTAACCTAAAAATAAAGTGGAGAGTATTTCTCACTTTTCCTTTAATGGAATACTCCCAAACAGCATTTTCCAAACATTTTTTTATTAAAGTTAAATTCCCTTAGCCAGAGGTTTTTTTTTGTTATTATTGTGAATATGAGCAAGTAATACGGTGTATGTTCCCTCCAATGAATTGTTGTGCAACAAGACTTGATGCTAATTCTACCTTTCCCAAAATCTGATATCAAGCAATTTATCTTCTAAATAATACTCCTGAGTACTAAACCTGAAATGTTTTGGCTTCAGCCCAAGTCAAACTTCAGGAAGCTTATTCTCAGAAGTATATTCCCTACCTCTGTAAATTTAATTGTTATAATGAATAGAATACATGTGTCAAGATATTACTTATGAATTTTACCTGTTTACTTTTTGTTCCTGAAACAGAAACGTCAAAATGACAGCATGAAGCTGACACAAAGATTTTAGAGGCAAATTGTTTTGTTTTGTTTTTAAAGGGGAAAAAAAAATTTGAGAGAGAAACCCTCAAAACTGGAAAAATCCTATCCCCTTATCTGAGGGGTTTGAAAAACTTTACTACTGGCATGCAGTAGGAAAAATGTTTGCCCCTGTGTTCTGCAGAGCATAAGACCTCCCCATATCATCCTGTCCTAGGAGATCCTGTCATTGGAAATGGATAAGTAGTAACTATGTGAATCCACCAGCAAAAAATACTGTATATGCTGGGGCACTGAGGACACAGACTTTCAACCTGTGGGGGCAGCTCTTGTAGCATCAGCAGCCAGTTGTTTTTTTTGTGTGGTGTTTTTTTTTTGTGTGTGGTTTTTTTTTTTTTTTTTTTTTTTTTGTTCTGATATCAGGGGAACGAAACTCACAGTCCTATAGAGACTTCTTAGATTATGGACTGAAGATTGCATTTAGCTCTATGGGTCTGTTTCCGCAACTGATTCTATTCTCTGTCAAAACAATGGCAAAATGAGGGTCTAAGCATTTAAAAAAATACTTCACTTATCCCAGTAACAACACAAGTAAAACTCTTAAAAGCATTTTTTGTCCACTTCACAAGAAAACATTCTTGTTTTATTTGAAAAAAAAATTGCTTAGAACTTAAATGTATAGAAGAAAAAAGAATGACTCCTATGCTTGAAAACAGTGCCTTTCTAATCTATTAGAAATTTGTTATCAAATATTAATTGGAATGAGGAAAAAATGGTGTAATAGTTCTGTCAAAAGTTTCTGAAAATGCCCACCATCAGAAATTTTTTTGAGAAAAATTTAATACCTTTTATTATCCTTTTAAAAAGGGAATAAGATATGGAAGAAGCTCACTTCTGCTTTGTTTTGTAGAGATTAGAAGAAACTGTGAGGGACTTCTGAGGCACCTCACTGAGCTAACAGGCAGCATAATGGCAAATGATTCATTGCTGACAGATGAAACGTAGTACACATTGGAAAAAACAATTTGAACTACTCGTACACATTGCTGGGTTCTAAATTAACTATAACCTAGAGGAAATATGCCTGGATGTCACTGTGGGCAGCTCAGTGAAAATTTTCGCTTTAGTGTGCGACACTAAACATAAAAGCAAACAAAATGTTAAGCTATATTGAGGGATGGGGTAGAAAATAGTATTGAAAATGCATCTAATGAGCATTACAATAAATATATTGTGGTATATAGATCCATGGTATGACATCACTTGAATAATATGTTCAGATCTGATCACTGTGAGAAAGATATAGCAAGAGTAGGGCCAGTCTGGAACTACAAAAATTATTTGTATTTAACATAAAGAGGCTGAAGAGATTGGGTAAGTATCAAAAGAAATAACAGGAGAAATGAACACCATACAAAATACTAATACATATACACTCAATGCTCCTATTTACTATGCTTATAATGGGAGATGCAAGCGGATATAAAGTAAAATTAAAAGTTGACAATTTAAGAATACAAAAATGTATTCAACCTCCCTCCCTATGCTGTATGATTTAATTATTGAATTTCATTGCCCTCTATCTCCTTGATATCAAAAATGTAGAAAGATTCAGAAAGGATTTGACATTTGTTGAAGTATTGAGGACATTTACCATTTCAGCAGGGGATGGACCAAGGGTTGGGAATTCAAGACCTCACTTCACTTCTGTCTGAAACTGACCTGCTCTGTGACCTCGGGCTTCACCTCAGTCTTTCTCAGCTGCAGATGTTTTTACTTGTAAAGGACACAGGTCAAGACTTATAAAACTATTCAGCTGCTTAACCTTGTAAGCAGGTGCTAAGCTTCCTATTTAATCAATATGATGTTAGGTTCCTATGTAAGAATTAACTGTCCCAATGTTTTGTGTATCTTGTCTCCCAGACAGAGGTCCTTGATGATCCCTGGGTAAACAATACTAAATTTCAGAAAAGTTTGGGGGGAAAAAAAAAAAGCGATATATCTATGTATGTTAAGGTAGATATGAGCCAACCACTAACTGGATGGACTTCTGTAATAATCTTAACTTCAGGGCAGGTGTTTTTTCAAAGCTGTTCAAGCTTTATGTGCTTATGAAATGCAGCAAAACATCAGACCCAAGTAGCATAATCAATATGGATAATTGCTGCAGTCTGTGCTGCTTTATAATACCAGTGCAGTGCAGGGAGGGGCGGGGAACAGGAACCAAAACCAAAGACAGACTGGATGTACGGGTTAGTTTATATAATAGTTCAGTGCCCTGCAAATGGCTTTAAGTCCTTCTAGCTACATGAGATTACTATCAGTTTTGCTAGAAGGAGTTTCCCCAGCAGAGGCTAACCCTGAATTTTATGATGAGAGGGGACCCATACATGCAAGTCAACCAGACCCTTATTTCTTTTCTATTCAGGTATCCTATTGCACACTACAGTAAAGATTAGGGATGTGCATATCATAGAGTCATAGAATGGTTTGGGTTGGAAGGGACCTTAAAGATCATGTAGTTCCACCCCGCCTTCCATGGGCAGGGACACCTTCCACTACACCAGGTTGTTCAAAGGTCAGTCCAGCATGACCTTGAATGTTTCCAGGGATGGGGCATCCATAGCTTCTCTGGGCAACCTGTTCCAGTGTCTCACCACCCTCATTTTGAAAAATTTCTTCCTTATACCTAGTCTGAATCTACCCTCTTTGAGTTTAAAGCCATTACCCCTTGTCCTATCACTACATGCCCTTGTAAAAAGTCCCTCTCCAGCTGTCTTGTAGGCCCCCTTCAGGTAGTGGAAGGCTGCTATAATGTCTACCCAGAGCCTTCTCTACTCCAGGCTGAACAACCCCCACTCTCTCAGCCTGTCTTCAGAGGAGAGGTGTTCCATCCTTCTGATCGTTTTTGTGCCTCTCTTCTGGACTTGCTCCAACAGGTCCATGCCCTTCTTACGTTTGGGGTCCCCAGAGCAGAAGACACTACTCCGGGTAGGGTCTCACCAGAGCAGAGCAGAGGGGGGGAATCACCTCCCTCCACCTGCTGGCCATGATTCTTTTGATCCAGCCCAGGATACTGTTGGCTTTCTGGGCTGCAAGTGCACATTGTCAGGTCGTGTTGAGCTTCTCATCAGCCAACAACCCCACGTCCTTCTCCTCAGGGCTGCTCTCAATCCATTCTCTGCCCAGCCTGTATTTGTGCTTGGGATTGCTCTGACCCACGTGCAGGACCTTGCACTTGGCCTTGTTGAACTCGTGATGTTCGCACGTGCCCACCTCTCAAGCCTGTCCAGGTCCCTCTGGATGGCATCCCTTCCCTCCAGCGCGTCGACCGCACCACACAGCTTGGTGTCGTTGGCAAACTTGCTGAGGGTGTGCTCAATCCCACTGTCCGTGTTGCCAGCAAAGATGTTCAACGGCACCGGTCCCACTACTGACCCCTGAGGAATGCCAGTCATCGCTGGTCTCCACTTGGACATGGAGCCGTTGACCGCAACTTGTCAAGTGCAACCATTCAGCCAATTCCTTATCCACTGAGTGGCCCATCCATCGCATCCATGTCTCTTCAATTTAGAGAGCAGGATGTTGTGCACAACAGTGGCAAATACTTTGCGCAAGTCCAGGTAGATGGTGTCAGTTGCTTTTCCCTTATCCACCAAATCTGTAACCCCGTTGTAGAAGGCCACTGAATTTGTCAGGCACCATTTGCCCTTAGTGAAGCCATGTTGGCTGTCACCAGTCACCTCCTTATTTTCCATGTGCCTTAGCATAGCTTCCAGGAGGATCTGCTCCATGATCTTGCCGGGCGCAGAGGTGAGACTGACTGGCCTGTAGTTCCCTCGGTCTTCCTTTTTTGCCTTTTTAAAAATGGGGGTTATGTTTCCCCTTGTGCAGTCAGCGGGGACTTCACCGGACTGCCACAACTTCTCAGATGTGATGGATAGTGGCTCAGCAACTTCATCGGCCAGTTCCCTCAGGACCCATGGATGCATCTCACCAGGTCCCATGGGCTTGTGCACCTTCAGTGGGCGGTTCTTCATTCTCCCAGTCCCTGCCTTTGCCTTCTGCGCCTTGGGCGGTGTGGCTTGAGCGCTTGCCGGTGAAGACTGAGGCCTTCTACCTCAGCCTTCTCCGTATGCCAGGTAACCAGGCCTCCCGTTTCCTTCTGGAGAGGACCCACGTTTTCCCTAGTCTTCCTTTTATCACTGCTGTACCTATAGAAGCTTTTCTTGTTGCCCTTGCTGTCCCTGACCAGATTTAATTCCCTCGGGGCTTTAGCTTTCCTAACCTGATCCCTGGCTGCTTGGACAATTTCTCTGTATTCCTCCCAGGCTACCTGTCCTTGCTTCCACTGTCTGTAGGCTTTCTTTTTTGTGTTTCAGTTTGTGCAGGAGCTCCTTGTTCATCCGTGCAGGCCTCCTGGCGTTTTTGCCCGACTTGCTCTTTGCTGGCATGCCTCGCTCCTGAGCTTGGAGGCGGTGATCCTTGAATATTAACCAGCTTTCTTGGGCCGCTCTTCCCTCCGGGGCGTTATCCCGTGGTACTCTACCAAGCAGATCCCTGAAGAGGCCAAAGTCTGCTCTCCTGAAGTCCAGGGTAGCGAGCTTGCTGTGCGCCCTCCTTGGTGCTGTAAGGATCTTGAACTCCGCCGGTTCATGGTTACTGCAGCCAAGGCTGCCCTTGAGCTTCACATTCCCCACCAGCCCCTCCCTGTTGGTGCGAACAAGGTCCAGCATAGCACCTCTCCTTGTTGGCTCCTCTGTCACTTGGAGAAGGAAGTTGTCATGCACACATCCCAGGAACCTCCTGGATTGCTTATGCGCTGCTGCGTTGTCCCTCCAACAGCTACCGGGGTGGCTGAAGCGCCCCATGAGGACCGGGGTGTGTGAATGTGAGGCTGCTCCTATCTGTCTACAGAGGGCCTCATGTGCTCGGTCTTCCTGGTTGGGTGGCCTGTAGCAGACCCCCGCTACAATGTCAGCTGTGCCTGCCCTCCCTTTACTGCTGACCCATAAGCTCTTGGTCAGCTCCTCATCCATCCCCAGGTGGAGCTCTGTGCACTGCAGCTGGTCATTGACATAGAGGGTGACACCCCCTCGTCATCTGCCCTGCCTGTCCTTCCTAGAGAGCCTGTATCCTTCCATTCCAAGACTCCAGTCACAGGAGCCACCCCACCACGTCTCCATGATGCTAGTAAGATCATAGCCCTGCAGGCATGCACACATCTCTAACTCCTTGTTTATTCCCCATGCTAGATGTGCTTGCCTAGAGTCATTTAAGTTGGGCCCCTGATGAAGCTGACTTACTGGCTGGAGTGGCCGGAATTCCTTTCTGTTGCTCCTCAAATACTCTTCTGCTGACCTGTTATCCTTATGGAATCATAAAATTGTGTAGGTTGGAAAAGACCTTTAAGATCATCGAGTCTAACCGTTAACCTAGCACTGCCAGGTCCACTACTAAACCATGTCCTTAAGCACCACATCTACACATATTTTAAATACCTCCAGGGATAGACTCAACCGCTTCCGTGGGCAGCCTGTTCTAGTGCCTGATTACCCTTTCAGTGAAGAAATTTTTCCTAATATCAGACCTAAACCTCCCCTGGCACAACTTGAGGCTGTTTCCTCTTTTCCTGTTGCTTGTTACTTGGGAGAAGAGACTGATCCCCACCTTGCTACAATCTCCTTTCAGGTAGTTGTAGAGAGTGACAAAGGTCTCCCCTCAGCCTCCTCTTCTCCAAACTAAACCACCCCAGCTCTCTTAGCTGCTCCTCGTAAGACTTGCTCTCTAGACCCTTCACCAGCCTCATTGCCCTTCTTTGGACACGCTCCAGCACCTCGATGTCCTTCTTCTACTGAGGGGCCCAAAACTGAACACAGTATTCAAGGTCTGGCCTCACCAGTGCCGAGTACAGGGGGACGATCACTTCCCTAGTCCTGCTCACCACATTGTTCCTGATGCAAGTCAGGATGCTATTGGCCTTCTTGGCCACACTGCTGGCTCATATTCAGCCAGCTGTTGACCAGCCCCCCCAGGTCCTTTTCTGCCAGGCAGCTCTCCAGCCACTCTTCCCCCAGCCTGTAGCATTGCATGGGGTTGTTGTGACCCAAGTGCAGGACCCGGCACTGCGCCTTAACATCCTGCAATTGTCCTTGGCCCATTGATCCAGCCTGTCCAGGTCCCTCTGTAGAGCCTTCCTACCCTCCAGCAGATCAACACTTCCACCCAACTTGGTGTCATCTGCAAACTTAATTAGGATGCACTCAATCCCTTCGTCCAGATCATTGATAAAGATATTAAACAGGCTCTGGGCATCTATTGCTGGCACTAACATCAAACTGATAGGAGTGGGATGGATTGAGGTTCCCTTTCCCAGCAACTGTAGTTTAAAGCTCTCTTTCCAAGCTTGGCAAGACTATGACTGAAGATGCTCTTCACTTTCTCTGAAAGATGGACCCCATCAGCCCCTAGTAGACCAGGTTTCTCAAAGTAAGTCCCATGGTCTAAGTAGCCGAACCCCTAGGTTATTCTCTCTTTGTCTCTAGCATTGGTGAAATCAACAGAATAATTGTCTGCGTTCCTCTTTTGCTTATTATCATTCATATAGGACTCTGGTTTAGGCAGGAGGCAAACAAACATGGACCATAAGGGACACTTATTTGTAGAAACAAAGGTCCATATTGATGGTATTCTATCATAATTTCAGTGGTGCCTCTGAGCTGTTGTCTGTTGTTTTCTGCCTACACTGATGTTCCTCAAATCTTGACCCATTCTGTTTTAGAGGATATTGTAACACTTCTGCATCCTGCTTGGAAATCTGATGGTACAGAAAACGCATTCAAGTATTTTTTTTCTCCTGACTGGTGTACAGACTAGGGATAGTCCACCACTAGAATAAGCAGTCCTTTCTGACTGCTTCAGCCCCTTTCTTTCTTCAGGGGATGTCAGAGATACCCAAAGTGTCAGGCAGAAGGCCCAGGTAGATTATCCTCTTTTGTCTCTTAGCATTGGTCAAATCAACAGAACAATTGTCTATGTTCCTCTTTGGCTTATCATTCAAGCTTCTGTCACATGGTAGGAAGGAATCCTGTACCAGATCTTATGTTTTGGTTTTAAAATACTTAATTTTAAAAAAGAAAGTATGAATTTAACGACTCCGTTAAAGTTACTCATGTGTGTAGCTTAGGGGGAGAGAGAGAAAAAAAAGGTAGGACCTCATTCTAAAGCTCACTATGCACAAAAATGAGAGAAATAAAAGAAGTGAGGAAAGAAGATATGGGAACACAAAGAAAGATGAAGTAATATAGGGGAAAAACTGGCCAGAGGTCAAAGCAAATAAGACACAGACAAACTTTAATTTGGAAATTTTAAGTACATCTGAGTTTCTGTAGTCTCTCTTATTTCCATGGCTGATGTCATTTAAGTTTTGG